>NC_138206.1:84498476-85243476 GCF_964194415.1 Vipera berus | reverse complement strand
GAATTTCAACGGATGTTCTCCAATTATCAGGAATAACGGTGAGAGATAACTGGGTTTGGGTGGTGGGATATAATGTGCGCTGTAAAAGGAATCCTAGAAAAAACTCTTGGCTTTGGGCCTAATCCTATTCACGTATCTGACTGTAATTGCCTCCTTTTTTAAGTTCATGAATCTTGTGGTGTTAAATTTAAAATTCCTAGCAGTTACACCTGCATGCAAATATAGTATGTTCTAAGCCTTAAAAGTAATGAAATTTGTTGGGGGGAAAAAACCAATAGGAAGCATCATTGTGTATCAAGCAATTGGTTCAATGAGATTAGCTTGTCCTACTTGTTCCAGTAGAAGGGGCTTGCTGCGGATCCTGTTTCTCAAGGAATTTTGGATGGCATGATTCAGGAGAAAAGCCCTTTGGAATATCATGCCAGTGGTGGTAAAGTCTTTCCCTATCCTCTTGGCTTTCTAGAAGGGCCTTAAAATGTGACTCTGCCAGTTAGTTTGTGCATCCAATGGGGACACTCTATGCTGAAGATGGTTGAGGGGATAACAGAGAAGACTCCACCCCTTAATTTTTAATCTCCACGTAATTCTTACTAATTTTAATTGTTTTTCATATTGATCATTTTATTATTCAGAAAGCCATCCAGAAGCACTTCAACCATGGGATGGGTGGCACATACAGTAAATAAATAAAAATTCCTCCTCAGGGTCCCTGACCGGCGGGACCCTGACGAGGCCCTCCCTGTGGGAGCACACAGGACGATGGGAAGTGGATGCTGGCAGCAGGTGCTCCCTAAGATAATCCGGACCCATGCCATTTAGGGCTTTATAGGTCATCACCAGCACCTTGAATCTCACCCAGAGGGCAACTGGAAGCCAATGCAACTCGCGGAGAAGAGGCGTTACATGGGAGTATCGGGAGACGCCCATCACAACTTCTGCGGCCGCATTTTGCACCAGCTGAAGCCTCTGAGTGGTCCTCAAGGGCAGCCCCATGTAGAGAGCATTGCAGTAGTCTATCCAGGAGGTCACAAGCGCATGAGTGACTGTATGTAGGGCATCTTGGTCCAGATAGGGCCGCAACTGGCGCACCAGGCGAACCTGGGCAAAAGCACCCCTGGCCACAGCTCCTATATGATCTTCCAAACTGAGCCGTGAGTCCAGGAGGACGCCCATGTTGCAGGCCCTAGCTACGGGGGGTAACACCTCACCCCCCATAGTTAATGATGGAATAGACTGGTTAATCTGAGATGCCGGTATGTACAGCCACTCAGTCTTGGCAGGATTGAGTCAAAGCCTGTTTCTCCTCCAGGCAATGGGACATCACATCGAGGGCATCACTGGGTTGGTTTGGGGTGGAAAGAAAAAGCTGGGTATCATCAGCATACTGATACCCCACCCCAAAACTATGAATGAGCTCACCCAGCAGCTTCATATAGATGTTGAACAAGAGGGGAGGGAGGACCGACCCCTGAGGGACTCCACAAACGAGAGGCCTCGGGGCAGAACTCTGCCCTCCCGTCAACACCGACTGTGAGTGGCCCAGGAGGTAGGAGGAGAACCACTGTAGAACAGTGCCACCCACTCCCAACCCCCTGAGGCGCTGCAGTAAGATACCATGGTCGATGGTATCAAAAGCCGCTGAGAGGTCTAATAGGACTAGGACAGAGGAACAACCCCTGTCCCGAGCTCACCAGAGATCATTCACCAGCACAACCAATGCCGTCTCCGTGCTGTACTTCCACAAAATGTTCTAAATATCAAAGTACCCACTAGTTCTCTGATCACCTGCTTTTAATAGCCTGGCAAATTTTTTGGCATGGCTCACTAGCAAGATTCTGGCAACTATGTAGAAAAATACCAAATGATTGCTTTGTAGTGGCAATGTGAAAGACCACTGTTATTTCAATGTTTAGTGGCACCTTTTAATTTCTCCTTCACATTCAGAAAAGTCTAAAAGTTTAGAGCCCATTGTGAGCTAACCTACTTGGTTACTGAAGGGGGAGGGGGGAGGATATTTTCAATTCTCATCCCAAATCATGTGTCACCCAGTCATGGTCAGATTTTCCAGTCCATGACCAAACCAGGGCCATGAAGTCATGGTGCTAGGTTTTGATAAATATCTTGGGGATGTTGTTATTTGTTGGGAGCTTCCACACAAAACCTAGCACAGGATATTGTGGAAACTAGCCACCCTTCAGGTATCTTTGCTGTCATTATTAAGGAACTCCTGGCAGCTTATAAGAGATTTGGGTATCATTCTGCTTGATATGTTTGCTTTTTATGTTATACTTTTAAATCTTTTGCCTGAGCTAATAATAAAACTTAAAATCCTTTATTTACTGATATGCTTATTATCTCTGGATCCAAAAGAACCAATTGCCCAGTCATCTATCTGATCACTGCCCTAACAACTTGGAAAAACACCCTAATGCCCACATATTTCATAAGTAGTTGTAAAGAAACAACAACACAACTAGCCACAGACAGTCATAAACACAGAACATATAATTGTCCAAAGAGATTTACTCCACACTTATCATCTAGGTAACTAATTATAGTAGTTTTGCAGCAATGGATTTAAATGATTAGCTCTATACCCAGACAAACACAACAGATAGGCAGTGATACAAACAGAACAGAAAGTTAAAGTGTCAAAATTTAACCTACAGTAGATACTTTCTTTCTGGAGCAAATTGGACTGGAAGCTGGCCTTTGAGAAGTGTATACATTTATTTATCCTTCATTTATTATTTACTTAAATTTAAATTAAATAGTATTATTTGAAAATAATCATAATTTCCCCATTTGGTTATTTGAAAGATTACATAATTATTCCATATGGTCATTAAAATTCTGTCAACAACTGGGAGGGCTCTGAAGACTGCATCTAAGCTTTTGAGGGACCACAAAAACAACATAGAACTTTGTCATCTATATCTTCGTTGTTAACCTCTACCCTGCCACATCCATTGTTTTAGGCAACTGATTCATTCCATCTAAAACAGCCAGCTCTCTTTTTTTAAGTTGAATTTTTAAAAATGTGGTGACATTTGTCTATAGTTGTAAATTCAAATCCAGATGTTCAGAGAAAAAAAATGGAGGAAAGCTAGGCTATAGATGTATTTGCATATAGCAATAGCAATAACATTTAGACTTATATATTGCTTCATAGTGCTTTATAGCCCTTTCTAAGTGGTTTACAGAATCAATATGCTGATTCAGAAGGATAGAAGGCTGAGTCAACCTTGAGCCAGTAAGAATCAAACTGCTGGCAGTCGGCAGAATTAGCATGCAATTCTGCATTCTAATCACTGTGCCATCATGGCTGCTTATGTGTAGAAATAATTGTAAATTTTACCCGTAGGATCTCTTTTTACAATAACTGCGTTAAACAGCTATGCTGACCCTGGCATCACTGACAATATTCTACAAGTCCTAAAAATGCAGAGCAGCCATTAGTATTATGGTTAAAAAAATCTCCATATTTGTTGCTGTGCATTTTGGATAGTTTACATGGCAGCTACCCAACATTTGGGGAATGTAAACATATTTGCCAGTTTGGAAATAGACTACTGACACTCATGTACAATGCCTTCCATAAAGGGCACAGCCAACTCAAAACGACCTTCGACCATAAGGAAATATGGTGACATCGACTCCAATCATTTCTGAGACTCTCCATCACCTGAATTCATCTTTCAATTGTTCTTTTTCCCCTAAACAAATGGATCTTTTTGAAATAAAACACCAGCCTGCAAACGTGCATCATTATATTTTTTTTCAAATGTCCTATGTGATACATAGAACTGTTCATACAAATAAGAGATTGATCCCTTGGTACATTGCACAGTTGGGGTATGGAGCTTGGCATGTGACCAAGGAAGCTCTCCAATGACACTAATATTCACAAGGGACACTAGGCTGAAGAACCAGCATTGCTATTGTCATCCCCTTCCGACAATAAGTTCAGTCACCACATTTAAATGGATATATTAGAATGTAAAAACCATCTGAATCCAAGAGACTCTGAATCCTCTATCACAAATTAATAAAACATTAATTTCAAAAATCAATAAAAGGAAGACTTGGCTCACTTAAAACTCTTCTTCACAAGCTAAAGATCATATCTCAGGTTTATAAATTGATTGTGGAGCTTATGGAATATACAGAATGGATTCTGAGACTCTGTTTGTTTGAAATGTTCAGAGATATGACAGTATTTACACACTCATGTATCCAGTGCTTTTTTTGTAAGAAAAAAGGTGCTGGAACTCACATCTTTTTTATCTTTTATTTTTTTAAAAATATATTCAGTTCTTAACATAAATTTAATTTATTGTGTTTAAGGCAAATGTTCATAGTAAATTTTACACTAAAAATTAAAAAAAAAAGATTTTCAATTCACCAATGATTTTTTAAAATAAAGAAATTATTTACCTTTTGCAAGTAGTCAATCATTGTACACATACCCACACACGTCAGTTTTGTAACAAAACATAACGGTTGCTGCCTGGAGTAAGCACTCAGTGCGCAACCACACAACCAATCACAAGCTGAACTGTGCCACAAGCCGAGCAATGCCATCACAACCAGCACAGATGAAGTATGCATGAATCAGACTTGTCACACAAGCAGCCCGCATGTACTGTTTTAATGATTTTGCCACCAACCTGCTACGCTCGACAGGGCAATTCAAGTCCACGTGGACCAAACATCAAATTTTCAAAAGTTACTTTTAAAACTTGGAAAATCCATTGAAAAAAGGTGCCGGAACTATGTTCCGGTGCGTTCTATGACAAAAAAAGCACTGCATGTATCACACAAACATACATATTTACTGTTCTGATTAAAGACAGGACAAAAAAATAGCATCAAATAATAACAATATTCAGAGATACATTATTTGAGTGCATGTTTTAATGTCAGTGACAAAGAACTTAGTCACAGAGCTGATAATGCTAGTTTTAGAATCAGGATGCAAAAAGATTTTAAAGAGGGGGACTTAAGGTGCCTAATCTGAAACTATATTATGATGCAGTGGTTTTAACACTGGTTAGTGATTGGCTCAATTTAACAAATAAAAGTATACTTTATCTTGAGGGATGGGACTTATTATATGGGTGGCATGCATATTTGATTTATGATAAAAAAAGTTGACAAGGCTTTTAAATCTCATATTTTAAGAAGTGCTTTATTGCGTGTTTGGAAAAAGTATTATTATAAGTTGAATTATAAAATACCAATTTGGGGGATTCCTGGACACGCAATAGAGGGTGAATCTATGGGCGTGAATTTAGATATGATTTCTTATAAGCAATTACTTAGAGTGGTAGGGAATGATTGGCAATTAAGGTCGGTAGCCGAGTTCTCGGGTTCAGATGAGCTTGTTGCTTACATACCTGGCACCCAGCTGTGTGGCAACAGCTCTGCCCGAGCTGCTCGACACCCTCTCAGGGTTGGCGGTGGAGTTCCCCAGGCTTATAATGGTGGGTGACTTCAACCTGCCTTCCCTGGGAGGGTCATCGGAGTTAGCTCGGGAGTTCATGGCTTCCATGACGTCCATGGACCTGACCCAGGTAATTCAAGGCCCGACTCATGTGGGGGGTCACACTCTCGACTTGGTGTTCCTATCTGGACAGTGGTTGGATGATTTAGGAGGGGGTTTACTGGACGTTATTCCCCTGTCATGGTCCGACCATCATCTCCTGCGGCTGGTCTTCCATTATGCCATCCCCCGCCGCTGGGCGGTGGAACCAACTAAATGGTTCCGCCCCAGGCGCCTAATGGACCCTGCATGGTTCCAGATGGTGCTTGGGTCTGTACCTATCACCCTCACTCACAGCCCAGTTGTTGCCTTGGTGGATGCCTGGGAAAAGGCCACTGAGGCACTCGACTGTGTTGTACCCTTGCGACCTCTGACCCGGCACAGATCCCGTTGGGCTCCATGGTTTTCTGCGGAGCTCCGGAAGATGAAGCGTTGTAGACAGGGTCTAGAGAGCGGTTGGAGGTCCAGCCATTCCGAATCTGACTGATTGCAGCTAAGAACCTTTATAAGGTCTTATCTTGCTGCGATGAGGATGGCGAGGGCTAATTACTTCGCTGCCCTCATCGCGTCCGCAGATAATCGCCCGGCCGCCCTGTTTAGGGTGACTCGCTCCCTTCTTAATCAGGAGGTGAGGGAGGATCCCTTACAGGGATGGGCCGAGGAGTTTAGTCATCATCTGATGGACAAAATCGCTCAGATCTGGGCCGGCTTGGACTCTGACTGAGCGGAGTCTGACGTGGAGGAATCGGACGGTCTTGAGCATGTTATCTGGACTGAGTTCGATCCTGTTTCCCCTGATGATGTGGACAGGATCATGGGGAGGCTGAGCTCCACCACCTGTTTGGTGGATCCGTGCCCCTCCTGGCTGGTTTATGCGGCTCGGGAAGGGACATGAGGCTGGTTCCAGGCAGTAATAACTGCTTCTTTGAAGGAGGGTGTCTTCCCCGCCGCCTTGAAGGAGGCGGTGGTGAGACCCCTTCTCAAGAAGCCTGTCCTGGACCCGGCTGTTTTAAATAACTATCGTCCAGTCTCCAACCTTCGCTTTCTGGCGAAGGTTGTTGAGAGTGTGGTGGCGCATCAGCTTCCTCTGTTCCTGGAGGAAACTGATTATCTCGACCCATACCAATCGGGTTTCAGGCCCGGGCACAGCACGGAGACGGCATTGGTCGCACTGGTGTATGATCTCTGGCGGGCCCGGGACAGGGGTTGCTCCTCTGTCCTAGTCCTATTAGATCTCTCAGCAGAGACTGGAGGGCAGAGATCCACCCCGAGGCCTCTCACTTGTGGAGTCCCTCAGGGGTCGGTTCTCTCTCCCTTCCTGTTGAACATCTACATGAAGCCGCTGGGTGAGATCATTCATGGTTTCGGGGTGGGGTATCATCAGTACGCTAATGATACCCAACTGTTTTTCTCCACCCCGAACCAACCCAGCGATGCCCTCGCCATGCTGTCCCGTTGCCTGGAGGCGGTTCAGGTCTGGATGGGGAGAAACAGGTTTCGTCTCAATCCCGCCAAGACTGAGTGGCTGTGCGTATCGGCATCTTGGGCTAACCAGATTATTCCACCTTTAACGATGGGGGGTGAAGTGTTACCCCCCGTTGATAGGGCTCGCAACTTGGGCGTCCTCCTGGATTCACGGCTCAATTTTGAAGATCATATAGGAGCCGTGACCAGGGGGGCTTTTGCCCAGGTTCACCTGGTGCGCCAGTTGCGACCCTATCTGGACCGGGATGCCCTACGCACAGTCACTCATGCGCTTGTGACCTCTCACCTGGACTACTGCAATGCTCTTTACATGGGGCTTCCCTTGAAGACCACTCGGAGGCTCCAACTGGTACAGAATGCGGCCGCCAGAGTTGTCTTGGGAGTTTCCCGGTACTCCCATGTTACACCTTTGCTCCGCGAGCTACATTGGTTACCAGTTGTCTTCCGGGTGAGGTTCAAGGTTTTGGTTATGATCTTCAAGTCCTTACATGGCATGGGTCCGGGGTACCTCGAGGACCACCTGCTGCTGGCGTCAACTCCCCTCCGCCCTGTGCGTGCCCACAGAGAGGGCCTCCTCAGGGTGCCTCCGGTCAGGGAATGTCGACTGGTGGCCCCCAGGGGGAGGGCCTTGTCTGTGGGCGCTCCGGCGCTATGGAACCAACTGCCGGTTGAGCTCCGGATGGCATCGGACCTTCGCTCCTTCCGGCGCGGTCTGAAGACCCACTTATTTGAACTAGCTGGTCTGGCCTGATGGGGGAAACGTTAGGGTTTTTAATGGGTCTTTTATTGCTTTTATTGCTATTGTAATTTTTAATTGGGCATTTGTTTAATTCCTTTTTAATTTTTGTATTGTTATTTATATATGCCCTGTTAACCGCCCTGAGTCCTTCGGGAGAAGGGCGGTATACAAATTTAATAAAAGTAAAGTAAAGTAAAAAAAAGTTTGGATGCTACTTACTTTCATATTTGGTGGACTTGTAGAAATATAAAAGCTTTTTGGATTAAAATTTGGTGGAACATCCAAAAGATTTTCAAGAGAAAGATAAAGTTTACTCCACAATTATTTTTATTGGGTGTTATTACAGATGGTGATACTAAAGAAAGAAGAAATTATGAAAAGTTGTGCACCTTGTTACACAAATATGTTGATATTACAGTCTTTGGCCATAATTCCAAACCTATTACTGCTCCTATAGTGATACTTACAACACCGTGGTTTGCTATACTACACAGATTTTCAAATCTGAAAGGATGGATTATTTTTTTCTCAACAACAAAAAAAGACCTGACAGCAAGTTATCCTACTTTTCAGAACTTTACCACTATCTCACATTTCTGGTCAAATTCAACATAATTGGTGTTATCTGCTGGCACACCAAAGAATATCAGCAAGTAGATGAAGCAACTGATGAAGAATCTGTTATCTGATTTGCATAAACAAATATACAGATTAAAATCTGAGAAGTCTTCTAAAGCTCTTCCAGTATATCTTGTTTCTAATTCACTTATTATTCTATTTTTAAATAAAGTCTCAACATTCTGCAGAATATATTTTTCATATCTCCACTCTGTGAAACTTTATCCTCCATGTACAAAGTTCAGAAAGTCTTTATTACTCTTTATTGTCCAATAACAAATCCCTGCAAATATCCAGAGCTTCTACTATAAGTTCCAGATGATATAATGCTTAAGATTACAGTAGTCCTCAACTTACAGTAGTCCTCAACTTACAGTAGTCCTCAACTGTTCATTTAATCATCTTTAAAAATTACAATGACACTGAAGTCACACTTATAACTGTTGCCACAGTTACTTGATCAAACTTTGAATGCTTGGCAACCAGCCTGTATTTAAAATTGTTACACAGTCCCAAGGGTCCTGGGATTTCTTTTTTGCAATCTTCTTAGGTTGCTTCTGACAAGCAAAGTCAATGGGGGAGATGCCAGATTCACTTAACAACTCCATGATTCACTTAACAACTTCAATGATTCTCTTAACAATTTCAGTGATTCATTTAACCATGGCAAAAAAAGGTCATAAAATGGGGCATGACTAACCGAACAACTGTCTTGCTTAGCAATAGAAATTCTGAGCACTATTGAGGTTGTAAATCAAGGACTACCTGTGTGTACCTATGTTCTATCACCACACCTCTACTGCTCATATCTCCTGCTGTTTTCTAGAACATACAGTAAAATGTCCAAGGGGAGTGGGGGGGGGGTGGAAGCCTAACTAGCTTGTCAACCTTCAATTCATTATGAATATTTATGATCAAAATTCAAAGAGAAAGGGAGGCTACTCTGAATTTTTAAAACTTGATTTTTTTTTCAAAAAAGAATATTTACATGACTGCTCATTCCAAATGGATGACTTTGAATGGTTAAAAATAATTAAAAACAGAATAAAAACCTCAATGATTAAAAAAGACATACACATAATTCACAACCAAGGTAAAACACCGTAACACAGATTAGTACAGCCTTTGCACAGGCTCAGACACACACCCAGATCACCAGGCCTGATGACAGACCACATGTTTAAAGCCTTGGGAAAGGCAACAGGTTGGGCCAATGTAGTCTCTAGAGCAGGGCTTTTCAGCCAGTGGTACAGGTACCACCTGTGGTTCATTGGGACCTGGCAGGTGGTACACAACCATCTTAGAAAAGTGGTAGCGGAGGAGCGGAATGAGCTGAACCAGTGGCAGCACTGCACAAGCCTGAGCGAGAGATGGCTGGAGCTGCAGGGCTGTCAGGGCTCAGTGGAAGCACCAGGATCAGTGCCAGGCTCCAGCTGGAGCTCAGTGCTGATCCCAGCGCTTCTGCTGAGCCCAGAAGAAGCGCCGATCAGCTGGTATGTTGCAGCATCTCCAGGGTCTTGTGATTTACATTCAGATGCTTGGCAACTGATTCATATTTATGATGGTCACAGTGTCCCAGGGTCATATGAAGTGACCAAAACCTGTTGCAACCACCCAGTAGAGGGGGGGAAATAAAAACCAAACACCCCTCACACCCCACCCCCACTGCCAATCGTCAACAGAAATGCTCACAACAATGAAAACCTTGGACAGGAGGAAGAGCGCCACCGGGCGGGCAGGCAGGTGTCTTGCTCAGCTGTGGCTTGGGGGGCACTTTTTTCAGTGCCATTGTAACTTCAAACAGTCACTAAGTGAACTGTTTTAAGTCGAGGACTGCTTGTACTTCATCACTTTTTTCCTTTTTTGGGGGGGGTCATCACGTTTTTGACACCTTGCTAGGCGACTGGTGGCACTCGGATGTAGCCATATCCTAAAAGTGGTACAATGGGTGAAAAGGTTGAAAAGCCCTGCTCTAGAGGACTGATATTCAAAAGGGCAGGCACCACAACAGAAAAGGCTTAAAAATATCAACTGATATTTTAAGCCAGATCATTGAGTTTGACAGCCCAGGTATAATGGATCTTAACAGTTAAGAAGTCAAGTCAGGCCCGCAGAGGAGGAAGATCACAGGAAACTACAACTTGTGGATGAGTTTCATTAAGAACTATCTTTGCTACATCAGTCCTATGGCACTGACTTCCTTCCAAAGCAAAAGACATTTGGCCCTTCAAGCCTGTATAGATAAATCAATGTTTCTCAACCTTAGCAACTTTAACATGTGTGGACTTCAATTTCCAGAATTCTCCAGCCAGCATTGGGACTTAAATAATAGGACAAGAGAGCTTTACCCTTTAAATCAGGGGTGTCAAATTGCTGGCCCACAGGTCAGATGCGTCATGCCGAAACCATGCCCACCCCATTGCTGGCGATGGAAAAAAAGACATGATACATTGCAACATGTCACATGACATCGCAAGTTTGACACCCCTGCTTTAAACGAAGTTTTTTAATGCAGGCTTGCATGGCACGATTAAACCTTAGCTCTTTAGCTGAGACATTGTAAGCAGACACATCTTCCATTAACATAAGCATAAAAATAAAGGCAAATGGAAACATGAACACAATCTTTATTATGGCCAGTGACCAGTAGAGGCAATCCTCGACTTACAACCACAATTGAGCTCAAACTTTCTGTTGCTAAGCAAAACAGTTATTAGGTAAACTTTGCCACATTTTACAACTTTTCTTGCCACAAGTGAATCACTGTAGCTGTTAGGATTGTTAAGTGAATCTAGCTTCCCCATTAACTTTGCTTGTAAGAAGGTTGCAAAAGGTAATGTGAAAAATGGTCATTTCACTATTTTCAGTGCTGTTGTAACTTCGAATGATCACTAAATGAACTGTTGTAAGTGAAGAACTACTTGTACCTAATGTGGTCATGCTCTAACAAACATGGTCTGTTAGATTAGGAATATAATAACTGGCAATAAAGTTTGTCTTTTCACCAATTCACCTATAAATAATGAAGTGACAAGATGGTATTAAATGAAAACACAAGTCACACGTAGAGATGAAAAGACAAAAAAACCCTTAACTATTTCATGCTTTGCTATCACATGTACCATATCATTTTCTGTTGGGTTAGTAAAGATTTAACTGTAAATCTATAACAAGATTTAAAATTATTAGGAGAGGATTACTAAATATTGTAACTATAAATATAGCTGTTTTGCTGTAAAATAATCTCAAAGATGCAACAATGAAATAAGGCATTTTAGAATTCAGTCATAATTTCACACTGCATGAAACTTAAATGACAACAGATTTTATATTTTACATTCCAGTAATATAAGTACTGTATCCACTCATTTGGTAATTTAATGTTTACCAGTGTTATGGGAACAGTACACTAACAACATTTAAGTTCATATTGGATGAAATTTTTTTCCATGCCTAAAATTAGCAGGAAAATATTTCACAAGCATTAGCAATATCAATTAAATTGGAAGAAATTTGAGTGAAGATACATAATTTAAAAAGGCAGTCAAGGAGATACTTTTGGGAAAAGAATATGACACTGCAAGACTGCACTCGCTAATACATGGATTTAATGAGACTTGCACAAGCATTGTAATTCACAGAATCTCACTTCATTGTGGTAATTATAAGTAGGTTTATTCAAAAGTTTGGTTTCCATGTGGTTCTTTGATCACATGTTCCCAACTATTTCAATGGAATTTATAGAACATAAAATAAGTTACGCTGGGTCAAAGTCCTATTGGACATAGTGCATACAGCAGAGAAATGATCGACAAAGTACCTGTTTGAATCACCTTAAAGCAGTCCTGCTTTTTCCTGGTAGCCAAAACGCCTTTTGGCTTTTCAATTCAAAGTTTGGGATGACTGTGATCAACCAAAATCCATCAGGAGGTAGGCCAATATAGCATGATTACACTTTCCCACAATCTACGGGGAAAAATCTTTGGCAAATCCACCAGCCAATTTCTCAAGGCGGCCTTTTTTTTTTCCTCCCACAGAGAAAAAGATGCATAGAATAGAACTTTTGTGGCATGATTTTATATAAACAAAGCCCATGCAGAGAAATGTGCAGATGGAAGTAGTGAAATGAAAATTAAATATATTGCCAGAAAAAAAGAAATTAATCTAGGGGCTGCAGTCTAGATGATAATCATATTAATATAGTAGCACAACATAGTTTTCTAGTAGTCTTGTGAAAGTTAAGAAAGTAAAAGATCAATGGAGAATCCAAAATCTGTGGTGGACATTTAGTATGACACTTAAGAGAGCCATCAAGGTAGGAAATAGCACGAACCCTGCAAAGACGGAGAGAGGGGGGGGTTGTGCATTATGTTTTCAAGTAAGTAAAATGCACTCATACATTTCAAATGGAACAGATACATTGATGTCTTATAATCTATCATTACTTAACTATGTCACTGGAGGTCATTGTATTGACTCAAAAAAGGGAAAGCAGTAAACAGCTAGCAAGAGCTAGCAGCACAGACTTTTCAAAACTGCCCCATTCATCTTAGTTCCCATCCCATTCTGTTCACCCAGCACCACATCCTCTTCATTTTGATCCACTTTTCAACTTTCCACACCATTCTCTTGATCCCATTACCTGCAATAGACCAAACATTCCATATGGTTGATCTCCTGGTCTGACCGGTATCTGCTATAGTCTTCCCACAAGTCCTTGACTGCTGTAACCGCCAAGATGAAGAGCACCGGGGCCAATGCCAGTTCTGGCTGGAAGGCATTGACAGCAGGCACAAAATTAAGTAAAGCAATGAAAACAAAGTATACATTGGCAAAGCGATGGAACTGTTCAAAGAGATTCTTGGGCAAGAAAGACACTGCTGTGTATTTGGTGGTCTTCAGTCTATTATTAGCTGGCTGCCTGGAGGTCTCCGTGTCAGGCCAGGGAGACAACAGGTTCGAAGCTACAATCCGCACCTTCCTGACATCTTTCTTCTTCCTCCTTTTCTTCTTCTTCCTTTCTTTGTCTTGCTTCAGCTCCTGAGAAGATGAGTCCCCCACCGCATCTCTGCTTTCCGTCATTGCCTTCCCCCCAAAACACACACAGAGAAAGGACAAGAAATCAGTGTTAGAAAGTTCTCCGGCAGCTTCCAGCACATGGAAAAAGTCTCCCTCCTTCCCTTTCCGAGACTTTATGTGATCATCTTCGGGAACTTAGTCATGCCCTTACAGTTCCCCGCGAGGTGAAGGAGGGGGCGGGTGGATTCCCCACCTCCGCTCTAACAAACTTTGCCCGGATTGGGAAGGTCTCGTTCCCACGCTTTCTTGCTTTCTTTCTTTCTTTTTTTTCAGCTCCAAGATGTGCGGGTGCTCCTCACCTCCCAGCTTTCTCCCTTGCCTCTGCCTTCCACCAGCGAGGCCATTGAATGACTGGCCCGTTGTCTGGCGGGCGGGAATCGTACAAAGTCACTCTTCTTTTCACACGTCACGTCTCATCTAGCCACTAACCGGTTTCCGCTTCACCACCGAGAAGAAGGTTGGGGATTTACTTTAAAGTGGAGGAAAACGGCCGCCGCGGCAGCCAGTTGCACAAAATTACCTTCCCCTCGTGGCAGGCGGCGCGGGGAAAAGGAAGTGGGGTGGAAAAGCTACAGAAACTGTCTCGAAGCCAAAAAGGGTGGGTCGCGAGGATTAGGGCTATGAAAGGACGAGCAGGAAGCTGTTGTTTTTTTAAGTAACGTAGAAAACGGGTAGAGGTTTTTTTTTTTTTGAAGACTGCAGTATATAAGGGCTTGTGGTACCAGTTTTACAGAAGTGGGGCGATTCGCAATGCGTGGTTGTTGGAGCTAAAACTTTTATTCCAGTGACATCTTTGCGGAGGGCGTTTTTCTCGCAAAACCAACAAGTTTCAGGAGGTTTTGAAACAGGAAGACAAAGCTTTGCGGGCTATCCTGGAGGGAGGAAGATTCTCAGGTCAATCAGCTGGGTTGTTGTTGTGGGTTTTTTTTGTTTTTTGATGGAATTGCTGGATATTTTGGAGGAGATAATAGAAGTGTGAAGCCTCGTTATCATACGAGCCTCTGGAAGCGGATGCGGGGAAACTCCTCCTCACCCTCGCAAGAAGAGTTTGAACTATAGATTCAATCGTGGGTTGGTTTTTGTTACCCAAATGTCACGGGGTGGGAGAAATTGCCCCACTTAAGTAGATGCTGCTAAGAGCATTGAGGAAGGTTAGAATTATGAATCTGGTTTGTTTTGAGCAATTAATTAGAGCAGATTTCTCCTTTCTTCCTATATTCATTAGGAAGAGGGTTTCCCCCCCCCTTTCTGTACAACCCTGTCCATTGTCAGACTAAGTGGACAACTCTGCAGTTTTCTTGGGCAAGGTATTCAGAGGTGATTTGCCAGTGCCTGCTTCCTAAGGCTGAAAGAGAGGATGGCTGGCTTTGTGCTTATGATAGCACTAGAGCTCACAGTCTCCTGGTTTCTAGTCCTGTGGCTTAACCACTACACCAAACTGACTCTTAGAATAGGATAGAGACTTTAAAAAACTCAACTGGGTCTTCCCCCAAAAATCCATGAGGGGTCAGAGCAAGGAGATGGTTGAATCTTACAGTCCAGTCTAAATCAGTTTTAAATAAACCAAGTCTACTTCTGCATACACTGCTCCTTCTAGAGGAAAACGTAGGGATAAACCTTTCACTGCTCTTCAGAGAGAGCAGGATATCCTACAGACTAAAGTCCTTTACTGTTAAAAGTTTTCTTAAGAATTAAATGTGTTTCAAAGGAAAGTATGCAAGCCATTTCCTCTGTTGGATAGGAGATGAATAGGTAATGGAGAATTGGAGGTCTCTGGTCTTTGTAGAGAACCTGGATGTTACCCAAAGCAGTGTAGAATTTTCCCCAACTTCTATCTATGAGTGGGCAAGGCTAGTCTGATTTCAAGCTAGAATCAGGCCTCTCAGTTAAGAAAGAGTCCCCATTCATTACTAAAGAAACCTTCAGTCCACAAATATGAGGCAGATCACATGGTTAGCAGGATCTTAGCCACTAGTTTCCACTAAGCTGCATAGAGTTACAGTCCAGTGCTTACTCACTATTGTGTAGTGGGTTCTTGACCGCATGGCAATACGATGGACAAAAGGTTCAGCATAACAGCTCTTTATTGGTGGAAGTACTGCACAGCACAATAGGGGCTACCTGTACCCCCTTATATACCTGGCTAGGTACACAGGTAGCCAATCCCTTTATGTGGTTTTCCCGCTGGGCGCTTATCAGCCAATCCTGTCACAGTACAGCGCCACCTGATGGTAACAGCGAGCCGCTGCTTGTATTTTATTTATCCCCATATATAACACCCCTTCCCCCATAAAAAAATAATAAACAATTTTATTTTTATAACACATGCTTCCTGTTTGCTCACCGACCTGGGCAGCCTCATCATGAGCTGCGGCCTGGCTCTGTGCCCCTTCGACCGCATTGTCCTGGTGAGCCAGGGCTTGATGTTCTAGTCGTTGTTCAGTCCTGCCAAAACTTCCTGGTATTAGTTCAGTGTCCGTGAGGTCCTCCTCCATCCCAGGACCCGTTGTAAGGGTAGGCCCGTCAACCTGTGGCTTTTCAGGAACCTATTTCCTGATTTGGTCAATGTGTCGCCTGACCTAACGGCCCCCCTCCACCTCTACAATGTAGGACAATGGCCCCATTCTGTCAATCATCAGCCCCTGAACCCACACATGACCCGGCCCATAGTTTCTGACCCAAACCAGGTTGCCAATGTGTAGCTCTCTGGTGAGGATGGGTTGTTCCGTCTCTGCAGCCACTCTGTCAGGGTGGAGTCTGTCCAACTTAGTGATGAGCCGTCTGCCCCAACGCAGCTCTGCAGGGCTCTTGCCAGTGGTCGTACACAGTGTAGTGCATTGTGCAAGAAGGAATTGGGCCAACCTTTGGTGCCAGTCTCCACTGATGATGCATCTCAATGCGTCCTTGGTTGTCCTCACCATACATTCTACTTGCCTGTTGGATGACGGGTGGAAGGGCACAGATGTGACGTGTCTAATCAAGTTGGCCCTCGTGAAACCCTGGAAATCAGCAAATGTGAATTGTGGGCCATTATCCGAGACTATCACATCAGGCAGGCCATGCGTAGCAAAGAGTCCCCTGAGCACCTGGACCATCTTGGCTGTGATCATGCTAGTAACTGGTACTACCTCAAGCCATTTGGAGTAGCTGTCAACTACTACTAGGAATATTTGACCCTGAAAAGGGCCAGCATAGTCAATGTGGACTCTAGACCACGGTTTGTGTGTCTCCTCCCACTTGTGTACCGGTGCATGTGGCTGTTCTGGCCTTGACCTTTGGCACGTGTAACATCCCTCAACTGGTTCCTCTATAGCCTTATGAAGGCCCGGCCACCACAAGTAACTCCTGGCTAACACCTTCATCCTGACTATGCCGGGGTGTCCCTCATGTAGTGACTGTAAGACCCTATCCCTGAGTTTCTCAGGAATGATGACCCTGCTACCCCACAATATTTATTTATTATTTATTTATTAATTGAATTTCTATACTGCCCTTCTCCCGAAGGACTCAGGGCGGTGTACAGGGCAATAAAAGCATTACATACAAAAGTTAAAAATAAGATTAAATTAATTAAGCCCTGACAATAAATAATTAAAAATACCCCTTCTCATAGGCATCCCTTATGAGAAGACAGCTCATGTCTCCTCGTGAAGAATGCCTGAAATTCTGGGCCTGGACTCTTTTCTTGCCACTCTGAGACTACCCATGCCTGTACCCTGCTCATGACCTTGTCGGCTTTGGTACCAGCAGCAATGTCCTTAGCGTGGAGCAGGCATTCTGGTAGATCCTGGATGGCCATTATCTGCTCAGCAGGTGCCGGATCTGGCTCAGCAGTGGCTAATGGTAACCTGCTTAATCCATCCACATGGCCCATGTCCTTTCCTGGTTTGTGCACCAGTTTGCACGTGTATGCTGATAGGAATATGGACCACCTCAGCATCCTGGGTGATAGGATCTGTGGGGTTTGTCTGTCCGTCGTGAACAATCCCAACAGAGGCTTATGGTCTGTAAAAATAGTGAATTCCCTGCCATATAAGTAGTCATGAAATTTTTTGACTCCCATCACTATTGCCAGGGCTTCCTTATCTATTTGGGCGTAGTTCCTCTCTGCCCTTGACAGTGTTCGGGAGTAATAAGCAATGGGTCTCTGCTCCCCATTGTCCTCTATGTGACTTAGGACAGCACCCACCCCATAGGGGGATGCATCACAAGCGATGCAGATGGATTTGTTTTCTATAAAATGTGTGACAGTTGAGTTACAGGACAATAGGTCTTTTAAATTCCGGAAACTATGCTCGTGAACCTTAGTCCAATTCCAAGGAGTTTTTTTTTGTCTAAGAGCCTGTGTAAAGGCTCAGCAATTGCTGCTTTGTGGGGCAAGAAAGCATGATAAAAATTTAGTATCCCCAGGAAAGCTTGCAATTCAGCTTTGTTTTTAGGGGTTGGAGCCATCTTAATTGCTCTTACCTTGGAATCAGTGGGGTGAATTCCCTTGGCATCAATTCTGAACCCCAGGAATTCAGTGGATGCCACTCCAATGCTGCAATTGTCCTTTTTTAGTTTTACTCCTGCAGAGCGGAATCTGCTTAAAACAGCCTGCAACCTGTCAGCCAGGACCTCTTCAGAATCTCCAGCGATAAGGACATCACCATAGTAAGGGCATACTCCAGGTATGCCCTTCAGAGTCCTCTCCATCACCTCCTGGAAGATTCCAGGAGCTACAGAGACACCAAACTGCAAACGGTTAACTCTGAAAGCCCCTCTGTGTGTAACAATTGTCTGAGCGTCAGCCGTCTCCCTGGTAACAGGGAGTTGCTGATACCCTTGCACCAGATCAAGCTTAGCAAAGATGGCACCGCTCTGGAGCGAGGAGAGGATGTGTCTTGCCATCGGGACTGGGTAAGCATGGGGGTTCAGGGCCCGGTTCACTGTAGCCTTATAATCTGCACAAATTCTAACCTCCCCGTTCGCTTTAAGTGGGGTGACTATTGGAGTCTCCCACTCTCCCCCTTCTACTGGTTCTAACACCCCTTGATCTACTAATTTGTCCAATTCGCTCTCAATCTTGTGCTTGAGAGCGAAGGGAACTCTTCGGGCCTTAATTCTCACTGGTAGGATATTAGGGTTTAACTTACATTTTATGGGGGGGGGGCCTGTGTATTTGCTGAGCTTGTTGTCAAATATGTCTGCAAACGTTTTGCAGACAGATTCGAGGCTTTTGGACTGGGTGTTATGGATCCCTGAGATCCCTATTCCAAGAGCCCCAAACCAATTCAGCCCCACTAAACTGGTCCTCCGGCCCTCGGCTACCAGGATGTCCAAGGGACCCTGGAAGTCCTTGAACCCCACTAACATGGTGGCCTCCCCCTTAACCTTAATAGGGGCATTCTGGAAATCAGATAACTGAATGCTGGTGGGTTTCAATTGAGCCCACCATTTGCTCTGGCCGCAAACTGCTTTAAATGTCTCATAAGAAATTATGGAGACTGTAGACCCAGAGTCAAGTTCCATCTTGCAAGGTACACCTTGCAAACGGACCTCCAGTTTGATTTTTGGTGTGAGTAACTGGTGGATCTCCGTGTGAGACATGGTTCCCCTCTTCTCACAAAAATTGGTATAGGTGGGCTGAGGGGACTTTAGGCCACACGTCCATCGATTGGAGTTCATACAGGCTGTCTCGTGTGCGATTCCGGCAGACGGCTGCGATGTGTCCCGTCTTGCTGCAGGACCGACACTTTGTGGTTCGGAATTTGCAGGTTGCTCTCGGATGATTCCCTCCACAACTGGCACACTTTTGGACAGTTTCTCTGTAGGTGCAGTTGGTACATTTGGTGCATTTGTTGACCGTTGTGGGCTTCCACTGGCTTCCATAGTTGTTGCGCCACGTTAGATGTCTCCCTTTCTTTTGTTGTAATGCATTGATCTCTGCCTCCTCCAACGCGTCCCCGCTTCCACCGTTCGCAGCCTCTCCAAAATGAATGGAACCACCTGGGCTGCTGGCTCGGACTTGATGGGTCGCGTTGACTGCCCCACTGGCGGTTTTGCTGGCCAAGATCTCATCCTGAGCATCTTGGAGTGTGATAGTTGGCTGGGCATATAGTCGCTGCTGCAGTCATTTGTCCCGGAGCCCACACACCATGCGATCTCTCAGCCTTTCTTCTAGGTTGCTAAAATTACACAGACGAGCGGCTTCCCGTGGAGCTGTGATAAATTCGGAAGCCGACTCACCTGGCCGTTGGCACCGCTGGTCGAACTGACCTCACCAAGCCAGTTCAGATATTCACGGCTTAAAATGGTTGTTCAGCTTCTCTACGATGTCCTTGTACGACACGGTCTCGATCGCCATTGGCGCACACAGGTTAACTGCCAGGTTGTGGATCACTGGGCCACTCAAACAAGTCAGAGCTGTGGCTTTTTGAACATCATCGGTGATGTGGTTAGCCCACAGGAATGCTTCTACCTGACTCAGGTGAGACGCCCATCTCTCAGGGCAGTGGGTGTCGAACGGCGGAACCTGTCCAAATTTTGCCATGGTGTGTCCTGTTTCTCCATTTTTTTTCTGACCGCAAGCGCTTGCTTGCCAGCCGTAGATGGTTCGGGGAAAGATGCTTCTTTCCTCCGATCCTTAGTGACTTCAGCTCCTCAGGAGAAACAGGATCCCATCCTCGTCACCACTATTGTGTAGTGGGTTCTTGACTGCATGGCAATACGATGGACAAAAGGTTCAGCATAACAGCTCTTTATTGGTGGAAGTACTGCACAGCACAATAGGGGCTACCTGTACCCCCTTATATAGCTGGCTAAGTACACAGGTAGCCAATTCCTTTATGTGGTTTTCTCGCCGGGCGCTTATCAGCCAATCCTGTCATGGTACAGTGCCACCTGATGGTAACAGCGAGCCGCTGCTTGTATTTTATTTATCCCCATACATAACATTCACTGTATGATTTTCTTAACCCACTGTGGCCAGTCATGGCCTGCAGAGAGAGAGAGATCCTTTGGAGGGGTGTGTTGTAGTCCATAATATTTCACTCAGGTACCACAGTCATCAGAAGAACTTACCTTGGTGTGTCAGAGAGAAAATCATCTTTACTTTTTTTTCTGAAAACAGAGATCATGTATGAATCATATAACCCATCTCACCTATCATCGTGGACATACACAAATAATGGTTCTATTAAACTTTGTTTAATTATATACATTTTTATATTTTATAAAAATATAAAATTTTTAAAATTCTATAGTTTTTTATAATTTTATAACTCTAAACAGGTGTGCTATTCCACATCAATGTACAGCATATACAATGGAAGACATACTCGACCAGCAGTCAATTGTTCTCAGTACTATGTCTGAATAGTGAGTCTTTCCAGATTCCCATGACTGAAAAAGACACAGCAACTTGATCTGCCATTCATGTAACCCTATGCACTGTTACTCAGAAACCATGTGAATATAGAATTTTAACAGGATGTAAATGAGTTGCTAGTAAAGAAAGGACTTCCATATTACCCAATATTAGGCCACAGGAAGAAGTTCAATGTTAAGCCAAAGGAGTAAGTTCATACATTCATCTAGAACAGGGGTCTCGAACCCCCAGTCCATGGACTGATACCAGGCTGCAGCATGCCAGCAACCTGGCCGCATGAACAAGCAAAGCCCCCACATCCATGGGATGCAGGCAGCACACAAAATCACGCACTCTCTGGTCTGTGGAAAACCCTTTCTCCGTGGAACTGGTTCCTGGTGTCCAAAAGGTTTGGGACCTCTGATCTAGAATACGTAGAACCAGGGCTTTTTTTGTCATAGAACGCTCAGAACGGAGTTCCGGCACCTTTTTTGGATGGAACCTTGTAGGGTAGGCAAGGTGGGATGTATGTCATGTGTGAGTTCCGGCACCTTTTTCTTTTACAAAAAAAGCACTGCGTAGAACAAACACATTTTTTGCTCAAACAGCACTTGAGAGAATTTAGGGAAGTACAGGTATGTTTAATATCATACGCAAGAAGTAAAATTGGAACAGTCACAGTTCTTCCACTTTGGTAATCTATAGATTACATTATGTGTTTGTATTGCTTAAGTTAATGTGTAACACATTTAGTTTACAGATGTAAACAAAGTAGCAACTCCACTGGAAAATAACCTGGAGAAAAAGTCATTATGGCCCCAAGTAGTTTTATCAACCATTATTCCTTAAGGCATAGAGAGTTATTAATGTCTTATATTTTCTGTTTTTGTGTTGCGACTGCAAATTGGGATTACTAGGAGTAGCATGTTTAAAATGTGTCTGATTTATCTCTTCAGTATCCTTCTGTCTTGCTGGTGAATAAGGAAAGTGGCAATTCCTCTTGTTTAAGCCAGGAATATCACTGTTCCCTAGGAAAGTGACAATGGAGTTTATATTAAATTTTGTTAGGTTTACAGTCTGGGGAAGGAGGCTAAAATAGTCTGAACATATCACAAGGGTATGCCATAAATTCAGATGTATATTGTATGGAATTTCCTGATTATTGTGGATAAAAGTATTCTCTTTTCATATTTCTTATGAGTATTAAATGTATGACATTAAATTTAGCATATATTACATAAAATGGATATAATATATTAAGGTACAGGTAGTTCTCGACTTACAACAGTTTGTTTAGTGATTGTTCAAATGGCACTAAAAAAAGTGACTTAAGATTTTTTCACACGACCATTGCAAAATCTCCATGATCATGTGATCAAAATTTGGATGCTTGGCAACTGATTCATGTTTATTACGGTTGCAGTGTCCCAGGATTGTGTGATCACTTTTTGCCACAAACAAAGTCAATGGGAAAGCCAGTCTCACTCAACAACTGTGTTACTAACTTAACTACTGCAGTGATTCACTTAACAACTGTGGCAAGAATGGTTGGAAAATAGGGCAAAATTCACTTAACAAATGTTTCACTTAGCAACACAAATTTTGGGCTCAACTGTGGTTGTAAGTAGAGGACTACCTGTTGTATATTTCTTTTGATTTATTGTATTTTCAAGATGTCTAGTTACACTTGTTCTCTGGATAGATTCCAGGAAACAGAATGAATAATTATAAAAAGCAAAGGGTATCAAATATCTAAATGCAATCATTCTAATGCTACTAAGACTTAGGATAAAGACTTGGGATAAACTAAGTGTCTGTCTAGGAGTGAGAGGAAATAAAATGAGTGCCAAACAAGTGTGTTCAAGGAGGTTATGGCAGGCTTCACATCATGGCTCAGCAGTTAATCACAGTTCCGGAGATACTTAACCTTTTACTCAGCACTTCGCTTGACTTGGCAAGGGAGTCTCAAACACGATTCAGCTAGATTAGAATCTTTATTGCAAGCAAGAAGGAAGCCTGAAACATAATTGACTGATCACTGCAGTGCAAAGAAGTTTAAGCCTATAGGTATATGTAACAAAATAACAGAATAACTGAGTTGGAAGGGACCTTGGAGGTCTTCTAGTCCAACCCTTTGCTCAGGCAGGAAACCTTATACAATTTCAAACAAATGGTAGTCCAATTTTGTCTTAAAAACTTCCAGTGTTGGCGCACCCACAACTTCTGGAGACAAGTCATTCCACTGATTAATTGTTCTAATTGTCAGGAAATTTCTCCTTAGCTCTAGGTTGCTTCTCTCCTTGATTACTTTCCATCCATTATTTCTTGTCTTCAGATGCTTTGGAGAATAGGTTGACTCTCTCTTCTTTGTGGCAACCCCTTAGATATTGAAACAGTACTATCATGTCACCCCTGCATGTGTTTATGTAAGTGCATGCATACTTACATCTTATAAGAAAACCTATTATCAGCCTAAATCAATCCAATGCAGGAAGAAGGCCTCTCCGCTGAAGGTTATGTAGTACAATCTACTATCTGGTTTACTGTAGGTTGGTAGATAGATTTAAAATCTGTGTTGGACTAACATTGTGTTTCTATAAACATCAATTAAGTTTTGATATAGATAATCTTTGTAATAAACCATCTCTCTCTCTCACCCACCCACCCACCCACACAGACACACAGAGAGCAACCTATTGAGATAAGGAAAAGCTACTCCCAAATTAAGATTGCATTTTTTTATTTTTTCCAAAGGGAATCCTGTGCCATAAATTTGTTGGCAAATGAATAAAAATTTAATGGAGCAAGGCAGATCTTCAAAATAACTTTCCATTCCTCTAGTTCATGGAGGGAACAAATTAGGACAGCCATTGAAAAGCTGACAGGAAGTCATATATTGTACCCAAGAAGACTGTTATATATCAATGTCTATTAAGATCTTCATATGTGAAATAATTTCCAAGATACACAGTTCCCAGTGTGCATCTATAAAAAGCTAAATTCAATGGCAACCACCCAATCCAGTAACAGCTATATTTAAGTCCCATGCTGTGTCTTTAACACATCTGCACAACTTGAATCTGGGTTCGACTCCCTTATAGTTGGTGCTTGTATTTGCTAATTCAATAAATTGGCATAAATTGTTTTATAAGAAATTATTTGCTTGTTCTACTACGCTGCAATATTTTGATTTCAACCTGGAAGATCCAACTACAGAAGGATAGAAGTCAATTTGGCTTTCCAAGGCAATATGTTTCTGGGCCTGGAGCTTGTTAGGGCAAAGCTGAAATTTAAAATTATTTTGATATAGATCTTCCCAAAATATCAGGGAGCCTTTATTAAACTTTGTGAATTGGGGATTAAAACTGCTTATGCTAACAAATTTCCTATTTGATATTATATAATGCTCAAAAAAATAAAGGGAACACAGGATAAGACATCCTACTATTAAATACAGTACATTGTGTTGTTTAAGTGTTCCCTTTATTTTTTTGAGCAGTATATATTAAAGCCATTGCAGAGCTTTCTTCCTAGCTCATTTTAATGGCCTACGTCAATGGTGCTAGAAGGAAAATATAACTATGTCCTCTTCTCAGAGCTATATGAAATTGAAGTCTCTAATCTATGAACCTTTGTATGTCCTCTCTATAGGATTCCCCATTCCCACTATGCAGCCCGTCTTCTATTTAATGGTCCTTCTAAAACAGAGAAGCATAGTATCCACCTTCAGTCTCTTTCCATGGAGACTGAGGTAAATAATAATCCTGTGCTTTATTTATTACCGTATATACTTTTTAATCTTCAGTAAAGTTTGGGGTTTTTTTTAATGGGATAATCTGTCTCCCCAAGGAAGGCCTACCTCTTCTAGCCACACATTTCTACATTATGCAGCCATATTATGTGGCATTAGAGAAATGGGCTCATTTTAAATTTTTAATTTTTCCCAATCAATAATAAGGCAATGAAGGTTGCAAGTTCCCCTTCTTTTCCACAAAGTGGGTTTAGGAAAGAAATTACTCGATGAAGTACTGTATAGAAGATGCTAACAGAAATATGTATAGAAGATGCTGCTATCCCCAAGCATGAGCTGGAGCCAAGATGTTAAAACCCAGGTGGCTTCTGGGAGAGAAGACTTCAGGTCTCCACTTTTTCAGATCTTCAATACAACAAAAAGAGATACAGTCAAGAACAATGAATGATGAATGAAGGTGCGCTGAATTTAAAAATGAGCAACACCTATAGAACAGGGCTTTTCAATCTGTGGTACGTGGACCACTGGTGGTACTTTGACACCTGGCAGGTGGTACATGTATGATGGGTTAAAAAGCACTGTAAAAAGAAAAAGTGTAAAAAAAGTGTAAAAGTGAATGAGGTGAAGCGGCGGCAGTGCCCCAGAGACCTGTGGGAGATACAGCTGGAGCTGTGTGCGGTGTTGCAGAGGCTCTGCTAAGAGCCCAGGATTGATGCACGGGGCTTCGGCCGATTGGCACTTACAGTGCACCCAGAAGAGAAAAGGAGGAGTGGGGGAGAGAGGAGAGGATAGAAAAGGAAGAGGGGTGGACATAGGAGAGAATATAAAAGTAAGAGAGGGGACAGAGGAGAGGCCAAAAAAGGAGGGGGGACAGAGGAGAGGACATAAAAGGAGAAGATTTTGGCAGGAGAGGGGGAAAAAGCCAAAGGGAAAGAGAAGGGGATGGAAAAAGAGAAAGGAAGAAGAGGCTGTAGAAAGAGAACCCAACAGGCAGTGAGAAAAAAGAGAGAGGAAAGGGAGAGAGGAAGAAGGGCTGACCAGCTGGCTGACCACCAAGGCAGTGGTGCATATTAATAAATATGGATAAATTTGTCATATATTCATCAGTGCAAAGGGAAAATGATTCAGCAAAAGAACCTCCACCAAATAAATTAAAACCAGTTCTTTTTTCCTTTTTTATGGTTTGTAACATTTTATTAGGTTATACAATAAAATACAAAAATACAAAAGCAAATACACTGTGGGGAGAAAAAAGGGAAAGAAAAGGCATTGACTTTCCAACTTCCTCTGTTGCAGTAGAATGAAGCATTAACATCAAACCTCAACTTTTTACTTTTCCATAATAGTATAAACTAGCCACTTCTATAATAACAAATCAATCTAATCAGTAAAACCAAAATCCCCCCTCCCTTTTTATAGTCATCAGGTTTTTGACACCTTGCTAAGCACTAGTGGTACTTGAATATTATCATGTCCTAAAAGTGGTACAATCTGTGGAAGGGTTGAAAAGCCCCGCTACAGAAGACATATTCTGAGGTCATTGGGTCCTATAGGAGGAGGAGTCCTGATGGCACAGTGGTTAGAATGCAGTACTGCAGTCTAATTCTGCACATAGAGTTCAGTCCTGACCAACTCAAGGTTGACACAGCTTTCCATCCTTCTGAGGTTGGTAAAATGAGGACCCAGATTGTTGGGAACAAAATGGTGACTCTGTAAACTGCTTAGAGAGGGCTGTAAAGCACTAGGAAGAGGTAAGTAAGTGATATTACTATAGAGAGAATAAATGAGGATGGTATCTCAAAGTAAATATATGAAGGAAGAGTCAGTAGGTTGAGAGGAAAGGAAAACCTGAGAAAGTTGTGGTTGGAAAAGATTTTTTTAAAGCATAGCAGTGAGAATGATACAGAATAAATGGCAATGTATGAAGCAGCATGAGGGTGTGGTACATGTAAAGAGGGGTAGCAAAGATTGAAAGTCTTGGAGACATATAGTGAAAGATGTTAGCATACTGTAACACACTCCTTTCCTTGTTCTTATCTCATGCTTTTAATTTGTGGAGCTATTTCTTTCCCCCTTTTTTCCTGTGCTGTTGTTCTGTACCAGCCTACTACCGGCCTTGCAGAAAGGCAACCCCTGTACAAACGGCAGAGGCTGGAGAGCGTCTGAGGCTGGAAGGCGTCTGCCAAGATTTATTACACAAACAACAGAACAAGAAACAAAACACCGGAACTGTGATCCTCAAACGGAGCGGTTGCTTTCAGCAACCAGCCCTTCCCCAAACACTCCCTTTATTAGAGTTCAGGGCGTGGCCTCCCTGTGCCTCCTTCCGAGGAGTCCCACAGCCTTTCTCTGCTTGTTCCTGCTTGACTGCCTCCTGCGTCGGGCGTCCTTGAACAGGGCCAGCTGTGGGTCATCATCATCCGCACTGTTGGGCTCGCGCAGCTGAGAAGAGGGCCCTGGCTGGGGGCTCTGCGAAGCCTCCAAGCCATCATCAGCAAGTTCGTCTTCAACACCCTCCTCCTCCCCCTCGTCTGAGTCATCCGAGACATCCGAGCCGGCTGCCGGACCCACAGGCTGGCCCTGAATCACAACAGCTGTGTAGACTCTGACTTATCCAAAAAGAGAACAGTGTGATGGGTATGCATGCATTTATCAGTTCACTAGATTTATATTTGCTACAGTCACAATGTACTGCAGCATGGTTTGTTTCAGCACAAAAGGAAATTCTTCTTAACTATATTAATTTATAGCCATCCCTCTTAAGTTGCTTGCACTACTAGTTATAAATTTATAACCCCACCTTCCCCTTTTAAAACAGCCGATAAAGCCAGTGCACATAAAAGGCATATCTGGAAGTCATCAAAAAATGGGAGGTGACGAAAATAAGGCTTGAGTGGGCATTCAAAAAATAAAGGAGGGGATGAGAATGCAGCAGTTGCAGAGGCTCAGGGATGGCTTGGGGTGTCGGTGAATAGAGACTCGAGGGTCATAAGATGGGGAGTAGAGAAGAGGTCGGCAACAGCGTGGAGAAGCTGTGGGAGCCCAGGAAGGGAGAAAAAGGCCTGAGCAGGGAAAAGTGCCAGCGGCTCAGAGGAGGACAGGGATGGAAGGGGAGTAATAGCAACAGCAGCGGCACTTTCCACCTTCAGCAACGAAGGTACTCGCTGCGACAAAGCCACCCCTTTGTTGCAGAGACTGCAGAGTGACCCCAAGAGCAAAGCAACACTGACCCTGCAGCAGCCAAATGCATGAGCCAGTGGTAGCAACTTCTGCAGTACCCATGCCCAACTGCCCCCCTCCCCACATACTAATGCCGGACAGAGTTGGCTGAAAATGTCTGATGGGGCAAAGTATGATCTCTCCACCTCTTCCCGCCCCCCTTCCATCTCCAAACTTTAGTAGAGTCAGCAAAGGACTGGGGGAGGGGAAGGAAAAGGATGAGAATCAGCCCCCCCTCCAGTCCTTGCTTATGAAACAATATAGTTCAAGTAATTGGTGTCTGTTTTATAGTGTTTTTCAAAATTGGCAACTTGAAAATGGGTGGACATCCCATTTTCTGGGAATTGATGTCCACCTATCTTCACGGTGCCAAAGTTTGGAAAACAATGGTCCTGGCACTACCAAAACAATTCCAAAGATTTATAAAATAAGAAAATATATATAGCAATACTGTCAATGCTGCTAACATCGGATGTTCTTGCTTGACAACATAGGTAGATGTAGCCTTTTCCTTTAACCTGTATGTTACTTTTAGAGTTAGAATTAGTGGACGCTGGAGGGGGGGAGTAGGGAGAATGTATCTCAAGACCGTTTGTTATAAGAGAAGATAAGAATTGGGTTGAAGAAGGGAGGGAAAGCTTGCATTTTAAACTAAATGGAGAATGTGATTTATGATGTTTAATTAAAGGAGGGAATTGTGCTTTGATACGATGTGTTTAGGGGAGGAGAATTCAGATCTTGGCTTCGACCTTGTACGTGCCGAAGCTATGCTACTCTATTAAAAGATTCTTTAACATAAACAATGCCTTGAAGTTCTTTGAAGTATTGCATTTGTCAGAACCATGAGAAATAGCTTTGTAGAATTAGATTTCCCAGATGGATGTAATATGAATACAGTAATGGATTGAATAAGAAATATAGGAGAATAAGGAACACATTGAAAACATATGTTAACAGTTTATAGAAAACACCTACATAATAAGCAAATATATTTTATAAAGAAACACTTATTTAAGTATATAAGTAATAAAACTCAGAGTCAAAAGCCTTTCCACACTCTCTTGGCAGTGTACTGCCATTCCTGAAAGCTTGGACAACAGAGTCGTAATTTTAAGATATGCCAATTCTAGCGTAGTGATCCATTGCTTTCCATCCCACTGTTGAAACACAAATAGTTTCGATCCTTCAGTTACTATGGATCCTGCAAGATTCCAGGTTTTTTACATTTCCCATTTATTATGAAAATACTCAGAAGGCACACATTTTTATAGTATGCATACAGAGAGCTATTTTTAAACAGTGAAATTTCTTGTACACAGAGGCTCAGCGTTGCTTGATAACGAGATGGGTGGCATATAAATTTAACAGTTAAAAATAATGCCAAAAGAGCTTGCATCATCATGTATTTTGAACATAGTAACTTTGCCACAGCAATGTCTAGTATGTGTTGGATTTTAATACTCATAGCCTTCTGTTTAAAAATGTCTATTTTGTGCTATTAATATGGCTCGCACACGGAGCTTGCTTTTTCTGATAATGTCTTTTTTTATAAGTATTTTATTAATTTTCTAGTTTTACAATCATAAGTACTTAATAAACGTGTTTTCTGGGCCCTTCAGTAATTCAGTGGTACGTATTAACTTCCTCAATCTGGGTGCAATACTACACCATCTAGTGCTTCCTCTCTTCTTCCGGTGTTTTTTTCATACTGGGCAAATACAATTCTCATTGCTGTTAATACATATACAATTAAATATCAGCATCTTTGTTACATTTTTTCTAATATTATATATAATATCAGTAGTGTCAATTTAAAATATCTTTTCTAACCAAAACATATCTCAATTGCATTTGCACTTAATATCCATTTGTTCAATCAATATCCTGTTTTCCTGCTTTGTTTAAAAAAAAATATTTCCCATCAGTATTCAAAGTGTCTCTATTGCTTATAATTTTCTCATAATAAATTATATTTGGGCAACCAAAGGCTTCCCTTGTTCAAACCCTCTTAGCATTTTCATATTTCCCTTCTCATACCAAAATATTAAATTCTAGTTATAAATCCTATCTTTCTAGTTCTAATAACAATTCTATTTCTAACAATTATCTATTCTCTTAGCCATATTCAAACATCTCTTTAATAGTATAATATCCTATATAATGGATTAGGATCTCTATTTTCTTCAATCTTACTCTAGCTTTCTTCCTTTGCCAACTAACTTTCCAAGTCAATGCCTTTGAATCATCAAGTAGTTCTTCCTCTATTTTTATGTATATTGTTTGGAATAAGTAAGACAATTTGGTTAAGATATTATTGGAAGAATGCTCAGCCCATTGATATTCATTAAACAGCCTCCCTCCTTCTCCAATTTCCCACAATTCTCCTAACAGCTTTATCTTCCATTCGATCGGCTCTTTTTCCTTATCCTCAAGAGTGTTCTGAGATCTTGACAGTTAAGATGTTTTTTTCCATTTCTGCTATTATCACTGCATCTTCTAATTCTTCATTTGTCTGAGTCTGTTCGTTAATTCCTTCCTTTAGGTCCTCCATCTTTAGATCTGCTTCCTCTAATTTTCCTTCTATTTTCTGGGTTACAAGTTCCTTCTTTATAGTCATTTTCTGAAATTGTGGATTTAGATTAGAAAATAGTTCTTTTATCTCCTTTATGTTATATGAGCTAAGGCAATTGTCTCTTGTATTAATTTTAACATAGAAAGAATTACCTTCTGAGCTTCGTCAATATTTTCTTGTTGATATGTCAAGCTGGGGACTTTAGAGATAAGTGTTAGAAATGGTTTTTTACCATTTAAAGCTGAGTATGGAAGATCCATTTTGTTTTTATATGTAGTCTCTATAGTCCAATCTACTTAGGGATTTAAAAAGTTTCAGTCAATTGTCATTTGAGCTCCAAGTTATCCAGCCAGCCTACCAGTCCATCCTTAAGTCTCCCCTAAGGAAATATAAGCAAAATTCAATTTTTTTCTGTCCAATGAAAAACATGTCCTTTCTGTCCAGAGAGAAAAAGCAATTAAAAGTTATTCATCAGTCAAAGGTTTATCGTCCAAAGTATTCCATCATCTCAATCCAGGATGCATGTTTCTTCTACAGGTAAATAGCTCCATGACACAGCTCTAAAAGTCAGTTAGTATTTATATTTGTGGTCCAGGCAGGCCAGTTTCAAAATAGTTTATCATCACTGCCACAGAGATAAGGATCCCAAGAGTTTTTTCCCCCTTTTCCCAGCTGCAATCTAGAAAAGTAAAAGTTTCCAAGGCAGCAAAAGTCTTATGTGGGTCTGGGCCTCAAGCCAAGTTTCCCTTAAACATAATAAATTGTAGTGCCATGGTTCGCCACTAGATGTTGTTGATGCCATCTTCCAGCTTTTTAAGTCCACAAGTCTTCAGTTTGATATACCACCAAGAAAATATGGATGAATATCAGAAAGAAGTTCTTTCCATATTGAAATCAATACAAGAGACTGTTGCTTTAGGTCATGATGAGACTAGAAATAGAAGGGCCACTGCCCTCCCGTGAACAACAAGGGTCCCCTCCTTCATCGCCTCTCTGGGGTGACTTTCGACACTTTTTAGGGTCCAATATCAGATTTTTTCATTCATATCATGCTATTTTTAGTCCATGGATAGATAGTTAATTTCAATAAAATGTGTACAAATAAAGGTAAAGTGGAAAATATGTTGGTAGTTAAAGGCCCCAACTTCTGATTACAGAAGTCAAGTAATGATTAGTCATTTCGATAACCCCTATTCCTATCTATATAATTTTGGTTGTAATCTTTCATTTAGACTGAAAGAGATATGTATTTGTATAGGTTGTTTAAAACCTTCTTCAAGAACCTCTTAATCTGGCTTTCCCTGTAGCGCTTCAATGCCATGATATGTTGCTTAAAACATAGAGTCCTCGTAATAAATTTAAGTGCCTATCACAAGCTAGAATACTTTCTCAAAAGTTCTTTCCCCTTTATGTCTGTTTAATGCCATTTAGATGCTTAAAAATGAGCCATTGCTGTCCATAGCTTTCTAAAAGGTTACAGGCAGTGGTGGGATTCAGATATGTGAACAACCAGTTCTCTGTGTGGATGCCGCTTCCAGAAGTCCATTCTGGGCCTGGGCAACAAAAAATTAGCTACTGGTTCTGCCGAAGTGGTGCAAACCAGCTGAATCCCACCACTGGTTACAGGACTTTTAAAATTGAACTGTTCTCCTTATGCCACATTTAATTAAAGAACAGAAAGTACATATTGTTCAGCATCTTAATAGCAGTATCTATTACTACAAAGAAAAATAAATGGAATTCAGTCTTCATCAGAAAAGATTGCAGGGGAAAATCCAGTTTCATATCTTTAAATAAGCAGTTTGATTCTTTTCAGCCTGCAAATATGTTTTAACCTGCTATCCTTCCATTCTTTCCATTTTTGGCAAGATTAATTCTGGCAAACTGGCACTAGTGAATACATTTTTCTGCTAATGTAAACATTTGTTAGAGCTGTCCTTTATTTACATATTCCAGCAACAACAGAATATTTAGTAGGCATTTTTCAGACCTGTGTATTAACTTGAGCCAAAGTCATTTAATTGAGGCAGAATACCACTAATGTAGAAAATCTACTCTAGAAGAGTCATGGATACAGCAATTATTTCTTTAAACAAATTTTACTTAAAGGATGTTGCAAATTAAGTGTTAAGTGTTCTGTATAATTTTTTTTACAGAAATTCTCATTCTTCTAATTGTGATTATACAAATTAATCCAAATTAAAGCAAACTAAAAAAGAAAACTATTCTTTCAAACCTTCATTTCAGAAGTATTTTTGCCAGTTAAATTTTAAGGTGCAGCAAATAACTTATAAACAGTGGATAAGAACAGTGTAAGTTCCTCTGTCTTAAACAAGAAAAAAAATCCTTAGGAGATAAATTGGAATACTTGAGTTATTGAGGATAATGCAGATAAATTGATTCTTTGAAAGCTTTTCCATAGGTTCCATGACAAAATAGTCATATTACTTCTCTAAGAAGGCAAGAGAGGAAATGAAGGCAGCTGTCAAAATTTAATTCATTATAACTTTTCATAAATGAGAACAGTGTTGCTGAAGTTCTCAAGAAGTTTGGAAAGTCTGCAAAAGTGAATTCTTATGATAATAGTATTATCTTCAGTTATGCCAGGATAATAAATACACCATGTGGAGCATTTTCTATAGAACTGAAAATACATGCTGTGATGTTTCTGGAAGGATAATTTTGATCAGTCATCTTTAATGTTTGCTTCATACATGCTCATCAGCTGTTATTGCCTTCAAAATCAGTTTAATGAGAAAGTAAAATTCATGGAATATGAAAACCAAATTTGATCATGTCTAATTTGCCATCTGCTTTGTGCAACCATCTGTTCAGTGTAATATTAAGATAAGATCATATTTGTGCTTTGTATTGGTCCTAGAACTTATGCTTCTGCTCCTACATTCATTTTTTTTCTTTCTCAATGCTCAGAGACTACCTGAAGAAGTCCCTGCAGTTTATTTCAAGGTAAATTAGAATATTTTAAAGACTATTCTACTCTATACTTTCTAGGAAGTCAGTCAAATCTAGTGCAAAAACAAAAAACAAACAAAATAACAAACCCCAAATCCAAATGCAGCAAAAATATTGCAGCCCTATTTTGTAATAGTTGGACTCAATGCCAACAGTAACAAGTAGTTGTCATCTCATGACCACAATTAAGTATAGAGCTATAAGACAATCACTAGGTTGATGCACTGAATCTATTGCAGGATTAAACCTTCCAGTCTATGGGCAAACATAAATTAGATAATATGTGGATGTTATGCCCCAATTCAAAGTTCACTGTAAGTACAGTATACATTAATATATATTCCATGTATTACTCTGTATTCCATGTACTGCTGACATTTAGTTGATAAGGAAACTCTAGACCAGGGGTATCAAACTGCCGGCTCATGGGCCGGTTGCATCATGCGGAGGCTGCACCCACCCCAGCTCTGGCAATGCAAAAAAAGTCGTGACACATCGCAACACATCACATGATGCAGCGAGTTTGACACCCATGCTCTAGACATATGTTAGACTTTAAAAGGCAAAGTGAATATCCAACAAACTTCAGCTGTATTCTCTAACCTAAAAAAGTCAGAGTTTTTGTGATAAATAACCTTTCATCCAAGGCAGAGTTTCAGCTCAACTTTCTCCAAACTATCATATGAATAAAAGATTGTATCTGTTAGCAGCATTATAAACTAACTGGTATTTCTTCCACTAATACAAGCTGTTTTCATATCTCCAAATAATTAAGTCACTAAGGTTTTTCAACTGTCCTTCATTTGGTATTTCCCTCACCTATGACTTGCCTTTTAAGTAACAGATATTCTTGTTTTAAATAACAGATATTCTTGTCTGGAAAGAAATCAGTACTGTTCTCAAAAGACATACTCAGCAATTCTACAAAAGCATAGCTAATTTTTCCCTCAAATCCCATATCAAACCAAGACAAATCTTAATAATGTGGGTTATTTCAGGGAATGGAGTTTTGGAGTTCATACAAGAGTGAAAACCAATTGTATGTAAAAAAGTAGAATTTTCCTATTTTAAAAATAAGTCTTTAATGAAAAAAGTCAGAGAACAAATCCTGGTTGTCTTTGATAAGAATTTTACTCCTCTAGTTTTAGCTGCTAGCTTAGCTTTCTTCTTTGAAGATATAGAATATTAGCTTTAATTGAAAGTTTGTGTTTCCTTATGCATAATTTCCTCTTCTCTCCTTTCAAGCTACCTGGAGTATATTGGGAACATATAGAACACATCTATGTTCACATAGATGCATCAAATAGAAAATCTGTTGCCAGAAAATTGACTGTAACTGAGGAGAACCACTATTACAAAAAAGGTGCTGCATATACTGCCTAACCCAATCTACTGCAAATGACTGATAAGTGACTGTAGACTTGACTCTGAATCAATTACTGTGTATTAAAGATGCATATGCCTTCTTGGCTATATCCCCATTATTTAGAATTTATCAAAACATCAACCTGAATATTTTTTGAATAACAAACATCCAGGAACATGAAAATGTAAAATATGTATATATACTGTAAGTAGAGTATGTGTTTACTGTGCACAGAATGAACACACACACACACACACACACACACACACACACACACAACATAAGAATTTCAGAGTCAAAATGAAAATTACAAGTGATTTGATTAGGAGACATCTTGTGATCAGCTCTTCATGCTGTATGAGTGGACAGATGCTGCTGTTATTGGTGTCACTGCTTTGACCAAAAGCTTTACACATTTTTCAGCCTGCTTCTTGATATTTATTTATTCAATATACAGATAATATACATGTAATATTCAGATAAGAGCAAAACAGCTATAAAACTGTTGTGGAGAAGATAATAATTGAATCTTTTCAAGCAATGCTTAGTCATAAAGGGACTTAATTCAGGCAAAGCACCTCAATATACCACCATCTAGTGGCAGCACAAAGCTGTTACATCAAGGCATCAAAAGTGTACAGTATGTTGCATGGAAAGTCATCTCTAAGAGATCAACACAAGGTAAAGATAGATAATACCTGAACATTGTGCCAGGTCTGCCCATTAAACAAATTTGATTTGTGTTTGTCTCACTGACTCTTCTGTTGATGAAGGTTCAGCATCTTTGGGTGACCCTTGCATTCTACCAGCAGGAAAATCTGAGCTGCCGGTGGGGAATATTTTTATGCATAAGCACAAAGGTGCAAAGGTACTTCAATAGCTGTTTCAAAAAAGATGCATCTTCATCAGACTGAATCATTCTGTAGGAGGAAAACTGAGGAAGATAAGCACAATGTGTCAACGCTGCTAACGTTGGATGTTTTTGCTTTGACAACATATGGAGATGCAACCATTTTCCTTCTTATGTTTTACTCTTAGTTTTGACCCAGAATTAGGGGATAGTATAGGAAATATCAATTGTGAATGTGCAGATGGCCCTACTGTCTTTGGGCTCTTGCAAAGTCCTAGATGCAGGGTCATGAAAGGCCAGCAAGGAAAACACCCAATGTCCTAACCCACCTGAGAACATACGATATATTTAAGGAAACACCCAAAAGGGAACATGTTTAGTTACTTCTGCTCTCTTTTCTATAGTATGCCAGACTTACTGGGTGAAATCTTTATCGTATGCTAGATGGCTTGCTTATGTAACCAGAAAGAATAAATACAAGGATTTCTTGTCTTTCATTGCTGCTCTCTTTTAGAGGAGCCCATCTTTTCTTCAGCTGAATAAAAACATAAAGCTTGAAGGCAACTTCTGGTTTCCTGTATTTTTTACCAAGCAAAACCTCAGAACCTGCATATCATTTTTGGTGAGCTGGTTTCCAGGAAAGGTGCTTGGTTGGTCCTAGGGAGGCTCAGGAAAGGGGAAGGCACTGAGCATGCTCTGGGATTTCCTGGAGGTGCCCCCCTTCTTGACTCTTCATTGTGGTTTTAACAGGAACCAGTTTGTTTGTTTTTTCTTCTTTTTGGTTGCCTTTTACTTGCTTCCTGCATACTCAGGAGGGCTGAAGATAAGGTAGGACACACAGATATAGATTACTTGGTTGCACCGGCTTGCCTGGGGGAGTGTGTGTGTATGTATAAGCATGTGTCTATTTCCTTGAATCATTTCCCACTGTTGACCAGAGCTGGGCAGAAGGGTTTATGCCAGCCGCACCTAGGGCCCCCTCTTTTTTGGGGTGCTGGAGGTACTTAGAAAGCAAGGGGCATTAATCTTGTACTCTTGTGCTCCAATGGGTTGTGAGTGGTGTGTGGTTTGAGGTTTGTGGTTGCTCCTTATATATTTCCCGCTGTTGACCAGGCCTAGGGGTGATACTGATCTTAGCTGAAGGTCAGTGGATCTCTTGTGGCCCAACAAGCTGTGCAAGTGGTGTGAATAACTTGATCACATGGGCTCAGCCCAGGAAGACCAGTTAGAATAAATAAAAGGAAGGGATGTGTGTCTGAAGCCCCCTTGAGTGTGTCATAAGGAACTTTGGTAAGCTTAAAACCCATCAGGATATGAAATTGAAACTCTGATTAAGTACAATGCCCTCTGTCACCAGGACATACCTACTGTTTGGCCCACAGGGGAATCCATAAATTTGGGAGTTTTTGAAACCATGGGAGACTATGCTTAAAAAGGCATGGATCATGATCAGCATGCTTAATATGTTCTTTTGGTTTTCTTGGACCTTACATGAGAATAAGCAGGTGCTTATAGACTGAGGAGCTGGTGACCTTCCACGGCACCGCCTTTTCCTGCTTTAGCTTCTGCTTCACCACCCTATAAGGGGATCTACTCCCTCACAGGGCAGGTAGCTGTTGGGAGGGGGGACACTAATGAGGTCCTGGTTCATATCCCTTTCTCCACATCTGATCTTTATGCATGGGAGGACCAATGGGGTTCTTACATTGAAACCCAACACAAATATTCTGAATTGGTTCTGTCCATTTTTTTGCACTTTACCACTAACTGGGCAGACCTCCAAGCCATGCTGGATGTTTTTTTAACAACAGAGGAGGAGCATCTGGTAGGCAATGCTACTAAAAGGAAGGAAGATCCTTGGTCTGCAACTTAAAAGTTTCCAAGATATTATTGTCACTGCATTGCAGATTGCCCTCCCTAAACAGGAAATGTGGACAAAATTTATGATATTCATCAGTTGCCAGTTGAAAGTCCCAGTGACTTCCTTGAGCACCCCAGATGTTAAGTGCGAATTACAGAAGGTGGAGGGGACTTCAGCTGATGATAGAAAAATTGTTGGAAGGAGCATATAAAGCCTACATGACATGACCAGAAGTGATAACCAGGGGAGCTAAAGAGGTTGGAAAAAACACAGTATTGTTTTGTTGGCTTAAGTTCTGCAACAGGTGCCCTAGTGTGGGGCTTTTCAACCTTTTCACCCATTGTACCGCTTTTCAGTTATGATATAAGTTAACAATATTTGAGAATACAGCCCCAAACCTCTTATGCAAACACAATGCACATCATGTCAGTTGTAGGACAAATAACATGAGCAAGCATTTTATTTCCTCCCTGGATACAATTCCTGCAGCTGCAGAAAAAGCAGCAAATGTAGAAAAAAAAGAATGTGCATTTCATTAATGTAGAACAAAGGAACAGTGAGTAGCTCAGAATTAAGAAGAAAAGTAGGTTAAAAATAAATAAAACTAAAAGTAGTTGACACTGAGTGAAGCTAACTTCCAGAAGTGGATTTTATTAGAGAAGCCAGACAGAGAACTGATTCAGCAATGACTTCTGGACTAGCTAGTAAAAATCACCTAAATGTGTAGTACAATTTATGCTCTTTCCTATTTTAAGTTTTGATGAGATTTGTAAGAAGTTTTTTCTTCTTAATTTCCTAGCTTGGTTTTTTTCCCCTTTCAGTAGGATTGATTACTCCTATCACCCAGGGATGGGAATAACTTGTAGATGCAGTTTTTGTCTTTGTCTTGTCATAGATGCTGGTATGTTTGGGGTTAATATTGTTGTTGGTTTTTATGTGTGTGTGGGGCAGACCTGTCAGCTTTCTGTTGATTTGTTCATGGTTAACGCTTATCTTTACCTTCGTGTTTCTTGGTCATCTGCCCAGGGCTGTTAAGTGAGCTGGGCAGTGGAGGAAGAGAGAGGATAGAGAAGAAAAAAGCATCTTCCCTGGTGCTTTTATTTTTCGGCTTGACTTTCCTGAGAGAAGGGGTTGCAGCAGCCTTTCATATTGTAATAGTTGGTTTTTGGGTCTAGGTTTTCTACTTTTTCATCCATGCTGGTTCAGGGATTCTGGGAATGTCTTTTATGTTCCTTTCCTAACTGTCCTATAGGGTGCTGTTCCACAACCATGCTCCAGATAGAAAGGGGGTGAGGGGCTGGGGCCTTTATCTCCCTGCCCTTATGGATAATTCTTCCTTTTCAACCCTGATACAGTTCAAAGTCAGAGGAAAACATTACCCTTTTTGGTTGGTACAGGAGCATCACATTCAGTATTAAATAGGCCCCTTGGAAACTGTTCCTCACAAACGTTTCAGGTCTTTGGGGCCAATGGCCCTTCTGTGTCAGCTGCAATTCTCAACCCTTTGGAATGCTTTGTGGGTGGTATTGGCCTTACTCACCTTTCTTTATCTTCCAGACTGCCCTATGCCATTTTAGGATGTATTTGCTTGCTAAGTTACAAGCCACCATCTTTGCTCTAATGCCTAAGCCCTTGTATCAGCCCACTACAGGCACAGATAAAGAACCATTTGCATGGAGCAAGTATTGTCAGGTGGTGCTTGATAACATTCAAACTGCTTTAGTTAATGCTCCAGCCCTTGGCATTCCTGATGTCACTGAAGCATTCCCTTTGTATGTGGCTGAAAGTAAAGCAGTGGCTGCTGGGGTCCTTACTCAAACCCTTGGTACTTGGTCTCACCCTGTAGCCTATTTTTCCAAACAACTGGATCCTGTTGCTCAAGGATGACCAGCATGCCTTCAGGCTGCTGCAGCTGCCATTCTTCTTTTGGAGGCTGCTGAACAATTAACCTTTGGGGCTCCTATCACAGTGGAATCACCCTATTCCATCCAGGATTTGTTAGCATCCAATTGGGGGAGGCATAGGCTTACAGCCTCCTGACTGGAATGGTATCATATCACACTCCTTGACAACCCATAAGTTCATATAGAGCGTAGTAGCAGGTTCAATCCAGCGACCTTTCTTTCCAAACTGTATAGTGATCATGATTGTGTATAGACTATTACAGAAGTATTTTCTGGTCGGCCGGATATAACTGACCGGCCATTGGAGGAAGTGGACAGGGACCTGTATATAGACAGCAGCAGTTTTATGGGTCAGGGAGAAAGGCTATCTGGCTATGCCGTGGTCACATGGGACCAGATAGTGGAAGCAACAACTCTCCCTGCAGGTACCTCAGCTCAGGAAGCTGAACTCATTGCCTTGACGAGGGCCTTGAATAATCAGATGGTGTGGTTAATATATTTATAGACAGTAAAATTGTGTGTGTTATACATGCACGTGGGGCATTATAGATGGAGTGTGGTTCACTCACCGCTCCTATTAAATATGGATAGGACATTTTAAGGCTATTGGATGCTGTTTTGCTCCCACATAAGATAGCTGTCATACATGTGAGTGTCCATGTTAGGGTTGATACTGTACATGGAAGGGGAAGTGCCTTGGCTGACCATAGCACAAAGTCTGCTGCATCAGGTCTGCTGTCCTCTTGCTATATGGGTGCACTTGTACCCTCACATTTGCCTGTGCTGGCTCCAACATATATGCACTGGATGGGCACAGAGCTTCTGAACTAGGTGCTGTTTATTGTGGATGTAGGCTGGAGAAGGATGGGAAATGCCTTCTCCCAAAATATGCATTATGGTCCCTCTTACGAAACTTGCATGCCAGCACTCATTGGGGTTACAAGGCCATGGCTGAGTTTCTTATAATGGACTATATTTGTCCTAGGATCTATAACAGGGTCCTCAAAATGATCAGGCGATGTGTGATTTGTGGATGTAATGACTTGTGGAAATTATTAAGTTCCCCTTGGGGAGGCTTGGGGCTGGCCAGGATCCCGCTATTTTTGGGGAGGTTGATTTTACTGAGTTGCCATGGACGCGGGGTTTTAGGTACTTGCAAGTTTTTGTGGATGCTTTCTCTGGATGGAATGAGGCCTTTCCCTGCCATTATCCAGCAGGAGATTCAGCCTCTGGGTGTTGTTTGGTGGTTTCATTTGTCCTATAAGCTCCAGCCTACAGGACACATGGGGAGGCCTGTTCCCCTTTGGGATGGTGTATGGACAGCCCTTTCTTTCTCATTTGCCTTATCCACTTCCCTCCCTGTTGTTGGAGACCAGGCCCTCAGACGATGTATACACTATCTTGCTAATGATGTTTCTTCCATTTCTCAAGCTGTTCAGGCCCTCCATCATCCAGGGGTGGATCATCAACTCTGTCCTTTCCTTCCTGGTGTTTGGGTGCTTGTCAAGTCCTGGACTGATTCTGGCCCTTTAGCTGACCTCTGGAAGGGGCCCTTCATTGTTCTTCCCACTACTCACATGGCAGTTGAGGTTACTGGACTTCGTGCTTGGATTCATCACACTCGTCTTTGTTCTTCTTCACCACCTTCTGACACTGAGGACCAAGTTGCTTCGACTGTGGTGCCTGTTGCTGAGGAAGACTTTGGGCTGAAGCTTCTGTTTGAGGGCTGAAACTGATCTGTATGCGGGGATGTTTTGGTCTTTGTGATTCCTGTGCCTGCCGGGCTTCTACACGGGTGGTTTCCTCTCACCGGCTTCCTGCTTACTTACACTGCAGGTGTTGCTTCTGTCTCTCTTGGCTGACATCTAGTTTTTTGTTTGGGTTGTTCATCCTTTTTGTCTTGTTTTTCTTTCCCTACTCCATCCCCAGGGGGGATTATGGGCAGTGGTCAGGTTTGATTATGGGAGGTGGTCAGGTTTGAGGTCAGGTTCTCAGGTCAAGGTATGTGCAATGCCTGGGACTGGGATGTACAATCTGACACACCCTCCAAGCATGAACTCTCCTGTTGCTTTGCCCCCCCCCCCATATCTCAGCAAGGATGGTTTCTTCTTACCCATGGTTGGGTGAGTCCAAATGCTGGCCAGGAAAACCCAAAAACCCTGTCATGTGTATCTCACCCTGGAAAGTTAGTACCAAGACTTCAGCCAGATGCTTCCCATAACACTGAGGTTGGACCTAAAGCCCAATGTAAGACATCTGATATGCTGCCTCTGGGAGACACTGGACATCAAGAGTGGGTTCTGCCATTTTTGGTTGATCATATCTTGGCACAACAGCCACGTCCTTCTGATTATGGGGATCCTAAGTCTATGGCTGAACTGACTGGGCAGTTGCATACATCATTCCCCATCATTCCCAGTAAAATAGAAGGCCAAGGTGGTCCCCAATTTTCCAGTCCCTCTTTGGGAACTTGGGGCTCCAACACCCATATACAGAATGTGCAAGCATGGGTTAAGCTTTTGAATGTAACAGCTTGCTGAATCTGCGCACTTATACCCCCCCCCCCACAATACATATGGATTGGTCATGGAAACTACACCCTTCATGTTCAGCATGAACAATGTAACAAGGGGCTGGACACTTCCTGTGTTTTGGGTAGGAAAGTTCTTACAGATGTAAGTTAGGGATCTATGCACCTTGCACAGTAACGTGGAAGGTCAGTGCTAGCATGTGGGATGGTTGACATAGATGTCATCAGAGCTTTGGCCTTGACTACAAGAAGGTCCCCTCTGCTCTTTGTAGTTCGTTTGCAGCAATGGGACTCATGACTTATATGTCTGGTGTTAGCACTTATATGCCTGAGGGGTTGGAAGGCAAACCAGGCATTTTTTTTAATCCCATTTATATCCCGCCCTTCTCCGAAGACTCAGGGCGGCTTACAATCTAAAGCACAAATCAATATGCTTAGCAATTTATCTTGCTAACCACCTGGACTGGTGGTTCCTTAATGGTCAGTTTGCCTTTAAGTCTTTGCCAGCTTACTGGTCTAGTGCATGTACCATAGGGATTATCTTTCCCTCTGTTCATATTATCCAACATAAAGATACCATCTCATGGAGGAAGGAATTAGGAATTACCCTAAACATCTGAAGATTTCTACTGATACTGTATGGGAGATGGTTTAGGGAATTATTCTTGGTACTCTCTTTGTAATATTCTTTATTCTTGTATCTTGTTGTGTCACTCACTACTTGCCCCTACTCACCTCTGCCTGTCCTCAACAATCTGGCTTGCATACTGCAGAAGCATATCCCATGTTCATACTTTTGCGCACTGCTCTAAGTATGAAAGGGGGGATTATGTTGACCCGGAATTAGGGGACAGTATAGGAAATATCAATTGTGAATGTGCAGATGGCCCTGCTATCTTTGGGCTCTTGCAAAGTCCTAGATGCAGGGTCATGAAAGGCCAGCAAGGAAAACACCCAATGTCCTAACTCACCCAAGAACATATGATATCTTTAGGGAAACACCCAAAAGGGAACATGTTTAGTTACTTCGGGTCTCTTTTCTACAGTATGCCAGACTTACTGGGTGAAATCTTTATCGTATGCTGGATGGCTTGCTTATGTAACCAGAAAGAATAAATACAAGGATTTCTTGTCTTTCACTGCTGCTCTCTTTTAGAGGAGCCCACCTTTTGTTTGGCTGAATAAAAATGTAAAGCTTGAAGGCAACTTCTGGTTTCCTGTATTTTTTCCCAAGCAAAACCTCAGAACCTGCATATCATTTTAATTAGAGTTAAAATTAGATGATACTGGCGGGGAGGGGGGGAGGAGGAATGTGCATGGGAGTTTAGTTAGATATAACAATACTGTAACTAGTGTGAGAATCAAGGTTTTTGAAATAAGAGATGATAAGAATTGGCGGGATGGAGAACTGGAAGGAGACCCTGCATTTCAAACTAATTGGAGAATGTGATTTATGACTGTAAATTAGAGGAGGGAATTGTGCTTTGATACTATGTGCTAAGGGGAGGGGAATTCAGATTTTGGCTTTGGCTATGTAAGTGCCAGTGCTATGCTTCTCAAATAAAGATTCTTTAAGGTAAACAATGCCTCGAAGTTCTTTGAAGAATTTCATCCATTGGAACCATGACACAATACCTGATGTGAAACAAGACATGATGCTGATCAAATTGAGTGTAGTGTTGGACTTCTGCTGGAGAAAAATAGAAATTTAGGGCTGGGGATTTGTTAAAATTAAATTAAATTGGTTTTTCTTTTTGTGCTCACTTCCTTTCAGCAAATGACCATTCCATATTTTCCTGTAAAGAGTAGCAACTTTATGAATCTTGGCAACTGCTGCAAAATAAATGTCATAAAGTAATTAGAAAGAACCCATTGGAATGTGGTAGGCTCAGATCATATTCTTGTTCAGCTGAAAAAGATCCCAATGACATGAGTTGGCCAGGCCCAGCCCGGCCCTGTGAGTTGGAGAAGAAGGAGGTGGCGGCGTTGACAACTTGAGACAGTTAAAAGGGGTACTTAAGCTTCGAGGCAAAGAGATACTGGAAAGAAGCACTACATTCGGAATAGAAAACGGAGGACACCAATGGCCTCTCCCAAGGGGAAGAAAAGAAAGATGGCACAGTGTTTACCAAACAGTAAGGAAGATAGAACCAATACACAAAAACAACAGAAAATTGATGGTTTCTGTCAGCCTATACCATCTGCAGAGGGTCATGCATCCTCCCCCTTTCTCCTGCCTGATAGCTGCAAGGCTTTGGCATTGTTTGGGGATTCTTCCCTGGAGTGGGATCTGTGGGCGCAGGCTGAGGAGAGCCAGTTGAGAGGCTTGCTAATCCCTCCATGTAATTGGATAACAAATGACTCAGCAGTTTTATGTGAGTCAGCTCCAAGCCAGGATAAGGGACTAGAGTTGGAGTTTGACAATCATAGTGGATCAGCTTTAGGGCTAGCATAAAGGATTTCATCAGCCGGCACAGCATGCTCACTTCTCAGACAGTCTGGGCCATTTTTGACCAGTTTGCAGAGGTGCGTTTAAAGTTGGACTGTGTGATCAATCTTGTTGCTGTGGTACAGATGGAAAAGCCGCAGGTAATTTTGACTGGTTGCCAGACAGAACGACCTGGTCAGATATCATCAATGGTGCGAACGAGGGAAGGAGTAAGTATTGGTTGTAATGGCGGAAAAAAAGATGGTGAGCTGGATGGGCCTGAAATCCCACGGCACAGGTGTGTGGGGGGAAGCAGGTGATTGTTGAAGGAGCAGATTGTATTGAACATATATAATTCTGAGACAAATGCGGGTAGATGGACTTCAAAAAGACGGATAGTGACCTCTTTGTCACAGCTTACTCGGAGTGACAAGGGGGCAATAGATCTGGTAGCATATGAATATCTTCCACAATGTGATAATTATTCCAGAATTCTTCTTAAGTTCAAACAACAGCTCTTTCCAAGTCTGCTCACGCGAATGAGAGGATTCTTGGCTTTTTACCAAATTTTACCAACCCAATTTTTTTCTAGTAGCGAAGTCAGCCCATTGATCCAGAGAGCCCCTAGGGAGAGTGGTGCAGCGCGTGGGACAGCTGACTTGAAAAGTAAACGAAATAGGGAAAGTAAGTTAAATGAAACAGGGAGGAGATCTAGCATTACAAAGGAAATGTTGGCTGAGGTTTTGGTTCCAGCTACTGTGAAATTTCCTTCAATTGGCTTAATGCAAGATGAGATATTTGACTCTGCCTGCTTAGAAACCTTTTCTTTACTTTCATTAATGGAGCAGCAAGAAGTACTTAAAAAACTTAAAGAGACGAGGAAGCTGTTGAAGCAGACCATTTCCTCTGCAACTCCTTTGGTGCCGATAGTTCTGTCCCCATTAAGTCATGATGCAGTTCCAGAGAGTCAGCAGCTTATAAGTTTGGGAAGCCGGATATCTGCGTCTATACAGTATAAAGTGCCAGAGACAGCTGACCTGACAGTGCAAAGTGCTGTGGGACGAACACTGGAGATGGAAGGTACCCAGGAAGGAATCTCCCAGTCCTCCTCAGTGGCAAAAATGATACCAAGAAACGACGTAAGCGTGGAGCCTCAAGTAAAATCATTTATTGTGGAGGCAGAGATTAATAGAACTTATGGATCTGCAAGCCTAAAAGCAACAGGCAAAGAAATGATGCCTAAACAGTCTTCTATGGAGCTCAGGCAATTAAATGGGTGTTTGAGCGTAAACGGGGGAGGACGGGTGGAAGAGATTATTCAACAAGCCTGACTAGGAAATAGCGAGCAAACACTTTCTTTAAGAGTCCACTTCCTCTCATGGAATGTGGCAGGATGGAGAGGGAGTTGGTGCACAGATGATTGTATTAAATTTTTAAACAGGTATCATGTAATTGCCTTACAGGAGACCTGGGTTAGTGGTGATGAGGCCCCAATTGAGCTCCGTGGGTTTAATATTTGGCAGCTGCCAGCAAAGAGAGTAGCTATAAAGGGAAGAGCTTCAGGAGGGTTATGCATTTTGATAAAAGCCGAATTAGGTTGGAAGGGAAACGAGATATGCTCATGTGCCGGCCCTTTATTTTTTCAAGCAATCCATTTGGCATATGGAGGGAAGTCAATGGTATTTATAAATGTCAATCCAGCAATGGGCAATCTGTGGGAGGCACTAGAAGTAAAGATATTAGATATACGTAAAAACACCTTTAATTTTGGCAGGAGACTTTAATGCCTGTGTGGGTCCTTCGTTGGAGCCTTTTGTTGAAAATGGTACAATTCCAGATGGTTATTTACATAACCAACAATCATGGGACTCCCAAGATAGGAAAAAGAATAAAGATGGGGGAAATTTCTAACAATGGTATACACCTGGACTTCCGGTGGCGACGCGGCGCCGAAGACAGCCGCCTCCGCGCTGTCCGCTCCGCAGCTGTGTTTCTCCATCGTAAACAGCGCCGATCAGCTGTTTAGATGGATTTGAAGCCCCCTCCTCGGGAGAAGAGGAGGGGGTGAGGCCCCAGGTAGGGGTTGAGCTCTCCGGGGCCGCCTGAGCTGAGAGTTTGGGCGGCTGAAGGATTGAGCCCCCCCGAAGCCTGGGTTGCTCCGAGCTGCGCAGCGCCCCTGCTCCGGGATTTATGGAGCAGAGCCAGGCATTAGCAACCACCCCTGCCAAAAGGAAATACTTTTGATTATCAAGATGCAGGCAGAGCGGTACAGGAGGTCAAGGTGATGTGGACTCTTATTTTTACTCTCTAGCTCAATGGATTTTATAGCTTTAAAGTGAAAGTGCGCAATAAGTGAAAGTGGGGGAAGATGGCAGCTAAAACTTCTAAAGCTCTTCGGAGTGTGGGGTCTTCCCTGGTGCAACAGACCTCATTGAAAGCTTTGCTTCCTCCTGCACCTCCTCTGGCATTGACGCTTAAGGATTTACAAGATGCTCTTGGAAAGCATTCACAATTGATGTCTGACATGATGGATGAAAAGTTGAAAAAGCTGGAGGAGAAAATGGAGGAGAAAATGGAGAAATTGGAGAAGAAGATGGAAGAGAAGTTTAGAGCAATGAGGGTGGACATGTTGTCTATGATTGAATCTGTAGCTGAATTTGTGCAACAGCTGGATGTAAAATGAAGGATCTCAGTCAAAAGAACTCTATATTAGAAGCAAAGGTATTAGAAAATGAAAATATAAGGGATAAAACGGACGGAGAATTGAGCCTTGTTCAGTATCATCAGATGCAGTATGCTATTAGAATCAGGGGTTTAAAGGAGAATTGTAAAGAAGATTTAAAGCAGCTGATTTCTGAGGCTCTGGAAGGGCTATTGGGCCAGCCGGCATCTGAAATTGAGGGAAATATGGACAAATTTTTTCGTGTAAATTCATGGATTGCAAGACAGAGGAAGTTACCCAGAGATGTGGTGGTCTATTTTACAAAGAGAGTAATTAGAGATGAAGTTATTCAAGCTGCTTATGATACTAAACTGGTAGTGGCTGAGCAAGAAGTCTTGGTTTTAAAAGAGATTCCTCCGAAGATTCTAAGGAGAAGGAAAGATTTTGCATTTCTAGTACAGGAACTTAAGAAATGTGATATTAAGTTTAGATGGGAGATTCCAGTTGGACTGGTGGTGACGCACGAAGGTAAAAGATATCGTCTGGTTACTGTGGCCCAGGCACGTGATTTTTATAGCAATGTGTTAAAAGCAACCCCCCCTATTATTTTTGGAAGCTGTAAAGGGATACGGCGAGGGAAAGCTTCAAGATGTTGCAGATAGACAGACAGAGGACAATGGTGTTGGTGGGGATCAAGATACAGTCTCATCGGTTGTTGCAGGAGGCCAGAGGATGACGCGTGCCACCCTAAGAAGAGCGAGACGAGAGCAAGAGCAAGACCAGCAGAAAGTTATGGAATCTCCAAAGTGTACTTACAATGAAGCTGTGGGAGGGGCGCAGTCCAAAGAAGTTTTGGGGGTCATGACAGACGTGCTCCAAAAGCTTTGGAGCGTCAAGATTGGTGATTAAATTTTTAAATTAGAATGTCAATGGATTAAATTTATCATAGTGGAGAAAGAAAGTTTTTTTTTAATATTTAACACAATTTAAGATTGATGTTATTTGCTTGTTAGAAAAGTATATTAGGGTTATGGACTAAAAGTATGTGTTGAACTAAGAATGGGTATGCAAGCTCCTAATTAACAAAAAGTTGTCTTACAGATTGCTTAAACCTTTTATTTTACTCTTTTTATTTGAACTCAAGGATGATTTGGAACTGCGAGACATTTGGCGTGATACATGCAAGAACTATTTTTGATCATAGTTTAGTTTGGTTGGAGATTATTAAGGTTAATAGAGATAGGCGCTTTTGGCGCGTAACTGAGAATTTGTTTAGAAATTAGAGAAAGGTTGGAGAATGTAAATAGTAGGTGAAAGTTTTTTTTTTTTAAATTAATATGAATAAGGACTGGGATTAAGAAAATCTATTCTGAGTAAAGCTCTTTTTCTGTTTTCCTCTTTTTCTTTTTTACTTTATTTGTAATATTAATATTGTTTGTATTCATTTTATATGAGCTAGAGGGAGATAGAATTAATAGTTTATTGTTGATAACATAGGGGTGCTTATGTTTGTTTTTTGATTTTATACCCTGTATTTAGCTCTGGGAAGTCGGGGGGGGGAGAGGAGGGAATGGGGGAGAGGGTTAGGGAGGGTTAGATAGGGATGGGGAGGGGGGGTTAAAGTCAAAATGTATTGTAAAACTTTTTAAATAATTTAACAATGGTATACACCTGTAACCTTCAAATAGTAGGCCAGTACACAGAGGTTAGAAGGTACCCCATAACCTTTTTTGGTCCCAAGGCATGTAGCTCTATTGATTACTTCTGTGTTTCTCACAGTTTAGTGGCAGGGGCTACTTTGGTCTTGACGTCACCAAGGCCAGAAAGTGATCATCTTCCGATTGAGATGTCCCTGGCACTCCCCTCTGATTTAAGGAAAAGGAACCAAATAATTCAACAAATAGGCTTCAACTTGGATATAGCCCAGGAGAGAAGGCTAACATGGAAGAGTGTTGATGGGAAAGCAATGACAGAATTTATGAATTCATCATGTATGGAAGCCCTAGCGCATATATGTGCAAATAGTACGGGTGAACAAGAGCTTATAGTATATTTTGTGGCAGAAGGAAAATAAACTCCAGGATCATTAGAATGAATGCTGGACCAGTCAGCATCTTCCTCAAAAGTAGCAGATTGTGAAGTCACTATGACATGATGAGAGTCAATATATTTGCTCCATTTTGAATTATCATCAATGCCCATAAATCTCATTCTTTTTGCTGCAGGACCCCCTTTATTTCTTTGGGGCAAGGGAATATTCACCATAGCATATGAACAAAAAATATGGAGATGTGAGAGGTCAGTTATATAGTCCATATAACATGAAATAAGGGGTCCGATTTATTACACTACTCCAAGTATGGTTGATGATATGATTAGCATATTTAATAGCTTCACCCCAGTATGGGAGACTGAGGTTAGCAACGCATCATGGTTTGCAGAACCCCATTTCTGCATTCTGCCACTCCATTTTCTGCCGGAGTGTAAGGAGCTGAAGTTTGATGTAGTATCCCATTCTTACGCATCCAGTCCTGGAAACGCTGAGACATGAACTCAGCACCATGATCACTCTGAATTCTGGCGATGTTGACTTTGAATTGGGTGTAGACAAGATTGGCAAAGTCTTTAAAGATCTGAAAGGTCTCAGATTTTTCTCTCATAGGAAATACATATCCATATCTAGAGTAATTATCAACAATTGTCAAGAAATATCTTTTACCACCAATTGTTGGTGTAAAATGACCCACTATGTCAGTGTGTACCAAATCAAAAATGCGTGTTGACAGGCGTGTAGCACGTTTTGGAATTGCTGCTGCTTTGGATTTGGCTTTCTTGCAGACAGCACAGTCCAAGAACACCTTACACCCCTTTAGATCCAAACCTCTTGCGAACTCTGGCATCTTCTTCAGAATACGGAAACTGGCATGACCCAATCTTCTATGCCACTTATGGATACACCTGGAATGCAAAGGTTTACCTGTTAGTGAATTCTCAATATTAGCATGTTTATTAGGAACCCCAGGCTTGCCATGAGCAACCTGTGTCTTATTTGTCCTTTTATTGGCTTTAGGAGCCTTTGGAGTAGCAACAGGATCTCTCTCTGGGACATCTCTCACTGGGCCTGTGCTCTCCCTTTTTGGAGCTTGTATACTTGCCTGCTCTTGCAGCTTAGACTTTGGCTTTATATAATAAACACCACCAATCAACATGGTTTCAGCAACAATATCTCCATCTTTAACTACATAACTTGCTTTTTCAAGGTGATGGACCTGAAATTTAGAAACCCTAGACAAATGACTCTGACTAAGCAAATTACTATTGGCAGACAGAACGTAGTAAACGTCAGGAATGGATGGACTGAGCTCTTCAATATAAACAGTTCCTTTTCCCATGGCCTGAACAGGATGATTTGAAAAAGAGTAAAGTTCACGAAATTCAGGTTCAGGCTCGTGCATCTCTGTGTACAGCTCTTTTCTGTAGCTAACATGTAATGCTGCTCCGCTGTCCAAAGTCCAAAGAAGTCATCTGTCATACTCTGGTTGAGGCTGTGGATCGTTGGTTACAACCAATGTGGCAAGTGGAGCTTGCAGATCACGCCTGGGACCACGACCATGACCTTGTCGTCTGCCTCTACCTCTGCCTCCTCTGGAATCTGTTCCTCTGGGCTGGTACGTGACGGGCACTGGAAATCGTTGGGGACAATCCCGGGTGGCATGTCCCACACGATTGCAGATGTAGCATCTTGGCATCCTTGGAACGTAGGCCCTTCCATGGAAGGGACGCTTTGCTGGAGCTTTTGATGCAGGTGCTTCCCTTAAATGTGGCGCGGCTTGCATAAGTGCCTCTTCTTCAGTTAAAATCCTGCATACATGATCCACTGTGCGTTGAGCAATAGGCACTTGATTAATCTTAGTATTAGCATCTTTCCACTTGTAATTCAATGAATTGATGATAATGCTGATCATTTGAAAATCATCAATAAGATAACCTTTTTCACCCAGCTCTTTTCTAACTCCTTTCATTTTAGTCAAATGTTCTCCAATACGTTCACCAGGTTTTAATCGGGAACCATGGAACTCAGACAAAAGTAAACATGTTGACTCAATTGACGTAGGCCGATAACATGTCTCTAATTGAGTCCAAATTTGTTGGGCAGTTGCATCTTGTGAAAATGTGAGCTTCAGCTCAGTGTCCATTGACATCAATAATGTTGTACATGCTTTATTATCCAAGTCCCATGTGTCAGGAGTCCATGGATGGACAGGAGGATTAAACACCATCATGTGAGTACCTTCTCTGCGTAGCAATAGGCCAACTTCACTGACCCATGCCCTGTAATTCTGTCCTCACCACTTTAATTTTAGGTCACCAGCCAGTGGTACAATAAAGGGTGTCTGTTGAGGAACATGCAGTTGAGGTACATGCTGTGCAGGTTGTGCAATCCAACCATAACCTGCAGGGGGCATCAGTGGCATCTGTGCCTGTGCCAGGACATGCGGCAGTTGCATTGGAGCTGCCGGTGGTACAGGTGCTGGCTGTGACTGTATTTGAGCCGCCAGTCCACCCTGGCCAGCAAGAGGCGCTGGCGCTGGGGCTGGTGCATTAGCATGACCTATAGAAGGCACTGGCCTTCGCAATTGAGAACCCAGTGGCAATTGTGTGTGGGCTAAATATGGATGTGCTCTGCCAGGTAGAGGGACTTGTATAGAAGCAACATTAACAGGAATACTAGCACCATCAGGGGCTGGAGCCTCAGGTAACTGTAGAAACTTTGCATCTCTGAGCAATGATTCCTGCATGGACATTTGTGAGAGTGAGAGGCTCTGCAATTCATGTCTTAATGCAGCTTCACCAGCAGATGGTGCTCTAATTTTAGATTCAGGCATCATTGTGACTTTGTGTGTAGACATTCGAGACTGCCCATAGTCATGTGACTATAATATAGGAGCTTCCAGTTCCCATTCGTCTGACATGACACTCAATGGTGGGTGTGACTTTGGCTTTGGAGAAGAAGGAGGAGGTGAAGGCAACATGGCCCACACTGGCCTTTGAATCATTGATACATATTCTTTTGCCTGCTGCAATCGCTTTTCAAAAACACTAATTTGTTCACAGTAGCCTTGCATAGCCCTCTCTCACATAGTTGGCTCAGGGCTTGGAGGAGCATGAGGAATGTTCTCCAGCTTGACTTTAGGTTTCGCTCCAAGCCTTTGGAATTCATCATGAGCCCCTGGAGTATGGACATTTTCAAGGGTAGCTGCCAGGGAGCTTGGAAAAGCAGAAAAAAGAGTGACTGACCTTGCATCATCAACAGGAGCAGGTGCGTCTTCTCCAAGGCGTGTGGCTGAAGCGAGAGGAGTCTGTAAACTCAAAGGAAGATGCCCCAGAGACAGGCTCCGAGCCTCCCTTTTTATCTGTGCTTTCCTTCCTGACATGTTTCAGCAGTTAATCACAGCTTCCTCAGTCGCCAGAACTAACTAACTGATAACAGTCTCAGAAACATGCATCATCATCATCATTATTATTATTATTATTATTATTATTATTATTATTATTATTATTATTATTATTATTATTATTATTATTATTATTATTATTATTATTCCAGGTAGATGCATCAGGTAGTTACAACAGCCATCAAAGAATGAATTCAGTATTTCCAAAAAAGAGTATGAGGAGAAATAATAATAATAATAATAATAATAATAATAATAATAATAATAATAATAATAATAATAATAATAATAATAATAATAATAATAATAATAATACCATCAAACATCCACATCTGCCTATCCTAGATCTTTGGTAAGGACTCGATAGGTAGACAAAAATGCCAAATCCAGTCTTAACATCTGGCTGACTGTGCGATGACTGTGGTTGTGGGGCTTATGTACTCTGAGGAAGATGAGAGCTATGCCAGAGGTTCAACCATACTGGACAGGTCTCATCAGAGGAGTCAGACAAAGAGTGTCTCTCCCATAAAAAATATGGTGAGATGTAAATTTCAGAATGCCATACTGGCTCAGATGTCGCCCGGGTTAACAAGGTCTGTGCTAGATGTTGGAGTTCCTGGATACCTGGTGAAAAATGGGTTACAGGACTCATAATTGTTGGCTGAGCAACCAGGGCCAGCAGCTGCAGAACTACTGGAAGAAAAGGTGTTTATCCATCGCAAATACACAATGATTGAAAACAAAGAAATAATGATCTGTTATTACAGAACAAGTCCAACAAGAAGAAGATATCTAAAACGAATGCACCAGTTCTGGAAAGAACAATATCCAGAATCAGAAATAACAGAACAGAGACTAGTAGATCAATGCCAATTTATAATATGAAATAAAGTATTCACAGAAACAGAATTGGAGGAACTGCAAAGGTTTACCCAGAGCAAAGAAATAAAAGCCTTGCCAGAAGTAATTCAGAATGTAGAGGCGAGCTAGGGGGAGTTGGCAGTGAAGGAATCCAGCAGAGATATACAACTGTTCTCATTTGGAAACCAGGCACCTCTTCCTCAGGAAGAATAAAGCCCTGTAACTCAGGGCTATTCAACTTTTTCACCCATTGTACCACTTTTAGGATATGGCAAATATCGGAGTACCACCAGTTGCCTAGCAAGGTGTCAAAAACTTGATGATCCCCCCTAAAAAAAGGAAAAAAAGTGATGAAGTACAGGTAGTCCTTGACTTACAACTGTTCACTTAGTGACTGTTCGAAGTTACAATGGCACTGAAAAAAGTGTCCCCCAAGCCACAGCTGAGCAAGACACCTACCTGCCTGCCAGGCAGCGCTCTTCCTCCTGTCCAAGGTTTTCATTGTTGTGAGCATTTCTGTTGAGGATTGGCAGTGGGGTTGGGGTGGGGGTGTTTGGTTTTTATTCCTACCATCTGCTGGGTGGTTGCAGTGGGTTTTGGTCACTTCATATGACCCTGGGAAACTGTGACCGTCATAAATATGAATCAGTTGCCAAGCATCTGAATGTAAATCACAAGACCCTGGAGATGCTGCAACATTCCAGCTGATTGGTGCTTCTTCTAGGCTCAGCAAAGCACTGGGATCAGCACCAAGCTCCAGCTGGAGCCTGGCGCTGATCCTGGCGCTTCTGCTGAGCCCTGACAGCCCTGCAGCTCCAGCCGTCTCTCGCTCAGGCTTGTGCAGTGTTGCCACCAGTTCAGCTCATTCCCCTCCCCTGTTACCACTTTTCTAGGATGGTTGCATACCACCTGCCAGGTGCCAATGTACCACAGGTGGTACCCATACCACTGGTTGAAAAGCCGTGCTCTAACTAAAGAAAAGAATTGAAACAAAGAATAACTGAGCATCTAGAACAGCACAAAAACAACACAAAAAAGGCTGCCTGCATTGAAGCTTGTTCCAAAGAAACAGCTAGCACAAGCATTAAAAGATGTAAATACTGCAATATCAAGTATAAGCACCAATTCACTGCAAGAAACAAACCAACTAATGTACAGCACAGCTGCAGTTATAACTGAATACCTGGGATGCAATATCAACAAAGAAGAAAAACAAACAAACAGTGCACCACAAAAATAGAAGGTTAGACTAGAAAATAAGATCAGCAAGTTATGATCACATGCAAGCAAGCTAGAACAGATGAAAGAAAAGAAGCTGAAGAACAAGAAGACCAAAGTATACCTAATCAAGAAATACCACTTAGAAACAAGGAAGATCAAGGAAGCACTGGAAATAATAAAGCAGCAAATAACAGCTATAGCCAGGAAAATCAGTAGATACGAAGCTCAAATTGCAAATTATAGGCAGAACCTCCAATTTCAATCCAATCAGAAACGTTTCTAGCAATCCATCAATGGAGAAAGTGCAATGAATCAGTCAGTACCTGACAAGGAAGAAACAGTGCAGTTCTGCAAGCAGATATGGGATAACCCAAAGAAACACAACAATGATGCGGCTTGGTTAAAAGAGGTGGATGCAAATAAAACAGAAGTTGAAATGAAAGAACTAGTAATAACAACAAAAATGGTAGAAAAAAGAGCAAGGAAGATAAAAAATGGGTCAGCACCAGGTGAAGATGAACTGCACAGGTTTTGGTTGAAACTTCTAACTGTTATATACCCACTCATTGCCAAGCAGTTCAACAATATACTACAAGGAGGAGAAATTAAAAAGTGGCTAACAACTGGGAAAACCTACCTAATAATGAAAAATCCAGCAAAAGGGGCAACACCAGGCAATGACAGGCCCATTACCTGCTTACCAACAACTTTCAAATTGCTAACTGGTGTGGTAGCTGATGCACTACAACAGCATCTAGTTGAAAACAATCTCTTTCCACCCAAGCAGAAAGGAAACCGCCCCAATAGCAGAGGAACAAAAGATCAACTCCTAATAGACAAAATGATCTTGGAAAACTGCAAGAAAAGGAAGATCAACCTGAATGTGGCATGGATTGACTGCAAAAAGGCATTTGACTCTCTGCCACATGACTGGATAATCAAGTGCCTAGAAATAACAGGAGTCAGTAGAAACATCAGAAAGTTTGTGCAAAGATCAATGGCACAATGGAAGACACAGTTGCAGGTCAATGGTGAAAGACTGGGAAAGGTTAATATCAAGAGAGGAATATTTCAAGGAGATTCATGATCACCACTACTATTTGTTATTGCACTGTTTCATCTGTCAACAATACTGAATAACTCAGGACATGGCTATCAAACATCAAAAACATCTGCCAGACTATAATGAAAACTGAAGGAATAAAGATGTCCCATGAAAATAACATTAAGAGTAATAGGCGCCTTGGATCCCAAAACAACTGGAACATCACTTGAACACCATTGGCACTGACAAATTCGCCATAGTCAATTGCAAAAGGCGGCCTTACTGGGATCTGCTTCCATCCTGTGATGATATCTATAATACTATCAAACATCCACATCTGCCTATCCCAGGTCCTTGGTAAGGACTCGATAGGTAGACAAAAATGCCAAATCCAGTCTGAACATTTGGCTGACTGTGTGATCATTAACAACAACAACAATAACAACAACAATAATAAAGTTCGAAGTGACCTTAGAGGTCATCTAGTCCAACCCCCTTTTATAAGGGTAGTCCCTGAATGATATTTTAAATAGCAAATAGATTTTGCATGCTGTGTGGATGGTTTTGCAGTCATTTAATATATTCCATGAGCCACTCCCAAAGATATACACAAAGTGGTACTGCTTGGGCTACTCAACTAAGCAGTCAAATAGTGTGATTTGTGTAATTAGTGTAATTTTGTAAAACAGAGCATGTTTTCTGTTTGGATATTTCCAATGAAGATTTGCTTCCTTCCCAGGTTTTGAGCAAGCCTGAGTAACCAATAGTCCATAGCAGATGCCTTGCACCCTATTTTTCACACAGAGAGAGTCTGGCTGAGAATTAGTTTGTTTTTGAGGAGCAGGGGACTTTAGGGCAGTGGCCCCCCAATCTTTTGGGCACCAGGGACTAGTTCCGTGGAGAGAGTTTTTTTCTGTGGACTGGAGAGGGTGTAGTTTTGTGTGCTGCCTGCGTCCCAGAGATGGGGCTTCACTTGTTTGTGTGGCCTAATTTCTGGCATGCTGCAGTCTGGTGTTGGTCCACAGACCGGGGGTTGGGGAATCCTGCTTTAGGGGGATAAAACTGATGCCTTATGTTTCTCAGTTTTAAAGCACACATTCTATTCCCTAAGCACTTCCAAATGTACAGTACATATAACACACATAAATTTTAAGGAAAAAAAAAGTTCTGTTAAGCCTAGCCCTGAATAATTAAAAAAAACAGTTCTAAAAAATTCCAACTACTATTGAGAAACACTGCTTCTAGAGAGTCAGTTGTCAAGATGTTTGTTTCAGACCAGGGACAAACAAGCTGAAGTTCACCACCTTTACAGGATTGTTGTTATAAGAAAAAAAGGAATAGAGGATTGTTAGCATGCTGCCTTGACTTCTTTAAAGAAAGAGGGCATAGCAATGCAGTGTATAAAGAAACCAGGAAGAACTAGTGGTCTGAAAGGAAAATAAAACCATGGAATTGAAGGGACAGTTGTAATTCTTTATTTTGACAAACTGGGCATGGCAGTATACATTTGCCGCTGACCAGCTGGTCAGCGGCAAATGTAAGTTATTAGATTTATCCAAGGTAGGATCCTTCTTCATGAATTCCAAATTAGGAAGGAAAAAAGTAGAGAAAAATAACTGGGAAATATATTCAAAGACAGATACTATTAAGTGGGCAGATATAGCATTTTTCTAAAGGTATGCAGCCCCTTCATGGATTACTGCCTTGTCGTGGCGAAGGGGCTTGCGTAATTCAATGAAGCTATGAGCTATGCCGTGCAGGGCCACCCAAGACGGACAGGTCATAGCCGAGAGTTCTGACAAAACGTGATCCACTGGAGAAGGAAATGGCAACCCACTCCAGTATCTTTGCCATGAAAACCCTATGGACAGTACCAAAAGGCAAAACGATATGACGCTGGAAGATGAGCCCCTCAGGTCGGAAGGCGTCCAATATGCTACTGGGGAAGAGCAGAGGGCTAGTACTAGTAGCGCCAGAAAGAATGAAGCGACTGGGCCAAAGCCGAAAGGACGCTCAGCTGTGGATGTGTCTGGTGGTGAAAGGAAAGTCCGATGCTGTAAATATTTTTTCTCCATAGGAACCTGGAATGTAAGATCCATGAATCAAGGAAAGCTGGACGTGGTCAAACAAGAGATGACAAGACTGAACATCGACATCTTAGGTATCAGCGAACTAAAATGGACAGGAATGGGTGAATTTAATTCAGATGACCATCAGGTATACTACTGCGGACAAGAATCCCTCAGAAGAAATGGAGTAGCCTTCATAGTCAATAAAAGAGTAGGAAAAGCAATACTGGGATACAATCCTCAAAATGACAGAATGATCTCAGTTCGAATCCAAGGCAAACCATTCAATATCACAGTAGTCCAAGTCTATGCCCCAACCACCAGTGCTGAAGAGGATGAAATTGACCGGTTCTACGAAGCCCTACAGCACCTTATAGAACTAACACCAAAAAATGATGTCCTTATCATCATGGGGGATTGGAATGCTAAAGTAGGAAGCCAAAAGATAACTGGAATAACAGGCAAGTTTGGCCTTGGAGTACAAAATGAATCAGGGCACAGGCTGATAGAATTTTGTCAAGAGAATACGATGGTCATAGCAAACACTCTTTTCCAACAACCCAAGAGACGGCTCTACACATGGACATCACCAGACGGTCAACACAGAAATCAGATTGACTATATGCTCTGCAGCCAAAGATGGAGAATCTCTATACAGTCAGTAAAAACAAGACCAGGAGCTGACTGTGGCTCAGACCATGAGCTTCTCCTTGCAAAGTTTAGGCTTAAACTGAAGAAAGTAGGGAAAAGCACTAGGCCAGTCAGGTATGAATTAAATCATATCCCTGTTGAATATACAGTAGAGGTGACAAATAGATTTAAGGAATTAGATCTGATAGACAGAGTGCCTGAAGAACTATGGACAGAGGTTTGTGACATTGTACAACAGGTAGCAACCAAAACCATCCCAAAGAAAAAGAAATGCAAGAAAGTAAAATGGCTGTCTGAGGAAGCTTTGCAAATAGCTGAGGAAAGGAGGGAAGTGAAAGGCAAGGGAGAAAAACATAGATATGCCCAATTGAATGCAGAATTCCAGAGAATAGCTAGAAGAGATAAGAATGCCTTCTTAAATGAACAATGCAAAGAAATAGAAGAAAACAATAGAATAGGGAGGACCAGAGATCTTTTCAAGAAAATTGGAGAGATGAAGGGAACGTTTAATGCAAAAATGGGCATGATAAAGGACCAAAATGGCAGGGACCTAACAGAGGCAGAAGAGATTAAGAAGAGGTGGCAAAATTACACAGAAGAACTATACAAGAATGAGCTTAACGTCCCTGATAATCACAATGAGGTGGTCACTGACCTCGAGCCAGACATCCTAGAATGTGAAGTGAAGTGGGCCTTAGAAAAGCTGAGCAACAACAAAGCTAGTGGAGGTGACAGTATTCCAGCTGAGCTATTCAAAATCTTAAAAGACAGTGCAGTAAAAGTGCTACACTCAATTTGCCAGCAAATTTGGAAAACTCAACAGTGGCCGCAGGATTGGAAAAGATCAGTTTACATTCCAATTCCAAAGAAAGGCAGTGCCAAAGAATGTTCAAACTATCGCACCATTGCACTCATTTCTCATGCTAGTAAAGTCATGCTTAAAATCCTACAAGCTAGACTTCAGCAGTATGTGGATCGAGAACTACCAGAAGTACAGGCAGGATTTCGAAGAGGCAGAGGAACTAGAGATCAAATTGCCAACATACGCTGGATCATGGAGAAAGCTAGGGAGTTCCAGAAAAACATCTACTTCTGCTTCATTGACTATGCTAAAGCCTTTGATTGTGTGGATCATAACAAACTGTGGCAAGTTCTTAAAGAGATGGGAGTACCAGACCATCTTATTTGTCTCTTGAGAAACCTATATGCGGGTCAAGAAGCAACAGTGAGAACTGGACACGGAACCACTGATTGGTTCAAAATTGGGAAAGGAGTCCGGCAAGGCTGTATACTGTCGCCCTGCCTATTTAACCTATATGCAGAGCACATCATGAGAAAGGCAGGGCTAGATGAATAAAAAGTTGGAATTAAGATTGCCGGAAGAAATATCAACAACCTAAGATACGCAGATGATACCACACTAATGGCAGAAAGTGAAGAAGAACTAAAGAGCCTCTTGTTGCGGGTGAAGAAGGAGAGTGCAAAACTTGGGTTGAAACTTAACATTAAGAAAACCAAGATCATGGCATCTGGCCCTCTCAATTCCTGGCAAATAGATGGGGAAGAAATGGAAGTAGTGACAGATTTTATTTTCCTGGGCTCCAAGATCACTGCAGATGGGGACTGTAGCCAAGAAATTAAAAGACGCTTGCTCCTGGGGAGGAAAGCCATGGCAAATCTAGACAGCACATTAAAAAGCAGAGACATCACCCTGTCAACAAAAGTGCGTATAGTCAAGGCTATGGTCTTCCCAGTTGCAATGTATGGCAGTGAAAGTTGGACCATAAGAAAGGCTGAGCGCCAAAGAATTGAGGCCTTTGAACTATGGTGCTGGAGAAGACTCCTGCGAGTCCCTTGGACTGCAAGGCGATCAAGCCGGTCAGTCCTAGAGGAGATCAATCCTGACTGCTCTTTAGAAGGCCAGATCCTGAAGCTAAAACTCAAATACTTTGGCCACCTAATGAGAAGGAAGGACTCACTGGAGAAGAGCCTAATGCTGGGAAAGATTGAGGGCAAGAGAAGAACGGGACGACAGAGAATGAGGTGGCTGGATGGAGTCACTGAAGCAGTAGGCGTGAGCTTAAATGGACTCCAGAAGATGGTAGAGGACAGGAAGGCCTGGAGGAATGTTGTCCATAGGGTCGCGATGGGTCGGACACGACTTCGCAGCTAACAACAACAACAACAAAGGTATGCAGAGTTATCTGATATGATAGTGACCTTCCATACTGATTGGAAAATTCTATGAGCTGAAGTCCACACACCTGAAAATTGTTGAGGTTGAGAAATACTGCAGCATCTTATATGAGCATGACTGTTTCTATCTCTTCCAAATATTTTAGCCAGGAAATAAGTTCTGTGTGGCTAGAAAAAAAGTAACAGAGCCAGGAAAAGACTAACCCAGGGTTGTCAAACTCAATTTCATTGAGGGCCACATCAGCATTGCGGTTGCCCTCAGGGGGCCGGGTGGGTATGGCCAGGGTGGGCGTGGCCTACTGGTTGGGCGTGGCTAGAGTGTGTATGGCCTACTGGCTGGGCATGGCCAGCTCTACATCGTTCACATCAAGGGTGCCTATGGGGGCCTGGGCAGGAGTGGGACAGATCTGAGGGTCTTTGGCGGAAGGAGGGTCTCTGGGCCAGGGCCAAGGCAGTGGGGGCCGTTCCCTCACTGTTTCCAGGATGGCTTCGCGGGCCACATGAAACCACTTCGCGGGCCGGATCCGGCCCCCGGGCCTTGTGTTTGACATGTCTGGACTAACCTATTAATGCAACCCAAGATTCTGTTACAAGAGAAATGATACAAATATCTTTGAATTAAGTTCAAATTATGGTGATCCCATACCAGTGAAGTTTTCTTTGGCAATAAGGAACTGCTTTGCCATTCCCTTCTTTGTGGGTGGTTCTTTTTTTCAAACATCCCAATATAATCTACAATCTGTCTTAGTGACCTTCCATCCAAACCAAGGTCAGCTAAGAGTTACTATAGCAGTACTTAAAAGTTTGTGAACTCTTTTAAACGTTCAGTATTTCTGCATCAACATGACCTAAGATGTGATTAGTTCTCCACCCAAGTCCTAAAACTAGATACAGAATTAAACAAATGAATCAAAAATTTATTGGGTTGCCTCCTTTCAAGATGGCTGCTGCTTGGTATGGTTTCTTTTTTCCTCTTACCAGCGATCTGCTGATTTCACTGCTAAAGCTGGTTCCTTGGCAGTGCTGCTCCCTGGTTTTGAATGGGAGCACTTAGGAGGGACCCAAGATGACTTTTGGATGATTGTGGACCTAGTGGGGAAAGGGGGAGGTCTTGAAGATTCCAGTTCCCTCTGAAAGCAATTGAAAAGTCACTGGATGTATCCACCTTCCTGTCAAGCAGTTTCATTTTCTAAGCATGCTGGAATTTTAACTTTCACTTTTTGAATTATTGTTTTATTTTGCCTTTTGCTTTAAAATTTCAACAGTGGTTCATCATTGATTTATTTCCAGCCCTTGCTGGACCCTACTTGCTTTTTCTCTGTTTTCCTTCTAATATATGTTGTTCTGGATAACCTCTGTCCCTTCCATATGGAAAATATAGCAACGTTCTGGGTGATAGTGAAGAGACATTAGACTCTCACCACTGGATTCTGTATTTTGTGAATTTGCAAAATACTTGGAGTTTATTTCTACTGAATTTTTTTTAATAATTTTGGATTGAAATAACCAGTGCTTTTTTGTCATAGGGCACTCTGGAACAGAGTTCCAGCACCTTTTTTTGACAGATTTTCCAAGTTTTAAAAAGTAACTTTTGAAAATTTGATCTTTGGTCCACGTGGACTTGAATCGCTCTGTTAAGTATAATTGGTCGGTGGCAAAGTCATTAAAACAGTGCATGCATGCTGGTTGTGATGGTGCTGCTCGGCTTGTGGCACTGCTTGGCTTGTGATTTGTCATGTGGTTGCGTGCTGAGTGCTTACTGCGGGCAGCAACTGTTATGTTTCGTTACACAACTGACGTGTGGGTGTGTGTACAGTGATTGACTCTGTGCAAAAGGTAAATAATTTATTTTTAAAAATTGTTGGTGAATTGAAATTATTTTTAATTTTTAGTGTAAAATTTACTATGAACATTTGCATTAAATACAATAAATTACATTTGTGTTAAGAACTGAATATTTTTTTAAAATAAAAGATTAACAAGATGTGAGTTCCAGCACCTTTTTTCTTACAAAAAAAGTATTGGAAATAAGAGTGATGGGAAGCAGCCAGTTCACACCAGATAGGCAGAACCGGTAGCTAATTTTTTCTTGCTCAGGCCCAGAATGGACTTCCGGAAGAGGCATCCACACAGAGAACCGGTTGTTCACATATTTGAATCCCACCACTGAATATAGAGGAAAATATCTGTTTTGTTCTTTGTTCCCTGATTAAGTTCCACAGATTAAAATGGCTGAACAGTGTCTGAAATCTAAGAAAGAAGGGTGGGAAAATATGCAGCCTCTAGCTGGTATTCTCTTACATAATTTTGATCAAACTTTAATGATTCTTCAAAAAATGTTACAACCTGAAGCTTTATCTTTGGTTGAAGACACACAAAAGAACTTTTGTTCAGTTCTAGATCAAGGATATAGTATCACGGCTGAAGAACCAATGAAGTGGATTTCATTTGTTGTTCAGAGGTTTAAGTCTCCAATATTACAGCCATAGCTGGAAGAGAGGGAGACAAATTCTTTTCCTCTACAAAGGAATCCCTTACTGATAACTGGTAACTACTTCTGCTTTTCACTCTGACTCTGACTCTGAGACATATTGTAGAGACCGAATTTACTAATTTAATTAAACAACAATTGACAAGAGATGATATTGAGAAAAAAAACATAGATTTTTGATCCAGGATGATGTAATGTATTGGGCTTGCTTGTTAACACCACGTGGTAATGGCTGGCGGGCTGCTGGAGCAGGGAGCTAGCTAATGGCTCCCAGCAACTCAGACAGCCCGTCTTCAGCGCTGCTATTGGTTGCCCGTAGGCGGCAATAGGTTGCTTCAAACCTATTGGCCACCGTCTAGGGGCCAGGCTATAAATTGCTGCATCTGCAGCTCTGTTCTCTAGTTCACATCCTGCAAGCAATAAACCATGATCTTTGCTGAACTCACTCGCCTCGTCTTCATTCCTGCACAATGAACCCAGTATATAACACTGGTGATGAAGGTGGGATCCTGCTTCTCCATCGAAGCTGAAAGTCACTAGGGGAGAGGCAGCATTCTCCTGGTGGGAAAAGCAAATTCCTCCCCCCTACGGTCGGCTAGCTAAGCCACGCTAGTGACCACATGTTCAGAGGACCAGTCCCTGGGCAATGGAGAGGCAGGATTCGAAGACGCTGAGATCCAGCCGCGAAGACCAGCAGAATGCCCAAGGTCGGAAGGCTGTGAGAATTCAACATCAAACAACCAGAAGGATGGCCATTGTACCTGTCCCAGGTCGAGAACTACCTTTGGGCAAACCAGGTCACAGAGGACGTACTGAAGTCCGCCATGCTGCTCTGTGTGCGGCCCAGCGATGTTCGATCTGGTCGAAAACCTGTTTGCGCCTGCACCGTTGGAATCCATCCCCTACGCCGAACTGAAGAAGAAGCTCGGAGAACATTTCCAACCAAAGATGTCGGTGATTGCATGGTGCTATGCCTTCGAACAACGAATACAGCAGCCAGGAGAGACCGCATCCAAGTACATTGAGGCCTTGAGGCAGGCTGCATGCCTCTGTCGATTTTCAGACGTCGAAGAGTGACTTCGAGACTGGCTTGTCTGTGGCCTCCGCAACCAAGAGCTGCAGCAGAGACTTTTTGCCAGAGAGGTCCTGTCATTCGCAGATGCCCAGAACGAAGTCATGGCAGAAGAAGCTGCCGGTGGAGCCGTCCGAATGGTCTGGCCCACCAAAACGATGCAGCACGAAGAAGCCGTCCACCACGAGGATGCAGAACTCACCGAGGACTCAGAAGAAGATGCCAAAGTCGACAAGTTGCACAGAAAACTCGACCAGCAGCTCCGCAGCAGCAAGCAGCAAGAGACTACTCACAAGGCAAATCTCTTGCCTAGACGTCCAGGTTGTGGCGGCTGCCACCAATGCTTGGACTGCAGGTTCTGGACAGCCATGTGCCGGGTCTGCAGAAAAACTGGACACATCGCATCAGTTTGCAGAGGTTGCCAGAGGGACCGTCCACCACGAGGATGCAGAACTCACCGAGGACTCAGAAGAAGATGCCAAAGTCGACAAGTTGCACAGACAACCCGACCAGCAGCTCCACAGCAGCAAGAGACTACTCACAAGGCAGATCTCTTGCCTAGATGTCCAGGTTGTGGTGGCTGCCACCAATGCTCAGACTGCAGGTTCCAGACAGCCATGTGCCGGGCCTGCAGAAAAATCAGACACATTGCATCAGTTTTCAGGGGTTGCCAGAGGGACTGGCCATCGAATTGCCAATCGGAAGATCCACCCAGGAGAGGTACTGGGACCCCAGGGGTGTTCAGCATAGGGTTTTGCTCAAGCCATAGAAGTGTCTGCCCGGCACACCTTTAAACCCAAGTATATACTTCAGGTGGAGTTGCAAGAGGTCCCCTGTAAGATGGAGCTGGACACAGGCTCAGCCATTTCCATTATTTCTCTGGACACATTTAATTTTGTGTGCAGTCGCAGTAGAAGATGGGCCAAGCTGAGGCCCTCTGACATACTTTTAACAGATTTTCAGAACACAAAAGTTGCAGTCAAGGGTGAAGCCACCTTGGCTGTTAAATTAAAAAGGGGTTTTCAGGGCACCTGGATGTTGTCATAGTAGGGGGCCAGAGAACGAGCCTAATTGGGCTCGATTGGTTTGATGAACTAGGCATCCAAGTAACCGGTATCAACCAGACACAAGTCGCGAGTCTAGCGTCAGTTTGTGAGGACTCCGCAGACGTATTTGATTCAACCCTAGGAACTTACACGGCCCTGCCAATAGCATTCAAACTAGACCCAAACATTCTTCCCATCAGGATAAAGCCTCGCAGGGTCCCCTTTGCCCTCAAGCACAAAATAGACACGGAACTAGACAAGCTTGTGGAACAGGGCGTTTTGCAACCAGTAGATGGTGGGGAGTGGGAAACTCCTATTGTAACACCACTTAAAGCCAACGGGGAAGTCAGAATATGTGCAGATTATAAATGCACAATTAACCGGGCCCTTAAACAGCACGCATACCCAGTCCCCGTGGTGAGCCACATCATGGCATCTTTGCAGAGTGGCTCCACTTTTGCGAAATTAGATTTGGTGCAGGCCTATGAGCAACTACCTGTTGATGAGGCCACGGCCACAGCACAGACAATTGTGACCCACAGGGGGGATTTCAGAGTAAAGTGCTTGCAATTTGGAGTCAGTGTAGCCCCAGACATTTTTCAGGGCATCATGGAACGCACACTCAAGGGCATTCCAAGGGTTTGCCCCTATTTTGACGATGTGCTTATTGCCGGAGAATCCACAGAGGTGCTAGCAAGGAGGCTCAGAGCAGTCCTGCAGAGGCTGCATGAAGCAGGCCTCAAACTAAAAAAGAGCAAATGCAGTATTGGGGTTCTCTCAACTGAATTTTTGGGGTTTCACATTGATGCTAATGGCATCCACCCAGCTGAGTTCAAAGTGAAGGCCATTCAGATGGCACCTAGCCCTAAAACAAAAGGAGAGCTGCAAGCATTCTTGGGCCTCCTCAACTTCTACCACACGTTCCTTCCTAACAAGGCTGCAGTGGCAGAGCTGCTTCACAGGCTCTTAGATAAAAAAGCTTCTTGGAAGTGGACCAGCATTCATGAAAAAAGTTTTCAGGACCTGAAGGCACTTCTGTCGGTGAGTTCCACTATCACTCATTTCAGGGAGTCTAAACCAGTCTGTTTAGCATGTGACGCATCTCCATATGGGGTGGGTGCAGTCTTGAGTCACTTAGAGAAAGATGGAACCTAAGTTCCCATTGCACTGTCCTCTGCTGAGTGTAACTATGCTCAAATTGACAAAGAGGCATTGGCCATGGTAGCTGGAGTTAAAAAATTCCACGACTACTTATATGGCAGGGACCACAAACCGCTACTGGGGTTATTCACCACAGACAAACAGACACCCCATATATTATCCCCTAGAATGCTGAGATGGTCTATTTTGTTATCAGCGTACAAATTTAAGCTGATTCACAAACCCGGCAAAGAAATGGGTCATGTAGATGGCCTGAGTAGGCTTCCACTGCCACAAATCAAACCAGATCCAGCCCCAGTGGCCCGCATATTGTCCATTCAGGACTTGCCAGAGTTTCCCCTCCACGCAGGGGGCATAGCTGCAGAAACAGCAGCTGATAAGACACTAAGTAGAGTGCTTTCTTGGGTGCACACAAGGTGGCTGGATAAAAGCCCAGACCCTGAATTTCAGAGTTATTTTACTAGAAGACATGAGCTATCAGCTCACAAGGGTTGCATCCTATGGGGGAACAGGGTCATAGTCCCCATCTCACTAAGAGACAGGGTCTTGCAATCACTGCATAAAGGTCATCTGGATATTGTCTGTATGAAAGCTTTAGGTAGAAGCTACTTCTGGTGGCCAGGTTTAGACAAGGCCATTGAACCCCAGGTGCATGGATGTTACACATGTCAACAATCAAGGCCTGAAATGCCGCACACTCCAGTTCACAGGTGGGAGGAGAGTCACACTCCCTGGTCTAGAATTCACATAGACTTTGCTGGGCCCTTTCAGGGACAGCTCTTCCTTATAGTGGTCGACAGCCACTCTAAATGGCTTGAAGTAATTCCAGTTGCTTACATGACTACTTCTAGGACCATCCAGGTGCTTAGGAAACTCTTTGCCACACATGGGCTGCCGGACGTCATAGTATCAGACAATGGAGCCCAATTTACAGTGGCAGAATTTCAGGCATTCCTGAGAGCAAACCTCATCAGGCACACAGCGTCGGCCAGGAACTATGGGCATGGGAATTTGTGGGTGCCTGGAAAAATTACTAAAACGTCAGGCCCCCTCTCTTACAAAGTGGGGCTGGAGAGTGGGTCAGTTGTATGGTGCCACATTGATCAGCTTAGGAAGCATTTCCCAGAATGGCCACAAAGCGAGGACTTCATCACAAATCCTTACCAAGGTCCACAAACTGTCAGCCAAGCCGGCCCATGCATAGACTCTGAAGGCTCCCACGGCCCAAGCAATGAGGAGTTGGCCATAGAGGAGGGGAGCCCAGATGTGCAACATAGGTCCCCTGACGGACAAAGCCAACCTGATGGCTTCAGCTGCTGTGCTAACTCTGCTGAACAAACTGACTCTGGGGTGGGCCAACCTGGAAAGGCCAGCCAGAGAGCACCAAGCCACTCTGAATTGCTTGAACTAAGAGACACCGGTCTACCCAGCCTGGCGGGCAAGCTGGTAGGCCAGGAAGTGCCTGGGTCCCCCAGGCATTCCACAAGGCCATGCAAACCTCCTGCTTATCTGCAAGATTTTGTTCTGAAATAATAAAGTTATAATGTTGTATGTACCCTTGTATTTAATGCTGACCTACAAGATTGTAATGGACAATGGAGCTATAATGTTGTAAGTACTTTATTGTGCTGCTAGTGGAACTTATTCACACCAGTGTTAAGTCTTTGTAAAGTGTATTGCTGTAATTACTTTCTATGGTTGCTATAGTGTTGTTCATTCTAAGGGGGGAGGGGTGTAATGTATTGGGCTTGCTTGTTAACACCACGTGGTAATGGCTGGCAGGCTGCTGGAGCAGGGAGCTGGCTAACGGCTCCCAGCATCTCAGACAGCCCATCTTCAGCGCTGCTATTGGTTGCCCCTAGGCGGCAATAGGTTGCTTCAAACCTATTGGCCGCCTTCTAGGGGCCAGGGTATAAATTGCTGCATCTGCAGCCCTGTTCTCTAGTTCAGGTCCTGCAAGCAATAAACTATGATCTTTGCTGAACTCACTCGCCTCGTCTTCATTCCTGCACAACGAACCCAGTACACAACAGATGATCTATTTATAACTTTGGGATGATCCAGGATAGTTAAAATGCTGTGGTAAATTTTCTTCAAGTAGATTACAATAACATCTTGTTAACAGAAATATTTGAAACTTTAATTTTGTTTGGTTTTACTATTATTGTTTTTCCTGTTAATTACTTTGTTGCTAATATAACATACAGAAGACAGTACAAGTTGTTAATAGATTTAGTAGTTTAAAATTTTTAGGAGGGCCTGTTTCACAAGGGGTTGGAATGTTGCAGTAATATATTAATCAGCATTCAACTAGAGGGGATAATATGTGTATAATGTATTGGTTTTTTCATGCACCATTTTGTAATGTTCTGTTTTGTATTTTTTTCTTTTATGTCTTCTTGGATTTTTATTGAGTTTTGTATTCTGTATTTTAACCTTTTTCTGAATAAAATTAGAAAAAATATTTAAAAACATGTTAAGTTGATCTCTTCCATTTCCTAGAATCCTTGCTTTTACACTATCCTACCAAACACAAAGGAAAGTTGTGTGGGCTTATGGCAGTGGAATGCTGAAGCTGGCTGTGGCACTCTGTACATGAGCTAAAGAAGACATGGCATTGTAAGGCAGACCTATTCTACCATAGCTGGACATCTTCCTTCTAACAGAACCAAGCAAAACATTTGGGTGAAGCTAGTTTTGCCTGGCCTGTTCCAAACATATTTGGAAAACGTCTTCTTCCCTTAAAAGGGATGGACTGGTTTGATTGGTACCTTTAAAGTTGTCCTCTCTCTCCCTCTTTAACCTAGTGAATCCTTGGCTCACCCATATCAATATTCCTCTCTCATCCAAGCCCTGCTAAACTGGGCTCAACAGCTATGCATTCACTATTTGCAGATACATCAGCCAGCTGTGCCTGATCTTGCTTTAGTTGGAAAATTACTGTGGGTCATGTTCAGTTTATTTTTCCCCAGCACACTCCTAGTCAATTCCTGTATTCAGATCAGAGCAAAAACATGCACCAGCTAGCAAAAATATAGCTTGATTTTGTTTATTAAAGATTAGCAAACATCAGGCAAATTTGGGGCGGGGAGAGAAATACATCAGGAAAAAGCAACTATTTACATTATATATCTATCTAATATAAAAATGTTCCAGTATCATTGGAAACAATATTGTGGGTAAGTAACAGGAACAGTCCCAAAGGGAATGGCTTTTGTTATTTCAGTTTTAATCCTTTTTTTTTTTTATTGAAAAGTTTTAAAATACAGTTTTCCCTTAAGAAACCCCCCTTCCCCCTCCCTGCTCCCCCCCTACCTCCCCCCAACCTCCCTCCCTCCCCCCTCCCTCCACCCTCCCCCTCCCCCCCCCGACTTCCCAGAGCTAAATACAAGGTATATATATAAAAAGCAATAATAAACAATCATATACTAACAACTATAAGTTCTAAAATCCATCACTCTCTAGCTTATATAGGATAAGACACACCTTAACAATATTAAATATATATAAAAAACTAGAATAAAAAAAACGAAAAAAAACACGAAAGAAGACTTATTCAAATGCTACGTAAAACTTCTTAACCCTATACTTGTTCTGGATAAACTCAATCCATTTTCTCCATTCCATAATATAGCGTTCTTGCGAATGATCTTTCAAATAAGCCGAAATCTTCGCCATCTCTGCCAGGTCGGAAACCTTTAAAGTCCACTCTTCTATGGTCGGCAGTTCCTCTTTCTTCCAATATTGGCCTATCAAAAGTCTTGCCGCCGTAATTAAGTTCAACATCAGCTTAGTGTCCACAACTGTAGCGTCTGCAATTATTCCCAACAAAAAAAGTTGCGGAGAAAACTTTATCCTCTGTTTAAAAATCTTCTGCATATTCCACCAGACTTTTATCCAAAAAGCCTTAACCTTTTTACAGGTCCACCATATGTGGAAATACGTTGCATCTTCATCACCACACCTCCAACACTTAGGCTGATAATTCGGATACATACTTGCAAGCTTTTTAGGATCTAGATGCCATCTATAAAACATTTTGTAAAAGTTCTCTCTTAAATTTTGAGCTTGTGTAAATTTTACGTTCCTCACCCAAATCTTTTCCCACATATCCATTGTAATAACTTCCTGGATATTTTGGGCCCATTTTATCATACAGTCCTTAACAAGCTCTGTTTCCGAGTCAATCTCTATCAATGCAAGGTATATCCGTTTAATATGTGCTGACCCCTGATTTCTAATCTGCTTTATCAAATTTCCATCAGTCATTGTAAATCCATTTTTCTGGTCTTCTTTCCACCTGGCCTGTAATTGAATATATTGAAACCAAGATTGAACAACCTTCTCTTCTCGCAAGAGGCTATATGATTTCAAACACCAAACATTCCTTTCCAGGCTTAAAATTTCCTTGTACGTAGTCACATCATGTTTGAAACCAGCATGTATATTTTCTATTGCGTGTTTTGGAATTGCCCACAATGGTATCTTGCTGCTTAACTTATGTCTATACTTCTTCCAAACTCTCAGCAATGCCTGTCTTAAAATATGCATCCTAAACACAGTATCTACCTTCTTATCATACAACAAATATGCATGCCAGCCAAACAACAAATCATGGCCCTCAAGATTTAATAACCTCAATTGCGTCAAATTAATCCAATCACTTATTCCTACTAATGCAGCAGCTTCATAATATAATTTGAGATTAGGCAGTTTAAGGCCACCTCTCTCACGAGTATCCTGCATAATCTTAAGTTTAACTCGTGGCTTTTTCCCTGCCCACACAAATTTATTGATACCTCGCTGCCATTCCTCCAGATTAGAATCTTTCTTAAGAATCGGTATCATTTGAAACAAAAATAAAAATTTGGGCAGGACATTCATTTTCACTGCTGCAATCCGTCCCAGCAAAGACAATTGCAATTTTTGCCAACTCTCCAATTCCTTTTGAATTTTCCCCCATAGTTTTTCATAATTATTTTTATATAGCTTTGTATTAGAGGGCGACAAAATCACCCCCAGATATTTAACCCTTTTAACAATCTCAAATCCAGTTAATCCTTCTAAGAGAGCCTTCTGTGAAGCTGTCATATTTCTAGCCAAAATTTTAGTTTTCTGTATATTTACTTTAAATCCAGAAACCTTCCCATATTGTGTTATTATCTCCATCAGGTCCACAACAGAGTTCTCTGGCTGGGTCACTGTAACAACCAGATCATCTGCAAATGCTCTCAATCTATAGTCCTGATCCCCAACTTGTATCCCTTTAATTTTTTCTGAGTTCCGAATCTTAACCAATAGTATCTCTAATGTTAACACAAATAACAAGGGCGATAACGGACACCCTTGCCTTGTGCCCTTCTCAATATTACATGCTACTGTCAGGCTATTGTTAACTATGATTCGGGCAGTTTGTTTTTGATATAATGCCCTAATCGGCTGTAAAAATTTTTCCCCAAAATCCATTTTATCTAAAACTTTCAACAAAAATTGCCAATTCAATTGATCAAAGGCCTTTTCAGCATCTAAAAAAATTAGCGCTGCAGAGATCTGGTTGTGCCTTTCCAAAAACTCTAACACATCAACTATATGTCTCACATTATTTTTCATTTGCCTACCACTAATAAACCCCGTTTGATCCCCATGAATCACCTGTTGCAGAACCCTCATCAGTCTATTAGCCAAAACCTTAGCAAATATCTTATAATCTGTATTTAAAAGCGATATCGGTCTGTAATTTTTAACTAAAGTAGCATCCTGGTCTTCCTTCGGAATCAAAGAGATAAAAGCTGTTCTCCAAGACGGAGGCACCTTTCCCCCCCTCTGGATTGTCTGGAACAGTTCCTTTAACGGTTTTATCATCTCTAATTGTAAGTTTTTATAATAGGCCGCAGTCAAGCCATCCGTGCCTGGTGCTTTATCCACCTTCAGTTCCTTAATAGCTATAAAAATTTCTTCTTCTGTAATCAGTTGATTAATCCCCTCTTTTTGTACTTGCGTAAGAACCGGGATGCTAGCCTTCTCCAAATACGTATCAATATCTTTTGCATTAATGTCCTCTTTAGTATATAATTTCGAGTAAAAATCCACAAAGGCATCCTTAATAAGATTCTGTTGATACACAACCCTTCCTTTATACTCAATCTTATCTATATTAGATGCCCTTTGTTTTTTCCTCAGTCTATAAGCTAACCATCTGCCTGGTTTATTAGCATTGCAGAAAGTATTATGCCTAGCAAACCGCAGATTGGTCGCCACTTGATCAGCCATTAATTTATCAAATTGTCCTCTTAACAATCTAATAGCCTCCTTGATCTTCACATCCTCTGGGTTCAAAATCAAAGCCTTTTCTTTTTCCTTTATTTCATTCTCCAGTTCTTTCCTTCTAGTTTCCACTGCACGTCTATGTCTATTATTCATATATATCAACACCCCTCTCATATAGGCCTTGCTAGCATCCCAAACCATATCCATAGAGGTACCCTTATTCATATTAATCTCAAAAAAATCCTTCATCCGCTGTTTGCATTCTTCCACATTTCTCTGATTTCTAAACAAATTCTCATTTACGCGCCATGAGCGCCTATCTCCTTTTTCCTTATCAATCTCCAACCACACTGGACTGTGATCGGAGATAGTTCTTGCGCAGATCTTCACCTTTTTAGTTCTCAAAATAAAATCATTAGTCAACAAAATAAAGTCAATCCTCGAAAAAGATTGGTGTCTATCAGAATAAAAAGTATAATCCTTCTCCTGCAGATGTCTCTCACGCCAAATATCTCGCAATTCCAGGTCATCCTTCATTTCAAAAAAAGATTTAGGCAGTCTAGCGTGACTTGGAATGCGCTTAAAGGCTCCAGCCTTATCCAACTGTACATCCATAACTCCATTCCAGTCCCCCATAAAAATAAAGGATTTATAATCCAACTGGGTAAGCTTTGTATGAAGTAAACTAAAAAAGTCAGCTTGTTGTTGATTCGGTGCATATAATCCAACTAAAAGCGTCTTTTTACCTGCTAACAACAGCTCGATCATAACATATCTTCCATGCTTATCTGCTTCGATTAGATCCGCTGTTAAGGCACTTTTGACATAAACAACCACTCCATTTTTCTTATTCTCTGCAGAAGCAACAAATTGCGTACCCAGCCTCGAGTTCAATAAGTACTTTTGGTCCAAAACTCTAATATGCGTTTCTTGCAGGCATATAACATCTATCTTAAATTGTTTTAAATATTGAAAAACTTTCTTCCTCTTCTGCGGTGAATTTAGTCCATTAACATTCCAGGTTAAAAATTTAGTTGCCATGTATATCCTCGAAAAGCTCTTGGACCACAGCTTTGATAGGACTAGCTTCCTTAGGCCGTGCTCCTCCCACAGCTTGGCTATGAATGCGTTGTGAAGAATCTGAAGGCTTTTGCTGATCTTGTTCTTTTATTTTCTTTGCTCGTTTTAAAGCAGCACGTGTCACTCTTTGCTCTCTAGGATCATCCAAAGAAATTATAGCTTGATCTCCTCCAGCACCAATTTCCTCTGTTTCCTCCTCTTGTTGTTCTTCTTCTCCAGATCCCTTTCCAGCTTCCAGAAGCGTTAATGGGGTTGCTTTTAAGACATTATTGTAGAAATCACGCGCTTGTTTCACAGTAATCAGCCTGTACCTTTTACCTTCATACATCACCATCAGCCCATCTGGAATCTCCCATCTGAACCTTATATCTCTTTGCTTAAGCTCTTGCACAAGAAATGTATAGTCCTTTCTTCCCCTTAAAATCCTTGGAGGAATTTCCTTTAAAACCAAGACTTCTTGTTCAGCAATCACGACCTTAGCATCATAGGCAGCTTGTATAACTTGATCTCTAATTTCTCTTTTTGCAAAATAAACCACCACATCTCTAGGCAATTTTCTCTGTCTAGCAATCCATGAATTCACCCGAAACACTTTGTCCATAGCTGCTCTTATTTCAGATGCTGGCTGATTCAATACCCCTTCGAGAGCCTCAGAGATCAGCTGCTTTAAATCTTCTTTAACATTCTCTTTTAAACCTCTAATTCTGACAGCAAACTGCATCTGGTAATATTGGGTAAGGCTTAACTCCCTTTCCAATTTGCCTCTTACATTTTCATTCTCCCGTGCTTTTACTTCTAATATAGCATTCCTTTGAGCCAAATCATCCACTTTTTCATCTAAATCTTCCACACATTCCGCCACTTTATGCACTGAAGTCAAAATGTCTACCCTCATCACGCTATACTTCTGTTCCATCCTCTCTTCCATTCTTTCCTCGAATTTCTCCAATTTCTCCTCCATCTGTGCAAATTTATCAGCAATTGATTGATTAATTGATTCCAAAAGTACCTGGGCATGTTTATCCAGAGCATCTCGCAAATCCTTCGATGTCAGCACTTCAGGAGGGTGCAACGCCTGTAATGATGATTGTTGCACCGGCGAGGATCCTCCACTCCGGAGAGTTTTAGAGGGAGGTTTAGCCGCCATCTTTTAATCCTCAATTATGACGCACTTTTAATTAAAGTTTAAAAAGTCCAACAAGTTCGAGAGTATAGTAAAATAATCCTCTTCACCTTTTTCCCTCTTGTACCGCTCTGCCTGCTCCTTTAAATCATAGTCCTTTCTTCAGGCAGGAATGGTTCGCAGACGCCTGGCTCTGCTCCAAAAAATTCGGAGCAGAGACGACGGCCAGCTGGGAGCAACCCAGGCTTCGGGGGAGTTCGATCCTTCAGCCGCCCAAGCTCCAAGCTCAGGCGGCCTCGGAGAACTCTACCCCTACCTGGGGCCTCACCCCCTCCTCTTCTCCCGAGGAGGGGGCTTCAATTTCGCCCGAACAGCTGATCAGTGCTGTTTCGGGCGAAAAAACAAACAGCTGAGCCGCGGGCAGCCAGGGGAGGCTGTCTTCGGCGCCGCGCCGCCACCGGAAGTCCCATTTCAGTTTTAATCCTTTATGTATAGAAGGGCAGCAGAACAGGGATGGAAAGTAGCATGCCAAGTAATCTGTCTTCTGCAGTTATGAAGAAAATAATTTAGAGGATGGGATGAGGTCAACATTTCTGATAATAGACATTTAAATCTTGGCTACCTTTTCTTAAATTTATGGGTATCTTCTCCATCTCTGAAGGCTTTTATTCTCTAGTTGTTCAAAATTCTTTGATCTTGACAACAAATAAATATTGATACAATCACACTCTGCTTTCTTGCTGGAACTGAACTTTTACTAGAACTTTTAATAACTAAGCCCACTAATGTTTATATTTTTTTTAGACATTACAGTAGTTTGCCTTGAAATCAACCTGCCTGCTAGCCAATAAAGAAATCAAATTTAAACTAAACAATGGGGACAATGAGTGAATTGATACAGAACATCACTGTCCCCGGCAATCTAAGAAAATAGGGGAAGACAGGCACCACACAAGTTACAGTATGTACCAAGTAAACACAGGGTCAGTCATAAAGGACTCAAATGTCTATACACCAATGCACAGAGTATGAACAGTAAGCGGGGTGAACTAGAAATTCAGGTAAATGAAGGCAGATAAGATATTGTTGCCATTACAGAAACATGGTGGGACGAAACCCACAAATGGAACACACAGCTAGAGGGATTTAAATTATTTGAAAGAAACAGACTAAACAAAAGAGGAGGTGGAGTTGCTCTCTATATAAGAAATAACTTTATCTCCACAGAAATAGAGCACAACAATGATGAAAACTCTAAACTTGAATGCATTTGGGTCAATATAAAAGGGGAAAAAATGACATTGCCAAAGGTGTATACTATAGGCCGCCCAACCAAGCAGAGGAAATAGATGAACTTTTTGCTAGTAAGCTAACTAAGGTATGTAGGAAGCACATCACAATAGTAATGGGGGACTTTAATTACCATGATATCAACTGGGAGACAAGCTCTGCACCAAGTGGAAGATCAAACAGATTCCTGACAAACCTAGCAGACAACTTTCTCTCCCAAAAAGTAGAGGAGGGAACTAGGGGATTAGCCATATTGGATTTAATTCTCACTAACAGAGATGAAATGACAGAAAGTGTCGAAGCCACAGGAACCTTGGGGGGAAGTGATCATGCAATATTGGAATTCAACATTCTGGAAGCACAAGCAATAGAACACAGCCAAACTAGAGTCTTGGACTTTAAAAGAGCTAATTTCAATAAACTTAGAGAGACCTTGGGAAGAATTCCATTGATGAGAATCCTAAAGGGGAAAACAACTCAAGAAGCTTGGGAAATTTTGAAAAGTGAGATAATAAAGGCCCAGTCTAGTACAATACCAATGAAGAAGAAAAACAACAGCTCTAAAAAAAACCAGCATGGCTGCATAAAGAACTCTCTGATAAATTGAAAGATAAAAAGGACAAGTATAAGAAGTGGAAAGAGGGGCACATAACTAAGTCAGAATATCAGCAAATAGCCCGTGCCTGCAAAGATGAAGTGAGGGAAGCTAAGGCTCAAAATGAACTAAGGCTTGTGAAGTCAAAAATAACAAAAAAAAGCTTCTTTCAACATATAAAAACAAGAAAAAAGTTAAGGAAATGATTGGTCTATTAGTGGGGGGAAATGGCAAGAAGGTGACAAGCAACGGGGAGAAAGCAGAACTATTTAACTCGTTTTTTCCATCTGTCTTTACACAAATGGAAAAAAACAGTCCAACCTACCAAAACCAGTGCCATAAAAAACAGAATAGAAATGCAAGTTAAGATAGGCAAGAAAATGGTAAGTGAGCACCTGTCTAGCCTAGACGAGTTCAAATCACCAGGACCAGATGGATTACACCCCAAAGTACTCAAGGAACTGGCAGACGTGATCTCAGAATCACTGAACTATATCTTTCAAAGATCCTGGAGCACTGGGGAACTACAAGAGGACTGGAAGAGAGCTGATGTAGTTCCCATCTTCAAAAAAGAGAAAAAAATAGATCCAGGAAACTACAGACCTATCAGCCTGACCTCAATACCTGGGAAGATTCTGGAAAAGATAATCAAACAATAAATCAGCAAATACTTTGATGCAAACAAAGTCATCACTAAAAGTGAACATGGATTTGTCAAAAACAGATCATGCCAGACAAATCTTATTGCATTCTTTGACCAAGTGACAAAATTAGTAGTCCAGAGGAATGCTGTAGATATAATTTACTTGGACTTCAGTAAGGCATTTGATAAAGTAGATCACAACCTACTACTTGATAAGATAGAAAAATGTGGGTTAGATAGCATCACCACCAGATGGATTCGTAGCTGGCTGACAGCCCGTACTCAGCGTGTGGTCCTCAATGGAACTGCATCTACATGGAAGGAAGTGTGTAGTGGGGTACCCCAGTGCTCTGTTCTGGGCCCAGTGCTCTTCACCATCTTCATCAACGATTTGGATGAGGGGATAGATGGGGAACTCATCAAATTTGCAGATGACACCAAGCTGGCAGGAATAGCCAATACTCCAGAAGATAGGCTTAAAATACAGGAGGATCTGGACAGACTTGAATACTGGGCGCTATCTAACAAAATGAAATTCTGTTGTGAAAAAAGTAAGGTTCTACACTTAGGCAGGAAAAATCAACTGCACAGGTATAGTATAGGTGGTACCTTGCTCAATAGTAGTAATTGTGAGAGGGATCTTGGAGTCCTAGTAGACAATCACTTCAATATGAGCCAGCAGCTGCCAAAAAACATAGTGCTAGGCTGCATTAACAGAGGGATAGAATCAAGATCACGTGAAGTACTAATACCACTTTACAATGCCTTGGTATGGCTACACCTGGAATACTGCATCCAGTTTTGGTCACCATGATGTAAAAAAGTTGTTGAGACTCTAGAAAGGATACAGAGAAGGGCAACAAAGATGATTGGGGGACTGGAGGCTAAAACATATAAAGAACAGTTGCTGGAATTCGGTATGTGTAGTTTAACGAAGAGAAGGGTGAGGAGTGACATGATAGCAGTGTTCCAATATCTCAGGGGCTGCCACAAAGAAGAGGGAGTCAAGCTATTCTCAAAAGCACCTGAAAGCAGGACAAGAAGCAACAGATTTGAAACTAGTCAAGGAGAGAAGCAACCTAGAACTAAGGAGAAACTTCCTGACAGTTAGAACAATTAACCAGTGGAAAAACCTGCCTCCAGATGTGGTGAATGCTCCAACACTGGAAGTTTTAAAGAAGAGGCTGGACAGCTATTTGCCTGAAATGGTATAGGATTTCCTGCCTGAGCAGGGGGTTGGACTAGATGACCTCCAAGGTCCCTTCCAAGAACAACAACTTCTTCTTCTTCTTCTTCTTCTTCTTCTTCTTCTTCTTCTTCTTCTTCTTCTTCTTCTTCTTCTTCTTCTTCTTCTTCTTCTTCTTCTTCTTCTTCTTCTGCTCCTTCTTCTTCTTCTTCTGCTCCTTCTTCTTCTTCTGCTCCTTCTTCTTCTCCTTCTCGTTATTGTTATTGTTATGTTTCCCTCAAATGCTTTCATGGAATTGTCCTTCTAGAACTAACCATTTACTGTTTTTCTCTGATTATACATTTCTCTGAATATATATTTAAATATAAACACACAGCTGGGAAGGTGCTGATATATTCTAGCTAGATTTCACCTTGCAGGTTAATTGAGCTGCCCATTGTCTTGGTCAACAGTCCTGAAGATCATCCTGAGACTTTATTAATGCTCCTGCTGCTGTTCTATTAAACAAAAGCTTTTTTGTGGCTGCAGAATCCTAGGCAGACATACAATGTGCGCTACTTCCCTTCCCTATTAAAATAGTCCTTAGCCAGAGCACTGCTGGTTTGTTGCTCTTACTTCAGAGAAGACTTTGAAACAATGAAGCTACTCCTGGTTTTTAACATGGTCTGCTTCTTCCTCTGCTATTTCCCCAGGCAAACATAGTCAGGTCATTGCCTTGTGCTCTTATTTTAATCAAGGTGTCTTAATTTATCTTCGGTGTAAAAAAAAACTGCCCAAAGGCTATTGAAGTAAGATGTGGCACAGTTTTTACAGATCCCTTAATCTTTCTAATAAGAACATCAGTCAATCACACAATATCTTGTTTCATGGGACTGAAAGTGAAAGGTGACCATTTTAGAACCTTAGAAATTCTCTTCATTATTTAATGAATTATAGTTTTGTTCCCTGTCCTCCTTGTATGATCTCAGACTGCAAAACACTTGAAGATTGCAAAGCCCAGAATGGAGTAGACAGAATAAGGACCCTGCATCTTCATGAGGCATTTTGTTCTACTACCAAGGCAAGGTTGGTAATGCTTCAGATCACATTGAGAAACAGTTAAATATCAATATATTTGTTCACTGATGCCAATATATCTTATTCACTGATCATAGAAATTTAAAACTTGACTTCAAAGGATGCATCACTAGTGAAGGCCATAATCCTTTCTTTTGCTGGTGTAACTTTAAGCTCCCAATCATTGCTTGAGAGAATGGGAAGATAATTGCATGCAGGTCTGATGTTTTACAACCATACATGCAATTTTCTACTAAACTTGAGGGAGAAAAATAGCTATATAAATGCTGCTATTTGGAGGAAAGAAAGCATACTGGTTAACTAACAGAAGCCATGATTGATGTAGAAGTTAGCTACTTTGCCTTGGGAACATTGCAGTAGCAATCTTTTAATGGGAAGGCCATTCTATAATTTTGCTAGCAATTATGTCATCAGATGACTTGTTTCCCCCCAGCCCTCTTTTTTCTTTCTAGTTCTTATACTTCTATGATAGTAATAATAATATATATAATAATTAATGAATTATATACACAAGAATGAAGTCACAGCTGTCAGTTCTTTAAGTGGTGTTGGTCTTCATACACATTAAATTCTTCCCAAGGACCTAAGATGTTGTATGTGTATGAGCATAGTACTGTATATATTTGTGAATCCAAGCAGTGTGGCCTTTTGTAATTGACAGATGGAGATTTCATCAATATGGAAATTTTCTAAATCCCCTGTGCAAATAACCAATGGGACCATCATGGCTGGTTTATGCCATAATCTTTCAATTTCAATTTTCAGATCTTGGTGCTTTGTGATCTTCTCCAATTTTATTATTATTACTATTGTTCTACAACAAACTAAAGCAAGCTAAAGGGTTAAAATGCTTCTTCATCCACTGAAACTTTGGTTAACATTTCTTGTTTCATCAGAAATTTAATTAAAGAAGAAACATTAGCATTAGTATTAGCATTATTATTATTATTAGCCATTATTCCTGGATAATTAGGTCATTTTGAAATTTTTCATCTCCAAGTTTTTTTTCTTGAGGCAGTCAGCTGGCTGACTTGCTTATGTTTATTTTTTATAAACATTAATAACAAATGGGTATTTTCTTTTTATATTCATTTAATTCTGCAACATTTCTGATTAATCTGTGGAACTAAGAGAAAGGGAAGCTTGGAACAGCTCAGGTAATCTAAATTTCTCATGTCATACTTCTTAATCTAAGAATTCTCAGGGATTTTATTCTGCAATGATGCTCAGCTCCCTTTTTTATGGCCAGGATTTAAAACTTGCAGTTGTACAATAAACACTAGAGAGTTGGCCCTCTGTTATGACAGTAATAGCTACTCTAGAAGTAGCTCAGATAAGGGAAAATGATAGAAATTAAGCAACTATTATCCAATTTCTACTGGTTGAAATGCACTTCCCTCTCTCACTTTTGGCTGAATTACAACAGGAGGCAATTTTACTCTTACAGTCCACCCCAATTTCATAGTTCCATGGATAACCCTCCCCAATCTCAGAGAAAATCATCTTCCATGTCTCTGTGGTTTGCTACTCCAAGAGCTTTCTAATGGTATCCTGGTGAAAAATCTAATGGTGAAAAATCAAATTGAATTATTGCCTCTCTAGTAAACACTGACTAAAATCCAAAATAATCAATGTTGAGGGTAAACAGATAAACCCAACTTTAAACAGATAAACCCAACTTTCTTATGGCCCTCTTAAGATCATACTACTGAATTTAGAGGCACATTAATGAAATTTGGTGAAGGAATTTTCAGTATCTTGTTGAAAAACTAAGAAATAAACTAGGTTTACTGATTCTAAACCAGTCAAATCCTGCCAAAATTAAAAGAGAGAGAGAGCCAAATATATTGACCCTACTCCCTCTGACTCCCCTCCATCTCATGCTCTCTGTGGTTGTACCCAAATTTGGACCCCAAACCTTTCAGAATCTCATCTTTTCAGACTAAAACCTGATTTGGGACCAGGCACTTTGTCTCAGCCCAACCCACCTCACAGAGTTGTTGTAGTGGTGAAAATAGAAGGAAGAAGTAGTAGGTATGTTTGCCATCTTGGGTCATTTATAATATAAATTATATAAATTGAATATTATAAATGTAATTTATAAATTTAAACTACAGATTTATAATTTAGAATATTAATTGATTAATAGGCATGAGAATATGGTAGAGGACAGGAAGGCCTGGAGGAACGTTGTCCATGGGATCGCAATGGGTCGGACACGACTTCACAACTAACAACAACAACAACAAATAGGCATGATAAAAATTATTAAGTTATTAAAAGACATAGGTTTTCATGAATTATGTCCACCAATGGGAAGCCCAGAAGGGAAATTCTTCACATTCTCACTTTGCACATGATGTCACTTCTGATCAATTCCTCTGATTTACTGGACATATCATATAGTAGTCTTAAATGTACCCCAGACATTCTGGATTCTTGAGATAGAACCCAGTCTCTCAGATTAAAACTGTAGATGTATCATAGATCTCCAGCAGTTCTGGAAACTATAATTATGAATTATCATGTCCCTTCTCTTAATATTCAGAACCTGCCAGAATCTTTGATTATTTACCACTGAGATGCAGCATCACTGAGTTTTCAGAATTCATTTGTGCATCATTTGTGCATCAGACACCCATGTATGGTCATGGTAAGGCCCCTCAGATTCATCCCTGAATGCTTTAAAGAAGGCTGGCCGTTTCATATTCAATAACCGCACTTAAGTTTGATTACTTCAGTGGTGCTGCCATAGGCACTACAGATTCTTTCATCCTGACTCAAAGAGAAAAATGGAATAGGGTAGATGGGAAATGGGAAGGTCATTCCTCTTCCAAGCTTAGGTCTCAGCAACATTTATTAAAAAGAGAGGAATGAAGTTTAAATAATTCTGGCAAATGAACTATTTTCCAATATCCACCAATTAATCTATGATATACTGTATATTAGGAAGAATCTTTCTTATTGTCCTTTTTATTGCCTGATAGGTCTCTTCAATGATCATACAAGAGTTTGAAGATGGTTTATAAAAATGTCTCCTGAATCATTAGCCTGGGACCTATAAAAATATATGAGCTATTGATGCAAATCCCACCAGGGCTGATATCCAGAAGTAGGAACTCAGAGCAATCTCACTGTTTCAGGATTTTGTAAGTCAAGAAGAAGATACTGTAGATGTAAATACTGTATTTCTAGGAAAAAGAGACAGTGCAATACTTTTCTTAGGATCAACACAGAGAAGTGTTAGGGTTAGGGTTAGATCATTGAAACTAATGCTCTGGTTGAGACCCAGTGCAATTAATCACTAATTAGTGATTAGTCTGTAAGTATCTTCCTTTAAAATCCAGAATAGTGTACTAGTCAAATTAGAGAACTTTACTTTGGCCAAAGATCAGCCAAAGGTTGATGCTTTTATCACCTATGCAACAGGAGAGGACCAACAGGGGATAGCTTGTCATGATATGCATAAATATTTTTTGGCAATGTTCATTCATTCATTTGGTCATTCATAGCAATAGCAACAGCAATAGCATTTAGATTTACTGACTGCCCCATAATGCTTTACAGCACTCGCTGTGTGGTTTACAATGTCAGCATATTGCCCCCAACAATTTATATGGCCACCCTCTGACCATGATGACTTTAGGTACTAAAAACAGTGAAAAATAAAAGCAACAGCAAAAAGCAGCCAAGGTAGAAACAAATCAAAGAACAATTAAAATAGTTATCTCTTCATCATATAACTATTTTCTAGTTAGGCCGAATCAGTGGTAATCCACCAAAAGGATACTGAGGTGGTCACCTACAAGAGATGTTTTTTTTTAATTGAAAAGTTTTACAATACATTTTATCTTTAGCAAACAAAACCCCTCCCAACCCCCTCCCCTCCCACCCCCTTCCCACTCCCCAATCCTCCCCAGCCCCTCCCTCCCTTTCCCCTCCCCCCCAACTTCCCAGAGCTGAGTACAGGGTATAAAAATACAAACAATCATAATCTACCTTATGCAAACAATCCTAAACTATTAAAACTATCGCACTTTAACTCATATAGATAAACTCCAAACGTATAAATATCACATCAATAATTATTCAAATGCTAAATAATACTTTTTAGTCCCATATTTACTCCGTAGTATCTCTCTGTTGCAAATAGTCTTTCAGGTGCACTAAGGTCTTTACCATATCCTCGAAATTAAAAACTTTACAGTCCATTCTTCTATAATCAGTAGTTCTACCTTTTTACTAGAAATCTTACTGCCATAGTTAAATTCAACATCCACTTGATATCCACCGCAATAATGTCAATAATACCCAATAAGAACAATTACAGGCAAAACAATTTTACATCAATCATTAAAAACTATTCTTCTTTCCAGCTGGGCTTTAAATTTCCATACTAAAACCAAGTTTATGCAATCTTTCCTTCTCCTAATATATTATACAGCTTCAAGTACCATACATTACTTTCCAAACTTAAAATTTTTTATATAGTCACATCATTCTTATATTTTCTATTACATGTTTCATTATTGCCCATAAAGATATTACAAGTTAGCTTTCATCTATAATTTTTCCCAAATTTGCACCAGAGCATATCACAAAGTATATACCTTGAACACATTATCCAACTTCTTATCACACCATAAATATACATACCAACCAAATAGCAAATCATAACCTACAAAATTTCAGTAAGCACTACTACAAATCATCCCAATTAAGTTTTCATAATTATCTTAAAATTAAAACAACATAAAATATTACAACACATAGTTATTTTATAAGGGTGAAAAGTATATCCCCAAATATTTAGCCCTTCTAACAATTTCAATTCCCATAATCCTTATTACATTATTATCTCCTTCAGTTATGCAACTAAATCTTCAGGCTTGGCTCATTCGTCTAGAAGCAGCACGCCTCTTCCAATTTCTGGCCTCCTCCAGTGATACTGAAATTTGATCCACTCCTATAGCTTTCTCATCTGTCTGCATTATTCCTTCAACACCTTGTAGATTCTCTCTGTATCGTTGAGACTCTCTCTCAACTTTCTTCTTTGTAGATTCCAAAAGTGGTATGGGGGCTGCTTTTAAAACATTACTGTAAAAATCACGTGCCTGAATCACCGTAGTAAATCGGTGCCTCGTACCTTCATAAGTCACCACCATACCCACTGGTATCTGCCATCTAAACTTGATATCACGTCCTTCCTTTTTCTTAAAATTCTTGGAGGGATCTCTTTTAAAATCAAGACTTTTTGCTCAGCAATTACAAATTCAATGTTGTAGGAGGCTTGAATAACTTCATTTCTAATCACTCTCTTTGTAAAATAAACCACCACATCTCTGGGTAATTTCCTTTGTCTTGCAATCCACGAATTAACACGAAAAATTTTATCTATATCCTCCATTATTTCATCTGCTGGTCGCCCCAGCACCCCTTCCAGAGCCTCAGAAACCATTTTCTTCAAATTTTCTTTAGGATTTTCTTTTAAGCCTCTAATCCTTAAAGCAAACTCCATCTGATAATACTGTATCGAGGTCAAATCACAATAAATTTTCTCTACCACATTTTCAGTTTCTGTCATTTTTGCTTCCAGTCTAATATCATTTTGACTGAGATCTTCCACTCTTTCATCCAAATTCTCAATACACATAGCCATGCCTTGCAATGCAGATAAAACGTCTGCTCTCATTTCTGTTAATTTCTCTGTAATCTTTTCATCCATAACCTTAGCTAGTTTTTCTGTTAACTTCTCCTCCAACTTTTTGTCCATTATCTCAGCAAATTGTTGCAATTGCTTTTCCATAGTCTCTTGCAGCACATTCTGCAAATTTTTAACTGTAAGGGCTGATGCAAATACGGGTGCAGGGGACAATAAAGCTTGCAACGAAGACTGCTGCACCAGAGCAGGAACTTTAGAAGATATAGCCGCCATTTTCACCTGCTATTGTTTGCTACACACTTCCACTTACAAGCTCAGCAAAGTCCATTGAGTTAAAGATCAAAAGACCATCTTCACCTAAATCTCCTGTATCGCTCTGCCTGCGTCCTCGTTCTCCAAAGTTCTTTCTTGCTAGCAGGGATGGTTGTGAATGCCCTGTTCTGCTCCAAAAAACCCGGAGCAGAGGCGCCTCGCAGTCCGGAGCATGCCCAGGCTTCGGGGGGGCTCAATCCTTCAGCCGCCAAAACTTTAAGTTCTGGCGGCCCCGGAGAGCTCTACCCATACCTGGGCACTCGCCCCCTCCTCTTCTCCTGAGGAGGGGGCTTCCGAGCCGCCGAAACAGCTGATCAGCACTGTTTTCGGCGGCTCTATGGAGCCGCGAGGCTGACAGCCGAAGAATGGCTGCCTCCGGCGACGCCTTGCCATCCGGAAGTCACCTACAAGAGATGTTCACACCTAAGTCTCCCCAAGGTTTTTACCAGAACCTTCTCTTTTTAAAACAGAGGCTTCACACTATGGTAGTGGTCAGAGTCTACATGTTGGGTCTATTGGTGGCTTTTCCAGTGAGATTTTGACTAGTCAGGGCAGTAAAATTTATTTCATGTGCTTCCCAAGGCCATTGTCCACTAGTACCCACACATATATAACAGTTAGTCACATTCAGAGATGAAGCAATTCTTTTGGGCCAGATCAATAAAAAGATTACTTGATGCTGAGAGAATTTTAATTGTGGTTTCCAGTTCATCATAAAAAGAATGAAAAACGTGAAAATGTTTTTGGGACAGTGGTATAATAGTATCAAATAGAACCCATAATGTGTCTATTTTAATCAATAGCTGGTCCAAATGATGCTGAGAAGTCTGCTGATCTGGTTATCTCAAAGCACACCGGGTTGTAAGAATCAGCGTTGCACTGAGAAGTGCTGACTCCTTTAATCATACTGAATTTTCCTTTGATTGTGCCAGGTTGGATAGGATGTAGTTTGCATTAAATGAGTAAGTCTGTCTCCATACTTAGTCCATTTATCTTGATTATAGTCAATAGGTTTAACATGTATCAAAGGAGACTGTGGCACTATCCGTAAGTCTTGTGTTATTCTTCTCAAGAGGTATAGTCTATGCATCCTTCCATATGTCCAGGTTTGAAGTTGTTGGTAGGACTTTACTGTATTGACAGAAGCATAACAAGTGACCCTATCCCCCACTTTGCAAGTAGAATATGTAGTCTTGTTATAAACACAACTCCCTTTTGTTCCTTTAAGTATTGGACCCATGGTCTGAAGAAAGGTGTGAGGGAAACAGCAGCAACAAAAATGTAGCAACACACAATCTAAATATTATGAACCCAAGTTCTAGGGTAGTCCAGTCCATTGAAGCTTTTCTCCTAGTTAGATGGAAACAGTTCAACAGGCGAAGCAGGTCAAAATTTCACTTTCAGGCCGTCCAGCTATGGAGTTTGTCACTGGAGAGGGAATGATGAGACTTTCCATGGACTCATGCTTTCATTCTTCACTCTCACTGCAGTTGAGGTCAAGAAGTCTTGGCATGGTTGGGACCACTCAGGACTGGTACTTATAGGCAGGGCTTTTGTTGTCGTAGAATGCCCAGAACAGAGTTCCGGCACCTATTTTGATGGAACCTTGTAAGGTAGGCAAGGCGGGTTGTATGGCATGTGTGAATTCCAGCATCTTTTTTTTTCTTTTTATAGGTGACAGTTCTTTCACCTGAACTCACTCTCCAGGAACAATGGTCAGATACAGGTGGTAGGACAGCCTGGGCCTGTACTGGAATAGAAGACAAAACCTGCACCAGATTATGCAAATACTGGGTAACATTCTTCTCTTCTTCATTAACATTCTTGAACATCTTTGTGCAACTCCCCCATCCAACATTTCAAACAGAATAAAACAAATCTTCCAGAGTTGAGGCCTGTATTGAAATGGCCTCACCACTAGATGTCACAACCTGTCCAGCCATTGTGTACCATCCACAACATCAACCAAAAACAAAACACATAACTCCTCCCCCTCTCAACATTCATTTCCTTCATGTATCTGCCTTCAGCCTCCCATGTGCATTCTCTTTTCTCAATTTTACGTGAGCAACTTTTCCCCTTTTACTATTAATCTATCTTTCCAACTTACCAAACTATCCATAAGTCTCTTCTCCTTCTTAGCCTGGCTCAGAGCCCAGAACTACAGGGAGGGAAAGCCCCCCCGCCAGCCTCCACTAATATTCTCTTCTCCCCATCCAACATCCACCATGTCTCTTTCTTATCAACTGTGCTATAACCATCTATCCAAAAACCTTCATCTGCAATTCTATTCAGAATCAACATTCATAAAGAGATTTTAAAAATACTTATTTTTCAGTGCAGCTTCCTTAATCAAACTAAAAATACAAATCCCAAGCATATTGAAATTAGAGCAAGAAATACAAACACTGGGATAAGGTAAAAAATTAAAACAGTTTTATTAAGAATTAAGCTTTCGTTGGCTAACTACCAACATCGTCAGGATAAGATCATTGGAGTGCAGTTTCCCTACTCCAATGATCTTATCCTGACAACGTTGTTAGTTAGCCAATAAAAGCTTGATTCTTAATAAAACTGTTTTAGTTTTTTACCTTATCCCAGTGCCATAACAGAAAAGGCTCAATTCCTAGGTCCTGTAAGATTATATTCCTGATGGGATCCTATATGATGGGATCTTGTGTGCTTTAGGAAAACACGTCCTTTGTGTAACATAAAAGTTTTCCTAATGTGTGTAAAGATGAGTGAAATCATTCTGTTTATGTAATGGTATGGAAGAATGACCTTATAGGACAGAAGGAGAAGTAGGCATTAGCCAGATAAGAGGCAGCTTAGCCTACAGGGAAAATGGGGACATGGTAAACATTTCACAAGAAACTCTCTTTCTTAGAAATTAAAGATGGGGGAAGAGAGATGGGGCTTCTTGTCTTGACTACTTCTAAGAGCTGAGAATCCATCTGTTTTGCACAGAAGAAATATAGGGAAGAAAGCTGCTTTTATCTCTGATATCTTAGGCATCTCCTGTCACCAGCATACCAACCCCAGTGATTGCTTTAACACAGGGGTCTTCAAACTTGGCCCTTTTATGACTTGTGGACTTCAACTCCCACAATTCCTCAGCCAGCGTGCCTGGCTGCGGAATTGTGGGAGTTGAAGTCCACAAGTCATAAAAGGGCCAGGTTTGAAGACCCCTGCTTTAACAGGTCAGCTTCAGTGTCTTAACAATGAGGAGTTTCCTACCAAGTCATATTTTTTTTAATTTTTCAACCATCTGTTCCTGCTAGATTAAAATGTCTCCAAAGTCCTTGACAAACCCTAAATCATGAGCACTGAGCTGCAAATATTTTTTCTGCTGAGAATTTATTATTAATAACTCAGCTGCCTTATTGGGAAGCAGATGATAAAGCACAGTAACCATATTTTACTGTTATAGTCTGCTTCACCCTTTGAAACTAAGTAGATTTCTAAGCTTTTTCAGGATAAATTTTTCCTCAACTCAGTCTTTATGTCAAGTAGCAACCTGATTACACATTAAAAAAATCATATTTCTTGTTATGAATGGCGTATTTTGGTATCATACATTAAGATACCTAAGTTCAGCTAGTGTTTGGCCATTTAAACAAATCTTAATATTCCAGAAACTAGGAAAGGATCAATTTATCATAACAGATTAAGAAAAAAAGGACCATAAGAAGTGCTATCTTGGTTTAGGTCAGGGGTGTCAAACTGCTGGCCCATAGGCTGGATGCATCATGGTGAAACCATGCCCACCCCATTGCCGGCAATGGAAAAAAAGTCACAATACATCGCGATACGTCACATGATGTTGCGAGTTTGACACCCCTGGTTTAGATAATCACCATTTTATTTGTCACTGTTGCCAATGACCAGCTTTCAGAATTAAATTGTGAATTGATTTAAATCAAGCATACAAACATTTTAAAATAAAGAAAAAAAATAAGATTATTGGATAAAGGTGAATTAAGAGTAATGAAAAGGAGACTTCCTGTTTGCCACCATGGCTGCCGTGGATGCCTGGAAGGTGAGCTCTGTCTTCCACTTCTGATTTCCCTTTGCTGGGGGACACTGGAAAGGGTCAAAAGTCTCCCTGTAGGGGCGAAGAGCAAGGAGGGGACCCCCACTTGATTGCTGGAGGGCGGCAGCCCTCTCACTCAATCTGGGGCATCACTCCAAACTGGTGGAGGAAAGACTGGCCATAGCAATATGGCCTGTCACAGGGCTGCAGACAGCCAAAGTCAAACTCACTATCAAGCACTCTGAAAGTAACGCGGATGAAACTGGGTGAGATCTGATCTTCTCTTTACCCTAAGTACCTTCTCTTCGTAAAAGCTGCCTGAAATATCTTTCCCCCTGTGAGGAGAGAGAGAAGGGAATTTCTATCCCACCCTCTAAGAATAGTGATGAATGACTACCCAGGGGAATCAAAGCATTAAAAGAACAATTATAATTTAATTGGATTTATATGTTCCTGAAACTTGGTGACCAAAATTTTTCCTATTTTTACTGGAGACTCTTGTTTTTATCTTCAAAAAAGTAATAAAATTGGAAAAAGGATTAGAAAATTTTGGACTTAAAAAACCTTAAAGGGCATCAGTGACATTTTGTGGTGATGTTTGGTATTACAATTTGTTATTTCCTAAAAGAGACTTGGCTTGAAGCCCAGACCTTAGATAAGACTTTTCTGACCTTGGCACCACCTGTGAGAGACTTAGCTGTAAGAGAACAGCTAGGTGGCGTAACTGGCCTACTTGAATTGTGAATGTAAACCTTTACTGATGTTCAGAGTTATATGTGGGAAATTGCTTTCCTATCTGTTTACTTGAGGAATATTGGTCACTATGTGAGATGTTGAAATACCTTGACAAGCAACTTTTTGCTTGACAAACAACTTTTACTTGAAAGACTATTTATAAACACATGAAAGAGATGGGTGAAGACTGGGAAAAGATTCTTTCTGTGTTAAAAGCAATACATAAAACCATTCTTTCAGCTTGTGATAAAATAAGACCTAACATAAAAGTTCAAGACACCAGCTTAGAGACACAAACCCCAACTTTGACTATAACCAAAGAACCAACAATGCAGAAGATAGAAGAAGTGGGACAATCAAATATTAAGACAGAGGACTCAATTGATCAACAAATATAGCTGATGGAAAATCCAGAAAAGGAAGCAACAACACTGAAAATGGAAACTTTCCATATAAATCAGAAGAAATTTGAGAAAGAAGAACAGATTGAATGGAAGACAAATATATCACAGCAAGCATGGGGAACTGGAATAACAGGGAGACAATTTAATGAATACAAATGGGCTAGTCCTTCCAGAAAACTGGCAATTAAATGGTCTCCTTTATTTCAAATAACATATATAATAATAGAAGGAGATCTGTTTGATGATATAAAAGCATTGATATAGAAGCCTAGTTGGCAAAGGAAGAAAGCCAGAATAAGGTTGAAGAAAATTGGGGTTTTGACTTATTAGAGGGAATTTCATATTATTAATTAGAAGCTTAAAGGATGATGTTTAGATAAGGGGAATTTTGATCATTAGATTTAAAATACTTGGAAATTAGTTGAAAATAAGGATTTTATCTGTTAAATATTTAAAAATTAGTCCTAAAAGGGAAAAGAAAATGAATTATTATGAATATGTTTGATTTATTGATTCAGCCAGGTAATACACATAATGATTTTGATTTATTAAAGGGGATATTGTATTATTAAGTAGATGATTTAATGTGGTGGGAAATAGATAACTTTTAGGAAATAGAAAAAAATTACATTCAAATAGATAAGATGTGTATTTTGGATATTATATTTTGTTATGAATTGAGACAAGGGAAATCTTGGTTACCCAAAGCCTGAAAATTATAAATATCAAAGGTTAAATTGGAATATTGATGAGAAACTAAAAATTGGGTAAAAATTAATAACAGGATATGGATTGCTTATGAAGATTGAATGTAATTAAGATATGTATAAGCTAAAAATTTATTGATAAATGTAATAGGGATGTTTTTATTGAGTTGATATAACTAGAACTGTACTAGCTTGAATACGAGACAGTAAATGTTAAGGGAAAAAGAGAAGAAATATCGGATGTTGTAACCTGAGATTTTCACTAAAGATTTTGTTATTGAACTATTGATTAACCCAGTCACCGCGTTGCTTTTTAAATACTTAAATGTAAAATTGGAAAATTAATAAAATATATTTTTAAAAAAAGAGTAATGGAAAGGATGAAAAATAGGATAGGAATATAGGAATCAGCCAATTTGTAAAGGATTCACCCACTTCCTATATAAGGAATGAATGTGTGAATACATTTGGGGTTGCCTATGATTCAGAAGTGCTTTTATCTTGTGCAAGGATGAACATAGCTTATGTCAGCTGTTCTTTAAAACAATGTAATTAGCACAACTCTTAAAGCAGAATTTCCTTTCTTTTTTCTAGTCTTACATGGAAGCCTAAAAAGAAGTATCTACAGCACATATATTTGCATACACAGATGCACAAGTAGCTGATTTGGACACATTAATAATAATAAAGTTAGAAGGGACCTTGCAGTCCAAACCCCTGTCCTATACTAATTCAGACAAATGGCTGTCCAGTCTCTTCTTAAAAACTTCCATTGTTGGACCATTCACAACTTCTGGAGGCAGGTTGTTCCACTGATTAATTGTTCTAACTGTCAGGAAACTTCTCCTTAGTTCTAGGTTGCTTCTCTCTTTAATTAGTTTCCATCCATTGCTTCTTGTCCTGCCTTCAGGTGCTTTGGAAAATAGCTTGATTCCCTCTTCTGAGATATTGGAACACTGCTATCATGTCACCCCTAGTCCTTCTCTTTATTAAACTAGACATACCCAATTTCAGCAACCGTTCCCTATATGTTTTAGCCTCCAGTCCCCCAATCATCTTTGTTGCCCTTCTCTGTACCCCTTCTAGAGTCTCAACATCTTTTTTTAAATTGTGATGAGCAAAACTGGATGCAGTATTCCAGTTGTGGCCTTACCAAGGCATTGTAAAGTGGTATTAGTACTTCACGTGATCTTGATTCTATCCCTCTGTTAATGCAGCCTAGCACTATGTTTTTTGGCAGCTGCTGGCTCATATTGAAGTGATTGTCTACTAGGACTCCAAGATCCCTCTCACAATTACTACTATTGAGCAAGGTACCACCTATACTATACCTGTGCAGTTGATTTTTCCTGCCTAAGTGTAGAACCTTACTTTTTTCACCATTGAATTTCATTTTGTTATATAGTGCCCAGTATTCCAGTCTGTCCAGATCCTCCTGTATCTTAAGCCTATCTTCTGTAGTATTGGCTGTTCCTGCCAGCTTGGTGTCGTCTGCAAATCTGAAGAGTTCCCCATCTATCCCCTCATCCAAATCATTGATGAGGATGTTGAAAAGCACTGGGCCCAGAACAGAGCCCCAGGGCATCCCACTGCACACTTCCTCCATGTAGATGCAGTTCCATTGAGGAACACATGCTGAGTACAGCCAGTCAACCAGTTATGAATCCATCTGATGGTGATGCTGTCTAACCCACATTTTTCTATCTTTTTAAGTAGTAGGTTGTGGTCTACTTTATCAAATGTCTTACTGAAATCTAAGTAAATTATATCCACAGCATTCCTCTGGTCCACTAATGTTGTCACCTGGTCAAAGAATGCAATGTCTGGCATGATCTGTTTTTGACAAACCCATGTTGGCTTTTGGTAATGACTTTGTTTGCCTCTAAGTGTTTGCTGATTCATTGCTTGATTATCTTTTCCAAGATCTTCCCAGATATTGAGGTCAAGCTGATAGGTCTGTAGTTTTCTGGATCCATTTCCCCCCCCTCTTTTTTTTTTGAAGACAGGAACTACATCAGCTCTTTTTCAGTCCTCTGGTAGTTCCTCAGTGCTCCAGATATAGTTCAGTGGTTCTGAGATCACATTTGCCAGTACCTTCAGAAACTTGGGGTTTAGTCCATCTGGCCCTGGTGATTTGAACTCATCTAGGCTGGACAGGTACTCACTATTTTCTTGTCTATCTTAACTTGTGTTTCTAATCTGTTTTTACAGAACTATTTTTGATAGGTTGGACTGTTTTTTCTCTTTGTGTAAAGATGGATGCAAAAACCGAGTTAAGTAGTTCTGCTTCTTCCCTGTTGCTTGTCACCTTCTTGCCACTTTCTCCCACTAATGGCCCAATCATTTTTTTTAACCGTTTTCTGGTTTTTTACATGTTGAAAGAAGCCTTTTTTGTTATTTTTGACTTTTGTTGCAAGCCTTAATTCATTTTGAGCCTTAGCTTTCCTCACTTCATCTTTGCAGGATCGGGCTATTTGCTGATATTCTGCCTTAGTTATGTGCCCCTCTTTCCACTTTTTATACTTGTCCTTTTTGTCTTTCAATTTATCAGAGAGTTCTTTATGCAGTCATACTGGTTTCTTTTGAGAGCTGTTATTTTTTTTCTTCATTGGTATTGTGCTAGACTGGGATTTTATAATCTCACTTTTCAAAATTTCCCAAGCTTCTTGAGTTGTTTTCTTCTTGAGGATTCTAATCCATGGAATCCTTCCCAAGCTCTCTCTAAGTTTATTGAAATTAGCTCTTTTAAAGTCCAAGACTCTAGTTTGGCTGTGTTCTATTGCTTGTGCTTGCATAATGTTGAATTCCAATATTGCATGATCACTCCCCCCCAAGTTTCCTGTGGCTTCAACACCTTCTATTGTTTCATTTCTATTAGTGAGAATTAGTCCAATATGGCTGATCCTGTAGTTCCCTTCTCCCTTTTGGGAGAGAAAGTTGTCTGCTAGGTTTGTCAGGAATCTGTTTGATCTTCCATTTGGTGCAGAGTTTGTCTCCCAGTTGATGTCAGGGTAATTAAAGTCCCCCATTACTATTGTGATGTGCTTCCTACATACCTTAGTTAACTGACTAGCAAAAAGTTCATTTATTACTTCTGTTTGGTTGGTTGGCCTATAGTATACACCTATGGCAATGTCATTTTTCCCACCTTTTATATTGACCCAAATGCATTCAAGACAGTTTTCATCATTGTTGTGCTCTATTTCTGTAGAGATGTAGTTATTTCTTATATAAAGGGCAACTCCACCTCCTTTTTCATTTTGTCTGTTTCTCTTAAATAATTTGAATCCCTCTAGCTGTGGGTTTCATTTGTGGGTTTCATCCCACCAAGTTTCCGTAATGGCACTAATATCACATCTGCCCCCATTTACCTGAATTTCTAATTCACCCTGTTTGTTGCTCATACTCTGTGCATTGGTGTATAGACATTTGAGTCCTTTATGATTAACCTTGTGTTTACTTTCTACATAATCTGTGTGGTGCCTGACTTTCCCTATTTTCTTACCACCTGTTTGATTAGTGCACTTTGTGTGGCACTCGCTATTATAAGCTTGATTTTGCTTGAGAGCAAGGTTGATATTCTTGTCCACACACACATCTATGTTACATGCACTGATAACCCTATAATTTTTAGATTGCTGGGGACAGGAATAATCTGTGTCAATTAACTCACTGTCTCCATTGTTTAGTTTAAATATTTCTCCAGAAATATTGGGAAAATATAATTCTTGCTGCTGTTAATATATGTAGTATTAGATATCTGCAATCTTTCTCGTAATTAGCTCCTATTATTCCTAACAAAACCAAATCTGGTTTCAAATCTATTTGTTTTTTAATCATCTTCTCCAACCATAAATGTATTTTAACCCAAAATCTTTTTGCTTTAGGGCATGTCCACCAGATGTGATAATAAGTACCTGGTCTTTGTTTACATTTCCAACAGTTGTTTGAAGTATTTTTAAACATTTTTGCTAGTCTCATTGGTGTCATATGCCATCTGTAAAACATTTTGTATAAGTTTTCTTTATATGGTACAGCTTTAGTTAATTTAATATTTCTTTTCCATAATTTTTGCCACTCTTCTAATTCTATATTATATCCAAAATTCTTTGCCCATGTTATCGTTGTTTCTTTTACTTGTTCTTCCTCCATCTTTAAGTTTAACAGAAACCTATAGAGTTTCTTAATCAACTTTTCATCTGTTTTTAACAATATCTGATCAAATTCTGTCTGCTCTTTATAAAATCCCTTTGTTTTCACATCTTTTTCATATCTTGTTTGAATTTGCAGATATGGCCACCATGCTAAGTGAATACCTTGTTCTTATAAGTCTTATCTGTCTTTCAATTTTCCTTCATTATCCAAAATATCTTTATAAGTCACAACTTTATCGTAGTTAATTAAATTTGGTAAGCAAAAGCTTTCATTGTTGAAAGCCATTCAGGTATCTTAATATAAATTTTTCCTTTTATTTTTTCCCATTCTGAGAGAAGTGCATTCCTTATAAAATGGTTTTGGAAGTATCTATGTATTTTATTCTTTCTGTACCACAGAAAAGCATGCCAAACAATTTGTAGGTCATGCCCCTCTAGGTACAATAGTCTTTTATCTCTAAGCATTATCCATTCTTTAAGCCATGTTAAAATAGTTGCTTGGTAGTATAACCTCCAGTCCTGGAGTCCAAATCCTCCATTGTCTTTTGCTTCTTGTAGCATTTTCACTTTAATTCTACCTTTTTTTTGCCAGATGAATTTCAGTATTACTGTATTCAGTTCATTAAAGAAGGCTTTTCCCAGGGATCGTTTAAAATAAAAAGAGTATTTTTGGTAAGATATTCATTTTCATTGTTGCTATTCTCCCCAACATTGACAGTGGAAGGTTATTCCACTTTTCCAAATCCAATTTTATTTGTTTTAGCAGTCTTACGTAGTTATCTTCTTTTACTGTTACACATCTTGCTGTTAGATAAATTCACAAGTACTTAACTTTTTTAACTATTTAAAGATTTGTTTCTTTTGTTAGTTGGTTTTTTTGTTTTTCTGTTAAATTCTTTGTTAGCACTTTGGTCTTTTCTCTGTTTATTGTCAGCCCTGCCACTTCTCTATTTTCTCCAGACGTTTAGTGCTTGTTTCCAATGGATCTTTCAGTATAAAAACCAAGTCATCTGACACCCAGGGATAGGGCCTTCTCGGTGGGAGCGCCTGCCCTCTGGAACCAGCTGCCGGTGGAACTGAGAACTGCCCCCGACCTCCGATCATTCCACCGGGGCCTGAAGACCTGGCTCTTCGAGCTCTCGGGCCCAGACTGAGGAGAAATTTTTAATTGGGGTTCTTTTCAATTGAGTACAGGGTCAATTTAATATTTTTTAATTTGGTTCTTAACTTTTGTATGTTGGATTTTTAATTCCCTGTAAACCGCCCTGAGTCCTCAGGGAATAGGGCGGTATATAAATGTAACTAAATAAATAAATAAATAAATAAATAAATAAATGCTTGTAATTTGTATTTTTCATCTTTTATCTCCAGTCCTTTAATTTCTGTATCTTGTCTGATTTTTCTATTCAGTACTTCCAGTGTTAATATAAATAATAATGCAAATAATGGGCATCCCTGTCTTGTGCCCTTTTTAATATTAAAGTTTTCTGTATGGTCTCCATTTACAATTATTTTGGCAGTCTGTTTACAATAAATTGTTTGGATTGCATTTATAAAGTTTTTTCCAAAGTCCATTTCTGCAAGTTGCTGAAACATAAATTGCCAGTGTACATTGTCAAACGCTTTCTGTGCATCAAGGAATATTAAAGTTATCTGTTTCCCTGAATGAATTTCATAATACTCTAACACATCAAGAATCATTCTTAGATTATTTTTCATCTGTCTTTTAGGTAAGAAACCATTTTGATCTCTGTGTATAAATTCAATCAAAAAATTCTTTAGTCTTTCTGCCATTATTGAAGCAAAGATTTTGTAATCTACATTTAATAATGATATTGGTCTATAATTTTTTATTTGTGTAAAATCAGAGTCTTCTTTAGGTATTAAAATAATATTGGCTTCAGTCCATGTATTTGGTATTTTAGCCTCCAGGAGAATTTCATTACACAGTTCAAAATCGGATTTAATACATCTTGTAATGATGTATAAAACTCTGCATGTAATCCATCTGGACCAGGAGTCTTATCCTTTTTTTTTGCCTTTTTATAGCCTCTATAATCTCCATCACTGATATTTTTCCATTTAATATATTTCAGGTGTTCTCCAGAATTTTTGCTAAGTCTGCTTTTTTCCAGTACTGCTGTATTTTTTCTTTTGGAATTTCCTCTGCCTTATAGAGTATCTCATAGTAATCTCTGATATATATATATTTTATTGTATCAGTTTGAAACTGTAATTCACCTTTTGGATCTTGCAGCTTATTTATCAATTTTTTCTCTTTTTCTTTTTTCAGTGTATATGCTGTTGTGGGAAAAACCCAATGGAAAAGACAAGAGACAGCAACACAAACCAATAATTCTTACTTTAAGATTCAGAGGTTTATTTTTCTAATAATTTGGAACATAGCAAGCTTAATAACACATCATCACATACGTTAATAACCCATTGCAATGAGGACCAAATGGTTATAGCAAATTCCAATAGGACAGCTATAGGCCAATGGCAAATCAATCAGGTCCAGTCCCAACCTTTTATACCCTTTCTTGTTCTAAGACTGTAGTCAGATGGTCTGCTGACTTTTACTGACTTCTGCTGACTTTTGCTGACCTCTTACTGACCCCCTGCTGACCTACTTTCCACATATACTTTCTGCTGAACATAACTTTCCACATATACCTGTGTACATTGCAGCCCACATCCATCAGCTACTTTCATTTCCCTATTTCTCCCACAGTTATAATACTCATGTTCCAAATATACATAGACCTATCTACTTTGCAGGGACGCGGTGGCTCAGTGGGCTAGGACGCTGAGCTTGTCGATCAGAAGGTCGGCAGTTTGGCGGGTCAAATCCCGAGTGCTGCATAACAGAGTGAGCGCCTGTTACTCGTCCCAGCTTCTGCCAACCTAGCAGTTTGAAAGCACGTAAAAATGCAAGTAGAAAAATAGGGACCACTACGGTGGGAAGGTAACAGCGTTCCGTGCGCCTTTGGCATCTGGTCATGCCGGCCACATGACCACGGAGACGTTCTCGGATGAGTGCTGGCTCTTCGGCTTTGAAACGGAGATGAGCACCGGCCCCTAGAGTCGGAAATGACTAGCACGCATGTGCGGGGGAACCTTTACTTTTACCTTTTTATCTACTTTGCAATTTCATATTGCACAGATTACAAATAGTATGTTTGTATTGTGAAATAGTATAAAGTTCAAGTCAAAGCTTTGTTTTAAATCACTACTGTGGGCCTATCACAGGTTTGCCCCAGCCTCATCTTGTTATATGAGGTGGAGGCTATATTTTCATCTCCCACAATGCTAACTATCTCCCTGGCTTATTGGCATTTTCAAAAAAAATTATGTTTAGTCCTTTTAATCTGTTGAGCCATTATTTCCACCTCAGCTAAATTTAATTTATGCTTTTTTATCTCCATTTCTTTCTTAAGTATTTTCTTTTGTGGATCTGTTTGTAATTCTGATTCTAGCTTTCTGAGTTCTTCCTTCAACTTTTACTGTAGTTGTTGTTTTTTCTTTATTCTTTTTAGCGATATATGTTATAGACATATGCTTTAAATATGCTTTCGCCATGTCCCACACATTTTGAAATGATGTTTCTTCTTTCTTATTTATTTTGAAGAAAAAGTCCATTTCCTTTGTCACTAGTTATAGGAATTCTTTTTCTTTCAATATTGATTTATTCAAGAACCATCTTAATTTTTTTAGTTCCTCTCCAAGTCATCTTTATTGGGTTATGGTCTGCCCAAACATTAGTTTCTATCTCAATTTCTTGTGTCATTGTTTTAAGTTCCAAAGATGTCCATATCATATCAATTTTAGATCATGATTTATGTTTATTGGAATAAAATGTGTACTGCAATTTCTTTGGGTTTTTTTATCTCCATATATCTTGAATGCAGAGTTCTTCTGTCATTTTAAAAAATGCTTTAGGTAATATATTTTCTCCTTTTCTCCCTTGTTTGGTGCTTTTGTAGTGCTAAGTTCCATCTACTATTGCATTAAAGTCTCCCATTATACAAAGATTTTGATAGTTTAAATCTAGTATTTTTTTATATAGTTTTTGATAAAATTGTTCTTGTTTATCATTTGGTGCGTATATTGCTACCATCAGTATCTGTTTTTGATCCATCATTATTTCCACCATTAATATTCTCCCCTCTTCATCTGCGTAGATTTGTTTGGGGCTCATCATTTCTTTAATGTATAGAGCTATTCCTCTTTTCTTTTGAAGTGCTAATGCAAAGTAAAATTTACCAATTTTTGGTTGTGCTAACAATTTATAATGTTGTCTCTTAATGTGTGTTTCTTGAAGACAAATTATATCCATTTTTAATTTTTGTAGTTGTGTAAAATTTTTGTCCTTTTTGAAGGAGAATTTAATCCATTTATGTTTATTGACAAAATCCTACTCTCCTCCATTTCTTTCAGTTATATCTAGGTCTTAATCTTCTAGTTGGTCTTATCTGTCTCTAATCTCTTGGTCTTGCTTCTCCTTCTGCATATGTGTTTTTAATTTCCTCCTACTCTCTTTGTTTAGTCGCTCCATCTACTGCCATTTCTTCTTGTTTCTTTGGTTCAGGTTCAGCATTCAAAAATGCTCTGTGGTTGTCAAAGAATTCCATTGCTTTAAGTGGTCTATCCAGTCTATATCTTTTTGTATCCCAGTAAATTAAATCCCTTCTGGAGTCACCCATCTGAAATTCACTCCTTTTTCGGTTAATTTCCTAGTTAGAAACTGATATTCTCTTCGAGACTCTCTTATTCTTCTAGGAATTTGTTTGAGGACTACAATTTCTTTTTCTTTATATTTCAACAGTTCATCTCTTACTTTTCTCAAAATCTCTTCTCTTGTAGATCTTTTAAGAAATCTAACATGGACTTCCCTGGGGACTGTATTACTTCTAGCATAATTTAAGTTGACTCGATAGATCTGGTCTAATTCTCCTTCAATTTGCAGTTTCCCAGTTCCCAATGCATTTGCCAGTAGTTCAGTTATCAAGCCTAGGAGATCCTCTTCCTTATCTTCTATTATATTTTGAAATCTTAAAAAAATATGAGGCCTTTTCCATTTCCATGACGGCTATCGAATCTTCTAGGTCTCCATTTATTTGCATCAATTTCTGGTTTTCATCTTTTAAAACTTCTAATTTCTGGTCAACCTAAGTTGATTTATCTTCTATTTTTTGAATTCTTTGTTGATTGTCTGTGATCATCTGTTTGAAATTTTCAAATTGAGAATTCATATTGTTCATTTTATCAAAATCACTTTTCAACACTTCATGGTTTTTTGATGGATGCAAACCATCTCTTTTGTACACTTTTTCATTGGACCAACTGGAGACATTGTGACTAATATAACCAAAGCTTTCCCCTTCCCCTCCTTTTTAGGCCACACATTGAATTCTGCTATATGCTGTCCTTTTCCATTTAGCTCCTTATACACTGGTAAACCCTTTGAAAAAGTAAGCCTACAGCCTATCCTGCTAAGTACCTGCCCCAAGCTCTGGAAATCATTCTGCACAGAGAGTATATCTTTTTGAGACAGATCGTTAGTGCCAAGATGTACAATAGCATCTACATCACATTCCTTGCTGGCCTTCTTGACTATCTTAAAAATATGCTTCTTTTTTATGTAAATTTTATTAGTTTTTATAAGGGTGAGGAGAAAAATGAAGGGATAGGGTGTGGGGTTGGGATAGCGGGAAAGTTGGGGGAGGGGTTGGGGTTTCCCCCAATTTCATTCAATATTTAGCAAATAGCATATTGTCTGGGTTGATATATATCAATAGAAGTACTAAGAATAATGATTGATAACAATAATATATAGCAAATTATAGTAAACAATGTTAAATTTTCAATCTATAATATTTTTCTTAGTAGAATAAGGTCAAAAATAAGTATCACATTCCTTTCTCTCTAATTTGTTTGTCTAGCCATTGATAAAAATTATTCCAGGTTCTATAGTAGACTAAATGCTCTTTTACTTTAATCTCTAAAGTTAATCTATCCATTTCTGCAGTGTCTAATATTTTCTTGATTAGCATTTCTTCAGTTGGTAAACTTTCATTTTTCCAATATTGGGCATACATAATTCTCGCTGCTGTTAATAGATGTAATATTAAATACCCAGTCTCATTGTCATAATTGGGATCTATCATTCATAACAAGAACAATTCTGGTTTAAATTCTATTTGTTTTTTAACCATCTTCTCCAACCATAAATGTATGTTAAGCCAGAACCTTTTAGCTTTAGAACATGTCCACCAGAGATGATAATAGGTACCTGGTCTTTGGCTGCATTTCCAACAAACATTTGGAATATTTTTAAACATTTTCGCTAGTCTCACTGGTGTCATGTGCCATCTATAAAACATTTTATACAAATTTTCTTTATATGATACAGCTTTAGTTAATCTAATATTTCTATCCCATAACTTTTCCCATTTTTCAAGTTCTATAGTGTGACCAACATTTTTTGCCCAAATTATCATTGTTTCTTTAACTTTTTCTTCCTCCATCTTTAGATTAAGCAGAAACCTGTAATTTTTTTAATCAGCTTCTCATCTGTTTTTAACAATATATGATTGAGTTCTGTCTGTTCATTGTAGAGCCCCTTTGTTTTCAAATCTTTTTCATATCTTGTTTGAATTTGTAAGTATATATTTTGAATGTTCTGGGAAATTTTGGGTAAGTTTGCTTTTTAAAAATATTGCTGTATTTTTTCCTTGGGGATTTTCTTTGCCTTGTAAAGTGTCTCATAATATTCTTTAACAATTTTTTTCATTGCGTCATTTTTAAACTGTATTTCTTCATTTGTATTTTGTAATTTCTTTATCATTTTCTTTTCTTTTTCTTTTTTCAATTCCAGCTTATTTCCATTTTCAAAGAAGTTCTGTTTAGCCTGTTTGATCTGTTGAGCCATTAGTTCCATCTCAGCTAAATTTAACCTATGCTTTATTATTTCCATTTGTTTCTTGAGTGATACTTTATCTATATCTGTTTGTAGTTCTGCTACAAACTACATGCTTTTTGTCCCTGCTGGCAGTAGCATCTGGAAGACACCTGACCTCTTTTGAAACCTCTGTATCCTTTCCTAAATTTACATCCCTTATAATTGAATCACCAATCAGAAGGTGGCTTCTCTTTTTGGATGCCTTGCTCTTCTTGCATGATTGATGTGTAATACCTGATTCACACTTTCCCCTATCCAAAACTAGTTTTTCATCTCAGTCCATGATCCCCTGCTTATTTGAGTTATCATCATCCCAACTACCTTGACCTGTCTTCTTAGTGTCCCTAATAAGGTCAGCAAGGGCACAGTTATTTCTTTTATAGAGATCAACTCCACCTCCTCTTTTATTTGGTCTGTTTCTTTTAAATAATTTAAATCCCTCTAGCTGTGTGTTCCATTTGTGGGTTTCATTCCACCAAGTTTCCTAATGGACTACAAGGTCCTGCTTAGATCAAAAACTGCATTGTAATAGTTGACTTCCTTATTGACACAGTAGAAACTCAGGAGACCATTGTGTGAGTAACCAGCTGTAAGCGTCTCCACTTCACAGGATGGCAATTATAAAGAAAATAAAGAAGTCTTGGTCCTAATACATCTTGAAATATATTTCAGAAGCAAAATAATTCAATTGCAGAATACCTATAAACCTGGTTCTTCTCAATAATTCAGAATAAAGAGATAATATAAGGATTGTGCTTGGAAAAAAATCACTTGGGGCAAAGAGCCTGGCATGTAGGACCATCTGCAATATTACAGATCTATCTCTGTTGTGATTCAGTGTCAGCCTGTGGTCCCAGCAGCTGAGTCTGATGAATCTGAGGAGGAGGAGGAGGGGTTTGGAGATCCTTTGGTGTCAGAGGGAGGCTCTGATGCACTTCAGGACTCTCAGCCTGCCCCCTCCAGTCATGTTCCTCATGAGACTCAGCTGTGTGAGCACGAGGTGTCAGACTTAGATGGACATCTTCTGAAGTCTATTTAAGCTCACGCCTACTGCTTCAGTGACTCTATCCAGCCACCTCATTCCTTTCTTCTCTTGCCCTCAATCTTTCCCAGGATTAGGCTCTTATCCACTGAGTCCTTCCTTCTCATCAGATGGCCAAAGAATTTGAGTTTCAACTTCAGGATCTGGCCTTCTAAAGAGCAGTCAGGGTTGATCTCCTCTAGGACTGACCAGTTTGATCGCCTTGCAGTCCAAGGGACTCACAGGAGTCTTCTCCAGCACCATAGTTCAAAGGCCTCAATTCTTTGGTGCTCAGCCTTTCTTATGGTCCAACTTTCACAGCCATACATTGCAACTGGGAAGACCATAACCTTGACTATATGCACTTTTGTTGGCAGGGTGATGTCTCTGCGTTTTAGTGTGCTGTCTAGATTTGCCATGGCTTTCCTCCCCAGGAGCAAGCATCTTTTAATTTCTTGGCTGCAGTCCCCATCTGCTGTGACCTTGGAACCCAGGAAAATAAAATTTGTCACTATCTCCATTTCTTCCCATCTATTTGCCAGGAATTGAGAGGGCCGGATGCCATGACTTTGGTTTTCTTTTCTTTTTTTTTATTGAAAGGTTTTACAGTACATTTTAAACATATACTCCTTCCCTCCCCCTCACCCCACACCCCTCCCTCCTCCCCCTCCCCCCTGACTTCCCAGAGCTGAATACAGGGTATTGCCTCTAACAAACCTAAACTAAAATATGATAACTAACTATAAATACGCTTTAAATCCTATCACATCAACATATCAAACTGCCCTCTTAACAAATTGATTGCTTCTTTCAACCTCTTATTCGATGAGTTCAAGATAAAAGCTCTCTCTTTCATCTTTATTTCCTCCTCTAATTCTTTATGCTTATATTCCAATCTACATCTATATTTATTATTCAAATATATTAAAACTCCTCTCATATAAGCTTTACTTGCATCCCAAACCATTTCAATTGGAGTACCCTTGTGCATGTTTATAGTAAAAAATTCTTTCATTTATTTTTTACATTCTTCCACATTTTCTTCATATCTAAACAAATTCTCATTTAATCTCCAAGATCTCCTATCTCCCTTCCCCTTGTCCAATTCCATCCATACTGGACTGTGGTCTGATAAGATTCTTGGACATATCTTGATCTTCTTAACCCTAGAAAAAAATCATTAGTAGTTAATACAAAGTCAATCCTGGAAAAAGATTGATGTCTGTCAGAAAAAAAAGTAAAATCCCTTTCTTCCACGTTTCGTTCTCTCCAAACATTTTTCAATTCCAGATCACCTTTCATATCAAAAAAAGATTTAGGCAATCTAGCATGATTTGGAGTACTTTTAAAAGGTCCTTTTTTATCTTTTTGTGTATCCAATACTCCTTTCCAGTCTCCCATTGAAATACACGATTTATAATCCCATTGAATTATTTTATTATGTAGAAGTTTATAAAATTCTCCTTGCTGTTGATTAGGTGCATATAATCAAATTAAAAGTATTTTCTTCCCTTCTATTAAAAGTTCTATTATAATATATCTTCCTTGTTTATCTGCTTCAATTAAGTTAGCTGTTAAATTCTTCTTCACATAAATGACTACACCATTTTTATTTTCTGGAGCAGATGCAATAAACTGCATACCCAATCTAGAGTTTATCAAATATTTTTGATCAGATACACAGATATGCGTTTTCTGCAAGCATATGACATCATTTTTAAATTGTTTCAAGTACTGAAATATTTTATTTCTCATTTGTGGTGAATTTAAACCATTAACATTCCATGTTAGAAACTTTGTCGCCATTTTTGCGACTTGAAGCTTTTGGAGCGTATCTTGCAGATCCACAAGCATCTGCTTCTTTGGTCTCGCTCCTCCCACTGCTTTAGTATAAGTAGATTCTTGAATTGTAATTGTAGTATATTGTTTCTGTTGTTGTTGTTGTTGTTGTTGTTGTTGTTGTTGTTCCTTTTGTCTGGTTACAGCCCGTGTCACTCTTTGAGCCCTTGATTCTTCTAATAGAGCCAAGGGCTGCGCAATTTCCAAAGTTTGCTGTGCTTCTTTTGAAATCAGCGAGATAATTTCTTCATCTCGCTGTGTATCTTCCAATTGTGTCTGTCACACTTCTTTTTCCTTTCTTCTTTTAATTTCTGGGGATGTTGATGAGTCTGCCTTCAATATGTTACAATAAAAATCTCATGCCTTCAGAACTGTATTAAGACGATATCTTGTACCAACATAATTCACCACTATCCCAGTTGGTATCTCCTATCTAAACTGAATCTGTCATTTTTTAAATTCATCTCCCAGAAAAACAAATTCTTTCCTATTTCTTAAAATTCTTGGTGGTATTTCTTTCAAAATTAAAACCTCTTGATCAGCCACTTTAAATCTGTTGTTATAAAAGGCTTGTATGATCGCATTTCTGATCTTCCTCTTTGAGAAGTAAACAACCACATCTCTTGGTAGTTTTTTTTGCCTAGCAATCCAGGAATTGACACAAAATATTTTGTCTATTTCCAATATAAAATCTTCAGCTCACCAAACCAAAATAGGTGCCACAGCTTTTGCCAATATCTCTTCCAAGTTTTCTTGTGGATTTTCTTTCAGACCTCTGATCCCCAAGGCAAACTCCATGTCTCTATATTGTATCATCACCACCTCATCATCGATTTTATCCATTTTATTTTCAGCGTCACCGATTTTAGCTTCCAATATCAAATTATTTTGATATTTGATATCCAGACTCTCAATACAAACTTTCAGTCCGTGAAATGCCAGCAAAATATCCTCTCATATTTCCTTATTTTTCTCATTAATAAGCTCTGCCATTTGCTCAGATATTTGCTCAGATTGAAGTTTTAAAGCATCTTTTAAATCCTGTAGTGTTAATGTGGGTGTAGGTGCTGCGGGGGGTGGAATCAATGTTTGAAGTCCAGATTGTTGAACTGGTGAATCCCACGCACTTTTAGAAGCAGAGAATCTAGGTGGTTTGGAAGCCATTTTAACACCCAATTAACTTTCGTTTTTCAGTTTCACTTTTCTGCCCAAATTGCAACTTTGTTGCTTCAGTGTTAAATATCCAAGTCTTTTAAATCACTTTTAAGCCAACTTCAAATGTTTTTAAAAGAGTCTTTTATAACTTTAAAAATCCACTTTATATCTTCTTCCTTTTATTTTATTTTCCTTATTCTTTGTTCTTCCCACTTTCTCTAAAGATTTATTCCAGAGCCATCTTCCTCCCCTTGTTTTAAGTTAAACCGGAGTTAAAGATCATATACTTGCTGTTTCAATATTATCCTGCTCAGCTCTGCCTGCGTCCAAGTAATCCAAAGTACAATATTGGGAGCAGGGATGGTTGCAGCGTCCTGCTCTGTTTCAAAACCTTGAAACAGATGAGTCCCCGAGTCCAAAGCTAATTCAGGCTCTGAGGGAGCTCTCAACCTTCGACCCCCAGAGTGATAATTCTGGGGGTTAGGGGAGCTCTACCTCTACCTGAATGCTCACCCCCCCTCTTCTCCCGAGGGGGGGATTCCTAAACTGCAAAACAGCTGATTGTTGCTGTTTCCACGATTTAAACAGAGCAATGGGGCTGACGGTCAGAAATGACCATCTTCAATGGAGCCTTGCCACCCGGAAGTCAACGATTTTGGTTTTCTTAATGTTAAGTTTCAAGCCAACTTTTGCACTCTCCTTCTTCACCCGCAACAAGAGGCTCTTTAGTTCCTCTTCACTTTCTGCCATTAGAGTGGTATCATCTGCATATATTTGGTTGTTGATATTTCTCCCAGAAATCTTAATTTCAACTTTTGATTCATCTAGCCCTACCTTTCTCATGATGTGCTCTGCATATAAGTTAAATAGGTAGGGCGATAGTATACAGCCTTGCCGGACTCCTTTCCCAATTTTGAACCAATCAGTGGTTCTGTTTCCAGTTCTCACTGTTGCTTCTTGACCCGCATATAGGTTTCTCAAGAGACAAATAAGATGGTCTGGTACTCCCATCACTTTAAGAACTTGCCACAGTTTGTTGTGATCTACACAATCAAATGCTTTAGCATAGTTAATGAAGCAGAAGTAGATGTTTTTCTGGAACTCCCTAGCTTTCTCCATGATTCAGCGTATGTTGGCAATTTGATCTCTAGTTCCTCTGCCTCTTCGAAATCCTGCCTGTACTTCTGGTAGTTCTCAATCCACATACTGCTGGAGTCTACCTTGTAGGATTTTAAGCATAACTTTACTAGCATGTGGAATGAGTGCAATGGTGCAATAGTTTGAACATTCTTTGGCACTGCCTTTCTTTGGAATTGGAATATAAACTGATTTTTTCCAATCCTGTAGCCACTGTTGAGTTTTCCAAATTTGCTGGCAAATTGAGTGTAGCACTTTTACTGCATCATCTTTTAAGATTTTGAATAGCTCAGCTGGAATACTGTCACCTCCACTAGCTTTGTTGTTGTTCAGCTTTCCTAAGGCTCACTTCACTTCACATTCTAGGATTTCTGGCTCAAGGTCAGTGACCACCTCATCGTGGTTATCAGAGATGTTAAGCTTGTTCTTGTATAGTTCTTCTGTATAATTTTGCCACCTCTTCTTAATCTCTTCTGCCTCTGTTAGGTCCCTGCCATTTTGGTCCTTTATCACACCCATTTTCCCCTTCATCTCTCCAATTTTCTTTTTTTTTTATTTAAAAAGTTTTACAGTACATTTTAACTTTAATCCCCCCCTCCCCCACCCCTATCTATCCCTCCCTATCCCTCTCCCCCATTCCCTCCTCCCCCCCCGACTTCCCAGAGCTAAATACAGGGTATAAAAAAGAAAAACAAACATAAGCATCCATATGCTATCACAATAAACTATTAATTCTATCACCCTCTAGCTCATGTAAAATGATTACAAACAATATTACTATTACAGATAAGAAAAAAAAGAAAGAAAACAGAAAAGGAACTTTACTCAAATACTAAATAAAATTTCTTAATCCCAATCCTTATTCATATTAATTTCAAAAAAGAAAAAAAAAATTCATCTACTATTTACATTCTCCCACATTTCTCTAAATTCTAAACAAATTCTCAATTACACGCCAAAAGCGCCTGTCTCTATTAACCTTATTAATCTCCAACCAAACTGAACTATGATCAAAAATAGTTCTTGCATATATCACACCAAATGTCTCACAGTTCCAAATCATCCATCTATACGTCTAGGTCACCATTCCAATCTCCAATGAAAATAAAATAAATAAAATAAATTTTCTTGAAGAGATCTCTGGTCCTCCCTATTCTATTGTTTTCTTCTATTTCTTTGCACTGTTCATTTAAGAAGGCATTCTTATCTCTTCTAGCTATTCTCTGGAATTCTGCATTCAGTTGTGTGCATCTTTCTTTTTCTTCCTTGCCTTTCACTTCCCTCCTTTCTTCAGCTATTTGCAAAGCTTCCTCATAGGGCCATTTTGCTTTCTTGCATTTCTTTTTCTTTGAGATGGTTTTAGTTGCTACGTCTTGTACAACGTTGCGAACCTCCATCCATAGTTCTTCAGGCACTCTGTCTATCAGATCTAATTCCTTAAACTTATTTGTCACCTCTACTGTGTGTTCATCAGGGATATGATATAGTTCATACCTGAGTGGCCTAGAGCTTTTCCCTACTTTCTTCAGTTTAAGCCTAAATTTTGCAACGAAAAGCTCATGGTCTGAGCCACAGTCAGCTCCTGGTCTTGTTTTTACTGACTGTATAGAGCTTCTCCATCTTTGGCTACAGAGCACATAGTCAGTCTGATTTCTGTGTTGACCGTCTGGTGATGTCCATGTGTAGAGCCGTCTCCTGGGTTGTTGAAAAAGAGTGTTTGCTATGACCATCGTATTCTCTTGACAAAATTCTATCAGCCTGTGCCCTGCTTCATTTTGTACTCCAAGACCAAACTTGCCTGTTATTCCAGTTATCTTTTGGATTCCTACTTTAGCATTCCAATCCCCCATGATAATAAGGACATCATTTTTTGGTGTTAGTTCTATAAGGTGCTGTAGGGTTTCATAGAACTGGTCAGTTTCATCCTCTTCAGCACTGGTGGTTGGGGTATAGACTTGGACTACTGTGATATTGAATGGTTTGCCTTGGATTCAAACTGAGATCATTCTGTCATTTTGGGGATTATATCCCAGTATTGCTTTTCCTACTCTTTTATTGAGTATGAAGGCTACTCCATTTCTTCTGAGGGATTCTTGCCCGCAGTAGTATACCTGATGGTCATCTGAATTAAATTCACCCATTCCTGTCCATTTTAGTTCACTGATACCTAAGATGTTGATGTTCAGTCTTGTCATCTCTTGTTTGACCACGTCCAGCTTTCCTTGATTCATGGTTCTTACATTCCAGGTTCCTATGGAGAAAAAATCTTTACAGCATTGGACTTTCCTTTCACCACCAGACATATCCACAGCTGAGCGTCCTTTCGGCTTTGGCCCAGTCGCTTCATTCTTTCTGGAGCTACTAGTACTAGCCCTCTGTTCTTCCCCAGTAGCATATTGGACACCTTCTGACCTGAGGGGCTCATCTTCCAGTGTCATATCTTTATGCCTTTTGGTACTGTCCATGGGATTTTCATCGCAAAGATACTGGAGTGGGTTGCCATTTCCTTCTCCAGTGGATCACGTTTTGTCAGAACTCTCTGCTATGACCTGTCTGTCTTGGGTGGCCCTGCACAGCATAGCTCATAGCTTCATTGAATTACGCAAGCCCCTTCATCACAACAAGGCAGTAAGTGCATGAAGGGGCTCTGTACCTATTACTTGGCTATTCTCTGCATCAGTTGGACAGCAGTCCCCAGCATGTAGTAGTATCCTGTCCTCATAGAATCCCAATTTCCCAAAAGACTGAAAATTGTCAGAGCAATTTAGAACAATATCCAGTACAGTATTATTTGGAATGAGAAGGGTTTGGGCAAAGTTGATTGTCTGGATGTTCAGCTGTCCTTCCTACCTGCAGCCTTCTGGACAGCCACAATTTCAGGAGAAGTATCTAGATCAATGGGAGGTGGGGGGAAAGGTACATGTAGCTTTTTCCTCCCCAGTGTTTTAATTGTCCTGATCTATTTTTGTCCTGAAATATTCTTAATATACCATATTTTTCTGTGTACAAGATGCTACTTTTTCCTGCAAACACAAAAATCAGGTGCGTCTTATACAAGTGCAGCGTCTTATACATGGAAAAATAATGGTAACCTCCACAGCCCAGGGCATGCCTGTGTGGATTGCCATGCCACCTGGTGCAGGTGTCAAGCCCCTGTGGGCTTGCCACTAATGGGAGGGGGGAGGGGGCAAGATCTTCTGCCAGCCAAACCTACAGATTTGCTGGCTCAGATGTTCAGCACTCCACCAAACAGCTGATCGGTGCGAAGAGCATCTTATACATGGGTGTGTCTTATAGACAGAAAAATATGGTATTTATTCTCAGAAACCTTCTTCAGGGACTCTAGCAAGAAGAAATAAACAAGACAGATGCATAAGTATCTTTATTCCCTTTGGTTTTCGTCTGAAAACGTAGATACATTTTGTGTATTTACATATAAAATGTACCAAAAAAGTACAAAAAAGTCTAAATCACTAAAACATATTTTCTTTTTCAATATTTTTCAATATTTGCATAAAATGATCTTGCATAAGAGATGAATATAGCATAATCAGTGTTATACAATATCATTCTGTTTGCTATAAAGAAACAGTACATACACACACACAGACAAATTTTTACAAAGGGAATACAATTTGTGTTCTAATATGTACATTAATGCAGCATAGAGAATATAACACTGTACAGCTTTCTCTTTTACATTTTTGCACTATATATGCATTATTTTAATTGATGTGTTCATTATGAAGGATAGTCATGTAACTGCTTAGAGGTTGTAATTTTGAATTAAAATGCAAACTGAACAAAATCATCCTCTAAATTATTACATTCACTTCAGCTCTTTTTATTGATCTTACTCTTTTCTTAGTATTCTACCTTGAAATACTTAGCACAAAATGATATTTAATTATCACTGCTAGTAATTAATTCTCTACTCCTTCATGAAAGTATGCTAAATTAGCACTAATTTTCATTTAATGTATCTAAATGATAGTTAAATATTATCATCTCATATATCTTCTTCCACTATTGTGAATTTAAATGTTTAACTGAATAGTAAAGGCAAATTGAGATCTGTGGAATGTAAGCAAAAATGTAAGAAATGAAATCCATACCTAGAAACGTGACCTAGGTTTGGGGAAATCTCGGAACAAATCTCATTCATCTATGACTAAACCTATGGCTGGATATCTAGATCATGTCGCCATTAGACAGCAGTGCCCTCAAGATGATGTATTTCATGCAGGAATCCAGGGAACCTTCTAAGGGGCATTCTATGTACAGGATTCTTCTCAGCTAATGGTTAGCACTTTCTTGGAATTAGATAAGGGTACACAGAATTCAAGAGAGATTGGACTTAGTCCATTTGTGGCTATGTAGAGATTCTAGGTTGATCCCTCTTTTAACTCTTGTCTCAGGTTCTGCCAGTCCTTCTAATATAATTTGGGTTTTAAAGTTAATCTAGTTCAGTTTGAACTTCCGAACCACAGAATCATTGGTCTAGCATGGTTCCAGGTCCCTGCAATATATGAAGGTTATGTACATCCTTATATCTTCACAAAATTTAAAGTTCTGCCATTCTTAAACTGAAAAGACTCTCACTTAAAGAAAATATTCTTGCTAGTTTATCTTTGCTGATTTATTTCATCTCCAATTGGGGTGTGACTCTGATACCACTGAACAAGTGTGTCCAAGTTGCTTAGACTCTGAAGCTGCATTTCTGATAAATCTTCCTATTGTGACTTGCATTTAATAGTTCATCAGAAAAGGGACAAGTTATGTCCCACTGAGCACAATTTGCTTCTTTTTGGAAGCAGGCTAACTAATCATACAATTCATCACTGACTTTCCCACTTGTGTAAAATGGCTTCCTATTCTTTCAATGAATAATTCTATTACAATGGCAATTTATCACTTGGACACTTTGGCTAACAGGAGGGCTGTGCAGTTTAGAAGCAGAGGTATTTAAAACAGTATGACAATATTTTAAAAGTAGACCCTGAATGGCTAAAATAGTAGTCTGCCTGAAACAGACTACTTAGCTGATTTGGTTTTTTGCAAGACACCTGTCATGGTTCCAACAGATGAAACTCTTCAAAGAACTTCAAGGCATTGTTTACCTTAAAGAATCTTTATTCGAGAAGCATAGCATTGGCACTTACATAGCCAAAGCTATGTAAGTGCCCTCCTAATTTACAGTCATAAATCACATTTTTCAATTAGTTTGAAATGCAGGCTCTTCCTCCGGTTCCCCAGCCCAATTGTTATCATCTCTTATTTCAAAAACCTTGATTCTCACACTGGTTACAATATTGTTATGTCTAACTAAACACCCATGCACATTCCTCCTCCTCCCCCCCAGTATCATCTAATTCTAACTCTAATTCTAAGAGTAAAACATAAGAAGGAAAATGGTTGCATCTCCATATGTTGTCAAAGCAAAAACATCCGATGTTAGCAGCCACCTAATTTCTACAGGTAAGAGCATCATATCCCACCTAGATTGAACCAGAGGTCTAATCAAATATTTCTAACGTATCAATTAGATAGGAGTAATGGAAACATGGGCAATCTTTCCGTGAACAATGGTTGCATTTTTGTAATCATCACCACCACCATCAACAACTTTGGGATTTCTGTGAGCAGGGCAGTAATAGCACTAGAGGAAATGGAGATAGGATTTCTATATGGGTAGCTTTGTTGTTGATTGTAGATGCCCAGAATGTTGAGAATCTGATTGATTATGTGTCAGCAAATTTTTGACCCCTAGCAGCTACATAGATAAACTTTCTCCATAAAGAGCTCTCTCTAACCTGTGCATTCATCTCTACTATAACCGAGTCTGTCCATCTGGCTGCTGGTCATCCCCTTCTTCTCTTTCCTTCCCTCTTTTCCACCTTTATAACCTTGTCCAAAATAGCATAATTTGAGTCTGATCATTTATGCCTTGAGTGAGAACACTGGGTTGATTTGTTCAATGATCCATTGGTTTGTTTCTTTGGCTGTCCATGATATTCTCAAGGGTTTTCTCCAACATCAGAATTAGAATAGAATAGAGCTGGAAGAGACCTTGGTGGTCCAGCTCCCCGCTTAAGCCATCTCAGACAAGACATCTCAGTCTAGCCTCTTCTTAAACATTTCCAGTGATGGAGTACCCATGATTTCTGGAGGCAAGCTGTTCCACTGGTTAATTGTCCTCACTGTCAGGAAGTTTCTCCTTAATTCTAGGCTGCTTCTCTCTTTGTTTAGTTTCCAACCATTGTTTCCTGTCCTGCCCTGATACTTTGGAGAATAACATGACCCCATCTTTGTGGCAGCCCCCCCAATACTGGAATACTCCTGTCATGTTGTCCCTGTTTCTTTTTTCTTTAGATTAGCCAAACCCAAGTCCTGCAGCAATTCTTCGTATGTTTTAGTCTCCAGGCCTTTGATCATCTTAGTTGCTCTTCTCTGATTTTTTCCCCAAACTCTCAACATGCTGGCTACTACTTATAACTTTGTTTGCTTGTAGTTGTTCACAGGTGTGTTTTTTGATTATCTTTTCCAGGACCTTCCCAGGTATTGATGTTAGACTGGTTGGTCGGTACTTTCCTGGGTCTGTTCCCCCCCCTTTCTTGAAGATGGGAACCACATCAGCCCTTTTCCAATGCTCAGGTATTTCCCCAGTGTTCCAGGATTTTTGAAACGTATGGTGCAATGGTTCTGAAATAACATCTGCCAGCTGCTTCAGAATTCTGGGATGTAATCTGTTGGGTCCTGGTGATTTATATTCGTCAAGGTTGGATAGGTGTTCTCTTACCATTTTCTTGCTTATTTTTATTTTTGTTTCTAGTTTGTCTTTTGCAGTGTTTTTTTTTGGGGGGGGGGGGTATGTTGAGCTATGGTTTCTTTTTGTGTGAAGACTGATACAAAGTATGAGTTAAGCAGTTCTGTTTTCTCCCTGTTGCCTGTTATTTCCTTGCCATCTTTTCTCTTTAGTGGGCCTACAGTTTCCTTGACTTTTTTCTTGTTAATGTATTGGAATAAACTTTTTTTATTATCCTTGATTTCTGTTGCAAGTCTATGTTTGTTCTGAGCCTTTGCTTTCATGACTTCATCTTTGCATGTTGTCAAAACCCATATTCCAAGGGGGCTCTTTCTAACTTTAATTCTAACTGTAATCTTTCTTCTCTTCTGGATTCTGCCATGCTCCTGGAGGGGAGGGGAGAAATGCTGTAGGCTATTTCTTTGTTTTCCTCTATCACTACACTGTAACACTTTTGCTGTTTCCGTATACACACTCTTTGAACTATCTTCTCCCTTGATGTCAGCTCGAAGGGTGGGAGGGGGGAGGAGAAAGGAATGCGCCTCCAGCAACTGGTTTATCTCCGCTTTCAGAAGGGAAGGTGCGAAGACCCAACAAAACATCGCTGCAATCCTGAGACAGCCTGGCATTATCAGTTCTTTCCCACAATGGACTTAACACCTGGGGATTGGCCCATTCAAACTGAGCGGATAAACTATTTGTGGGGTTTGTTTGGGACACTTTTAACTTATTGATCTGAGCAGGAAACCCTCAGATCTTGTTTATTATGCCTGCTATCAGCTTCTCCTAATAAAAGTTCCTTTTGGAAGAAACTGCTTCCACGAGTTCTGCTTTCTTAGGATGAGGTTTTGAAGTGGGCCCTGACACATGTTCTGGCTGTCTGCTGATAATTGGCCTTAGTTATGTGACCCTCTTTCCATTTTTTGTATTTGTCCTTTTTGTCTTTCAGTTTGTCAGAGAGATCTTTGTGCAGCCATGCTGGTTTCTTCTTGAATGTCTTGTTTTTCCTTTTCAGTGGTATTGTGCTGGATTGGGCTTTTATGATTGCATTTTTCAGAGTTTCCCACACTTCTTGGGTTGTTTTCCCCTTTAGGATTTTCATCCATGGGATCTTTCCTAGGTTCTCTCTGAGTTTGTCATACCCTCCCTCATGTACTATTGCTTCTAGTTCACCCTGTTTGTTCTCCAAACTTTGAGCATTTGTATATAAGCATTTAAAGCTTTTATGCCTGTCCGTGGGTATGTTTCCTGCATCTCCTGAATGTTGTTTGAGTTTTTCTTTCTTCTCATCTCTGCCCACCTCATTGTTTGATTTGTTTTCTTGGGATTTAAGATTGGTTTTGGGGTCTAGGGATTCTGAAGATTGGTCACTCTCCCCCTAAATTTTAGTTTAAAGCCATCCTGATGAGTTGGGCCAGTCTTTTTTTGAGTACATTTTTCCCTGTTTTTGTGAGGTGCAGCCCATCCCTTTCCAAGAGTCCTTTGCAAAGGAAATGCAGTCCATTATCCAGGAAACCAAAGTTTTCTTGGCAACACCAACCCTTTAGCCAATGCTTTATTTCTAGAATTCTTCTTTCCCTCAATGGGTGTTGGCCTTTCAGTAAGAGTACTGGTGAGAACACTACTTGTACTCCTAACTTCTTAACTTTATTGCCTAGTTGTATGTAGTTTCTCACTATTGTACTCAAGTTATTTGTTGTGTCATTTATCCCAATATGGAGGAGGAGGAAGGGGTAGTAATCTGTAGGCCTAATTATTTTGGTTAAGTTCTCAGCCACATCTTTGATTTTTGCTCCAGGGCAACAACATATCTCCCTGGATTGTGTATCTGGTCTGCAGATGGATGATTCTGTTCCTTTGAGGATAGAATCTCCTATTATGAACGCTCGCCTTCTTTTTTGGGGGGCATGCAGTCTGGGATGCTTGTCTGTTTATCTCTCATATGTTTCTTGATGTGACTTTTTAAGGGATGTTTGAAGTGATTTTTAAGGGATATTTGAAGTGATTTTCTTGCTAGGTGTCTGCATGTTTCTTTGTTTGTTTGAGGGAACGATTGTGGGTCTGCATGTTTCCATCTAGGGGGAGAAATTGATTGCTCAGTTTTAGTGGCGCTGCTTCTGTTTGGGTGGGATTGGGCAGAAAGGGTTTGTTAGTTGTATGCTGCTTCTTTCTTGAGTATTATATTTCCTTCTTTGTGTGACATACCCCCATTTGTCTTCCTCCTTGGGTTTATCACAAGGGTCAAATCCTCTGGGAGTTATTTGTTGGTTCATTGGTTCTGTTTGGTTAGAGCTTTCTTTTGTATGTTGGGGTTTGGCTAGAGTTGCCTCTAAGTTCCTTACTTTTTCCTGTGGGAGTTCACATAATTTACATCTAATACATGTATAATTTGGGTGTTCTTTGGGCATAACAAATACCTGGAACATGTATTTCATACCACAATAGTGTCAGTCATCTGTTCCATGAGTATTTTGTTTGAAAGTCCCTCTTTTTGGTTGGGAATGTGCTTTGCTGTTAGCCTTGTTTCTAGGTTCTCTGTTCTGGGTAATTATGCCTATTTTTCTGTCCTTTTTTCTGCCTGTTTGTGCTTGTTTTTCTGCCTTGCTATTTTGGTTTAGATAAGTATGTCATAGTATGCAATCTGGTTTTAAAAGAAAAAAATGCAGTTTATATTGAAGTTAAGAGTTAGTGTTGGAATATTTAATGGAGGGAAGGGCTGCTTTCTCCTCCAGAAGGAATTTGCTTTCAGCTTTCTGCTCTCTTCCTAAAAAAAATTCTTTGCTATCCTTCCTTTTCTTTATTTGCTCCTTATTTATCTCTGTCCTCTCTGCCTGGTTTTGACTGCCTTTCTGTGCTCAGCCAGTCTTCCTAGCTGCCCCCAGTTGCCTCCAGCAATTTCTGATGAGCAGGTTTAGTAGCTGGGTTTTTCCACTGGGCCTTGCCACCAACTGCCTCCATCTGTTGCTCCATTACCCAGTCTCTGGCCATTGCTCTGTCTTTGATGTTCGGCCTGGTTCTCTTGAGCTGCCGGTTGGGACTGCTGCTCTGTCACCTCTGTCGTGCTGCCTTGCCGCCTCCTGTAGGTCTCTCAATCCACTGCTGCCACCACCCACCACTTCTGCGCTGTTCCCAGATGCCTCACTGGTCAGTGGCTCCACATTGCCACTGCCTGCCGCCTCTGTACTGCCCCCAGTTGCCTCACTGGCCAGGTTCAAAGGTCTCCATCAAGGTTCCAATAGACAAGATCAAACAAATCAGAACTCCAAGGCTAGAGGTTTACTCAAAGAGGAAGGTTTATTGGCTACATAGTATCAACATGGTCAAAAGTGAAACCAAGTCTGAAATGCTCTTCAAATAGAAACACTATTACAAAGTTAAACTTCCCACCCCATTGTTATGCAATCAGTTACATTTACCAATAGAGCAGTTTGGCAGGCTTTCTAACCAAATACTCATGCCCCCCACCTAACTGACAGAAATGAGCTTGGTTCTCATGGGACAGTGAAATGTTTAGACTAGCAGAAATCCTCTGCACCCTCTCCCATTCCTGTGGCAACATAGAATGAGGAAGATGGCTGCAGCCAGGTTCGTTGTAGAATTGACAGTATCAATACTCTTTCAGCTTTCATTTACATAAAGTGTCACAGGAAATACCAGGAGAATCTACTTTTGATTTATTCACCCAACCACTATATTTTTATACGATGTGAGAGACTGGTCCTTTGGAATTGATAAGACTGGTACCCTGCAAATCTCTTAGGATTTTAGTTCTCATATTTCCTAGGTGGCACAGCTGACACCCAAAGTGCATGGGATTTGGGGCAATTACATTTGCAACAACTGAGGTAGCCTTGAAGAATGCGATCATAGCATGACTGAATGGAAAAGGGATAGACTAAGAATATGAGCAACTGAATGTTATACAAAACATTTTTGTTATACAAAAAAATCCATGTAAAAGCAACCTTAATATATGTTCTTCAGCTGTTGTGATTCAGGGTCAGCCTGTGGGTTCGGCAGTTGGGTCGGACGACTCAGAGGAGGAGGGGGGTGTTGAAGACCTTGCTGAGGGGGTTGAAGATCTTGCTGATGATAGCCCTCAGCCAGGCCCCTCCCACTTGGTCACCACGGAGACCCAGCTGTGTGAGCCTGACAGTGTGGATGAAGATGACCCACAGCTGGCCCTGTTCAAGGACGCCTGACGCAGGGGGCAGTCAATTAGGAGTAAACAGAGGAAGGCAATGGGGCTTCTCGGAAGGAGGCAGAGAGAAGCCACACCCTGAACTCTATATAAGGGGAATGTCTGGGAGGGCTGGTTTGCTGAAGGCAACCGCTCGGATGGTTCATGTTTCTTAAAGCTCCTGTTTCTTGGTTCGTGTCTTGTTTGTTTTTGTAGCTATAAATTTGGCAGGCGTAATTCCAGCCTCTTGCCGGTTGTAAAGGGGTTGTCCCTGCCTTTTCTGCAGGGCCGGTAGCAGGCTGGTACAGAACACAGCTAATGGTATAAGTCTATTGCTCTTTAGCCTGAAATTAAAGCATTGTTTTGGTCCACTAGTAATCTTTTGATTGTTTGTGATATAAATTATAATCAGCTTCAATGCACAGGCTTTTTATACTGCTTATTATATTTATCATATGCTTTTTTCTTATAAAGCTATTGGGGTTTAGCCCAGATTTATTTTAATTTAACCAATGTCTCACATACTTGCTGGAGACCTTTTTATATTTCAGGTAGTCCTTGATTTATTACTATTCATGTAATGATAGTTTGGAATTACAACGGAGCTGAATAAATGACTTACAACTCATCCTCGAAGTTATGACCATTTCACCACTCCCTTAGTCACACGGTTGTGATTTCAGCACTTGGCAACTGGCTTGCATTTACCACAGGTGTAGCATCCTGTGGGGTCAGGTGATCAAAATGTTGACCTTTCCAGCTGGTTTCTGACAAGGATTCAATGGGAGAAGCAAATTTCACTTAATGACTATATGATTCACTTAATGTCTGTGGCAAAAATATAATCAAATTATGTAATTTATTTATATTTCATATTTCTTAATTCCCTCAGAGAATGGCTCTGGGCAGTGGTCATGTGATGCCTCACTTAACAACTACATTGCTTAACAATGAATTTTCTGGTCCAAATTGTGGTCATAAGTTGAGGACTACCTCTACTGAGATATAATCAGCAACTATCCTATTAGTAAGCGTACTATGGCTTGAAATAATGTTTTAGTTACATTTCAATCAAGTGCAATATTTATCACAGCCATTGAACAAGAAAAAGAGCACATATTTAACTTTTGTAGCTCCTTCAAGATTTGAGTTTTATCTGTTAAGTGTTGGGTTTTAAAATTTTCTCACTTTATTGCTTTATTGTATTCTTACTTTATTGCTCTGTACACCGCCCTGAGTCCTCCGGGAGAAGGGCGGTATATAAAACAAACAAACAAACAAACAAACAAACAAACAAACAAACAAACAAACAAACAAATAAATAAATAAATAAATGGTTCTGGGAGAGTAGTTTAAAAAGTCCATGCTGTATCAGCTTCAAAAGAAAAATGCACTTTTTCCTTTATATTTTCCAATCTCTCTCTTTTTCTCATTCCAGAATAATTTATTTCACAGAAGTTGTTTCTCTGATGGGGAACTTTGGAATTGTGATGGCATGACTGCTTCCAGCAGACTGGAAACAGGATTAAAATGAAGTTTCTTAATCACAAGCACCCAATACAGGTAGTCCTCAACTTATAAACATTCATTTAGTGACCGTTCAAAGTTACAATGGTACTGAAAAAATAGACCATTTTTCACAGTTACAACCTTTGCAGCATCCCTGTGTTCACGTGATCAAAATTCAGATGCTTGGCAACTGGTTCATATTAATGACCATTGCTGTGTCCCAAGGTCATGTGATCACCTCTTGCGACCTTTTGGCAAGCAAAGTCAATGGGGAAGCCAGATTCATTTAACAACCGGGTTACTAACTTATCAACTGTAGTGATTCACTTAAAACTGTAGCAAGAAAGGTCATAAAGAGGGGCAAAATTCACTTAACAAATGTCTCACTTAACAACAGAAATTTTCAGCTCAATTGTGGTCATAGGTCGAGACTATCTGTAACAGCATAGTATTCTAATATTCAACAATATTTTGGCTGCTCTTCAAAAAAAATAAAATAAACTGGTACTACATGTTTCTCAAGTAAATTACATTCAGCAGAATCCTTTCAAATATTAATTAAAAGCTTCCCATTTTCAACTTCAATCCTGTTTACTGGTTACCAGCTCAGCATGCTGAGGAACCGTGTTGATTGAATGGTCCTTTAATTGCAGCTAATAAGCTTTTTGCCCCTGTGGATTAGAACTGTTTTGCCTTAGTGGAAAGAAAGTAATATTTAACCCCTTGCCGCTTGGGCCTTAGTAGCAGACAAAAGTGCAGTTCAGCACACCTTCCAGCTTCTCCAAGTTTGAAATTAACCAGAGTCTCCCTTTCACAATAGGTTTTAGTCTTAAGAAACATTCAGCCTAAAAATAGCATTTTGCATCTTCAGATAATATCAGAATTGGATTCTCAAAGCTGCAGAAAAGATGAGGATGAAGAAATACAATCAGCTGCAACTGTCCTGTGAGAGTCTTGCATAAAAGGTGATGGTATTGTGAGCACAAGAGACTCAGCTGGAGATAACTGAAATCTTTCCAGAAATAGCATCTCTTCACACTATCAGGCCATTTTCTGTCATCTTATTTCTCTCACCTTTCATTTGCCATTTTCAATTCCAGATCATTTTTTTCCTCTGTGATATGTTGATTGTAAGCCCTTTGGACTGAGAATCTTGTACTGTTTTCTAAAACCCTTAGCGGCTTTATGTAAAGCTGTTTTGCCTGCAGCATTAACCCAAAGTCCCACAGACGTATAAGACCTAACCATGTGGCTTCTGAATCCTATATCAAAGGCATATTTTATGTTAGTCTTTTCTGGTAGAGTTTTTCCTCCAGAAAAAACTGAAAATAATCAATGTTTAATAGGACACAACCTTGCTAATTTACACTAATGATCTATTGCAAACTATGACATGAAATAGATAAACAGTAATGAATCTAGAAAGCCTTGAGAGATATTTTGAGCATTTATTTTATCCTGTTCAAATCACAGTAGCCTAGGCTGTAGATGATATTCAAATGAATGGCTTAATGTCTTTTTTGCATAAAAAAGAAATAATCTTTTTTTGAATAAAAAGAAAAAAGACAAGAAAAAATAAAATAAAAGAATAAAAAGAAAAAAGACATGAATCTTCTGTGAGTGTGCTTCTAAATATTTTCAACCAAAATAAATTTAAAATCTTTTTTATACTTATCTATTTTTCTCCTGTGGTTTTAATGGGAGGCATTAAGTTCTTAATACTTAGTATTAAATTGAAGAATTAAAAAAATCTTTTATTAATATTAAAATGCATTATAAAAGACACAATTGGCCAAGCCCATATCCCATGCCATAAATAGTGATTATATGGTATTTTTTAATAAAAAAACTATCCTTCAAAAAATTATTAAGTTTCAGCAAAAGTTAAAATAGAAAAAGGCAAAAAAAAAAGAAAGAAAGGAAAAGTTAGGGGAAAAAATTGGCTGGAAGAGATATTATCACAAAAAATCGAATTAAAACCAGAAACTTTTTTATTAGGGATTACTAAGGATAAATTCAGTAAAGGATCTTTATATGTAGTACTGCACATTCTAACTGCAGCAAGACTAGCCTATGCTCAGAAATGGAAGAGAAAAGAAACCCTTACTTAAAAAAGAAGTAATAAATAAAATCCTATCCTGCGCTGCAATGGATAGGTTAACATTAGAGCTTAAAAATAAAACCAAAACAGACTATTACGAAATCTGGAATGAAGTGTATAAATGGCTAGAGTCAAGGAGGAATGCTGGGATGAATGCTTTGATAAGTTGACAGTTTATTCTCTATAACATAGAATTGAAAGTTATCTAATCACAATGTACATGATCGAAAGAATGCTTACTAGAGAGTTCATAGATTCTATATGTATATTTTATACATTATATTGTTATAATGTAAAGAAACCTTTTTCTTTTTCTTTTCACAAGGTAATACTAATAGTATTGTTTAAACCAGGGAAGTTGTATCATGTTCACTGTGTTTTTTCATTTTTAACTGTATATTCAATAAAAAAAAATGTAAAAAAAGAAGAAGTAAAATTTAGGAGTACAACAGCAAAGAAAAAGAAGAAGAGGAAGAAAGTATAACTTTAAATTTTCTTCAGTGCAGATATAAAATAACCTAACCTCTTACTCTAAAATCAACAATAATATACCTGTCTACAATATCTACAATCATAAGCAGTTCTAACACAGAAATTAATTTTTCATTTACTCCTAATTTAGTTTGGTCAGGTTTTATGCCAAAGTAATAAAATGAGAGGTATGAACAGTAGTTAACGGTACCAAATTGCAGAAAGATGTTTTATAAAACATTCCTTTAAATTATCATTTCCCTTTTAAAATTATAAACAGAAGTTGAAAAGAGGCAGGCTAATAAAAAACACTTAGATTTTGCTAAACAAAAGAAAAGCCACATTTGTGCATACAGAAACTTTAAAGTTACTAACTCCATCAAAAAAAATTAAATGTTTGTTATAGCAGCCTTAGAAATAAGAATTAATAGCTAGGTCATATTAATTTATTTTCTCTCCTCTACATTAGATTTCGAATACAGGCTCCTGTGTGTTTATTCAGATAAAACGTTTTTCTATGAAAGAGAAAAATGGGTACAGTAAGGAGCCAATATTACAGAAACACATTTGTAAACATTCCATATGAGAATGATTTTGTTATTCATCCATTCCATGTCATTGTCTCATTGCTTATACAGAAAGTCCTCAACTTACGACCGCAACTGACCCCCAAATTTATATTGTTCAGTGAATCACTGCAGTTCTTAAATTAGTAACACAGTTGTTAACTGAATCTGGTTTCCCCATTGACTTTGCTTGTCAGAAGGTTGTAAAAGGGGATCACATGACCCTGGGACATAAATGTGAGTCAGTTGTCAAACAACCAAATGTAAATCGCATGACCATGGGGAAGCTGCAACACTCATAAGTGTGAAAAATGGTCATAAATCACTTTTTTTCAGTGGTGTTGTAACTTTGAACAGTCACTAAATGAACTGTTGTAAGTCGAGGACTACCTGTACAAGAGAAATAGGTTATGATGTATGGATGGATGATGTGCTATCAAGTTGGTGTCTACTCTTAATGACAACATAGACAGATTTTCTCTATTAGGATGTGTCCCTAACCTGATCCTTTAGGTCTTCCAGGATGCAACCATTGCCTCTACAATCAAGTCTATTTCACCTTGCTGCTGGTTGTCCTCCTCTTTCCCATCTTATCCAGTATTACTGGCATAGCCTTCTCTAGAGATCTGGGTCTTCGCATATTGTATCCAAATTAGGATAATTTGAATAACCTCTGGTCATCTGGTCATCTGTGCCTTGAGTGAGAACTCTTGAGTTGACATGTTCAATGATCCATCTGTTTCTTTGTTGTCTACAGTTTTTCACAGTTCTCTGGAATCTTACACACACACACAAAAACCCCTCAGTATATAATTTTAATATATTTGTATATAAATAATGATTCTCCAACATAGAAAACTCTGAATATGGCATTTGTGTTCTGGAATGTTGGCTCCTCAGCAAAAAGCAGTCTTAAATTTAAGTTGCTAAATATTGCATAGTGATTGTGGGCCCTCTTTCTCTGTTGCCCCTACTGGTAGCACAACATTTCAATTCAAACATATTAAAGTAAGGGCTTCAAATTACTCATGGCAAGTTGAGGGCAATAGAGATAGCTGATAATCTACTCTCATTTCTGGTGCCATATTGGTTTCATATTTCACTGTGTAACCCTGTAATCTTTTTTTAATAGATTATAGAGTTGGCCATTAAAAGTAGCCAAATGATTTGTTGTTTTTAATTACATCTTCACACATTTATCAACACTTCTGTTTAGACTAGGTTTTTTTTGTCTTGTTTAAACTTCATTTGAAAAACCAGGTGAAGGCTTCTATAATATTAAAACTGAATCCTCTGGAGTATTCCAGCAGCAAAGTCAAAGTGATTTCAAGTTAAAATATTTGTGAATTTCTGTTCTGCTTGTCTTTTCCAACTGCTGTATTATTTAAATTAACTCTAGTTTGTGAACACAGTAAGCATGGCTTGTAAAGGTCAGAAAAGCCAAGTAAGCAGGGTTTCTTGGTTAATTTCTGGATAGTGCCCCTCCTTATATTTAGCTATTGCAACATTTCTCCTCTGTGTATGGGTTAGAGGCCTGAAAGAACCTTAAAATCAGATCAGAAAAAAATCAAATGTTTCTGCATTTGTGCATCACATTACCTCATATGTCACAATAAGCACAAAACAACAATACTATGGATCTGTGGACCAAAGAGAATCCTGTTCCTTTTTTTACTACTGTTCTATGACAAGGGGGATCCTATAAATTTTCCTTTAAGGCAAGAAGCAGATTTTATATTTTCAGCATGTAAAACCAACTAAACCATCCACTTCTCTTTAAAAATGGCCCAATTCTAGGAAGACCATTCTACTCTTTTACAGATCTTACCATCAGGAAATGTCTATGTCTAAATGCAATGTAGATGAGTGCAACTGTACCCATTGTTTATTGCCCTAGTTTCTGTAGGGAATGGAAAATAATTTCTAATAATTTTTTCATGGTTGTCTCAAAGGTGCTTTTTGACAAGGCAACTGGACTTTCTTTTTTCTCTTTGAAGACATTTCACTTCTCATCCGAGAAACTTCTTCAGCTCTGCCTGGATAGTGGGGAATAGAAGGATTTATATTCCTTGCAGACAGCTGGTCATTTGCATTCTTTTAGCGAGCTGTTGATGCCACCTGGAGCCTTATCTGTATAGTCAGGGCCACCTGAGTAGTGCAAATGGGTGTGGAACCTTCTTGGAACTGTTGAAAGGACTGTGTTGTACACTGAAGATATATGATATCATATTCCTCCCCCTCTTTTGAGAGAGGGCTGTTCAATTTTGACATAGATGGTCTCTTTGTTTCCTCTTTCAAACCAGCGGTCTTCTCCATCCAAAATCTGGACTTTGCTGTGTTCAAAAGAGTGGCTTTTGTCTTTTAAATGTAGATGGACTGCTGACTCTTTTCCTGATAGGTTTGTTCTCCTATGTTGTGCCATGTGTTTATGAAGTGGTTGTTTTGTTCCCCCAATGTACAGATCTGCGTATGGCTCACTGCATTATACTGCATATACCACGTTGCTCAGTTTGTGTCTCTGTGTTTTGTCCTTGGGGTGGACAAGCTTCTGCCTTAGTGTATTCTTGGCTGTGAAGTTGAAGTGTGCACATGTGTTGGCTGAAGATCCTCCTGAGCTTTTCTGATATTCCTATAAAGTATGAAATGATTATATTGCTTCATTTATTATTTTCTTCTTTGTCTGTTATGGAGAAGCTCCTGTTGGGTCTTTTTGGGGATTTGATGAAAGCCAATTGAGATAGCCACAAGTTCTGAGGGCTTCCTTGGTGTGTTTTAGTTCTTTTTCCCCCATCTTTGCTGGCAGGCAGACCTTGGTGGTGTAGCATTCTGATAACTCCCATTTTGTGCTCCAGTGGATAGTGAGCATCAAAATGTAAGTACTGATCTCTGTATGTGGATTTTCTGTATATTTCAATGTTAAGGCTTCTGTCTTCCTTAATACCATGTTTCCCTGAAAATAAGACCCAGTCATGGGGGTTTTTTTGCTCCAAAAGAGGCAGCAGGTCTTATTTTCAGGGGGTGTCTTTTCTACTCTCATCACGGTGGTGGCCCACTTCTCCTGCGGCGGAAGGAGCAGCTTTATTCTGCAGCTGAGAATATAACTCCAGCTTGCATTTTGAAGTCAGTTCTGCATTGAATATATACCTTGGTTCTTAGCTGCAGAGGCCTTCTGAAAAAGCCTCTGACTGCAAAATGCTGGCCTGGGGATGCTGCAGAAGAAGTGGGCCAGCAAGGAGAGGCAGGTGTCGATTCATGGGAGGCCTGGTAAGTGAGTGCGGGGCACATGGGGCAGCTCTCCCCCCCAACCCTGCCCTAGCTTGATTTTTAGGGGTGCACCTCACTCTAAAATTAGAGCTTATTTTTAGGGTAAGGCTTAGGTCCACTGCCAGAAATCAAGCTATGGCTTATTTTTGGAGTAGGTCTTACTTTCAGGGAAACATGGTATATATTGCACAGTCCAGGAAGGCTCAACTATTTTCCTTAATTTCTTCACATGTGAATTTCATGTATCTGTCCACCAAGTTGATATGTTTGGTGTATACTTCCAATTCCTGTGTTTTGATCTTGATCCAAATATCGTCCACATACCTATACTAGTGATTGGGTGGAATTCCTGTAAAAGCGTTTAGGCTTTGGTTTTGACCTTGCCTGGGGCTGTCAACGACTCGCTCTATTCAGGCTTTCCCGCCAAAGCGGTTATAGCCTGGAGCTGTCCAGCCCCCTGCTGTGCTGGTATTTCCTGTGTGTGCTTAACAGCATACACTATACCCCTTCCCCCATAGTGAGGACTTTCCTCCGTCATTCAGTTTCCATAACTATATACACTTATTTACAATATTTACAAACACAGGGTTACAATTGACAAGCCTTGATTGTTCTGCCACCCCCCTAAGAACGCACATAGTCTGTGAGGTAGCTTGGCGCCTTGTGTGGCCTGCTTGATCTTCTTGGGACTAGTTCTCCTGGTGGTGTGGTGTTGTGTCTCTGCTCTCCTTCCTGTGGCTCCTGTTGTGGTGGATTGTTGTGTGTCTGTGTGTGTGATTTACTGGGTTCAGGGGACTGTCTGTTTTCTCTGTCATTCTCCTGCCTGTGGTGAGATTGCCACTGAGCCCCTCTGGTAATCCTCCTAGGTGTTTGTGTTTGTGTTGGCTCTTGTGTTGGCTCTTCCTCCTCAGCCCCTAGTGTGTCCTCTACCACCCTTTCAGGAGCCCTTTTCCTCAGCTGGTCCAGGTGCCTTTTCTAAAGGAGTCCCCCCTCCACCCTTACTCTGTAGGAAAGGGGTCCTGTCTGTTCTAATATCTCCCCTGGCACCCATGGGTGACCTGTGCTGTAATTCCTGGCCCAGATGTGGTCTCCTGCATTGAAGCGTGTTTTGATGTTGGGGTTCCCGGTGTCTGCGGCCACCCTGTCTGGGTGGAGCCTGTCTAATGTTGTTATGAGGCGTCTCCCCCATCTGAGTTCCGCTGGGCTTTTGCCTGTGGCAGTGCAGGGTGTTGCATGTTGGTGAAGAAGGAATGTGGCTAGTCTTTGCTTCCAATTTCCCTGTACTATGCTCTTGAGAGCATCTTTGGTTGTCCTCACGAAGCGTTCTGCCAATCCGTTACTGGCAGGGTGGAAGGGAGCTGGGGTGGCGTGCCTAATCCCCAAGGTCCTCAGGAACACCTGGAAATCTGAGGAGGTAAATTGTGTTCCATTATCTGACACAATTACATCAGGCAACTCATGTGTAGCAAACATTCCCCTTAGTGCTTGGATGGTTCCTGCTGAAGTCATGTTGCTCACGGGTACCACCTCCAACCATTTGGAATGGCTGTCTATAGCTACCAGAAATGTGTGACCTTGGAAGGGGTCTGCATAGTCTATATGCACTCTGGACCATGGTGAGTGTGTTTCCTCCCACTTGTGGACTGGTGCATGTGGTTGTTCTGGCCGTGTCCTCTGGCATGTGTAACACCTCGCTACCAGTGCTTCTATCTCCTTGTCCAACCCTGGCCACCACAGGTAGCTCCTTGCCAGAGCCTTCATTCTTACTATCCCTGGATGTCTTTCGTGTAGCGACTGGAGAACTCTTTCTCTGAGCCTCGTGGGAATGATGTGTGTGGACAGTTCATGCCTTCTGGCAAAGTAGGCAGTGAACTCTTGCCCTGGTGATTTGTCCTGCCACCCACTGCTCACCCATGATTGTACCCTGCTCAGAACCTTGTCCTTGGGGGTCTCTGTGGCTATATCCCTTGCGTTGAGGGGGCATTCTGGCAGCTCCTGAATTGCCAGTATTTGCACAGCTGGAGCTGGGTCTGGCTCAGTGTCCTTCAGGGGAAGTCTGCTGAGGCCATCAGCGTGCCCCATCTCTTTCCCTGGCCTGTGTACTAGTTTGCAAGAATATGCAGAGAGGAATATGGACCATCGTAACATCCTAGGCGACAGGATCTGTGGTGTTTGCTTCTCTGTTGTGAATAATCCTAATAGTGGTTTGTGATCAGTGTAAATTAGGAAGGTAGTCATGAAATTTCTTTACGCCAGCAACCACTGCCAGTGCCTCTTTGTCTATCTGGGCATAATTCCTCTCTGCAGCTGACAGGGTCCTGGAGTAATAAGCAATGGGGGCTTGCGTTCCATCCTCCCTTAGATGGCTGAGCACTGCCCCAATCCCGTAAGGGGATGCATCACAAGCAAGACAGATTGGCTGGTCCTCCCTGAAATGGGTGACTGTGGCATTGCTTGCTAACATGTTTTTTAGTGTTTGGAATGCGTTGGCATGTTTGTGAGTCCAGTCCCAGGTTGCTTGCTTGTCAAGCAACCTGTGTAGGGGTTCTGCAATTGTAGCCTTGTGTGGCAGGAATGCGTGGTAAAAATTGAGGAGCCCCAAGAATGCCTGCAATTCAGGCTTGTTTTTGGGAGCAGGGGCTTCCTTGATTGCCCTGACCTTGGATGCAGATGGGTGGATGCCTTGAGCATCAATCCTGAACCCCAGGAACTCTGTTTCCGTTACCCCAATCTTGCATTTCTCCCTTTTGAGCTTCAATCCAGCCCCCCTGAATCTTTCAAGGACTGCCTTCAAACGGGCTGCCAGTACGTCCATTGAGCTGGCTGCGATTAGGACGTCATCAAAATAAGGACAAACCCCTGGTATTCCTTTGAGAGTTCTTTCCATCACCTCCTGAAAAATTCCAGGAGCCACGCTGACCCCAAACTGCAACCGGTCTACCCGGAACGCTCCCTTGTGAGTGATAATTGTTTGTGCTCTAGCAGCCTCTGGGTCTACCGGCAGTTGCTGATAAGCTTGAGCAAGATCTAATTTAGCAAACACCGACCCGCCTTGCAGGGATGCCAGGATGCTGCTGACCGCAGGGACCGGGTAGGAGTGGGCACTCAGCGCTCGGTTGATTGTCCCCTTATAGTCAGCGCAGATCCTAATTTCACCGTTTGCCTTGAGCAGCGTTATGATGGGAATTTCCCATTCTGCTCCATCGACTGGCGTTAGCACCCCCTGGTCTACCAACGTATCCAGTTCCCGCTCTATCTTATGCTTTAGCGCGAACGGAACCCTCCTTGCCTTCATCCTTATGGGTTGCACCTGGGGATCTAACTTAAATGAGATTGGGGAACCCGTGTACCTTCCCAGCTGCCCGTCGAACACGTCCGCAAATTCCTTGCAGACAGCTTTGAGAGAAGGGTGGCTCTGCATATTGTGAATCCCCGTGATTCCGATGCCCAGTGCGTTAAACCATCCTAACCCGATGAGGCTGGTCCGCTGGCCCTCGACGACCAGCACACTTAATTTACCCTCGAACCCCTTGTACTGAACCCTCACCAACGCCTCCCCCCGGACATTAATGGGTGAGTTTTGGAAATCGGAGAGGGTCAGTCTAGATGGCCTCAAGGGAACCCGTTGGCCGCTCCACTTGCAAATTTCCTTAAACGTTCCGGCGGAGATAATGGACATGGCTGAGCCTGAGTCCAGCTCCATCGTGCAGGGGACCCCTTGCAGCCTCACCCTCAGTTTTATTTTTGGGGTTAGCGCTGCAGGAGCCCCCGTTAAGAAAACGCTCGGCCATCCCGCCGTGTGGCTAACAATCAGTCCCGGCAACCGCTTCCCGGTACCTGTAGCGCACTGGAACTCGGCTTCCACCTCGTGTAGACTGTCCCGCTGCTTGCTTCTGCAGACCGCCACGATGTGCCCTGTTTTTCCGCACGACCGACACTTCGCCATCTTGAAACGGCAGGTAGATCGGGGGTGCTGTCCTCCGCAGCTCGCACAATGGGTAGACCGGGAGCTGTTCGTGCCGCAACTAGAACACTGGGTAGACCAGGGTTGTCCACAGCTGCTGTGCTGGGTAGACCAGGGACCGCAGCCGCAATGCTGGGTAGATCGGGGTCGACTTGTGCTGCTGCCGTGGAGCTGGGTAGACCGGGGGCCGTTCGCTCCGCATCTGCACTCCTGGCCTCTTTCATCCACCGCGGCTGGTCTCTGCTCCCTCACATTGTCTCGGTTGGTGTTGGAGGGTCGCTGTGGTCGGTGGATGGCGTCCACTTCCAGTTCTGCCCCGTCTGCATTGCTGTACCCTCTCAGCTGGTGAACGGATCTGTCCCTCGCATCGGACTCCTTGGCTGCGTCCCAGGCTAGGAATTCTTGGACATCCCTCAGGGTCAGCTTCTGTTTGGCAAAAATTTTCTGGCGCAGCTTCCTGTCCCTCAACCCACAGACGATCCGATCCCGCAGCCGGATCTCTAGGTTTTCAAAATTACAGAGGCGAGCTGCCTGCCTCAGGGCTGCCATGTATTGTTTGGCAGACTCACCCGGTCGCTGGTCCCGCTTCTCGAACCGGTACCGCCAGGCGATTTCGGACGTCTCGGGCTTGAAGTGCTCCGTCAGCTTCGCCAGTAGCTCGTTGTAACCGATGGAGTGGATGTCGTCGGGTGCGCAGAGACCGACCGCCAGCTGGTACGTTTCCGTGCCGCAGCTGCAGAGTAGCGCCGCCACTCTCTGCCGGTCATCGAGCTGCCCCACGAACGCTTCCCACTCCTCCGGGCGGTTGCTGTGAAAAAGGGGATACTGACACAGTTGTGCCATTCCGCTGTCTCGGTTGTCCTGCGTCTGGGTCCGGGGCTGCCGATTGGATTCCGTCCGTGGCTAGCGTTGACCGGTGCAGGATCCCACCTTCGTCGCCAGTGCAATGTCACGTGGTCGCACAGAGAAACGGACACTTGAGCTGGGTAGTAGTTCTTTATTTGGATCGTGAACGAAGCTGGGGCAAAGGGGTTTACCTGGCGTCTCTTATACCTGCCCAGGTGAATGATGACCAATAGATTTGAACCTGGGCTTCCCGCCAGTGCAGGTGGCCAATGGATTTAAACCCTGGCTTCCCACCAGAGCTGACCATGCCTGGGGCTGTCAACGACTCGCTGTATTCAGGCTTTCCCGCCTGAAGCTGTCCAGCCCCCTGCTGTACTGGTATTTCCTGTGTGTGCTTAACAGCATACACTACAGGTTTCTACCTCTTCCATGTAGAGATTGGCCACAATGGGGGACATAGGTGAAGCTATGGTGCAGCCGTGTTTTTGTCTTTAGAAACCTTCACTGTATTTAAAATAGGAAGTGACCTATTTTCAGGAATATCAGAAAAGCTCAGGAGGATCTTCAGCCAACCCAACATATGTGCAAACTTCAAACCCAAGAATACACTAAGGCAGAAGGTTGTCCACCCCAAGGACAAAACACACAGACACAAACTGAGCAATGTGCAGTACAGTACAGTGAGCCATATGCAGATCTGTACATTGGGGAAACAAAACAACCACTTCATAAACATATGGCACAACATAGGAGAACAAACCCATCAGGAGAAGATTCAGAAGTCCATCCGCACTTAAAAGACAATGGCCACTCTTTTGAAGAGAGCATACTCCAGATTTTGGACAGAGATGACTGCTGGTTTGAAAGAGGAAACAAAGAGGCCATCTATGTCAAAATTGGACAGCCTTCTTTCAACAGAGGAGGAGGGATAAAACATCAGCTATCTCCAGTCTACAACACAGTCCTTTCAACAGTTCCAAGGCTCCACACCCATTTGCACTACTCAGGTGGCCCTGATGACACAGATAAGCCTCCAGGTGGCACCAACAACTCTCTAAAAGAATGCAAATGACCAGCTGTCTGCAAGGAATATAAATCCTTCCATACCCCATTCAGAGCTGAGGAAGCTTCTTGGATGAGAAGCCAAATGTCTTCAAAGAGAAAAAAGAAAGTCCAGTTGCCTTGTGAAAAAGCACCTTTGGGACAACTGTGACCTGGATGACTGAGAATCTCCATAGACATTTCTTCATGGAGTTTTCCTTATATATTTCTCAAGGTGGTCACATTGATCACTAGGTAGCACTGCATGGGGATTCATGGAAGTCAGATGTAATTCAATGGGATTGAGATCCTCTATCTGGTCTTTATGGAGAAATGACTTAAGCATTTTAGTTTACTTTCTAATAGTGCCTTAAGCTTTAGGAGTTAGTTACAGTAGGTTCAGATACTTAATATTTGCAGGAAGAGATTATGGAAATTCTCAGAATCAGCTATACTTCTCAAAAGAAACTATATCTTCTTTTAAACTCTCACAGCAGAGAGATACAGAGATTACATTATCTGTATCTGCAAATATGGGTCAGATAGTATCTCCTAGTGGTCAATCTAGCAAAAACACCACACATTTTATATAGTATAATGTGCACTGTATAAAACTACCACCACCTTTTCAAGAAGGGAGACCAAAACAGTAGTGTTGTGAAGCTGGTTTGTGACAATTGATTGCTAAATTTTCTGAAATGTTGTAAGTTAGTTTACAGAACTGAGCCATGATAGCTGCAATGGCTCCAGCAACATCAGTGAGGAAACTGAGGAAAGGAGGAGAGCTGGTTGTTAAGCATTTACCAGCACACCACTGAGTGAAAGTCATGTAAAACCCTATACATGGCAGAGAGTATACTGAAATTAGGAATTGAAAGTATGGATTAGACCTGCGCAGCAGATTTCAAAAAGCAACCCATAGATTTTGGAGAAACCCCTCCAGCAACATGATCAATGCCAGGGGCATATTTAATTGGACATCTGATATTAACTGTTAAATGCTCTTAACATAAGAAGGAGAAAAAAAATCTTTCAACCAGGAATTCAGAAAACAAAAGCCTGAACATTCTTTTTCATTTCAAAGAACTTAAGTTTTATAAGCTCTTTATATATTTTTTTAATGAGAGAAAGAGTGGGAGAAACATGTAGGCTTCAATGTTCTCTCATACTATTATTTCTTTTAGGGTTTTTTTTGTTCCAAATTAAAATAGCAGACATTAAAATTTCATGATTCACTTCGAAGAAAAGTGGAATAATTAAAAGCCTGCATGATCGATGCAGCAAGAAGCTGTGAAAGAAGGAATCAGTTAGGAAAAATTGTTTGCCTTCTCAACCAGTTGGGAGCCTTGCTCAAGAGACTTGCTGAAATTTAGTATTCACAAGAACTGGCAGATATTCCACCTGGCCAAACTCTATGAGGACTTTACTATAAGCTATTGCAGAAGCAGAGAACTGTAATAAATGAGCTACAAGGTTGGTTTTAAATTCATGTGAAATAAAGCTCATTTTTCATATTCTAGAAGTGCCTACTTTAAAAAAAGCTGCACCAAGGAATGCAGTTTTCACAATAATAGGTTTCCTTTCACACAATGTCACTACTACCTTCTCATAAAATCATTTTAGCACAGTGATGAGACTGAGTGCCCAAACTGCAACCCAAAACCCACTTATTTTTTGCCGGGTGCCGGGTGGTGGGCATGGCCAGGGTGGGTGTAGCCACCTTGATGTTGCTCGTGGGGAGGGATGCTTGTGGGGGCTGGGCAGGGTTGGGGGAGATCCAGGGGGTTTCTGGTGGGTGGGGCAGTGGGCTCATCCTGCGGGGTGAGGTGAGGCAGAGGGCAGAGCAGGGGTGCTATTGCCTCAGGTCAGGGGAAGGTGAGGCATGGGCCAGGGCACCTGCTGCCTAACACCATCAGCCGCCCGCACACAGAGGCCAGCGAGCACATGGGGGCCGACAGTGTCCGTCAGCAGCCACAGCCTGCCGGCACCTCAACCAGTGCACTCTGGGACTCCATAGCCTGCTTCAAATACTGGACCAGCCCTCCAGCAGCAGGTGGAGTAGGGAAGGGGGAAGGTGCATGATGCAGACTGTTGGATGTGTCTACTCCATCTGTTTTTGCTTGCAGTTAGAGATTAGGTCACTGCTGGTCATCTCCTGGGCCCCCTCACAGATCTTGCCCTTGGCCCGCACGTGGAGCCTGTTCCCCTCACACACCTGATGCACCTTAGCCCTGCCTCAAGATGCCACCACCAGCAGTTCATGTAGGTCCCTTAGGCTGCCACTGCCACCTCCTGCCCACCCCCATGCATTGCCCAGGCACTGCTGCTACACCAGGTGTGCGAATTCCTCTGCCTGCTGAGGCCAGCGAGCAGCTGAGGTAGCTCCAGACACCCAGCTGCCCCTCCTCCTCCTCCTCTGCTGCATGGCTTGCTCACCTGATGATGAGGGCATGCCCTCACAAACAGAAAGAAAGACACAAACAGAAAGACAAGACAAGGCACAGCTGGGTTTCAATGGTTACAGGACCAAGCACTTGGCTCAGCTGGAGAGAGTAATACATTGAGAGTAGCAGTATACTATTACAAAATTCAGTTAGAGGATACGTTGCATACTGGAGAGTTTTTCTGATTAATTGGGGGATTTATTATATTCCTCCTTCCTCTAGTTGTGGAAATTAACCTGTGCCATTATGACTTACTATTATAATGCAAATTTGATTGACATTATTACAATATAGATAAGGATAGGTTGTAATGCAATAGGGTTTTTTCAACACCCTATTCATGTCAAAATATGTTAACAATGTATACATTAATTAATGAGCCATGTATCAGTATATTATTAATATATTATGATCAGCATATATAATGCAAATCATATGCTAATTGTTGTGTAGTGAGTTCGTTGCACAGGAATGAAGACAAGGCGAGTGAGTTCAGCAATGGTCATGTTTATTTGCTTGCAGGATCTGAGCTGAGGAACTGAGCTGCAGCCTGCAGCAATTTATAGCCTGGCCCCTAGGGGCAGCCAATGGCAGCACTAGAGACGGGGTGTCTGAGTTGCTGAGTTGCTGGGAGCTGTTAGCTAGCTCCAGTTTACCACAGGTGGTGTTACAATTAAGCCTAATACATAACACCCCTCCCCTCTTAGAATGAATAAACACCATAGCAACAATAAGCGTGAAAATAACAAATTACAAGATTTAACAATAGTATGAATAGGTTTCCATTAACAATACAATAAGACAGTAAATGACATTATAGCTCCATCATTGTTTTAGTACAGTCTCATAATCAATAATTATCACAAGTACATACAACATTATAGTTCCTTTATTTTACTATATAATCTGCTAAATAAGCAGGAGGATTGCATGCCCTTGTGGAACGCCTCAGGGGTTCAGTCACTTTCTGGTCTACCAGCTTACCCACCCGGCCGGGTAGACCAGTGTCCTTTGATGCACTTGAGCCAGAAGGATTTGGTGCTCTCTGGCTGGCCTCTCCAGGTTGGCCCACCCCAGAGTCAGACTGTTCAGCAGAGTTGGCACAGCAGTTGTGAAAGTCAGGTTGGCTTGCTCCATCAGGGGATCCATGTTGCACTTCCGGACTCCCCTTCTCTATGGCCAACTCCTCATTGCTTGTGCTGTGAGAGTCTTCAGAGTCTATGCATGGGCTGGCTTGGTTGCCAGTTTGGTAACCTTGGGAGGGACTTATGACGCAGTCCTCACTTAGTGGCCATTCTGGAAACCGCTTTCTGAGTTGGTCAATGTGGCATCTGACAACTCGCCCTCCCTTCAGCCCCACTTTGTAAGAGAGGGGACCAGATGATTTAGTGATTTTTCCAGGAACCCACAGATTCCCATGCCCATAGTTTCTATCCCACACCCCATCACCCACTTGCAGCCCCCTCAGGGGTTTTGGTCAAGCTGCTTCTGCTGCCACTCTATCTGGATGCAACCTGTCCAGTTTTGTGATCAGGCGTCTCCCCCAATGTAGTTCTGCTGAGCTTTTCCCAGTAGCAGTGCAGGGTGTGGAATGCTGGCAAAGTAAAAAAATCTGCCAATCTGTGATGCCAGTCCCCAGTTACTATGCATTTTAGTGACTTCTTTGTGGTCCTTACCATACGTTCAGCTTGACCGTTACTGGATGGATGAAATGGGGCAGATGTTGCGTGTCTGATGAGATTTGCTCTCAGGAAAGCCTGAAATTCAGCAGCAGTGAATTGGGCCCCATTGTCTGATACTAAGACATCTGGCAATCCATGTGTGGCAAAAAGTTTTCTCAGCACCTGGATGGTCCTAGCAGTAGTCATGTTTGCAACCGGGATTACTTCAAGCCATTTAGAATGGCTTTCTACCACTATGAGGAAGAGCTGTCCTTGAAAGGGCCCAGCGAAGTCTATGTGAATTCTAGACCAGGGAGTGTGTGTTTCCTCTCACCTGTGAACTGGAGCATGTGGCATTTCATGCCTTGATTGCTGCCATGTATAACATCCATGCACCTGTGCCTTGATGGCCTTGTCTAGGCCTGACCACTATAGGTAGCTTCTTGCTAAAGCTTTCATATGGACAATGTCTGGATGGCCTTCATGTAGTGACTGTAAAACTCTTATCTCTCAGTGAAGTGGGAACTATGACCCTGTTTCCCCATAGGATACAACCCTTGTGAGCTGATAGCTCATGTCTTCTAACAAAATAACTCTGGAATTCAGAGCCTGGGCTTTTATCTAACCACCCTGTGTGCACCCATGAAAGCACTCTACTAAGTGTTTTATCAGTAGCTGTTTCTGCAGCTATGTCCCCTGCGTGGAGGGGAAATTCTGGCAAATCCTGAATGGACAGGATTCTGGCCGCTGGGGCCGGATCTGGTTCAATTAGTGGCAGTGGGAGTCTGCTCAGGCCATCAGCATGGCCCATTTCTTTGCCAGGTTTGTGAACCAGTTTAAATGTGTAGGCTGATAGAAAAATAGACCATCTCAACACTCTTGGGGAAAGTTTGTGGGGTGTTTGTTTGTCTTTTGTAAAGAGTCCCAGTAGTGGTTTGTGGTCAGTAAAGACTGTGAAGTCCCTGCCATATAAATAGTCATGGAATTTTTTAATTCCTGCTATAATGGCTAAGGCCTCTTTGTCAATTTGAGCGTAGTTACGCTCAGCAGAGGACAGTGTCCTTGAATAAAATGCAATAGGAACTTGTGTTCCATTCTTCTCTAAATGACTCAAGACTGCCCCCACCCCATAAGGGGATGCATCACATGCTAAACAGACTGGTTTAGACTCCCTAAAATGAGTGACAGTAGATTTAACCAACAAAAGTGCCTTTAAGTCTTGGAAACTTTTCTCGTGAATGCTGGTCCATTTCCATGAAGCTTTTTTATCTAAGAGCCTGTGAAGTAGCTCTGCCAATGTGGCCTTGTTAGGCAGAAATGCATGGTAGAAGTTGAGGATGCCCAAGAATGCTTGTAGCTCTCCTTTGATTTAGGGCTAGGTGCCATTTGAATGGCCTTCACTTTGGATTCAGCTGGGTGAATGCCGTTAGCATCAATGCGAAATCCCAAAAATTCGGTTGAAGAAACCCCAATACTGCATTTACTCTTTTTAAATTTGAGGCCTGCTTCACGCAGCCTCTGTAGGATGGCTCTGAGCCTGCTGGCTAACACCTCTGTGGATTCCCCTGCAATAAGCACATCATCAAAATAAAGGCAAACACCCTGAATGCCTTTAAGGGTGCGCTCCATGATTCCCTGAAAAATGCCTGGTGCAACACTAACCCCGAATTGTAAATGCTTCACTTTAAAAGCCCCCCTGTGAGTCATGATCATCTGAGCAGTGGCTGTGGCCTCATCAACTGGCAGTTGCTGATAGGTCTGTGCCAAATCTAACTTTGCGAAAATGGTGCCCCCTTGCAAAGTTGCCAAGATGTGGTTCACCACTGGGACAGGGTATGCATGTTGCTTAAGGGCTTTGTTAATTATGCATTTGTAGTCTGCATATATTCTAATTTCTCTGTTGGCCTTAAGTGGTGTTAGTATAGGAGTTTCCCACTCCCCACCATCAACTGGTTGCAAAACGCCCTGTTCTACAAGCTTGTCTATTTCTGTGTCAATTTTATGTTTGAGGGCAAAGGGAACCCTTTGAGGCTTAATCCTAATGGGGACCACATTGGGGTCTACCTTGAATAATATAGGCAGGCCTGTGTATGTTCCTAGGGCTGAATCAAATACGTATGCAAAGTCCTCACAAACTGACGTTAGATTCACGGCTTGTGTCCGGTTGATACCAGTTACTTGGATGCCTAAAAGGGACGTGGTGGCTCAGTGGGTTAGGACGCTGAGCTTGTCGATCAGATGGTCGGCAGTTTGGCGGGTCGAATCCCGAGTGCCGCATAACAGAGTGAGTGCCTGTTACTCGTCCCAGCTTCTGCCAACCTAGCAGTTCGAAAGCACGTAAAAATGCAAGTAGAAAAATAGGGACCACTACGGTGGGAAGGTAACAGCATTCTGTGCGCCTTTGGCGTCTAGTCATGCTGGCCACATGACCACGGAGACGTCCTCAGACAAGCGCTGGCTCTTCGGCTTTGGAACGGAGATGAGCACCGGCCCCTAGAGTCAGAAACAACTAGCACACATGTGCGGGGGAACCTTTACCTTTACCTTTTACTTGGATGCCTAATGCATCAAACCAATTGAGTCCAATTAGACTCATTCTCTGGCCCCCTACTACTACAACATCCAGGTGCCCAAAAATTCCCTTAAATTTAACGGCCAAGGTAGCTTCCCCCTTGACTGTGACTTTAGCACTTTGAAAATCTGTTAAAATTATGTCAGAGGGCCTTAGCTTGGCCCATTTTCTACTGCGACTGCACACAAAATTAAATGTGTCCAGAGAAATAATGGAAACGGCTGAGCTTGTGTCCAACTCCATTTTACAGGGAACGCCTTGTAGCTCCACCTGAAGTTTAAATTTGGGTCTGAGGGGGCATCAGGCCCTGGGAGGGCAAAAAAATTCTTGAAGCCACTGAGATAATTAATTTCAGACTGAAAGATAAAGGTGCTAGCTTGAAACCAAAAATTGAAACCCAGACTCCAACTAAAGAACTTATAACCCAGAAAACAACAAAACTGGAAGGAACCACCACTGAGATAGAGGACTCTACGGAACAACAAGAAGATATTGAAAAATTTAACATCCAAATTTTGACTCCAGCTAAAGAACTTACAACTCCAAAAGTACATGAAGTGCAAGAAAGTAACACCAAAATAGAGGATGCTAAAGATCAACAAAGACAGTTTATTGAAAACCTGGACAACTAAGTAGTAATTACAAAATTGGATACGACCTTCTACTCAAATCAGAAGATACCAGAGGAAGGAAGAGACCAGACTGAAGTGAAGATAAAGATATTAGAGCAAATACAGAGATTTGAACAATCAGCATAACAACTTAATGATTATAAGTGGTTTAGCTTTTCTGAATCATTGATGGATAGATGGCCTCCCTCGATTCAAGCAACATGTGCTGGAACGAAGGGAGACCTATCTGACAACCCAGAGTTTTTGGTCTGGAAACCTGGTTGGCAGAAAAAGAAAGCTAGATTTAGGTTTTTAAAAAATAAACTGTTAGAGAACTACTAAAGGCTATTCTTTTAGTAAGGTATGATCTTTTAGGTTATGAAATAGAAAATGTCTATGAGATAAAACTAGAATATGTTTATGTATTTACTAGGTTTATTTTAGATATTATAATTTGTGCAGTGAAACAATGGAAATTCGGGTTATGGATGCTATTATGGATGTTAAAGGTTAAATTTGAATACTTTAAGTAAAAAATAAGAATTAGATAAAACTCAAAATAGAACAAGGATATGCATAAGTAAAAATAGATTGACAAATCTAGGTTATTTTATTAGTAAGCTGTGATGTATCAAGATGAGAAATAGAAAATGTTTATGAAATAAAACTAGAATTTACCTATATAGGTATTAGGTTTATTTTAGATGTTATAATTTTTGTGTAATGAAATAAGGGAAATTTGGGTTATGGATGCTATTATGGATGTTAGAGGCTAAACTTGAATACTATAATCAAAATTAAAAATTAGGTAAAATTTAAAAACAGGATATGGATATGTATAACTAAAAATAGACTGATAATTGTTTTAACTGAGCACGTTATTGTTAGAAATTTTCTAGTTTAAGCATGTTATATTAAATGTTAAGGGAAATAGAGAAGGACTTTCTGATAATGTAACCTGAGATAGGTACTAAAAACTCTGTTATTGAACCTTTGATTACCCAGTCACCATGATGCTTTCTAAATAAGTGGATGTTAAATTGGAAAACTAATAAAACTTGTTTTTTTTAAAGTTTGCATAAGTTAATCACATGACTTTGGGACACTGCAATGGTCATAAGTGTGAACCAATTGCCAAACACCTGAATTTTGATCACGTCATTATGTGGATACTACAAAGGTTATAAGTGTGAAAAATGGTCATGTCACTTTTTTCAGTGCTGTTTTAACTTTGAATCGTTGCTAAATGAATTGTTGTAAGTCGAGGACTACCTGTATTATATAGAATGAGATATTCTAAATATCCTTCAAGAATTTAAACTAATCTTAGCAGTTAGAGTTTGGGTTGGGTTGGTATGAAGAATATGAAGAAATGGGCCTTATACTTCAGAAAGTGAACAATAAAAGTTGTCAATCTTACATTTGTGAAATAACAAGTAGTACCATGGGCTAATCATGGGCCAGGCTAGAAACTGGGAGGCCTACAGTACCTTAGACAATAGGCTACTCACTTTTCTCAGTACTAGAAAGAAGGCAATGGCAAACCATTTTCAAAATATTGCCAAGAAAATTGATAGACAATTACTAGGAGTCAGCACTAATTTAAAGTATTTGTGCATACACACATGCCTGAGTCAAACATGATTGGGTACACAATTTATTGCTTCCGCAACGGATAAGAAAAATGGAGTGGTTGTTTATGTTAAGAATACCTTGACAGCGGTGTTAATTGAAGTAGATAAACAAGGAAGATATGTTATAATTGAACTGTTAATAGAAGGCAAGAAAACGCTTTTGGTTGGATTATATGCTCCTAATCAACAACAAGCAGACTTTTATAGTTTATTACACAGCAAGATTACTCAGTGGGATTATAAATCTTGTATTTTTATGGGGGACTGGAACAGCGTTTTGGATGTACAAATGGACAAAGGGGGTTATTTTAAAAGTACTCCAAGTCATGCTAAACTGCCTAAATCTTTTTTTGAAATGAAGGACGATTTGGAATTGCGAGATATTTGGAGAGAAAGAAATTTGCAAGAAAAGGATTATACTTTTTTTTTCTGATAGACATCAATCTTTTTCTAGGATTGACTTTATATTAATTACTAATGATTTTTTTTCTAGGATTAAGAAGATTAAGATTTGTCCAAGAACTATGTCTGATCATAGTCCAGTCTGGTTAGAGATAGAAAAAGATAATAGGGATAGGCGCTCCTGGCGTTTAAATGAGAATTTGCTTAGAAATCAGGAAAATGTGGAAGAGTGTAAAAAACAGATGAAGGAATTTTTTAAAATTAATATGCATAAAGGTACTTCTATTGAAATGGTTTGGGATGCTAGTAAAGCTTATATGAGAGGTGTATTAATATATTTGAATAACAAATACAGATGCAATTTGGAATTTAGGAGGAAAGAATTAGAGAATGAAATTAGGGAAAAAGAAAAGGCTTTAATTTTGAATCCATCGGATGTGAAGATTAAAGAGGTAATTAATTTATTAAGGGGACAGTTTGACAAGTTGATGGCTGATCAAGTGGCAACTAACTTACGGTATGTTAGACATAATATTTTTTGCAATGCCAATAAACCAGGTAGATGGTTAGCTTATTTGTTAAGGAAGAAGCAAAGGGCTTCTAATATAGATAGAATAGAACATAAGGGTAAGGTAGTGTACCAGCAGAGTCTTATCAAAAAGACTTTTGTTGATTTTTACTCTAAGTTGTACGCTAGAGATAAGATTAGTGAGGCAGATATTGATGATTATTTGATGAAAGCTAATATTCCTGTTCTCACACAAGAACAAAAAGAAGAGATGAACCAATTGATAACTGAGGAAGAAATTTTTTCAGCAATTAAACAATTGAAAGTGGGTAAAGCGCCAGGTACGGATGGATTGACTGCTGTGTATTACAAAAATTTACAGTTAGAGATGGTAAAGCTATTAAGGGAATTGTTTCAGACAATTCAAATGGGAGGAGGGGTGCCTCCGTCTTGGAAAACTGCCTTTATTTCTTTGATTCCGAAGGAAGATCAGGATGTCACCCAAGCAAAAAATTATAGGCCAATATCACTTTTGAACACGGACTACAAGATATTTGCTAAGGTTTTAGCTAACAGATTAATGAGGGTATTGCAACAAGTAATTCATGGTGATCAAACTGGGTTTATAAGTGGTAGACAAATGAAGAACAATGTGAGGCATATAGTTAATTTGTTGGAATTTTTGGAAAGAAACAATCAGATCCCTGCAGCGTTGATCTTCTTGGATGCTGAAAAAGCCTTTGATCAATTGGATTGGCAATTTTTGTTGAAAGTATTAGATAAAATGAAATTTGGGGATAAATTTCTACAACCAATCAGGGCATTATATCAAAAGCAAACAGCCCGCAAAATAGTTAATAATAGTTTGACGGAAGTATGTAATATTGAAAAGGGTACAAGGCAGGGGTGCCCGTTGTCACCCTTATTATTTGTTTTAACATTGGAGATATTATTGATTAAAATGCGGGGTTCGGATAAAATTAAGGGAATTCAAATTAGAGATCAGGATTATAGATTGAGGGCGTTTGCAGATGATCTGGTTGTTACAGTGACTCAGCCTAAAGACTCAGTTGTAGAACTGATGGAGATAATAATGCAATATGGGAAAGTTTCTGGATTTAAGGTTAACATACAAAAAACTAAAATGTTGTCTAAGAATATGACAGTATCACAAAAGGCTGTTTTAGAAGAGCTAACGGGATTTGAAATATTTAAAAGGGTTAAATATTTGGGGATATATTTGTCACCCTCAAATGTAAAGTTATATAAAAATAATTATGAAAAGTTATGGGGAAAAGTTCAAAAAGAATTGGATAGCTGGAAAAAACTACAATTATCTTTATTGGGAAGAATTGCAGCTGTGAAAATGAATGTTTTGCCAAAATTTTTATTCTTATTTCAAATGATACCTATACTTAAAAAGGATTCAAACTTGGAGGAATGGCAAAAAGGTATTAATAAATTTGTTTGGGCAGGGAAAAGTTAAATTTAAGATTATGCAGGATACACGTGAGAGAGGTGGTCTTAAAATGCCTAATTTTAAATTATATTATGAAGCTGCTGCTTTGTCAGCGATAAGTGATTGGTTTAATTTAACACAAGCGAGATTACTAAATCTTGAAGGCCATGATTTGTTATTTGGATGGCATGCATACTTATTGTATGATAAGAAGGTGGATAATGTGTTCAAGGTACATATTTTAAGGTATGCTCTGTTGCGAGTTTGGAAAAAGTATAGACACAAGTTAAATTATAAGATACCTATATGGGCAATACCGAAACACACAATAGAAAATATAAATGTTGGGTTTAAACATGATGTGACTACATATAAGGAAATTTTAACTTTGGAAAGGAATGTATGGCAATTAAAGCCATATAATATTTTAAGAGAAGAAAAGATTGTACAAACTTGGTTTCAGTATGGGCAATTACAGGCCAGGTGGAAGGAAGACCAGAAAATTGGTTTTTCAATGATTGATGAAAATCTGGTAAAGCAAATTAGAGATCAAGGTCAAGCACATATTAAAATGATATATCTTGCATTGATAGAAATTGATTCAGAGACAGAACTTGTTAAAGACTGTATGATAAAGTGGGCTCAGAATTTTCAAGAAGTCATTACAATGGATACTTGGGAAAAGATTTGGGTGAGAAATGTAAAATTTACGCAGGCTCAAAACTTGAGAGAACTTTTATAAAATGTTTTATAGGTGGCACTTAGATCCTAAAAAATTAGCAAGTATGTATCCGAACTGCCAGCCCAAATGTTGGAGGTGTGGCGGTGAAGATGCAACATATTTCCATATATGGTGGACCTGTAAAAAAGTTAAAGCTTTTTGGATTAAAATTTGGTGGAACATGCAAAAGATATTCAAGAAAAGGATAAAGTTTTGTCCGCAACTGTTTTTACTGGGCATTATTACTGATACTACTGTTGTGGACACTAAGCTGATGTTGAACTTAATTACGGCAGCGAGACTTTTAGTAGAGCAATATTGGAAGAAGGAAGAACTGCCGACTATAGAAGAATGGACTTTAAAAGTTTCCAATCTGGCGGAAATGTCAAAGATCTCAGCGTACTTGAAAGACCAGTCGCAACAGAGATATATTGTGGAGTGGAGAAGATGGATTGATTATATCCAGAATAAATATGGGACTAAAAAGTTTCATCTAGCATTTGAATAAGTATTGATGTGATATTTATATTGCTTGTAGTTATTTTATAAGAGTTAAAGTGCGATAGATTTAATATTTTATTGTTGTTTGCATAAGGTAGACTATGATTGTTTGTATTTTTATACCCTGTATTGAGCTCTGGGAAGTCGGGGAGGGGGGAGGGGAGGGAGGTGTTGGGGAGGGTTGGGGAGAGGGGAGAGGGTTGGGAGGGGTTTTGTCTTTTTAAAAAATGTATTGTAAAACTTTTCAATAAAAAAACCATGATTGGGCAGTGATGTATGGATCTAAAAAATAAAAAATACCTCCTCACCTCAGAGGTATATAGTGGTCTTTGTATGAAGAAAGAAGAGAAGCAAACAAGCAAGAAAGGTTTTTTTTAAAAAAAGGTACATGATTATTTTTTTGATCAATTATTCAGGGTTTTTTAAGATCAGAGTTTAAAAATATTGACTGAAAACCAGCCATCCCTACCAATGTTGTTGGAAAAATCTGTACAAAAGTAGTTAATCATTACAATTCAGTAAGTTATGTCTGCTTTCTTGTATAATTGCAAATGGTAATATATGTGCCATTTGAACAGAACCTTAAGTCTTTTTTTCCATGGAAAATTTATGACTGACACTTGCTGTATAATTGCTAGAGGCATTCCTCCATTAACTAGAAGATCTACATCTTCCCTTGAAATACATTGAAATAGTTTATGGCCAATTTGTTTATATCTCACTTGGGAAATGTAATTGATAAACTATTTCCAATACTTTAAAAGGGAACTGTGTTATTAAGCACCTGACGTGGAAAGATTTTTTGTTATTTCTTCACTTTATCCAATCTTTTCAAGCTGCGGAATGACTCCTATAGGAAAAAAATTAGAGAGGTGTAAATTTTTGTGCAAATTATTGTTCTATTAAGAATACTTAAACAAATTGTTCTGAATTAGCTTCCAGAATATAAATATCTATGCAGAAATCCCCCCTTCCAATCTATTCCCTTTAAGCCCATCAACTACTAGATACAGTAAATATCCAGTTAAAATGGAAGAGATCCATATGGACTTAAGTTTTCTGCCTAATGATGGGTTGGCAAATGCACATTGACTTAGAGATCTGATAAAAGAGAACCTTCTTCTCCAAAAGCCTGTTGCTTTAGAGAAGGAGAGAGAGAGAAAAATGTGGTTTCAGAAAAACAAAGGGTCAAAATCTTGGGGGAAATGCCCCATTGCCACATTTATGTTAATGCAATATTGTGAAAGTTACAGAATATAAATCTTTTGTATGTAGAGCTGCCTTCTACTATTTTTAACCATCTAATTTGCAGATGGAGAATCAGCAGCTACATTCATTACCATTAGGCCTTTAATGAACAATTTGTCTGGAAGAATGAGTCCCCCCCCCCAGTGTAGTCTTCAAGGGGGAAAGAGACATTGTCAAGGAGAAAAAGGAACAAAGGAAGTGGATTTAAAAAAGAGACGAAACATTTAGCGCTTTTACTAGATTGCCCAAGTTCCCAATTCAGTCTTAGAAAATGAAGTGTGGGATCTTGCACACATCACACCATCTTGCTCTATAGATTTCCCCATAACCATAAAATTTCTTTCTTAGAAGATTGGTAGGATGTAAGCAAATTTCAGAGAAAACACTTTTCCCCCCTTTGAGTCAGTGCTTGGAGATATAACATGGAAAATTTCAAAGGGAGAAATAGTTTGTAGGTTGGAAAGATAAGATTCTTATTCTGAGGCAAATTTTCCTTTATTATTCTTTAAACTATCCATTTATCTACTTTGATCATGAAAAGCACTTAGTTTTTGATTATCTGACTGGGGTATGATTGAAGGGGTGGGTGGGAAAGAACCAAATTATCCAAATATCATTAAGGTGAAACACTTAATCTTTGATTGGCAAGCCAGAGAAACTTGCTGATTCTTTTTAGACATTAATGCTCTACTTGAGTTTTTTCTAATTGTTCCATTATATAAACTTAAGCCACTGAAATTCATATTAAATTATATCAAGGATTTCATTCAAACCATCAAGATTTTAAGAATCACTACTATGGCACAAATATATCCACATGTTAACAGTGTGGCAGAGAAAATTAAGAGGTGAGAGCTGCAAGACCACAAGGTGGTCATTATTAATTGCATTATATCTTCTCAAATCACCACAAACTCAACTGACACTACAAGAACTGTGTGTCTATTATCACTACAGTTGTGAGAACAACTGTAGGCACTATGAGACCATCATACTGATAAGCAGGTGTGGCTATAGAGCAAGTACAGCTGAAAGTATGGAAAAAGATGGCCTACACAAGAAGTGTCAAATGCAGAAAACTAACAAAAATTGGCAAAATTTGTCATTGCAAGAAGAGTGCAAAGAAAGCTGTTACAGAGGCCAAGACAATCACTACTGGGACTTATACAAACAACTGGACAGAAAGGAAGATAAAAAAGAAGGAAGGAAGGAAGGAAGGAAGGAAGGAAGGAAGGAAGGAAGGAAGGAAGGAAGAAGTCATGACAGCTGGCTTTCCTCTATCTAGAAAAAGCTTTTGACTGTCTTCTGCATCAACTGATAAAGCAAACAATACATGACCTTGGTATGGCCAAGCTACTCATAAAATGGAACCAGATGCTCTATGTTAGTACTGAGTAAAGCTGAATAAGATGTATGGCTGGACCTTCTGACAGCTTTCATGTGAAAGTTGGTTTGCCCCAAGGCACAGCATTATTACCACTGCTGTTCATTCTCATCATGGATATCATCATGTGAGATCTGCATCACAGTGGTCCTCGCTCAATGCTGCTGATGTCCTACTTGCAGCTACCACCAGGGAAGAACTGCAGTGCTGTGTTCAGACAAGGAACAACTATTTTAGCCAATTTGGTTTGCAGCTCAATATCAAGAAGACTGATATCTGGAAGCCAGCTGAGCCCTTCCACCATCCAATCAATGGTGAAGACCTAATGAAGACAAACTCCATCCATTACTTAAGATCCCTATGCAAAGTGATGGCAAGATTAATGGAAAAATGTGCATGAGGGTGAATGCAACATGGCTGAGGTAGAATATCAATAGAGTACTGTGTATTAACACATGCCAATTCACTTTAAATCAGAAGTGTATAGCATAATGGTTCATCCCATAGTACTGCATGGTGCTGGTGCTGATGCTGGCCAACCAACAAAAGTGTTGAATGTCTTCTACATGGAGATGCATACAATCATTAGGCATCTCCCTTTTTGACCCACATCAGTAATGAAACAGTTTGGCAGCAGATAGGTGTTACACCAATAACAGATAATATGTGGGGAAAATGCCTACACTATATGGCCATGTCCTAGTAAAGACCAACATAAAGTTGGCAAGACACAATTGACATAGACATGAAATGTGCACTATTGGACCTGGTTGCTGCATTTTATTGTATGAAATGGTGTTTATTGATCTGAAAAATGGAACCTGCATCTATCATAAAATGCTAGGAAGAAGATCAGCTATGAGATGCTAGATTATTATAGTCAGCAGAATCAGCAGTGAACTCCATTGACACAAGAAGAAGACATGTGTGAAACACTGTCATCAGATAAATGCCGCCATTAGGTGTTTGCATCTTAATGTTTGACCTAAGACATGAAATTTATATGAGGCTTTCATTATGCAGATGTCCTGATGACAGCTCGAGTCAAATGGTTCCTAACTTTTCATATCTTAGGTCCCTTAAATAATCCTATGAAAGAACTTGGGTCCTTCTAGAATAGGAAAAACACACACATGTGTTTGTGTTTGTTTATAGGCAGTCTGGATTATAGGTAGTTGTGATAGTTTTAAGGATGTAAGAGACTTAAAAAATTAATCTTGTTAATAATTTTACTGCTATAATTAAAATGATTGAGAACTAGAGTTCTCTCTTATGATCAAACCGAAGAATATAGCCAAAGAAAGTATTGAACTAAAACAGAATGCTTCTTTATTCAACTTCCAAAATCTAAATCTTTCAGAGACTTTAGTTATAGATTCCAGCAATACATTGTCACAATGCTGTTTCCTTTGCTATGACATTTTCAGTGGGAGACTAGAAACTCTGACTTTCTTTTTGCCTCTCCTCTCCTCCCTTGTGAGCTCTTTCCTGATTTGGGATGGGGAATCTGCTTCCATCTTGTCTATGTATATAATCAGTAATGCATGTACAGCTGGTTAGAAACACTGCTTTGGTCAACCACCTTTCCTAAAAGTCATTTCTGAAGTTGGAATAGAAATGCTGACAACTACAAAATAGGTTTTCAGAGATCTAGTGATCCCATTTTGGAGGGAAAGTATTACTGCTGTAGCCTTTCCCACTTCTTAGAAATGTCCACTTCTATTTCTAGTTCTTTTTCTTTCAGCAGGAGTCCTGTATAGGGCCAAGGTAACAATAGTCAGAGGGAAAATAAAACCTGTCTCATGTCATATAAAAGTGAATAAACACAAAGTTCCAATCTTGCAACTCTGACAAGGAAATGTTGATGTCTCACCAGAACAAAACAAGATGTCCACCAAGTATGCCTTACTGAATTCTATATCTAAATTCTGAACACCAAGGAGCAATAGCCATAAACTATGATTAAAGCTTTGATTTGTGAACTTAGAAAGATAATTAAAGCCCATTGAAACCAGTGGGACTTACATATGTCTTTCTTCTCACCTCCATTTTAAAAAAAATCTCAGTGTAAAAATCTGTGTTCAAACATAAACATTATCAAATCCATTTATTATTATTTATTACACTATTTCTACTGGCCAATGTGATTGAGATCCTCAATGAACATTTTAAAGGAGAAAATGTATTTTAGGTCTACCCTATCTGGGCTGCCGAACTCCAGATGACCATGAGATACAGAAAACTCTATCCTGCAATCTCCTGGATGTACAACTTCCTTGTGAAGTTGATTCCTAAGTGCAAAAAACAGATGTACACATTACTGATATACTCACTTCAGCGTCCGATGACAGTGTTCCAAGCTAACTTTGAAACATTTCTTCTCTTTTTTCCTTCTCATTCTGAGTATTTCTAAGTTGTCCCTAAAAGGAAAAAAAATCCCAATTATTTATTAATTTCACAATCTAAATTTTAGCTTTTTTAAAAAAGCTAAACAATTTATAAGGCATGCACAACTCCTGGCTGCAGTCATCTTTCAGAAAGTTGTCCCTTTTATAGTCCCAGATCTCTTGTAAATGTTTTGATTAATTTCAACATCAATTTGCAAACAAAGAAGAGGACAGATTTATACACATTTTTAGCATGCATTTTTGCAAGTCTTTATGTCAATTCCTATGGATGTTTATCTTTTTACATATCTAATTTTCCTTAATAGGCATATTTTTATTACTCATTTTGAGCTGAGAATTTGATCATAAAAGCTAAAAAAATGAAGTTTGGAAGGCAGATTTATTGTGGTTTGTTTAGACAGGTAAACTTGGATATATTAAGTTCTGAACAAGTATTTTTTTTAGTTATTTGTATGGATATTTATTCAGGCATCCCAGTGTTTTGGATAGACACCAGTTGTTACAATTTGCCTGTTGCAAAATGGTTTCTAGAGTGAAGTTGAGTCAAATTCATGATAAGCAGGCAGTTACCTAAAGCACAGATGCCATTCCTTGTTTCTGTGTTCAGTCTTCAACAAAAAAAGATCCAATTCCATTATCTTTACCCTTTTTCTTGTTCCTCTTGACATTCTGCTTGAAATACAGAAAGTTGTTCCCAGAATGCATTGCAAAGTTCTATTCTATTCAAGAGACACACTAGATTTAATATTCTGTTTTGTTTCTCTTTGAAAAATGAATACAAGGAATAGAGGGAAAAGGATTAAGTTGGCATTTGATTTTAAAATACAGCATGTTGCCCTGAGCACATGGACCAATTTTCATTCTGATATCTTGAAGCTTGATGGAGTTATAATGTTACCAATTAGCTCCTAAATAAACTTAGAAATTAAATTTTCCTGAATAGACTGTTAATGCAAAGGCCAAGTGTGCTCTCCAGCAATACTCAAAATATCCTTGTTAAGTAGGTCAGCTTCAGTCCTATTTTAGAGGTGGGGAACTGATTTTTGGAGACAGTTAATTGCCAGAACTATCCAATCCATATTAATTTGGGCCTTGAAGGAACATATCTGGTGGCTCAACAAGAAGAACATGTACAAAAATGTAGAAAAGCATTTGCATTTGACATGCTTCTGTTTCTATTACTGTCATTATAAAAATACTCAACTTGCTTAAGAGAATTATAAAAAGATTTCTAGAGACTTTTTGCAGAAATGAATCAGTATGAATCAGTCACAAGGATGTTTTGCTCCTATTGCATTTTGGATTGAATTAGGAACAGGGGTAAGTCTGTGAGCAATTAATGTTAATTTAAATTGAAATTAGAATTATAGAAAAAAGATATAAAATGCCATCTATTCTAAAAGACAAGACTCCTGAAACAAATAATCTAGACCAGAGAATAAAATGTTAAAATGTAGCAATCATTCAGATTTCACTTTTCTCCAAATTTTGCCAAACAGTTCTCAGTGACTGCTTCTTACTGCTGTTTTTCTTTGCTGGCTGTATTTTGGGCAGGGCTGCTTAAGTGCTTGTAAAGTCCCCAAATATTTGGTAAAAGCCATTTTGCTGCTGCAAAAGTGAGATGAGAAACGCGAATCCTTTACAATTGCTAAGGAAAAAGAGGGGAGGGGGAATTTACCATTTTTAAGTGAAGTACAATAAAATAAAATGGTCATTGGAACAGATGCATATCTATACATCTACACATAGTATATTAACTTTGCTTTTTAATATTCACACAACTGGATGATGTCAATTAATGTTCATTAATTAATATTCATTTGCAATCATCTTAAAAAAAATTGGGGGATCAAGCTTGCCCTGAACTGCTCTCTACACCTTTACTTAAAGTTCTGTATCAACTCTGCTAGGCTGGAGAGTAGATTGATGACAGTGGGTAATAAATAAAACCTGAAACAAAAGAGAGAAGGCCTCAGACTTTGCACATCTTGTCCCTTGTAGTTCCTTGACTATGATACATAATCAATTAATTACAGCTGATTGCTGCTGGCAATGGACAGTTGTTTTCAAGAAAGGGAGCCAATTTTGGAAACCTTTAAATCAATGTTTTTCTAATTAAGTTGCCAGGAAAAGTGCAAAACGAAAAGGTATCCTGAGGGACTAATTGATTCCCAACTAAGTCTGCAGAGGTCTGGATTGTAAGGCTATGGAAAGAACACTTCTGTTTCAGATGGACCTAAATAATAGGTATAATAAAAGGACAGTTTAGAAGAATAATTCCACACCTAGACATGGGTTACTTGATAATAAACTGCCTACTAGAGCAAATAAAACTACAATCACAAATCTCCTGGATCACCAAACTAACAAATTTTGTAAGAAGCTGTGGCCTTCCTGTTTCTTGCGTAACAAGAGAACAATCTAAAAAAAGAGTTGCCCAAAGAATGAAGGATATAGAAGCACAAACTGATATAGCTATCCTTAGTAAGGTGGGTAACTTGAAATGGCTGAGTAAATACAAACGTACTTTTCAAGTGGACAGTTATTTGAAGTTACAACTCCCAAAACATCTTAGGGAGATATTTAGGAGAGCAAGATTCGAACAGCTTGACACAATGGTCAGATATGGGAGATTTCATGCTATACCGTACAATGAGCGTCTCTGCATTTGCGGAGCGGCAGAGGTAGAGGACCTGGCTCACATCCTATTTGACTGTTGTCTGTATAAGAGGGTGAGAGACAGGTATCTTGGTCTATATACCAAACGAATGACCCATTGGGATCCCCATATCAAAATAACTTATCTTATGTCCGGTCAGAACTTGAAAATAACATTTAACGTAGCACAGTATTTAAACAAAATGATCCAGTTAAGATCTGCATATGTGGGACTGATTGGGGTAGATTGCAAGGGCGACTCCGAAATATAATGTTACCATATTTTATCTATATCTTAAATTTGTATTTTATTACTATTTCATCTTAAATTGTATTTTATTTTAATTCCATTTTAAATTGTATTTTATCAAATTCCATTTTGGATTGCTTTTATCACGTTTTGGTGATGCTTTGTTGCTGGAACTTTGCACTTTGATATGGCCCAAGGGCTAATCAATAAAGTTGTTGTTGTTGTTGTTGATAATAAACCTCCCATGTTTGCATATGTGAAACAACCATCAGAAAGCAACATCATGGAAGTAACTTCCCGTGCTTCCTAAATCACTGCGGTATAGTATTTTTCAAAAGAAGGAATTCATGTAATAAACTGCTCATTAAATGTTTTTGTTACTATGAATCTGCTTGTATTTGTTTTCTCCCTGCCCATATGCACAGGTGAATATCTCTCTCTCTCTCTCTCTCTCTCTCTCTCTCTCTCTCTCTCTCTCTCTCTCTCTCTCTCTCTCTCTCTCTCTCTCTCTCTCTGTGTGTGTGTGTGTGTGTGTGTGTCTGTCTCTGTCTCTGTCTCTCTATACACACACACACACACACATACATATATATGTGTGTGTGTATATATATATATATATATCCCAGATTTATTATTTTTACATATTACAGGTAGTCCTTACCTTACAACCACAATTGAGCCCAAAATTTCTGTTGTTAAGTGAGACATTTGTTAATTTTGCCCTATTTCATGAGCTTTCTTGCCACAGTTATTAAGTTAGTGACATGGTTGTTAAGTGAATCTAGCTTCCCCATTGACTTTGCTTATCAGAAATTTGCAAAAAGTGATCATATGATCCTGGGACACTGCGACTGTCATAAATATGAATCGATGGCTAAGCATCTGAATTTTGATCACATGGGGATCATGGAGTCATAAGTGTAAAAAATGGCCATGCCATTTTTTTTCAGTGCCATTGTAACTTTGAAAAGTTACTAAATGAACTGTTGTAAGTTGAGGACTACCTGTACTCAAACATATTCAACACACCTTCCTCCTCATATTTCTCCCACTGCAGCAATCCTGTGTGTGTCAGAATCCAGTCATATTTCATTTCTATCTATCTTCTCTGAGCAATCATTACTGTCTCCTGGATTCTGTCACACTAAAAAGGGGGAGGGGGTATGCATGGGGAGTTTACTACTTTCACTTCCTATCTTCACTACAAAGTAACCTTTTGTTGATTCACTTCGGATCTGTTAACAAAACAATCTAGCCATCTGCCTTTCATCCCATGCCTCTCTGAAGCTCTTCTCTTTACCGACAGTGGGGGGAAAGGGGAGGGGAAAGATGTAACACTTGGAGTTGGGGTAATAAGAGAATTGGATGATCATCCTGAGGGACCCAGACTGATGTTATCTGTACTGAAGTAACACCTAGCAATCTGCCAGTTTGGATCGCCGGAAGAACTGTGGGTGGGGTGGGGGCTGCTTGGCAACACTTTAAAACATTGAATGGTGAGGAGGGTTCCCCAGATCCTGTCTAGCATGCCTATAATCAATTTCTCCTAATAAAGATTCCTGTTGGAGGAAACCGCTTCCAAGAGTTCTGTTTTCTTAAGATGTAGATTGAAGTGGGTTGTTACATTAGACAGGCTCTGCAGTAATAGTCAACCTGGAAGGGAGAACCTTGTCGGGGGACTTTGCAAAAATTAAAATGTCAAACAATGAGGCAGGGAAGGGAAAAACCCTCCCAGAGAGGGAGCCGTCTCCCCAACTAACAACCTGCCAGCTGTCGGGATCTGAAATGTCATACTCCTCAGGAGAAGAGGTGGTGGAGATGCATAACCACAAACCTCGGTGGTCAATGGGTGTTGGAAAGAAAAGCGAGTGGGAAAAGAAATCAAGAAAAGTGACCCTGCGACGGGGGCCCAACCAACCAGAATGGAAGCAGGAGATAGAGAAATTCCTGCACGTAAGAGGAAGGAAGTTGGGCACAACACTCGAACTGGATCCTAGAGAAAGCTATCGACCTGATGAAAAGAACACTCAGCTCCCTAGGGGAGAAGAGTTCCGAGCCCCATGGCTGCACCAGCACCTGGAGCTGCATTTGGAGAGACACTGAGGAGGAATTGTAACCTGCAGTTCCAATCCACTGATCCAGTAGCAACCATTTCAGTGGGTCCCACTCCCTGCCAAACCGCAGATGGTGATCCAAATGGAAGACAATACCACCGACAACAAAGGCACTGATCCATTCAAGGACTTCTGCCGCTGGATGCAAAATTCAAGGGGGAGCCAACACGCTTGGGGTTTTTCCTAACCCAAGTCCTCAACTACACATGGAAGAATATGGCTGGCACATCCCCAGTGACAAAACCCATATCCGCATCATGCAATCTGCTCTGGATGGACTGGCCGCAGACTGGGTGGTGAATTTGCATGACTCCGATGTCTCATAGCTCAATGACTTCAACCATTTTATGTCCTCTCTGAGGAGGTGATTTGAGGACCCTCTGGCTGATTGCAAAGCCCATGAAAGAATCAAAACAATGAGGCAAGCAGATGCCCAGTAGCTGAATACATGCAAGAATTCTCAGCCATTGCCAGCAAGCTGAACTGGCTGGAAGACATCCTATTTAGCCATTTCAAAGACAGCCTAAATTACGACCTATACAACACCTGCCTGCCTTGGGGGAACCCACACCAACTTGACAACTGGTACGTCCTGGCACAGGAAGCAAAGATCGACCGACTGAGGAGGCGCCGCTGAGGAAAACAATGGAGCCACTCACCACCTGAGCTGACACGCGAGCCAACGAAGCCACCAACTATGGCCAAGAAGCCAACAAGCTGTTTCAAATGTGGGAGAGAGGGGCATTGGGCCATAGAATGCCACTTGAAAGCTCCCCAGCACAACCCAGACAGATCACCGGCCAGCAAATCCAGGAAGTCCCCAGCGAAGCCAAAAGAATCTGCCATGAGAGTGATAGAGGCTGTAGAATCCCCAACCTCTGCTCAACGCGGGGAAGGAACTCCAGCCTACACCGCAGGTCCGGTGGATGCCTCAGATGACAGCTTGGAGGGTGAACACCTGGTAAGTGGACCCATCGCACCCATCCTCAAGACAGTGACTATATTAATTCCCTCCATGCCCGTAGCTGTCAAGGTGAAAGCCTTAATAGACTCTGGCAGCACCCAATGCCTCATTAGCCTGACACTTGTGGGAAATCTGGGCATTCAGTTGAGGCTAGAACAACCAATTTCATTTGGTCAGTGTTGTGGCACCGACCCCCGTGCCTGTCCTAACCAAGGAAGAGGACTCTGAGGATGATGGGGAGGGACTGGCAAGGCCTCCCTCTCTGGAGCCCTCCTCTCTGGCAAGGCCTCCATCTCCATCAGAAGGCTGAGAGGAGCAGCCTGGGAGTAGCCAGGCTGGGAGGGAGCTCGAGCAGCTGCAGCAAATACAGTCTAGTGACGATGACTCATGGCTAGACCCTCGAGAAAGATGCAGGGCAAAGCGTTTGCAGCAATGTAGGTTGAGTAGGAGGGCCAGGGAGTAGCTGAGTCATTGAGCCACACCCCATAAGGTACAAAAGGGGGTGTGGCTGCTCTCAGAACTTTGTGACGAACAATAGTTTAAACAACTTCTGGTCACATCTTTGGAACTCTGCTTCTTGTTTGAAACCCTGGTCTGAATTCTTGGCAATGCTTCTGTACATCTGCTTCTGGACTGTTTGTTTGGATGTTATCTCATTCCAGCTGACGTTTGAGGTAACGAGCCTATTTTGCTGCCAAGGCCTTATCAGAAGGCAATTAACTAAAGCCTGTAGAATTAACTCTTGCTAGTTGTGCCTGCTTGTCTGTTTGTTTGTACTCCGGGAGGGGGAACAGAACAGCCAGTTAGATGGGTCCATAGCAGGTGTGTGTGTGTGCCAGCTACCCTAGCCACTTTACCAGTCCACCTATCCTTGGGGAACCATGAGGAAGACATAATGTTTGTAGTGACCCCAGGCATGGAATTCCCAATGATCCTAGGGATGGAATGGTTAAAGAAATGGAACCCCTGGGTAAATTGGAGGACAGCAGAAATCAACTTCCCGAAGGGGGACCCTACAGACTTAAAACCCCAAGGGGATCAACCAAAATTAAGAATGGAAAAAGCATCCATGGGAGAAGAAAGGGGGCTACCTGAAATACCAGAGGAATACAGAGATGTTGCTGAAGTTTGCAGTGAGGAGAGGGCAGATGAGCTTTCCCCCCCCCCCAACCCTTGGACTGTGCTATAGAATTCAAGCCCAGGGCAAAACTTCCGAAGCCCAGATTATACTCCATGAGCCCAAAGGAAAAGGAAGAAATGGAAAGATTCATACAGAAAAACCTAGAAAGGGGGTTCATTGAGCAAGCCAAGCCTAAAGCAGCTGCTCTGGTCCCCTTTAGAGAGAAAAAGGACAGCTCTTTGTGCTTGTGCATGGACTATCACCTGTTGAACACAATCAGTGAAAGCAACCTATGCCCCTTACCCCTTATCACACCTCTTGAAAGGAATTTTTTTACTAAACTAGATCTAAGGGAAGCGTATTACCGCATTAGAATTAAGGAAGGGGGTGAATGGAAAACCACATTTAATTGCCCAATGGGGTGCTACCAATTCAAAGTTTTGCCCTTTGGATTACAAGGGGGCCCTGCAGTATTTATGTAATTAATCAATGAGGTACTAAGGGAGCACCTATTTAAGGGGGTCCTGGTTTATCTAGATGACATCCTTATCTTCACCGAAACAAAAGAGGAACATGTCAACCTAGTCAGAGAGGTTTTAAAGAGCTGCCCACCTATATGCCAAATTATTGAAATGCGAATTCCACCAGGAAAGAATAGACTACCTGGGTTATCACATATCCCCACAGGGCATTGAAATGGACCCAGAGAACGTTAGAGCAGTATTAGAATGGACACCACCTCGCACAAGAAAGCAACTGCAAAGTTTCCTGGGCTTCATAAACTTTTACCGCCAATTCATCCCCTCATTTGCCCAGATAACCCTGCCCCTCACGAACTTATTAAAAATGAAGGGAGTATCTTCAGTAAATTCTAGCCAGCTACTAAAATGGACAATGGAATGCCAAGCAGCATTTGAGAGATTAAAGAGACTCTTTTCTGCAGAACCTATTCTGAAACACAGGCAGATGCAAGCGATGTGGCAGTGGAGGCTGTACTATTACAAGAAAATGATGAAGGGGTATTGCAACCTTGCACATATACATCCAAGAAACTCACCGAAATGGAACAGCGCTAGTCTGGGTGGGAGAAAGAGGCATACGGGATACATTGGTCATTACTTACATGGCGTCAGTTCCTTAAAGGGAATAAAATCCCTTTTCAGGTGTGGACAGACAGACCACAAAAATCTGGCAGCATTGAAAACACCCAGGAAACTCAACCCTAAGCAACCCCGCTGGTCCCAACATTTTCACCAATTCCGCTTTACGTTCAATCCTTTGCTGGGGAGAAAGAACTTCCTGGCAGATGCACTATCTCGCATGGCCCAATATAACAGCACACAAGCCACCAATTCTAAACCACTTATGGTGGAATCACAGCTGGCAGCACCAGTAACTACCAGAGCCCAAGCTAAATTAAAACTGCAGCTGGATAGCCAAACTGGAATTGAATTCTGGAAAGCTTTGGAAACAAATGAATGGTTCCAGAAAAATAGACACATGTGCACAATGAAGGATGGACTACCTTGGGTGGGGGAAAAGTTATATATACCAATCATCCAGAAAGTCACATTCATGCAACTTTGCCATGACACAAAAATCAGCAGGGGATTTTGGATTTGTAAAACATTACACTTAATTAAAAGGCAATTTTGGTGGCCATCCATGAAAAAGGACATAGAGAGTTACGTGGCCAGCTGCCCGACTTGTGCTACTGCAAAGAGGTTTCAAGGGAAATCATCCAGACTGTTACAAACAGTGGCAAATTCCTCAGCCCCCTGGAGGGAAATAGCCATGGATTTTAATTTTTTTCCCCTTTAAATTAGTTTAACTTTAATCCCCCCCTCCCCCACCCCTATCTTACCCTCCCTATCCCTCTCCCCCATTCCCTCCTCCCCCCTGACTTCCCAGAGCTAAATACAGGGTATAAAAAAGAAAAACAAACATAAGCATCCATATGCTATCACAATAAACTATTAATTCTATCACCCTCTAGCTCATGTAAAATGATTACAAACAATATTACTATTACAGATAAGAAAAAAAAGAAAGAAAACAGAAAAGGAACTTTACTCAAATACTAAATAAAATTTCTTAATCCCAATCCTTATTCATATTAATTTCAAAAAAGGAAAAAAAAAATTCATCTACTATTTACATTCTCCCACATTTCTCTAAATTCTAAACAAATTCTCAATTACGCGCCAAAAGCGCCTATCTCTATTAACCTTATTAATCTCCAACCAAACTGAACTATGATCAAAAATAGTTCTTGCATATATCACACCAAATGTCTCACAGTTCCAGATCATCCATCTATACGTCTAGGACACCATTCCAATCTCCAATGAAAATAAAATAAAAAATTTAAAAAATTTATAATCCAATTAAGTAACCTTTATATGTAGTAAGTTCGCCCAGGTTCGCCTGGTGCGCCAGTTGCGGCCCTATCTAAGCCGGGATGATCTATGCACGGTCACTCACGCGCTCGTGACCTCTCTACTAGACTACTGCAACGCTCTCTACATGGGGCTGCCCTTGAGGACCACCCGGAAGCTCCAACTGGCACAGAATGCAGCCGCGAGTGTTGTGTTGGGAGTTTCCCGATACTCCCATGTCACACCTCTGCTCCGTGAGCTGCATTGGTTGCCAGTTGTCTTCCGGGTGAGATTCAAGGTACTAGTAATGGTGTTTAAAGCCCTACATGGCAGGGGTCCGGAGTACCTTAGGGAACACCTGCTGCCGGCGTCAACTTCCCTCCGCCCTGTGCGTTCCCACAGAGAGGGACTCCTAAGGGTGCCACCGGTCAGAGAATGTAGATTGGTGGCCCCCAGGGGGAGATCTTTCTCTGTGGGCACCCCGGAGCTATGGAACCAGTTACCGGTTGAGCTCCGGACGGCGCCCGATCTTCGCTCCTTTCGCCGCGATCTGAAAACATACCTGTTCGAACAAGCCGGCCTGGCCTGAGGGGGGATTGGTGGGGTTTTTTACTATCATTTTATTGGGGTTTTTATTAATGTACCAACTGTTTTTATGGGCATGTATTTAATTATCTTTTAATTTTTGTAACTCTGTGTTTTATTCTTGCCCTGTACACCGCCCTGAGTCCTTCGGGAGAAGGGCGGTATAGAAATATTAATAAATTAAATTAAATTAAATTAAGAAAAATCAACTTGTTATTGATTAGGAGCTTGCATTCCAATCTTAAATTCAATAAATACTTTTAGTCCATAACCCTAATATGCGTTTCTTGCAAACAAATAGCATCAGTCTTAAATTGTTTTAAATATTGAAAAACTTTCTTTCTCCTCTATGATGAATTTAATCCATTGACATTCTAAATTAGAGATTTAGTCACCAATCTTGACGCTCCAAAGCTTTTGGAGCACGTCTGAAATGACCCCTGTATCTTCTTTGGACCGCGCCCTTCCCACAGCTTCACTATAAGTACGCTTTGGAGGTTCCATAACTTTCTGCTTATCTTGCTCTTGCTCTCGTCTCGCTCGTCTTAGGGCGGCACGCGTCATCCTCTGCTCTCCAGCAGCAACCGATGAGGCTGTAACTTGATCCCCTCCAGCACCGTTCTCCTCTGTCTGTCTATCTGCAACATCTTGAGGCTTTCCCTCGCCATATCCCTTTGCAGCTTCCAGAAGTGATAGGGGGGTTGCTTTTAACACATTGCTATAAAAATCACGTGCCTGGGCCACAGTAGCCAAACGATGTCTTTTACCTTCGTGCATCACCACCAGTCCAACTGGAATCTCCCATCTAAACTTGAGATCACATTTCTTAAGTTCCTGTACAAGAAATGCAAAATCTTTCCTTCTCCTTAAAATCTTTGGAGGAATCTCTTTTAAAACCAAAACTTCTTGCTCAGCAACTACCAATTTAGTATCATAAGCAGCTTGAATGACTTCATCTCTAATTACTCTCTTTGTAAAATAGACCACCACATCTCTGGGTAACTTCCTCTGTCTTGCAATCCATGAATTTACACAAAAATTTTTATCCATACTTCCCTCAATTTCAGATGCTGGCTGGCCCAATACCGGTTCCAAAGCCTCAGAGATCAGCTGCTTTAAATCTTCTTTAGAATTCTCCTTTAAACCCCTAATTCTAATAGCATACTGCATCTGTTGGTACTGAACAAGGCTCAATTCTCCGTCCATTTTGTCCCTTATATTTTCATCCTCTAATACCTTTGCTTCTAATATAGAGTTCTTTTGACTGAGATCCTCCACTTTTTCACCCAGCTGTTGCACACATTCAGCTACACTTTCAATCATAGACAACATGTCTACCCTCATTGCTCTAAACTTCTCTTCCATCTTCTTCTCCAATTTCTCCTCCAGCTTTTTCAACTTTTCATCCATCATATCAGACATTAACCGTGAATGCTTTTCAAGGGCATCTTGTAATTCCTTAAGCGTCAGTGCTGGAGGAAATGCAGGAGGAAGCAAAGCTTGCAACGAGGTCTGTTGCACCGGGGAAGACCCCGCACTCCGAAGAGCTTTAGAAGTCTTGGCCGCCATCTTTCCCCACTTTCACTTATTGCACACTTTCACTTTAAAGCTATAAAATCCATTGAGCTAGAGAGTAAAGCTAAAAGTCCACATCACCTTGACCTCCTGTATCGCTCTGCCTGCATCTTGATACTCAAAAGTATTTCCTTTTGGCAGGGGTGGTTGCTAACGCCTGGCTCTGCTCCAAAAATCACGGAGCAGAGACGCTGCGCAGCTCGGAGCAACCCAGGCTTTGGGGGGGCTCAATCCTTCAGCCGCCCAAACTCTCAGCTCAGGCGGCCACGGAGAGCTCAACCCCTACCTGGGGCCTCACCCCCTCCTCTTCTCCTGAGGAGGGGGCTTCAAATCCATCTAAACAGCTGATCGGCGCTGTTTACGATGGAAAAAACACAGCTGCGGAGCGGGCAGCCCGGAGACGGCTGTCTTCGGCGTCGCGTCGCCACCGGAAGTCTGGAAATAGCCATGGATTTTATAGTGGAATTACCAGAAAGCAATGGGAATACTGTAATCTGGACAGTCACAGACTTGTTTTCCAAACAGGTGCACTTCATCCCTTGTCAAAAGATTCCCACTGCAAAAGCCTTAGTGAAACTTTTCATGCAGCATATTTACAGATTGCACGGGGCACCACAACGTATCATATCTGATAAGGGGGGTGCAATTTACATCGGCATTTTGGAAGGAATTTTTATTCCTTTTAGGGACCATGCAGGGAGTGACATCTAGTCATCATCCTCAAGGGAATGGTCAAGCTGAAAATTCAAACTCAGTACTTGAGCAATATTTAAGATGCTTTATTAATTTCCAGCAAACGAATTGGACAGACTTACTACCTTTTGCAGAAGTTGCCTATAATAATGCAGTCCACTCCAGCACAGGTTACACTCCTTTTCAAATAGCTACCGGTCAGAGTTTCAACCCCATGCCAGAACTAACCCTAAATGAACCGGTAATCCCATCATTGAAAGAATGGATAGAACAATTACAAAACACTTGGCCAATAGTTAGAAAAGCCCTAGATGAATCTAGGCAAGCATATAAAACACAAGCAGATAAAAAAAGAAGTGAACCCACACCATTCATTATAGGAAAAATGGTATATTTGTCTACAAAATACCTAAAATCTTCACAATCCTGTAAAAATCTTGGACCAAAATATATAGGACCTTTTCCAATTAAAATAATTATAAACCCAGTAACAGTAGAATTAGAATTACTCAAAAATCTTAGACAAATACACCCAATTTTTCACTGCAGTTTGCTGAAAAGAGAACAACAGTCACCATTATGCCCAAAATTTCCCCCCACCACCACCTCCAATCATGGTGGAAGGAGAACAACACTTCAAAATAAAGGAAATCCTAGACTCTAGAAGATACCATGGAACAACTCAATACCTAGTAGCATGGAAATACCTCCCATCCTCACAAAATGAGTGGGTCTACAAACATCATGTAAAAGCTCCAAAGCTATTAAAAAAGTTTCATTCAGAGTATCCTAACAAGCCAGACTAACTTTTATACCTGTTTTGTTTTCTTTACAGGTAGATCTCTCTTATTTCTAAGGGGAGTTGGATGTCAGAATCCAGTTATATTTCATTTCTATCTTCTCTGATTTTTTTAAAAAAACAATCATTACTGTCTCCTGGATTCTGTCACACTGAAAAGCGGGAGGGGGGTATGCATGGGGAGTTTACTACTTTCACTTCCTGTCTTCACTACAAAGTAACCTTTTGTTGATTCACTTCGGAATCTGTTAACAAAACAATGTAGCCATCTGCCTTTCATCCCATGCCTCTCTGAAGCTCTTCTCTTTACCGACAATGGGAGAAAAGGGGAGGGGAAAGATGCAACACTTAGAGTCAGGGCAATAAGAGAATAGGATGATCATGCCAAGGGAGCTGGACTGATGTTATCTGTACTGAAGTAACACCTAGGAATCTGCCGGTTTGGATCGCCCAGAAGAACTGCAGGTGGGGTGGGGGCTGCTTGGGAACACTTTAAAACATTAAATGGTGGGGAGGGTTCCCCAGATCTTGTCTAGCATGCCTGCAATCAATTTCTCTTAATAAAGATTTCTGTTGGAAGAAACCGCTTTCAAGAGTTCTGTTTTCTTAAGATGTAGATTGAAGTGGGTCGTTACAGTGTGGTGGGTTGGCTGAAATAGAGAATGACTGGGCAACAAAGTTATCCAGCACACAAAATTCCCTTTTTTGTTCAGTACTTTCCAAAACACTGAATTCCTATTCTGTATTCTCATTTTAAGCAGCAGATTTACCAAGGTGTGCATGTGTGAATGGACCATTACAAACAGGCTATAATAATCTCCTTTTATGTCTTATAGCCCACATTCCAGAAGAAATCATTTTATAGATCATTGTAATGGAATATATTATAAAGGGATGATATGACTGGTCCTCATATATTTATGTTGACCAAGAAAAATGACATTTATCTGATTGTATCTTTCTTTTCTCCCTCCATGTGTATGACTTTGGTGCTGATATTGTTTATTGAAATGCCTGTGTCCAGTTACACCACACTTTAACAAATTCACTGTCCTAATACATAGATGTCATTCTGTGATTGCAGATAAGGGAAGGCATTTGTTAGAAACCATCACATTGAAGCCAGGTCTCTGAGTAATCCTTCAACTTTCATGATCCTTTCCAAAGAAGATTATAGTTTTAAATATTCTTTGCTTTCCCTCCTGCCAGAATGTTACTTGACAATGAAAGTTGAAGGGTCACTTTCTGGCCCTCAGAACAAGAACAGATTTCCTGGGAGAAAGATCTCTGTTGCAGAAGCAAAAAGTACGTTCTTGTTGAATATCATCCATTGTTTTCCTGTTGGTAGTAGCTGATGGAAAACACTAGAACAAGACATCCTATGAAATGGGAGCAGCCAACTTGGGACATGTTTGTGCCAAAATAATTTTGTTTTCCTTGGGATAGGCTTCATCTGAACTCATCTGTTCTATAAACTTAAGATGGCACATGGAAAAATTCAAACATGGCTTGGCCAGTTCAGGATCACAAATTCTCTTTAAGGTAATGCTTCTATTAAGAACAGTTAAAGTCATGGTAGGCATCTGACATGGCAATCAAATTCTGGATAAGAGATTGCCTGGGTTCATTTCTTAGGTTATCTTGAGCACTGTGGAAGAAAGAGAGAATGATATCTGGGTAGTAAATATAATGAATTCCTCTTATTTAAATAAAATATGCATTCATTTCAATGTTTAACAAAGAACTAAAACATTTCTGACTGGAGGGTATAATGTATATGACGATATATTTGGGGCTTCACTTATTTTATAGCTGCCAATGCAGATATACATAATTCATGTGTTCCAGCACTATCAAAGAAAATAAACAAGTGACATTCAGGAGCAAATAGCACATAACATGTTTCCCATGTATTAGTCACAATAGGCCATGTGGGAAATGACACTGCATTCTCAAAGCACAACAGAGTGAATGGCATAACAATGGTGAGGAGATTATATTTACATCTTAGGTGAAACTTTATAAGAATGACAAATTTAGAAAAATGCTTTCAAAACTCTTTTTGTTTAATGTTTGTGATGTTAAGGTCCTGGGGGGAAAAATCCTACAAATGTCCTTTCTGAAATTTTAATTCTTTTTGTTTAATGTTTGTGATGATAAGGTACTGGAAAAAAATCCTACAAATGTCCTTTCTGAAATTTTAACTAGAGTTTTAAAAGGCTACATTATAAACTTAAAACTCTGGTAGGCTTCCCAAAATAGCATAATTATAGACCTATCAGGCAGGAGACCACCTCAAAATTTAATAGATTGTAAATTTTAGATAGGAACTCTATAGCACCTGCACTGCTGATAAGACCCTATGGGGCAACAGGAAGGAAAGTCACTGGGTTTTATACCAATAGTATTCAAGGAATAGTTTTGATGGATATAATGCAGTTAAATAATATATGCAATTCCTAACTGCAGCCTGCAAATAGGTCCAATGGACACATTTAGGATTACAGTGGTATCTTGGTACTCAACTGCTTTAAAACTCATCAGATTTGGTACTCAGTGCATTTTGACATGAAAATTTTGGTGTCAGCTGCCTTGTGACTCACTACATTACTCTTTATGGGAAAAATTTGTTTGATACTCCTCATTTTTGATACTCATTGTATCTCCCGGAACCAATCAACAAGGAGTACTGAGACACCACTGTATCTCATTGTTTCTAGAACTAAGTGGAGCGGTTATATACACATCTAAAAGTTAATAAATGTCCAAATGCATTTTTCTAATACAATGGTAACTATTCTAGCAGTATGTTCAGAAAGCGAAAGAAGATAGATTAAACAGACTTTCCAACCAGTTATAAAGAAATAAGGTTTTATTGTTGATTATTGATTTTAACTAAACAGGTTGTAAGGACCCACTTCAAAACCTCATCCCAAGAAAGCAGGACTCTGGGAACACTTTCATTCCAAAAGGAAATTTTATTAGGACAAGCTGGAGGCACATTCCTTTCTCAACCCAGGTTGACATCAAGGGGAAACAGTTTAAAAAGCAAGCAGATAAAAAAGGTAGAGAGGTTACACTGTAGCTAAGCAAAGGAGAAATAATGCATTCCATAGGGCCTCCCCCCTCCCCCTCAGAGATTTGACAGAACCCATAGAAAGAAGCTGGAAAGGGACAGAACCAACCCCCCCAACAAGGAAATGGGTTCTGAAATGCTCCCCCCCTTACAAAAAGAAAGATCCACCTGTAGAAAATAAAGCAAAGAGAAAACAGAAATAAGGATTAGTCTGGTTTATCTGGATATGAGGCATGAAACTTATTAAATAATTTAGGGACTCTAATGTGACATTTCTGAACCCATTCATTCTGGGAAGGAAGCAGGTGTTTCCACGCTACCAGGTATTGGGTGAAACCATGATGTTTTCTAGAATCTAGGATCTCCTTGATTTCAAAATGCTGTTCTACCATGATTGGAGAAGGGGCAGGGGCTGCAGCTGACCTCAAGGGTGATTGCAGTTCACGTTTTAACAGACTGCAGTGAAAAATAGGGTGAACATGTCTGAGCCTCTTAGGGAGCTCCAATGCTATTGTAACCAGATTGATTATTCTTTTAATGGGAAAAGGTCCCACAAATTTTGGCCCTAGCTTTTTTTAGGGCTGCAGGGATTTTAGATATTTTGTTGTCAGATATACTTTCTCCCCCCTTCATGGATTACTGCCTTGTCGTGGCGAAGGGGCTTGCGTAATTCAATGAAGCTATGAGCTATGCCGTGCAGGGCCACCCAAGACGGACAGGTCATAGCCGAGAGTTCTGACAAAACGTGATCCACTGGAGAAGGAAATGGCAAACCACTCCAGTATCTTTGCCATGAAAACCCTATGGACAGTACCAAAAGGCAAAACGATATGACGCTGGAAGATGAGCCCCTCAGGTCGGAAGGCGTCCAATATGCTACTGGGGAAGAGCAGAGGGCTAGTACTAGTAGCGCCAGAAAGAATGAAGCGACTGGGCCAAAGCCAAAAGGACGCTCAGCTGTGGATGTGTCTGGTGGTGAAAGGAAAGTCCGATGCTGTAAAGATTTTTTCTCCATAGGAACCTGGAATGTAAGATCCATGAATCAAGGAAAGCTGGACGTGGTCAAACAAGAGATGACAAGACTGAACATTGACATCTTAGGTATCAGCGAACTAAAATGGACAGGAATGGGTGAATTTAATTCAGATGACCATCAGGTATACTACTGCGGGCAAGAATCCCTCAGAAGAAATGGAGTAGCCTTCATAGTCAATAAAAGAGTAGGAAAAGCAATACTAGGATACAATCCTCAAAATGACAGAATGATCTCAGTTCGAATCCAAGGCAAACCATTCAATATCACAGTAGTCCAAGTCTATGCCCAAACCACCAGTGCTGAAGAGGATGAAATTGACCGGTTCTATGAAGCCCTACAGCACCTTATAGAACTAACACCAAAAAATGATGTCCTTATCATCATGGGGGATTGGAATGCTAAAGTAGGAAGCCAAAAGATAACCGGAATAACAGGCAAGTTTGGCCTTGGAGTACAAAATGAAGCAGGGCACAGGCTGATAGAATTTTGTCAAGAGAATACGATGGTCATAGCAAACACTCTTTTCCAACAACCCAAGAGACGGCTCTACACATGGACATCACCAGACGGTCATCACAGAAATCAGATTGACTATATGCTCTGCAGCCAAAGATGGAGAAGCTCTATACAGTCAGTAAAAACAAGACCAGGAGCTGACTGTGGCTCAGACCATGAGCTTCTCCTTGCAAAGTTTAAGCTTAAACTGAAGAAAGTAGGGAAAAGCACTAGGCCACTCAGGTATGAATTAAATCATATCCCTGTTGAATATACAGTAGAGGTGACAAATAGATTTAAGGAATTAGATCTGATAGACAGAGTGCCTGAAGAACTATGGACAGAGGTTCGCGACATTGTACAACAGGTAGCAACCAAAACCATCCCAAAGAAAAAGAAATGCAAGAAAGCAAAATGGCTGTCTGAGGAAGCTTTGCAAATAGCTAAGGAAAGGAGGGAAGCGAAAGGCAAGGGAGAAAAACATAGATATGCCCAATTGAATGCAGAATTCCAGAGAATAGCTAGAAGAGATAAGAATGCCTTCTTAAATGAACAGTGCAAAGAAATAGAAGAAAACAATAGAATAGGGAGGACCAGAGATCTTTTCAAGAAAATTGGAGAGATGAAGGGAACGTTTAATGCAAAAATGGGCATGATAAAGGACCAAAATGGCAGGGACCTAACAGAGGCAGAAGAGATTAAGAAGAGGTGGCAAAATTACACAGAAGAACTATACAAGAATGAGCTTAATGTCCCTGATAATCACAATGAGGTGGTCACTGACCTCGAGCCAGACATCCTAGAATGTGAAGTGAAGTGGGCCTTAGAAAAGCTGAGCAACAACAAAGCTAGTGGAGGTGACAGTATTCCAGCTGAGCTATTCAAAATCTTAAAAGACAGTGCAGTAAAAGTGCTACACTCAATTTGCCAGCAAATTTGGAAAACTCAACAGTGGCCACAGGATTGGAAAAGATCAGTTTACATTCCAATTCCAAAGAAAGGCAGTGCCAAAGAATGTTCAAACTATCGCACCATTGCACTCATTTCTCATGCTAGTAAAGTCATGCTTAAAATCCTACAAGCTAGACTTCAGCAGTATGTGGATCGAGAACTACCAGAAGTACAGGCAGGATTTCGAAGAGGCAGAGGAACTAGAGATCAAATTGCCAACATACGCTGGATCATGGAGAAAGCTAGGGAGTTCCAGAAAAACATCTACTTCTGCTTCATTGACTATGCTAAAGCCTTTGATTGTGTGGATCATAACAAACTGTGGCAAGTTCTTAAAGAGATGGGAGTACCAGACCATCTTATTTGTCTCTTGAGAAACCTATATGCGGGTCAAGAAGCAACAGTGAGAACTGGACATGGAACCACTGATTGGTTCAAAATTGGGAAAGGAGTCCGGCAAGGCTGTATACTGTCGCCCTGCCTATTTAACTTATATGCAGAGCACATCATGAGAAAGGCAGGGCTAGATGAATCAAAAGTTGGAATTAAGATTGCCGGAAGAAATATCAACAACCTAAGATACGCAGATGATACCACTCTAATGGCAGAAAGTGAAGAAGAACTAAAGAGCCTCTTGTTGCGGGTGAAGAAGGAGAGTGCAAAACTTGGGTTGAAACTTAACATTAAGAAAACCAAGATCATGGCATCTGGCCCTCTCAATTCCTGGCAAATAGATGGGGAAGAAATGGAGGTAGTGACAGATTTTATTTTCCTGGGCTCCAAGATCACTGCAGATGGGGACTGTAGCCAAGAAATTAAAAGACGCTTGCTCCTGGGGAGGAAAGCCATGACAAATCTAGACAGCACACTAAAAAGCAGAGACATCACCCTGTCAACAAAAGTGCGTATAGTCAAGGCTATGGTCTTCCCAGTTGCAATGTATGGCAGTGAAAGTTGGACCATAAGAAAGGCTGAGCGCCAAAGAATTGAGGCCTTTGAACTATGGTGCTGGAGAAGACTCCTGCGAGTCCCTTGGACTGCAAGGCGATCAAACCGGTCAGTCCTAGAGGAGATCAATCCTGACTGCTCTTTAGAAGGCCAGATCCTGAAGCTAAAACTCAAATACTTTGGCCACCTAATGAGAAGGAAGGACTCACTGGAGAAAAGCCTAATGCTGGGAAAGATCGAGGGCAATAGAAGAATGGGACGACAGAGAATGAGGTGGCTGGATGGAGTCACTGAAGCAGTAGGCGTGAGCTTAAATGGACTCCAGAAGATGGTAGAGGACAGAAAGGCCTGGAGGAATGTTGTCCATAGGGTCGCGATGGGTCGGACACGACTTCGCAGCTAACAACAACATACTTTCTCCCCCACTTGAAACAGTTTGGGTTCAACTCATTTTTTGTCTGCCTGGAATTTATAAGCATCCCTAGTTTCATCCAAAGCCTTCCTTACAACTGGCCAGGTGTTTTGCAATTGTGCGATCCATTCCTTCAGGGAAGGGATGGTCAGTTCACTAGAGGGTAATTCAGGCATTGGGTTGAAACTTTGTCCTGTGGCAACCTGGAAAGGAGTGTAACCTGAGCTGGAATGCACTGTATTGTTATAAGCGACTTCTGCAAATGGGAGCAAGTCGGTCCAATTGTCTCGCTGGTAATTAATGAAGCATCTTAAGTACTGTTCCAGTACTGAGTTCAAACATTCAGGTCCACCATTCATTTGCAGATGGTGACTAGATGACAGTCCCTGAATCGGCATTCCATTCCAGGGGTTACCACAAATGTTAGAGTCTCTAAGTGATCCCCTATAGTGAGTTGGACGGGTAATGTAGCAAGAGTGGCTGGTGTCCCCCTGCAATGGACACATCTAATTGACTGAACAAAATTGGTTTCTTCAGCCTCCTCACTGGAATCCCTAAAGTTCCCACCAGGGTTGGGCTTATGAGGCAGTGAGTGCAGCCGGAGTCTATTAGGGCTCTAAGTACAACTAAGTGGTCAAACAAGAGATGACAAGACTAAACATTGACATCTTAGGTATCAGCGAACTAAAATGGACAGGAATGGGTGAATTTAATTCAGATGACCATCAGGTATACTACTGCGGGCAAGAATCCCTCAGAAGAAATGGAGTAGCCTTCATAGTCAATAAAAAAGTAGGAAAAGCAATACTGGGATACAATCCTCAAAATGACAGAATGATCTCAGTTCGAATCCAAGGCAAACCATTCAATATCACAGTAGTCCAAGTCTATGCCCCAACCACCGGTGCTGAAGAAGATGAAATTGACCGGTTCTATGAAGCCCTACAGCACCTTATAGAACTAACACCCAAAAATGATGTCCTTATTGTCATGGGGGATTGGAATGCTAAAGTAGGAAGCCAAAAGATAACTGGAATAACAGGCAAGTTTGGCCTTGGAGTACAAAATGAAGCAGGGCACAGGGTGATAGAATTTTGTCAAGAGAATACGATGGTCATAGCAAACACTCTTTTCCAACAACCCAAGAGACGGCTTTACACATGGACATCACCAGACGGTCAACACAGAAATCAGATTGACTATATGCTCTGCAGCCAAAGATGGAGAAGCTCTATACAGTCAGTAAAAACAAGACCAGGAGCTGACTGTGGCTCAGACCATGAGCTTCTTGTTGCAAAGTTTAGGCTTAAATTAAAGAAAGTAGGGAAAAGCGCTAGGCCAGTCAGGTATGAGTTAAATCATATCCCTGTTCAATATACAGTAGAGGTGACAAATAGATTTAAGGAATTAGATCTGATAGACAGAGTGCCTGAAGAACTATGGACAGAGGTTCGCGACATTGTACAAGAGGTAGCAACCAAAACCATCCCAAAGAAAAAGAAATGCAAGAAAGCAAAATGGCTGTCTGAGGAAGCTTTGCAAATAGCTGAGGAAAGGAGGGAAGCGAAAGGCAAGGGAGAAAAAGAAAGATATGCCCAATTAAATGCAGAATTCCAAAGAATAGCTAGAAGAGATAAGAATGCCTTCTTAAATGAACAGTGCAAAGAAATAGAAGAAAACAATAGAATAGGGAGGACCAGAGATCTTTTCAAGAAAATTGGAGAGATGAAAGGAACGTTTCATGCAAAAATGAGCATGATAAAGGACCAAAATGGCAGGGACCTAACAGAGGCAGAAGAGATTAAGAAGAGGTGGCAAAATTACACAGAAGAACTATACAGGAATGAGCTTAACATCCCTGACAATCACAATGAGGTGGTCACTGACCTCGAGCCAGACATCCTAGAATGTGAAGTGAAGTGGGCCTTAGAAAAGCTGAGCAACGGAATCTCCAAAGTGTATTTACAGTGAAGATGTGGGAGGGGCGCGGTCCAAAGAAGTTTTGGGGGTCATGACAGACGTGCTCCAAAAGTTTTGGGGCGTTAAGATTGCTGATTAAATTTTTAAATTAGTATCTTAATGGATTAAATTTATCATAGAGGAGAAAGAAAGTTTTTTTTAATATTTAACACAATTTAAGATGGATGTTATTTGCTTGTTAGAAAAGTATATTAGGGTTATGGACTAAAAGTGTGTGTTGAACTAAGAATGGGTATGCAAGCTCCTAATTAACAACAAGTTGTCTTACAGATTGCTTAACCCTTTTTTTTTTACTCTTTTTATTTGAACTCAAGGATGACTTGGAACTGCGAGACATTTGGTGTGATACATGCAAGAATTATTTTTGATTATGGTTTAGTTTGGTTGGAGATTATTAAGGTTAATAGATAGGCGCTTTTGGCGCGTAACTGAGAATTTGTTTATTTTTTTTTCTTTGAAATTAATATGAATAAGGACTGGGATTAAGAAAATCTATTTTGAGTAAAGCTCTTTTCTGTTTTTCTCTTTTTCTTTTTTACTTTATTTGTAATATTAATATTGTTTGTATTCATTTTACATGAGCTAGAGGGAGATAGAACTAATAGTTTATTGATGATAACATAGGGGTGCTTATGTTTGTTTTTTGATTTTATACCCTGTATTTAGCTCTGGGAAGTGGGGGGGGGAAGGAGGGAATGGGGGGAAGGGATAGGGAGGGTTGGGTGGGGGTGGGGGAGGGGGGGATTAAAGTCAAAATGTATTGTAAAACTTTTTAAATAAAAAAAAAGCTGAGCAACAACAAAGCTAGTGGAGGTGACAGTATTCCAGCTGAGCTATTCAAAATCTTAAAAGACGATGCAGTAAAAGTGCTACACTCAATTTGCCAGCAAATTTGGAAAACTCAACAGTGGCCACAGGATTGGAAAAGATCAGTTTACATTCCAATTCCAAAGAAAGGCAGTGCCAAAGAATGTTCAAACTATCGCACCATTGCACTCATTTCTCATGCTAGTAAAGTTATGCTTAAAATTCTACAAGCTAGACTCCAGCAGTATGTGGATCGAGAACTACCAGAAGTACAGGCAGGATTTCGAAGAGGCAGAGGAACTAGAGATCAAATTGCTAACATACGCTGGATCATGGAGAAAGCTAGAGAGTTCCAGAAAAACATCTACTTCTGCTTCATTGACTATGCTAAAGCCTTTGATTGTGTGGATCATAACAAACTGTGCCAAGTCCTTAAAGAGATGGGCATACCAGACCATCTTATTTCTCTCTTGAGAAACCTATATGCGGGTCAAGAAGCAACAGTGAGAACTGGACACGGAACCACTGATTGGTTCAAAATTGTGAAAGGAGTCCGGCAAGGCTGTATACTGTCGCCTTGCCTATTTAATTTATATGCAGAGCACATCATGAGAAAGGCAGGGCTAGATGAATCAAAAGTTGGAATTAAGATTGCTGGAAGAAACATCAACAACCTAACATATGCAGATGATACCACTCTAATGGCAGAAAGTGAAGAGGAACTAAAGAGCCTCTTGTTGCGAGTGAAGAAGGAGAGTGCAAAAGTTGGGTTGAAACTTAACATTAAGAAAACCAAGATCATGGCATCCGGCCCTCTCAATTCCTGGCAAATAGATGGGGAAGAAATGGAGGTAGTGACAGATTTTATTTTCCTGGGCTCCAAGATCACTGCAGATGGGGACTGTAGCCAAGAAATTAAAAGACGCTTGCTCCTGGGGAGGAAAGCCATGGCAAATCTAGACAGCACACTAAAAAGCAGAGACATCACCCTGTCAACAAAAGTGCGTATAGTCAAGGCTATGGTCTTCCCAGTTGCAATGTATGGCAGTGAAAGCTGGACCATAAGAAAGGCTGAGCGCCAAAGAATTGAGGCCTTTGAACTATGGTGCTGGAGAAGACTCCTGCGAGTCCCTTGGACTGCAAGGTGATCAAACCGGTCAGTCCTAGAGGAGATCAACCCTGACTGCTCTTTAGAAGGCCAGATCCTGAAGCTAAAACTCAAATACTTTGGCCATCTAATGAGAAGGAAGGACTCACTGGAGAAGAGCCTAATGCTGGGAAAGATTGAGGGCAATAGAAGAAGGGGACGACAGAGAATAAGGTGGCTGGATGGAGTCACTGAAGCAGTAGGTGTGAGCTTAAATGGACTCCAGAAGATGGTAGAGGACAGGAAGGCCTGGAGGAACATTGTCCATAGGGTCGCGATGGGTCGGACACGACTTCGCAACTAACAACAACAAGTACAACTTTCTCCGGCATCCCTGGGCTAAACAGTTCTGCAGTTCTGGTGACAGGCGTGATGAGTCCACTTACCAGGGGTTCATCTTCCAAGTTGTCCTTTGAGGAATTGGAGGGTCCTCCTGGCTGGATTGGAATTTTTCCCATCTGGCTCGGTGGGGCCAGGAACTCAACAACAACCTCCATGCTCTTCATAGCAGTTTCCTTTAGTTTCAATGGAGTTTTCCTGAGCTTCCCCCAAGCGGATCAGTCAGGTTTCCAAATGGAGGTTTTTGAGTGACACTCAGTGGCATGGCGCTCATCCTTCCCATATTTGAAGCAGCCCGTTGTCCTTCGGGTGGTTGGGGACAGTTTTTCTGGTTCTTGGAGGGGTTCCACTGGTGGCTTTCCCCAAGATCTCCCCCTGCATTGTTAACTTCTGGCATGATCAATTTCTGCTTCCTTGGCTAGGATGTATCAGTCCTGGAGCCGGTCAGGATATCCCCGAGGGATGCAAGCATAATACAGGTCATTGTTTAGGCTGTCTTTGAAATGACCTACTAGGATATCCTCTGGCCAGTTCAGCTTACTGGCTAGGGCTCAGAATTCTTGTGTGTATTCAGCTATGGGTCACCGCCTTTGTCTGACAGTTTTTACGTGCTCCCACACTTTCCAGTTGGCCAAAGGGGTCTTCGAAATGTCACCTGAGAGCTCCCATGAATTGATTGAAATTTTGCAGCTCTGGAGCATTGGCATTGTGGAGATCCCCCACCCTTTCAGCAGCATCACCATCTAGGGCTCTCTGTACAATCCTTATTCGGCTGCGGTTGCTGGGTATTTCTTGGCCATATTCTTCCATGTAGTTTAGGACTTGAGTCAAGAAAAACCCCAACCTATGCAGCTCTCTGCTATACCTCACCCCCAGTGGAGGGAACTTCCTGATGGTTCAATGTCCTCTTCATCTCCTGGGTCAGTGTCCATCATCGTCTGCTGGTGTGGCCTGACTGGACGTGGCTGCAGCAATTGTTGCTGCTTCTGTGGTGCTGGAAGAAGTTACTGGGATTGCTGCCTCAACCCTGTCTTCATCTGTCCCCTCAGCTGAACCTGGGTTGGTGGTGCCCCGGCATGGATCACTGTTCTCTTCCTTCAGGGAATTGAAGGCAACTCTCAGCATGTCAATAGCTTGCTCTTGGAACTGGTTGGAGTGGGGTGCCCTGTCATCCTCATCTTTCCTGAGGCGAAGCGACCTCTCCATCTCGACTTTCCAACCTGGCTGGTGACTGCCGCGTTTAAGGTTCATCTTCCTGGCTTTCTTCTCCCAGTCTTCCTTCTTGCCAATGCCCATTGAACACCTTGGTTTGTCTCGGTGCTTTTCCACACCTTATTTCTAAAATTTAGAAATAAGCCTTAATCAAGGACTTCATAAAATTGGAGATCTGTTCAAAAGATGTCCATGCTATAATCTTGAAAAAAATCCTTCTTATAGGTAATTCCTAATTTCTTCCTGCTTTTATTGAACATCCTGTTATTCATATCGTATAAGGAGGCATTCAAAACTCTGAAAGACATCAAATTGAATTTCCACAACTAAAAAAACTAGAGATCTTCAATATTTGCCAAGTAAAGTGGGATTGGTTAGTGCCATAACAGCCCTCCCTTTGCCTTGTCAACCAATTTTTAACAAAATTAATTATTCTTGCTTCCATGTATAAGTCTCTCTGTGTGTGTGCACGTGCGCACACACACACACACACACACATACATACATACATACATACATACATACATACATACATACACATGAAGAAGAATAGAATAGAATAGAGCTGGAAGGAATCTTGGAGGTCTTCTAGTCCAACCCCCTGGTCAAGCAGAAATGATCAAACCAGAAATTTACTATCAGAATTATCAATAGAAATCATGAATTTCTAAATGAATAGGAGATACTAAAGAATAAGTTTTAACATCTTACAGTCATTATCTTTATAGGAAAATATTGTTACAGAATGCATTGAAAATATAAATTATCACTATTTATTCTTCCATATAAGTACAGTATCATTCATTTATGTCATCATGTATATAATTTAGATTTCATCTTGGATATTAATTCTAAGAAGTTGCTAAATGAATAGAATGCTATACCTAGAATGTTTTGGTTCCAAATGAAACTAGAATAAAAATAGCCAATGCATCAATGAGTAGAAGTAAATTTTGCTTTATCCAAGAAGTTGTGTAGATACTTTGTTATGTTTGTCCTATGGTCACTTGATACTAGTTAGGTAGTAGTTAGGTAGGTTGGGTTGAGAGAGAATGAATGACTAATCATCCATCAAGTCTAGAGCAAACAATGTCTCATTTCGTTGCTTATTGTGTGGTCTATGGAATTCACTGGAGTTTGGGCTTTCCCCGTCAAGGTCATCTTTTTTATATAATATTTTATTAGTTTTTCAATATTTACAATAATATCTTTAGAAAGCAACGTGGTGTCCAAGTTACAATAGTTCCATTTTCAGACAGATGCATATTATTACAAATCTCCACATTATTATAGCCAATACTTCCTCTTTCTTTTTTCTTCGATATATATTATCTCTTATCTAAGTTAACATATTTTTATTGCTATCCATCAATCACTTAATAGTTTATTTTATTTTATTTTTTGAATGTATATCCATTGATCTTTTAATATATTTCATATTTTAACATTCCAGCTTTAAAACATCAAACACCTTATCTATTTTTTCTAGCTTTAATTTTGTATTAATATTAAAATTAAAATGTTTAAGATTTCGATTTCATATTACTAAATAACCTCTTTTTCCTTTATACAATTCTCTTCCATACTTAATACTGTAATCCAGTTCTCGTTTATCTCATTTCCATATCTATATCAATTTTACTATATTTAAAATAGTAATCATTAAAATACAAATCGCAAGGAGGAAAAAAAAGAAAGAAAAGAAAGAAAGAAAGAAGGAGGAAAAAGAAAAGGGGACGACAATAAAATATTCTTGTTTCTCATTTATAGTTTCCACATATTAAACCTTAACCAAAATTTGTTCCATTTTAACATTCAATACATCCTTCATATCTCTGCATCCAAATATACAGTACTAGCTACATTCTATCATTCTTAACATATATACATCTTAACCCATATCATTTAAAAAACCTCAATATTTCAATGTTAATATTCATTCATTTGTATTTTGTTTTTTTATCTTTATTATTATTATTGTTAAGTGATCAATATTTTTATCTACTCATCAAATCATTCTCGTAATCCCAGTACTATCCTGTCTATTTTAATATTATCTATTTCAGGCCTCTTAAAAATGTTCATATTTCTTCAATCTTATTCTTGCTTTCTTCCTTTGCCATGTCATTTTACGCTTCTTTGCCTCCAGATCATCAAAGCATTCTTGTATTATTGTATCATGTTGAGGTGGACCTCCAATCTTCACCTTTGAAGAGTTAAAAAATCTGCCAATAGCACCAACTCTTATTATTTTCACCTCTTGATACAATTGTCCTGGTCCAAGTAAACATCCTTCCATATTTTCTTCATCACCATCTTCAGAAACCTGTATTTCTTGACTATTTAATTCTTCTACCAATATATTTAATTGTTCAATTTCTTCTACTGAGTCCTGTCCCAATAAAATATTAGTTGTAATCACAGTCTGAGTTTGGGTTAGTTTTATCGAGATACTTTCTAACTCTTTTCCAAAGGCTCTTATTTCATCGCCAGCTGTAGAAAGAAGCTGATAAGTTTGGTAGGATATTTCCCACAGAGCATGAATTTGTTTTTTGAAAATCTTCCATTGTAGACTCTCACACCTGATGTTCAAGGTTATTCTTTATCTTGGGGGTTTTTTTTCTTTAAACAAAAAATCAGAATTGCAATTTCAAATTTAGCCACTGGGTGTCCTCCAAGTACTTTAAGAATCCTTTTCTTTTGTTATTAGTTCCTTAAACATTTTGTTTCAAAAAAAAAAAAAAAAACAACACCCCTGAATTTGTTCACCGCCTTCCGAGGGGAGGGTTAAATTCCCCCTCCCTCTTCACAGGGGGGAAAGTACTTAGCAGCTTAATTAGGTGAAAAAAGGATGATTGAGGTACAAGAGAGGAATCTTACCCTCGTCTCTTCTATGCTGCTTAATGTTGCCTGATGTTAGCTTTGACTTCGGCTGTCTACAGCTTAGGAGCTGGCCATATTCCTATGGTCAGTCTTTCGTCCGCTGATACAAAGGGAATACAGGCACTAATGAGGGGGCTGCTGCCCCCCGCATTTCTGCAAAAGCCCCTTCTGTCTGGACACCCCTCCAGGGCGACTCTTTGGTCCCTCTAGGACCCCCCAGCGATGCGAATCTGGACGTGGAAGACGGGAGCCATCCTCCAGACGTCCATTTTACAGCTGTAGGCAAACCGGAAGTCTCAAGGTCATCTTTTATGGACTGCAATGATGATCCTATAAGATACAGGTATCAATTTCATTCGTATATTCATTCCTACATGTGGCGACAAGAGACTTATCACACATTGCAAAGAACAGGTTTTCTGTTAATCTAGGGATCTTTTTTATTGGATCAGAATGATTGTGCTTACTTAATAATTTACAGTAGACTGGATCATGATCGCTCCCACAAAGACGAGGAGGTCAAATTCTTTTCCAAAGCACTAAAAGCAAGTCAAGAAACAATGAATGGAAACTAACCAAGGAGAGAAACAACCTAGAACTAAGTAATTTCCTAACTGTGAGAGCTATTAACCAATAGAATAGCTTCCCTTCAGAAGTTGTGGGTGCCCCATTGCTGGAGGCTTTCAAAAAGAGACCTCTTCTCTTCTCTTCTCTTCTCTTCTCTTCTCTTCTCTTCTCTTCTCTTCTCTTCTCTTCTCTTCTCTTCTCTTCTCTTCTCTTCTCTTCTCTTCTCTTCTCTTCTCCTCTCCTCTCCTCTCCTCTCCTCTCCTCTCCTCTCCTCTCCTCTCCTCTCCTCTCCTCTCCTCTCCTCTCCTCTCCTCTTCTCTTCTCTTCTCTTCTCTTCTCTTCTCTTGCTATGCTATGCTATGCTATGCTATGCTATGCTATTATTTCATAGATCTTGCTTACAGTATAAAACACACTAACTTACTGCTCCATTAGATTATATCTAAAGTTAAAAAATGACACATTAAAAATATATATACAAAAGCATGCTTTGAGGAGCAGGTAGCCAATACTGTTATGCAGAGTGAGATGACTGTCTCAAGCAGGACATGATTGAGTAGGAAGGAGTCAACTGCCCTCTTTCTGTAGGATGTGCATGCCACACAATTATAACTAAGCCTCCTAAATCACTCTTCTTGCCCAGTAATCTAGTGCACATTGTGTCACTTTCTTCTTCTCAGTGAGGAAGTACAATTTAATTTCTAATCTTATTGTACATGAAATGATGAAAGTGCCATTTTTGGTGCCATCAAGTAATAATATGACTTGTACTAGATTGGAAAGAGGCCAGAAAATAATCACAAACAGTGGGTGACAACAGAGTGAAAAAATAAACCATGTTTTTACCACTGGATATTAGTTAGTATAGGCAGAGATGGAAGAGTGGTCAAAAAGTAAAGTTAATTACATAATTTCTCTTGCACAATTCACAGGCTTTAAAAATGAACCTTGTTTTTGCATGCATGTTTGTGTTTTAAAGGCACACAGATATGTATATTTGTTATCTGATTAAAATTTATTTCAATACATTTAGAAGCATTATATTTATTTGAATTTTGACTTCTGGTGAAGATTTGGCTAGCATCTGACATGCCCAGAGAATCTCCTCTCTCTGGACTGTTGTTTTTCCAACTTAACAACAGAAAGAACAGGCTTCCTTTTGTTTATTTGACTCTCCTAGGTTAGGGAGATTCCCAGAATCATCCCTCAAGATCAGGGGTGTCAAACTGCCGGCCTGTGGGCCGGATGCATCACGATGAAACCGTGCCCATCCCATTGCCGGCAATGGGGGAAAAGCTCCGATACGTTGTGTGATGTCACGTGATGTCATGAGTTTGACATGTCTGCTGAAGATCCTCCAATAACAACAACAGTCTGCAAGCAGTTTTAGAAGCTGTGCTTCAAATTAGCTGGTGAGCTGAAACTGGGGAGTGGGGATAAAATTACATTGTTGTTGGATAAAATAGCCATTTTGGAATTTATTTTTCAAAGGGACAATAAGATGTGCCCTTCATTTCTTAATCAATTTATGTGACTATTATCTTTATTAACTAAAACAGCTCTCTTTAGTTACAGCTTATCACTTCTTTTTGAAGCTATACACCAACTTTGAGACTCATTTATTGTTAAACGACAAGGAAGAGGTTGCTGGAGGCAGCTAAAATAAGGAAGCGTGGAGTATTTTTCTTTTGAAATATAAGGTAAAAGTTGTGTTCTTAATTTACTATTTTTAAAATAATTAGCTTGTCGATCAGAAGATTGGCAGTTTGGTGGGTCGAATCCCGAGTGCCGCGTAGCAGAGTGAGCGCCTGTTACTTGTCCCAGCTTCTGCCAACCTAGCAGTTTGAAAGCACGTAAAAATGCAAGTAGAAAAATAGGGACCACTACGGTGGGAAGGTAACAGCGTTCCGTGCGCCTTTGGCGTCTAGTCATGCTGGCCACATGACCATGGAGACGTCCTTGGACGAGTGCTGGCTCTTCAACTTTGAAATGGAGATGAGCACCGGCCCCTAGAGTTGGAAACAACTAGCACGCATGTGCGAGAGAACCTTTACCTTTATTATGTTGTTGTGGTAGTTGAAATTTTCTGATTTTCATGAACTCTAGCTAGAAAAAGGAAAAAATAAAGAAATATTTTTCTGACCACTAGAGGGAGCAACGAAGATGTTTAACTCTGAGCTGGTGTCTGTCATCAAGGAAATCTTTGATAGATCCATACAGAAAATCATTTATACTATAAATCACTTAGGGATCAAAGATACTAATTATACAGAGGATATTGAAAAAGAAGGTCATCAACCCATTGTAGAAAATTATCAACCCACTGCATCAACTCTACAAATTCTGGACAATGCAAACAACTTAACTGTACCTTTGGAATATATAGCTGACCAGTTTTTATTATGATGATGGCTTGAATATAATCCTCCCAGTGTAACTGAAACAAGAGTGGCAAGAAAACTCACAACTCATAAGAGGTCAAGTTTGGGATTTTTTCCTCATGGATACCAACAAGGTTGAGAACTCTTTGAGAAAAAAGATATGATAGACATCTTAGAGGAGGAAACTTCTGTGAGGATTTGCTCCAGGTTAATCTACAATGTCTAAAAGAACAATCTTGGGATATTTTTTTCATGGATATAAATAAGGCAGGGAACATCTTGAAGAAAAGAGACTTGATAGAAACCCCCGAGAAGAAAAATATTTCATTTTATGAAGACAAACTGACTTAAATTTAATGATTTAAATAGTTAGGATGGATTTTTATAAGTTTGATATATCTGTTGAAAGAAAGCTTTAAGGTAGTTTTGTATGTAGAAAACGAGTTTCTAAATGCATCTCTTCTGTCTTTTTATGTAATGATGAGAAAGCTTTAATATAGATTTGGGTTTATAATGAATATTGTTTAAAGTTAGAAAAATATCCAAACTAGGAAAAGTGTTTCCACTCTTTAGGGTTAAAAAAATTGAAATAATATAGATGATTCCCTTAATGATAAAGATTAATGAGTCAACAGAATACATTATTCCCCACAGAAAGAGAAGCAGAGAAGGTCAAATTGATTCTTCTATCCAAAGTTATACCTAACCTTGTTTCTATTTTGAAATTGATTCCAGATTTTGTGCTTGCAATGAAACAAAAATGAAATTTTGTTTTTGTTTTTACTAATTAGATAGGTTATTGTTATAGAAATGGCTTGTACATACTATTGTGTAAAAGTAAAAAGTTGTGGTTGTAATGTTATCTTCTCTAATGTTATCTTTAGGCAAAGAAAAACCAAATGCACAGGTATAGTATAGGTGGTACCTTGCTCAATAGTAGCAACTTTGAGAGGGATCTTGAAGTCCTACTGGACAATCACTTAAATATAAGCCAGCAGTGTGCTGCAGCTGTCAAAAAAACCAACACAGTGCTAGGCTGCATTAACAGAGAAATAGAATCAAGATCATGTGAAGTGTTAATACCACTTTACAATGCCTTGGTAAGGCCACACTTGGAATACTGCATCCAGTTTTGGTCACCACGATGTAAAAAAGATGTTGAGACTCTAGAAAGAGTACAGAGAAGAGCAACAAAGATGATCAGGGGACTGGAAACTAAAACATATAAGGAACGGTTCCTGGAATTGGGTATATTTAGTTTAATGTAGAGAAGGACGAGGGGTGACATGATAGCAGTGTTCCAATATCTCAGGGATTTCCACAAAAAAGAGGGAGTCAAGCTATTCTCCAAAGCACCTGAAGGCAGTACAAGATGCAATGGATGGAAAGTAATCAGAGAGAGAAGCAACCTAGAACTAAAGAGAAATTTCCTGACAGTTAGAACTATTAATCAGTGGAACAACCTGTCTCCAGAAGCTGTGAATGCTCCAACACTGGACGTTTTTAAGAGACTGGACAGCCATTTGTCTGAAATGGTATAGGGTTTCCTGCCTGAGAAGGGGGTTGGACTAGATGACCTGCAAGGTCCCTTCCATCATCATCTTCATCATCATCATCATCATCATCATCATCATCATCATCATCATCATCATCATCATCATTATTATTATTATTATTATTATTATTATTATTATTATTATTATTATTATTATTATTACTATTATTATTATAACATGAAACTCAGTCAACTGAACACTCAAATTGACTGGCACTAATGGTTGACATGGGATGCTAGGTATCAACCTAGGATCCTAGGTATCAACCAGGTATCTCCTTAAAATGTAAGATGTTCCAAGTAGCACAGTTTTTGTAGCTTTGTAGCTTTTGTAGCTTTGCTGGAGTTATTGCAGGAAGCTGCAATTTCTTGATGTATTTTGCAAAGTTTTTGAATTTGAATTTCAATTTATTAAATTTATATGCTGCCCTTCTCCCTAAGGACTCAGGGCGCCTCACAACAATAAAAAGTTAAAAAAAACATAAAATACAAAATTTAAAAAAGAATTAAACCATAAATACATAACAATTAAACCAATAAAACCAAATTTAAAACTATAGTCAGTCCAGGCCTGATTGTTGGAACATCCATGTCTTCAGGTCACAGCGGAAGGACCGAAGGTCAGGGGCCATCCGCAGCTCCGGAGGCAACTCATTCCAGAGGGTCGGCACGCCCACAGAGAAGGCTCTCCCCCTGGGGGTTGCCAGATGGCATTGCTTAGCCGATGGAACCCTAAGGAGGCTGACTCTGTGGGAGCGAACCAGGTGATGGGAGGTTGACAATGGCAGCAGGTGGTCTCGCAAGTACCCCGGGCCTAAGCCATGTAGGGCTTTAAAAGTGATTACCAGCACCTTGAATTGCACCCGGAGGGCAACCAGAAGCCAATGCAGCTCACGCAGGAGTGGTGTAACATGGGAGCATCGAGAAACTCCCATAAGCACCCATGTGGCCACATTCTGCACCAGCTGAAGCCTCCAGGTGCACTTCAGGGGCAGCCCCATGTAGAGAGCATTGCAGTAATCCAGGCAAGAAGTGACAAGGGCGTGGGTGTCTGTGCATAGGGCATCTCGGTCCAAAAAGGGGCGCAACTGATGCACCAGGCGAACCTGTGTGAAGGCTCCCCTGGTCACAGCAGTTAGATGATCCTCCAAGTTAAGCCGTGAATCCAGGAGGACACCCAAGTTGAGGGCCCTTTCTGAGGGGGGCAATACGTCCCCCCATCAAAGGAGATGGAACATGTTGGACAATACGAGATGCCGGTATCCACAGCCACTCGGTCTTGGAGGGGTTCAGCCTGAGCCTGTTCCTTCCCATCCAGACCTGCACCGCCTCCAGGCACTGGGACATCACGTCAAGGGCATCACTGGGTTGGCTCGGGGTGGAGATGAACAACTGGGTATCATCTGCATATTGGTGATACCTCACCCCAAAGCCACGGATGATCTCACCCAGCGGCTTCATATAGATGTTAAAAGGAGGGGGGAGAAAACCGACCCCTGAGGCACCCCACAAGTGAGGGGCCTCGGGGTAGATCTCTGTCCCCCTGCCAATACAAACTGTGAGTGGCCCGAGAGGTAGGAGGAGAACCACCATAGAACAGTGCCTCCCACTCCTAACCCCCCGAGCCGTCGCAGCAGGATACCATGGTCGATGGTATCAAAAGCTGCTGAGAGGTCAAGTAGGACCAGGACAGAAGAACAACCCCTGTCCTGGGCCCATCAGAGATCATCTACCAGTGCGACCAATGCCATTTCCGTGCTGTAACCGGGCCTGAAAACAGACTGGTGTGGGTCCAGATAGTCCGCTTCATCCAGGAATTGTGAGAACTGATGCGCCACAACACTTTCAACAACCTTTGCTACAAAGCGAAGGTTGGAGACAGGACGATAGTTATTCAAGGAGGCTGGGTCCAGGGCAGGCTTCTTGAGAAGGGGCCTCACCACCACCTCTTTTAAGGCGGAGGGGAAGACACCCTCCATCAATGAAGCGTTGACGACTGCCTGTAGCCAACCTCCTGTCACCTCCCCAGTGGCCGAAACCAGCCAGGAGAGACATGGGTCCAATAGACAAGTTGTAGCGCTCAGTCTATGCATAATCCTGTCCACATCATCAAAAGACACAGAGTCAAACTCACCCCAAATGGTATAACCAAGACCTGTCCTCTCCACTTCGCTGGATTCCACCCAGTTGGAGTCCAAACCAGTCTGGATCTGAGCGATTTTGTCCTGCAGATACTGTACAAATTCCTCAGCCCTACCCTGCAAGGGGTCATCCGTTGGTCGCTGATTAAGCAGTGAGCGGGTCACTCTAAACAGGGTGGCTGGGCGGTTATCTGCAGACGCAATGAGAGCGGAAAAGTAAACATGCTTTGCTGCTTCCATCACCACTAGGTAAGACTTAAGATAAGTTCTTAGCTGTGTTCTGTCAGATTTGGATCTGCTGGACCTCCAACAGCTCTTTAGGCATCTTTTCCGGTGCTTCATCTCTCGGAGACCCTCAGTGAACCAGGGGGCCACCTGGGATCTGTGCCGGGTCAGAGGCCGAAAAGGCACAACTTGATCCAAGGCCCCAGCAGCCGCCCTCTCCCAGGCTTCTACTAGGGCCTCAGCAGAGTCATGGGGAAGGGAAGCAGAAAATGTCCCAAGCTCCATCTGGAACCTCTGGGGGTCCATCAGGCACCTGGGGCAGAACCACCTGGTCGGTTCCGCCTCCCAGCGGTGGGGGGTGGCGTACTGAATGTCTAGCCAGAGAAGAAAATGATCGGACCATGACAGGGGTTGGATGGTTAAATCCCCCCTACCCAGATCATTAATCCACTGTCCAGAGATAAAAACCAGGTTGAGTGTGTGCCCTCCATTATGGGTCGGGTCTTGAATTACTTGTCAGTTCCATGGCTGTCATGGAAGCCATGAACTCCCAAGCCAACTCAGACGCCTCACCCGCGAAAGGCAGATTGAAATCCCCCAGAACTATAAGCCTGGAGAACTCAATTGCCAACCCGGGCAAGAAGTCAAGGAGCTTGGGCAGGGCCAATGACACGCAGCTGGGAGAGAGGTACATAATCAATAGGCCCAACTGAATTCCAGGACCCCACTTCAAAAGGAGAGACTCACACCCGCCTATCTGAGGGACAGTGGCCACTTGCGGACAAAGATTCTCCCTAATAATAACCGCCACCCCCTACCCCTGCCCTGGGCCCGCAGCTGGTGAAGCACCTGGAAGCCCAGTGGGCATAGGTCTGAGAGGGGGACCGCCCCTTGGCCCAGCCAGGTCTCCGTGATGCAGGCCAGGTCTGCGTTCTCCTCAATAAGATCATGTATGAGGGGAGCCTTGTTCACCACGGACCTGGCGTTGAAATAAACCAGCCTAAGCCCAGGGTCCTGCAATCCTATGCCCCCGGGGGAGCAAGAAGAGCCACAAGGGTGGGAACAGGCAACCGCTTGAAGACAGCGGTGGCCCATTCCCCAATTGCAATAAAGCCCTCTGCTCCCACACTCTCTGCCCCTCCCAATCACCGTCAAAATGGGAAGACCCTCCTCACTCAGACCTGAGTCCACCCCCAAACCCCTACTTTCCCCCCCTGTGACTGTCCAATGGTCTGGACTGCTATCCGGGTTGAACTCCCCCAAGTTCATTCCGGATCCTTTGGGCCTCCCCCCTCCCGGATACCCTTAAAATTTTATATAAAAATCTTAATAAAAATCCCCTCAGACTCCTCTTTGAAGCATGCCATCTCTCAGGGTCCCACAACCTGTCATCAAGAAAGATCTTATGTAAGACAGATGGACGCTCCTGCAAGAGGGGGGAATCTCGCAGCGAGTAAAGTTCTCCAAAAGTATACACTAGCATACAAAGGGAAAAGGTAGCATTGGACAATGGAGGGTGCCAGTAGATGGAAATGCAGAGTTCAGTCAGCCTGTGGCAGGTCCCTAAGCCACAATCGTGGTAACAGTAGAGTAATCAGCGGCAGCGACAGCAAAAGCCATAAGGTGGTGATGACAAAGTGGTGATGACAAATGATGACAAGTCCAAAAAAGGGGAGGCAGCCCGATGACAATGGTGATGGACCCAAAACAACAGGATTCAGGCACGGCGACAAGGGCAGCTGCAACATAGTTCCCAGTGCCCCGATGACAATGGGTATCACGTTACACGTTTCATCTATAATCGTGCAGTTTCAATGGCCAGGTTGCGGTATTTTGTAATCTTTTCCAGTTCTTTTTCTTCGACTCTGGCATCTCCTGGTACAGCGATATCAATCAACTGTATGCTTTGGTTCTCTATAACTGTGATATCTGTATTTGGACATCCCACAAGTTCTTCACCCTCTCATTGTCGACAACTTTTTCCACCCTGTGTTCCCACAACTTTTTGGACACAGGCAAGTCATATTTTTTACACAATGCCCAGTGGATTAGTTTAGCAACTCGGTCATGTCTAGCTTTGTAATCAGTTTGCACAATTTTGCTGCATTCACATATTAAATGTGAAACAGTTTCAACTTTGTCATTGCAAAATTCACAATTTGGATTGTCAGTAGATTTTTGTATCTTTGCTTTCATGACATTAGTTTGTAGTGCTTGTTGTTGAGCAGCCAGTATTAAGCCTTCGGTTTCTTTCTTGATGGTTCCCATCTTAAGCCATGCCCCTGTCAAGTTGTTATCAAATTTTCCTTCAATATTTTTCAAATGTTGTCCATGCAAAGCTTTGGTTCTCCATCTATTTAATCTGTCATCCAGCCATTTTTCCTTATATTCTGCCTTTGTTTTTGTTATTTTTATAATGCTCTCTGTTTTCACATCCTGCAGCAATTTTTCTGTACTTTGATTTACATAGTCATTCAAACTTTATTTTTCTTCTTCTACAGTTTGGTGGATTTGCAGTAGCCCTCTGCCCCCAATTCTTCTTGGCAGGTGCACAGTCAGCCAGATGTTCAGACTGGATTTGGAATTTTTGTCTACCTATCAAGTCCTTACTAAGAACCTGGGATAGGCACATGTGGATGTTTGATGGTATTATAGATATCATTGCAGGATGGAAGCAGTTCCTAGTAAGGCCACCTTTTGCAATTAACTAATGGCGAATTTGTCAATGCCAATGGTGTTCAAGTGGTGCTCCAGTTGTTTTGGGATTGCACCCAAAGTGCCTATTACTATTGGTACTATCCTTGCTTGCATTTGCCACAGTCTTTCTATTTCTATTTGTTGATTTTTGTATTTTGTTATCTTCTCCAGATCTTTCTCATCTATTCTGCTGTCTCCAGGCACTGCCACGTCCACTATCCAGACTTTTTTGTCTTTCTTATCGACAATTGTTAAGTCCGGGGTGTTATGTTGCAGATGCTTGTCTGTTTGAATTCTGAAGTCCCAGAGCAGTTTAACTTTATAATTTTCTATGACTTTCTCTATTTTATGATCCCACCAGTTCTTGCTTACGGGCAAATGATATTTCTTGCAGATCTTCCAATGCACCATTGTTGCTACTTTGTCATGCTGCTGCTTGTAGTCAGTCTGTGCGATCTTTTTGCAGCAGCTTACCAGGTGGTCCACTGTTTCTTCAGCTTCTTTGTATCGGCGGCACTTACTGTCTGTTGCTGTCTTCTCAATTTTGACTTTCTATGCATTTGTCCTTAAGGTTTGTTCTTGTGCAGCCAGAATTAGTCCCTCGGTCTCTTTCTTCAACTTTCCTGCTCTAGCCATTGCCAGGTCTTGTTATTATCTGCTTTCCCAGCTATTTTTTTTAATGTACTGGCCATGTAGTGTTCTGTCTTCCCATGCCTCTATTCTGTTCTTCATTTGGTCTTTCTTGTAGGCCAGTTTGGTCTCTCCAGTAGTCAGTAAGCCTTCCTGATAAGCTAATTTCAGTGCATCTTCATCATTGTTCTTCAGATATTCTTCCAAAGCCATTTTTTCTTCTTCAAACATCTGATGTACTTGCAGCATTCCACGTCCACCTATTTGCATTTCTAGATAGAGTCTGTCAATGTCACTGTGTGGATGAAGGGCATGATTCGTTGTCATTATTTTTCTGGTCATCCTATCCATTGCTTTTAGTTCTGCTTGAGTCTAGTCCACTATTCCAGCTGTGTATCTAATGACTGGAATTGCCCAGGTGTTGATTGACTTCACAGTGTTTCCTCCATTGAGTTTGGACTTTAAGATCTTCACTCTCTTGATGTATTCACCTCTAATCTTTTTCTTGACTTCAGTGTGCTTGATGTTGTCAGCTTGAAGGATACCCAAGTATCCTAGTAATCTTCCTCATCCAGACTCATAATGTTATTTTCGTGGGACATCTTTATTCCTTCAGTTTTCATTATTTTTCCTTGTTTGAGAGTAAGTGTGGCACATTTGTCCAAGCCAAACTCCATTGCAATATATTGGCTATATATACGGACAGTGTTCAGCAGCAATTCTATTTCAGATGATGTTCTTTTTCTATACAGCTTCAGATCATCCATTTAAAGGATGTGGGATAGTCTGGTAGATGTTTTTGATGTTTGATAGCCATGTCCTGAGTTATTCAGCATTGTTGACAGAGAAAACAGTGCGATAACAAATAGTAGTGGTGATAATGAATCTCCTTGAAATATTCCTCTCTTGATATTAACCTCTCCCAGTCTTTCACCGTTGACCTGCAACTGTGTCTTCCATTGCACCATCGATCTTTGCACAAATTTTCTGATGTTTCTACTGACTCCTGTTATTTCTAGGCACTTGATTATCCAGTCATGTGGCAGAGAGTCAAATACCTTTTTATAGTCAATCCATGCCACATTCAGGTTGATCTTCCTTTTCTTGCAATTTTCCAAGATCATTTTATTTTATTTTATTGGATTTATATTTATTTTGTCTGTTAGGAGTTGATCTTTTGTTCCTCTGCTATTGGGGAGGTTTCCTTTCTGCTCAGGTGGAAAGAGATTGTTTTCAACTAGATGCTGTTGTAGTGCATCAGCTACCACACCAGTTAGCAATTTGAAAGTTGTTGGTAAGCAGGTAATTGGCCTGTAGTTGCCTGGTGTTGCACCTTTTGCTGGATTTTTCATTATTAGGTAGGTTTTCCCAGTTGTTAGCCACTTTTCAATTTCTCCTCCTTGTAGTATATTTTTGAACTGCTTTGCAATGAGTGAGTATATAACAGTTAGATGTTTCAACCAAAACCCATGATGTTCATCTTCACCTGGTGCTGACCCATTTTTTATCTTCCTTGCTCTTTTTTCTACCATTTTTGTTGTTATTACTAGTTCTTTCATTTCAACTTCTGTTTTATTTGCATCCACCTCTTTTAACCAAGCCGCATCATTGTTGTGTTTCTTTGGGTTATCCCATATCTGCTTGCAGAACTGCACTGTTTCTTCCTTGTCAGGTACTGACTGATTCATTGCACTTTCTCCATTGATGGATTGCTAGAAACGTTTCTGATTGGATTGAAATTGGAGGTTTTGCCTATAATTTGCAATTTGAGCTTCGTATCTACTGATTTTCCTGGCTATAGCTGTTATTTGCTGCTTTATTATTTCCAGTGCTTCCTTGATCTTCCTTGTTTCTAAGTGGTATTTCTTGATTAGGTATTTTTTGGTCTTCTTGTTCTTCAGCTTCTTTTCTTTCATCTGTTCTAGCTTGCTTGCATGTGATTGTAACTTGCTGATCTTATTTTTTAGTCTAACCTTCCATTTTTGTGGTGCACTGTTTGTTTGTTTTTCTTCTTTGTTGATTTTGCATCCCAGGTATTCAGTTATAACTGCAGCTGTGCTGTACATTAGTTGGTTTGTTTCTTGCAGTGAATTGGTGCTTATACTTGATATTGCAGTATTTGCATCTTTTAATGCTTGTGCTGTTTCTTTGGAACAAGCTTCAATGCAGGCAGCCTTATTCCGTTGTTTTTGTGCTGTTCTAGATGCTCAGTTATTCTTTGTTTCAATTCTTTTATTTCTTTAGTTAGAAGGCTTTGTTCTTCCTGAGGAAGAGAACAGTTGTATATCTCTGCTGGATTCCTTCACTGCCAACTCACCCTGGCTTGCCTCTACATTCTGAATTACTTCTGTTAAGTCTTTGATTTCTTTGCTCTGGGTAAACCTTTGCAGTTCCTCCAATTCTGTTTCTGTGAATACTTTATTTCGTATTATAAATTGGTGTTGATCTGCTAGTCTCTGTTCTGTTATTTCTGATTCTGGATGTTGTTCTTTCCAGAACTGGTGCATTCATTTTAGATATCTTCTTCTTGTTGGACTTGTTCTGTAATAACAAATCATTATTTTTTTGTTTTCAATCACTGTGTATTTGTGATGGGTAAACACCTTTTCTTCCAGTAGTTCTGCAGCTGCTGGCCTGGTTGTTCAGCCAACAGTCCTGAGTCCTGTAACCCATTTTTCACCAGATATCCAGGAACTCCAATATCTAGCGCAGACCTTGTTAACCCGGGCGACATCCGAGCCGGTATGGCATTCTGAAATTTATGTTTCACCATATTTTTTATGGGAGAGACACTCTTTGTCTGACTCCTCTGATGAGAACTGTCCAGTATGGTTGAACCTCTGGCATAGCTCTCATCTTCCGCAGAGTACACAAGCCCCACAACCACATCAAGGTAGTGCCTCACTGGGGTTATTATTATTATTATTATTATTATTATTATTATTATTATTATTATTATTATTATTATTATTATTATTATTATTACTATGCGAAAGAGTCAGAAGTTGGTGCCTTTTTCTTTTCTTTTCTTTTCCCTCTGTACATCTTTTTTTCTCTTCCCTCCACTCCCTTCCTCCTAGTTTTCTATTACTTTTTTGAATTTCTCTTTGTACTTTATATTTTGATAAACCAATAAAACTATTATTAAAAATAAATATTTATTTGCATTTCATACAAAAATGTTTCCTAGCCATATGTTGCAATTGTCAAATATTTAGGTTTTTTACACTGCAGCTGGCATTATCCTAAATGCCAACGATACCTAGAGTTGATCTAGATATGAATTCAAATGAAAAACAGTCCTTCCAGTAGGGGGATGTAGAATGCTAGTTTCAAATGTTGCAGAAGCTTTCTGGCATAGGAAAAAAAATTCAGCCATTTGATAAGCCCAAAGACAAGGCAGGTGAGAGAAGAACAGACAATGTGAAGAATTGCAGTGCCTGTGTGGCTGTAAAATGGTTTCTCTGCTTGCAGCTGAATAAATTAGGGCAATGGAAACTGTGAAACTGAATGGCTGATGAAGGCCTAGGAAACATTCTACAGAAGATTCCATGAATCTATTTAAATAAAAATTTCATGCAATTAAAATTAACTTTGGAAAGCATGGGACAATATTTTGCCCTAAGTCATCAAGAATCAGTTTTTACACAGCACACTCTGTAGCTTCTGATTATCAGAAGTTATCCCAAATGCAAAAAGCATTTGATTGAAGCTAGCATGCTTCAACATAATGAAATTAGAACTCTAGCACATTTAAATCTGGGTTGATTTATGGCCACTTAGCTGTGCTTTGAAAAGCCGATCACTGCACAAAGAGAAATGCTGATCTATCAGAGAGCTGCTGATTAGAAGGAATTCTTTTGAAGAAGTAAATCTGTCTTTCCCCCTCAACTCCTCCAAAAATACCATAAAAACAAGAATCAGACCAACTCACTTGGGGGGAACATTGCCTAACAATTCAAAATGAAACCTTGCTGTTACCTCTAATAAGGATGGTTTTATTATTGTTCATATGAGAATCAAATTACCCATTTCTCCTTCTTCCCCTTTCTTAATCTTAATCTCTTAGAATCAAGATCACGTGAGGTGTTAAAGACACTTTATAATACCTTGGTAAGACCGCACTTGGAATACTGCATCCAGTTTTTGTCATCACCAGGGCTTTTTTTCTCATAGAACGCTCAGAACGGAGTTCCGGCACCTTTTTTGGATGGAACCTTGTAGGATAGGCAAGGTGGGTTGTATGACATGTGTGAGTTCCGGCACCTTTCTCTTTTACAAAAAAAGCACTGGTCATCACAATGTAAAAAAGATGTTGAGACTCTGAAAAGAGTACAGAGAAGAGCAACAAAGATGATCAGGGGACTGGAGCCTAAAACATATAAGGAACAGTTGCTGGAATTGGGTATGTCTAGTTTAATGAAAAGAAAGACTAGGGGTGACATGATAGCAGTATTCCAAGATCTCAGGGGTTGCCACAAAGAAGAGAGAGTCAAGCTATTCTCCAAAGCGCTGAAGGCAGGACAAGAAGCAATGGATGGAAACTAATCAAGGAGAGAAAAATCTAGAACTAAGGAGAAATTTCCTGACAGTTAGAACAATTAATCAGCGGTGTTATGTATGGGGTGTGAGCAGCAGCTCTGCAGGTACCACCAGGGGGTGATGTGCTGTGGTTGGATTGGCTGAAACGGTTTCAGTGGGAGATATGGATGGATGGATTGGCCAGAGCATCACCTAGCTAAGTATATAAGGGGTCCAGGTAACCCCCTTTGTCCAGTACGTGCCTACCACAAATAAAGAGCTGACATGAGGTACTCATCTGCCTCCTCACTGCCATGCGGTCCACAACCCACTACACAATAGTGGCGATGAGGGTGGGATAGCTGTTTCACACAGAGCTGAAGCACTAGCTGAAGTCACTAGCTGAATCACTAGATCAGAAGAAAAGAATTTTTTTCCCCGATCTTTGCCGAAGCAGCATCCCAGGACCGGTCAGACCATGGCAAAAATAATGCAGATCCGCGAGTTTGACATTCACCAGCCCGAGTGGTGGGAATCGCACTTGGGCCAGGTTGAAGGCTACCTCCTGGTCAACCGCATCACAGAGGATCGTATGAAGGCGGTGGTGCTTCTGTACATCAGTGGGTCTGCTGTCTACGATGTGGCTGTGGGTTTGTTCGCACCCACACCTATCGCATTTGTTGCCTACCGCGACCTCGTAAGCAAGCTGAACGGGCATTTTATGCCTAAGAGGTCAGAGGTGTCTTGGAGATTCCAGTTTGTCCAGCGGGTCCAGAGGCCGGGCGAGTCAACAACTGATTTCATTGCGGACGTGCGAAAAGCCACTCGTCTCTGCAAGTTCCCTGATCTAGAGGACCGCCTGCGAGATCGCATCACCTTCGGGCTGAGCAACAAGTGGCTGTGGCAGAAACTGCTTACAAAGCCAAAATTGAGCCTGCAAGAGGTCTTGGATGAGGTCCAAGTGCATGAGGCAGCCAGCAGCGATGGTCAAACAACCCACCAACCCAGCAGCAGCTCCAGGGAATCCGTGCACCAGGGGAGCACTGCGTACGGCGGTTTGGACAACAACGAGGTGGCAGAGATCAACGCGGTAGACTGGAGGGCGGTGCAACAACCATCAACACGACCGCGGGTAGACCAGGGGGCTCAGCAGAGACCGATGGCGGTGCAGAGAGCTGCCAGCAATGACACCTTCCCAGGAGCCAGAGCGACCAGCCCTAAGTGTGCCGGTTGCAGGGGCAACCACGCAAGAGTAACCTGCAGATTTTGCTCAGCTAAGTGCTGAATCTGCGGGAAAACTGGCCACATTGCTTTGGTCTGCCAGAGCCCTCAGAGGAATGAGGACGTGTTGTTGAAAGGTACTGGGACACCCCAAAACGCAACCTCCAATGCCGTAGTGAACCTTAAGGCCGTTTCCCATTTGGGGGTCCATCGGTTACTCACCCCCAAAATTATGTTAGAAGTCCAGTTGCAGGGCATACCCTGTAAGATGGAGTTAGACTCCGGTGCTGCGGTCTCGATCATCTCGGAGGAGACTTTTAAACAAGTTTGCGGCCGGAGCAACCGGTGGGCTACGTTAAGACCGACTAACCTAAAACTAACTGATTTCCAGCATGCTCCCATAAAAATCAAGGGGGAAGCCCAGGAACAGGGTCAAGCAGAATCTTGGAACAAGGGCTCAACCTTGACCGATGATGATGTGTGAGAACAGCAAGGGCCAAGTTGGTCTACCAGGACCCATAGACCACCAACATATCTTGCTGATTTTGAACAATCCTGAACAGGCCAGAGCCGGTCACTGTTTGGGTTGATGTTGTGTTGTATTGAATTATGCATGCCAATTGTTTTTTTTTTATATCTTTTAAGGAGGAAGGGGTGTTATGTATGGGGTGTGAGCAGAACCTCTGCAGGTACCACCAGGGGGTGCTGTGCTGTGGTTGGATTGGCTGAAAGGGTTTCGGTGGGAGATACGGATGGATGGATTGGCCAGAGCATCACCTAGCTAAGTATATAAGGGGTCCAGGTAACCCCCTTTGTCCAGTACGCGCCTACCACAAATAAAGAGCTGACATGCGGTACTCATCTGCCTCATTGCCATGCAGTCCACAACCCACTACACAATAAGCGGGACAACCTGCCTCGAGAAGCTGTGAATGCTCCAACTCTGGAAGTTTTTAAGAAGAGATTGGACAACCAGTTGTCTGAAATAGTTTCCTGCCAGAGCAGGGGATTGGACTAGAAGACCTCCAAGGTCCCTTCCAATTCTCTTATTATGTTATTGTTTCTGGAAACTCCAGTAAAATGGGCCCCATACGTGTATGTAAGTTTGCATGAGTGCTAAATGCCTTGTGGTGAGATGGACAGCAAAAAAATTTATAAATAAAAATAAAATAAATGTTGCCATTATGCTTTAAAATCCAATGAAGTCACTTCAGGGTCAGATTTGACTAAAGGCTATGCTGGAAGGAGAATCAAACAGAAAGAAAGATGAAGATTAAATAATTGCACTCTCTTGCAAACATGCCTGATCCAAAGGTACTTCATAGGCCTGAGACCTCCCACAAAATTAAGATGCTTTGATTTCTTATCTTCTCTTAACTTCACATCATTTGTTGGGACCAGTAACAGACTTATCTGTTCAGTATTCATATTTGTCTTCAGGCTGGTAGGAGTTAATTCCTGCAGTCAGTTATAAGTCTTCCTGGAGTATTAAGGCAACCCAGTTGCACTGACTTCTAACTGATCCAACACAACTGCTGAGTGTAAGGCTAGTTCTGTGTTGCTTTGAAGAGTCTCATCTTTTCAAAGTCATCCAGCCTTCTTTTATTTCCTTAGCAGGAGCTTTGCCTCTCAATATTATATACCTTTTCAGTCTTTTGTAGGTACTTGTGCCAGATTCAGGAGGGGAGAGCAGATGCTACCATTCCATTAAAAGATACCTAAAAATGCTGATACTTTGATCATAAAAAAGCTGTAATAAGAAATGGCACTCATCATTAGAGGTCCTTAAGCTGCCTTTCCTGGCATTTCTAATCAAAAGATATTAACTCTGAACATCCTGAAATAACAAGAAGCAGACAAGAAGAATTAGTTAAAACAGCCTAACATCAACAGATCAGAGAGCTATTGTTGTGCCTCAAAACCAAATAATTAAGATATGGTACCTATCTTTAAAGGATTAAGGATGCCTGATCAGTCTGTCTTTCCAGATGGATCTCAACATGTCTCCACCTAATTGCTCAACAGACAAGCCCTGATTAGCTGCATGGCCACCAGCCTGTCCTATCCTTTGGTGCTCACTCTTATGCCCCAAGTGCTGCATTGCCAGAATTTGGGGGATTAAATGTAGATAGCTCTCCTCAGTTACCTTTTCAGCTATGAAGCCTCTTCTGGATTACAGTAGAGTTCCTATCTCTCACATTAATGGATAGCTAAAACATGGCCTTACATTTGGGAAACAAATGAAAGGACTGCATTAAAAGTTGACAACCTTTGCAATCTGAAGGCCACAGTGTCAGAATATATATCTATAACTGCAAAGGCAACAGTATACGTTCACACTTATTATGCATACATGCGAGCTCACTTATGCATTCCCAGCATTTGTGATGCAGCTGAGATTGGTTGAGTAGAAGGCTAGAAACCATCTGCCACTTGACAATTTTGCCTCTTTCTGATTCATCAAAGTTAGGCTATCGGTTTTCTATAAAATGCTCTGCTTTATATATCAGCTCCAAGTCTGATAACTGAAGAAAAGCTGGAAAAATTGGTATGCCTCAACAAGAGTTGCACCAAATTTGCCCACAAATGGGAGCTTTTCTTAGCTTGCTATTTGCCCTGAAGGCAGTGATGAAATTCCTGTTATTTCAGTTCATAATATGCTGTCTACCTGTTCAGTATTAATAATATTAACAAGTGTATTTTCCATAAAATCAAAACATTCAATTTAAAAGCTCATAAGCTATATCTAGGGGCTATTCTAAAATGTTGTTGTTAGCTGCGAAGTCGTGTCTGACCCATCGTGACCCTATGGACAACGTTCCTCCAGGCCTTCCTGTCCTCTACCATCTTCTGGAGTCTATTTAAGCTCACGCCTACTGCTTCAGTGACTCCATCCAGCCACCTCATTCTGTCGTCTCCTTCTTCTCTTGCCCTCAATCTTTCCCAGCATTAGGCTCTTCTCCAGTGAGTCCTTCCTTCTCATTAGGTGGCCAAAGTATTTGAGTTTTAGCTTCAGGATCTGGCCTTCTAAAGAGCAGTCAGGGTTGATCTCCTCTAGGACTGACCAGTGTGATTGCCTTGCAGTCCAAGGCACTCGCAGGAGTCTTCTCCAGCACCACAGTTCAAAGGCCTCAAAAAATCTCATAAACTTTCAAAGCCCTTTCCTTCAATAAATTTATAATGAATGCTTATGACGATGCTACAGTGCGTTTGTTAGGGTTTAAATGTATATGTGCTTTTGTATGCAGTGATGTCATGCTGTGACTAAGAATCTGAAGTGCTGCACTGCACTATTAACCTAGTGTCTTAGTGTGCTGTCAACTACAAATTTGATAGCCTAAAGCAGGGGTGTCAAACTGCTGGCCCATGGGCTGGATGCATCATAGTGAAACTGCGCCCACCCTATTGCTGGCAATGGCAAAAAAGTCATGATAAGTTGTGACATGTCACGTGACATTGCAGGTTTGACACCCCTGGCCTAATGGATGGAAAAGAAGGAATGCTTATTAATAAAGCTGTTGAATAGCACTCTGCTAAAAGCCAAACCTTGGGGCCCCACCAAGCCCACATTTAGTCACAAAAATATTATAAGAAACCTTGATAAATGTACAACAAAGAACAAAAGGTATACTACAGCAGTGCATTGCCTTGATCTATCAAACTAGTCATTCTATCATTAAAATATATGTCAATATTAGACTTATAAGTTCTGATTTGATTCATATTGATGAACTGAATTCTGAAGAGGTGTAATTTGAGTTTCTGATTTAAGTTTTGAGAACAATCCTATTTGATTTATGCTACTTTGAGATTTGAAATTCTATTCAAAACAAATATCCATCCATAGTGTCAAGTTCTTAGTTATCCATCTCTACAGAAAACAAGACTTTTTTAAAAGAATTTTTTAACAAGATTTAACAAATGGAAAGATGAAATTATAGAAACTTCAGAAACTGGATTGTTTTTCCTTTGGTATCCTGTTTGTTTCCTAATGCAGAATTTTTTTCAATTGTTTGCTCATAATTTCTATATGAAATGGTGAGGAGGTTACTTGTTTATTTCATTAGGTTTTAGATGCTGCCCAACTCCAACACAACTCTGAGTGGTTCACATTTTAAAACAAAAACAATATATAAATATAACAGGGTATAAAATATTTTTTTAAAAAAAAAGAGTAGTGCAATGGCCTAGAGGTGAAGATGCTTACCTCCCACTCAGAAGGTTGAGAATTCAACCCTAGAAGTTTCTCTATCAGAGTGCAAAGAGAAAACATCTATTACAAACTCTGCATAGGTGTCAGGAAGGGTATCTGGCCAGTAAATGCTCAGCTCCATTCAGTTGCCCTGACTCCATCCTGAAGCAAAGGATTGCAGGGTCATAAATAAATAAACAAACAGCCAACTGGACAATACAATCTGATTTTTTAAAAAAAAAAGAATAAAAAAGCAAAAGGACAACATCTACCATATCCTAACACCTGGGATAAGAACCAGGTTTTCAAGGCATTCTGGAATACCCTCAGGGTAGGAGCAACACCAATCTCTGGATAACAACAACAACAACAAAGGCATACTTCCCAAGTCCCCAAAGATGCTATTGTTAAATCAAAAGGATCTAGATTATGTCAACATTGTTAGTTCCACCTCTAGCCATAGAAACTCTCTACATGATTTTGGCTCACATCTCAGCTCAACAAGCTTGCTATTCCTGTTATGGGAAAATATTGAAGACATATTCTATATATGCCACCTTGGAAGGAAAATAGGGAAGACGTCTTAACAAATAAAATTTGTAAACATTTCACATGAGTACGAAATGCTTCAGAGCCATCTGATTTATCACTTTTCTGGAGCAGGTCTCTAGTATGGAATTGCCTTCAGTGATAAAATTTGAAACCTTGTCAAACAGAAGCACTACTTTATACTAGAGCTGCACAACCCTGATGTTGTGTACAATATCTATAATACCCAATTGTACAGAAGTGTAGTAGTCCTTCAATTTTGAAGAATACATGTGGTTGTACAATTGATTAGTAGACATGGAGATGTCTCTGCAGTCTCGATGGAAGCACAGAATCTAGCACAATGGGGGCACTGGGGGTTCATTGTTGCAATAATTGTATGTGTTATTCTGTGATGCTGCTCAGTTTTCTATGAGTTTTTGGTAGCGCCTGACTTCAAAGCTGGCAGAGATTTCATACCACAGTGATTGCCTTCTGAATCTGGATCTTTGTCCAAAGATCCGTTGCTTGAGATAACACTTGCCAAGTTTTTGAAGCTGTTTACATTTGTCACTGGATGTTGTGAACAGTGATTTTTGGTTCTACAGGTTTCGTATTTGGCATGGGCTGGTAAACTTCAGTCTTGTTCAGACCGATAGTTAGCTCAAAGAGCAGAGCAGCATCTAAGAATTTGTTCAATATCTAGTGTAGATCAGTATCTTTGTGTGCCAGGAGCACACATTCACCAGCAAAGAAGGTTTCTTGAATGACTGATGGGGGCAAATTGTCTGGGTGTTCAAGTGATGAAGATCAAAGAGTCATCCAATTGGTACCTGAGGTACACCTCCTCCTTCAGATGGACAGCTGAGACAACATACAAGTGAAGAACAGATTGAATAGGACTAGGGCTAGCACACAAACCTGTTTTACCCCATTGGTAATGGCAAATAAAGGTGGCAATGTATCAACATTGTGAAGAACTTGTCCTATAATTCTATCATGGAGTAGCTGAATCAATTTCATTCATTTCCTTGGGGATCCATAATGTCTCTGGATGATCCAGAGAGCTTCCCTTACAGTGCCAAATGTCTTTGTCGGTCAATGAAGAGAGTGTAAAGAGGCTTGTTCTGTCCTATGTACTTCTCCTGGACTTGACTCACACTGAAAATCATATCTGTTTTGCTCTGTTTTGCCCAAAAGCCACACTACACCTATTTCCAAGACAGTGATAACTCTATTCAGGCAAATATGGGCAAATATCTTGCCTGCAGTGGACAGCAATATATGTTTGTAGTTTCTGCAGTATTTGTTTTTCCTATTTTTATAGAGCTGTGGGACAATATCTTCCAAAATGACTTGGAACAGATGCAACATGTTTGGGTCTTTGTAGATCTCTACAAGAATACTATTGTGCTCTGTTACTTTATTTGTCTTTGGAATCACTTTCTTGATCTGATTAGTAGAGGGTGGAAAGTCTAAAGCAGGCATGTCAAACTCATAACGTCTCATGACGTCGCACAACATATCAGGACTTTTTCCCCATTGCCAGCAATGGGGTGGGCACAATTTTGGCATGATGCATCCAGCCCGCAGGAAGGCAGTTTGACATGCCTGGTCTAAAGCAACCAAGACTGGAAGTGGATGAATCTGCTGTAAGATAACAACTGTGGATAGCTTATTAAATAGGCTGGAAAAGTGTTCGTCCCAAAGGGTTTTCAGGCTGTCTTGGCTTTGATCAAGTTTAACCCATCAGGTGATAGCAAGAAGGAGCATTCTGATTTAGAAGGACCACCATAAACTGACTTTATGGCACTGAAAAACTCTCTGGTGGCAGGCATGTCTGCACAGTGTTCCACCTGCTCAATCTTCCTCTGCCACTGCTCATCCTGGATTTCTCACAATTCTATCTGTATTTTGGACTGCAGGTGCTTAAACTTGTCTATCTTTGTGTTAGATTGTTCTGCCAGTCTATATAGGCTTTATTCTCATCCTGGAGAGCTACTGAAATAGTCTTGTGGTTTTGATCAACCAATACAAATAATACAGATAAGGACAGTTTATATCATAAATATTCCATAGTGATTAACTATTTCTATAGCCTAGACAGAACAGATGTCTTAGGAACGATACCTCCTTAAGGGATCATGATACTTTTCAAAGAAACTCTCTCTTTAGTAGATTTTTTTTTAAATGAATGGGCATTTGACTGGGAAATGTTCCATAAAATCTTACTGGAATAAAGCTAAGCAAAAGAGAAACCTGAAATATAAAGCAATCTGAAGTAGCCTCCTAGTGTCAAGAGATAGGACCTGAGTAAGGCCAACTGGTGCCCTAAGACCAGCCCAACAGTGGTGGCCCTTGATGAAGTGAGACCCTCACTCCATGATATGGAAACAAATGTGATATCTGACCAAACTTTCAAACTTTAGTCACTTCATCATTTCAAAGAAAGCATTTTTTTAAAAAATAGTGCACATTAAAATTGAAGATGAATCCCAGAAGCTAAACAGTGTTTGAAACATTAAGTTATGTGTGTATTTGGGTTTGTGTGTAACTTTTGTAGCTTAACTAGTTTTTGTAGCTTAACTAGCCACTTCTGTGGCTATTAGAAGTGTCTAAGTACCCACTTTTCAGTATCATTAGATTCTTGGACTGTCTCTACTTTAGTATATTAACTCCTCTTCAACATTTAAGTGAATAACATTTCATGTAAAATACATAATTCCTTTGTAATTCAAACTGTCATTAAGCCTGATTATTTCACTACATTATTAGCTTAGTCAGATGCAGAAAGGAAAAACATGTTGTCCTTGACAAGAAAGGGAAAGCAAGGAAGTGAGGAAGAGATTGCATAAGAAAGGGCAATATTAATTCCACTTCTGCTTGTCTGTATTTATCACTGTCATGCCCTGCACTTTGTTGAAGTTACTCTCACTATTTGTTTCTGCAACTAAGGGCAGGATATGGCCTATTCTTCAATGCAGCCAATCTGCATCTGATGTTGTTATAGCAACTATAGTTTGCACAGGGAGGCAAAGAAAAGGCAGGAACTGTTGCATTTATCAGGTTTGAAGAAATGAAAATGCATAGAGTAGTCACAGGCTCAATTGGGGATGATGAGTTTGGGGTAGAAATTTCACCCAGTAGAAGAAGGCTAATGAAGGAGAATTTTATTTAGCTTTTTTGCATCTTTGACGTTCTGATATGTACTCCAGAGGGTAAATATAAGGGCTGAGATGACTATCTGTTTTGATTCAAGATGAGAAGGAAAGATAGGATTTCTTGACATTTTATGGCCAATTTCATGATTTTTCTTCCTTTGTTTTAGTCATTCCATAAGGTGATGATGGCAGGTGACCTTCCTTCCTTCCTTCCTTCCTTCTTTCCTTCCTTCCTTCCTTCCTTCCTTCCTTCCTTCCTTCCTTCCTTCCTTCCTTCCTTCCTTCCTTCCTTCCTTCCTTCCTTCCTTCCTTCCAGCTGCCTTCCAAACCAGTAAACCAATCTGTGTAATACAAGGGGCAAAAGTAAAAGTAGATATCTAAAAAACTCCACTATTATTCACTATTGTGGCATAACCCACCTTTATTTAGTTTTCTTGCCTACCTAGACATTGGAAGAGGTTTTTCCTCCTTCCCATGAAAGTCCTCTGCTGTCTGAATCTGAACTTCTTATGTATTTATAAAGCTGAGGGGCAAAACATCAAAATAAATTACATATTCAATTTGCCTATGATGGATTTTCTGACATAGGCATTTGGAAATAATTATACCGCTATAGGCTGGCTGAATGGAGGTTCCAGCAAGCATAAAGAAGATAATGTTTGGCTGAGTGACTGAGATTCAAGTCTTTGCCCTGAAGAATGGAGCATCTAAGATTTTGATCTTACAACTTACTCTTGCACCAGACTGCTTAGTGTGGCATGTGACAGATTGCATTTGTACATGACATTCTTACAGAAAAATGAGGAAAATGACAGGAATAGCAGGATTTTATTTCTGGCAGGACTTGTTTGAGCCAATTCCTGCCATCTGTTTTCACTGCCAAGACTTGTCCTAATAAAAAATGAAGTAAAAATGGATGAAAGGGTCTCTGAGCAATTAAGAATACTTTTTTGATTTATCATTGAGTACAGAAAATAATTTCTTTGGAAGAATTTAATGGAAGGCTTGAGCCTGAAAAGATAAATGTGAAAATAGGAGATATATATTGTAATGGTGAAGGTCCACGTACCACATCATAAATCTAGATTAGAGATACCTAGCTTGCTGTACTCAATTGGATAGAAAGATATCCAACACAATTTGCATTGTTCTTTCCTCATCAATGTAGTTAGGCCTATTTGTAAAGCTTCAACTTTCTGATTACCAGGAACATTGGATTCTACTGCTTTTTGAGTGAAATAATCAATGTGCAAATTGGTAGCTTCTTCCCAAATATAATATACGGATAAACTTTAAGGTACTGATGTAATTCTTAGTTAAGCTTTCCTAACACTAGAGTAGTAGTAACTATTTGGAGATTGGCTCCTGTACTTTTTAGAAATATGTATCAACACAAGTTATTGTTCTTTTAAATTCAATTAATCAGCTTTTGAACATTACCCTAAAAGGTACCACTTAGTATAAAAAATACAGTTGAATTATACATAGGACGTTTCACAGCTAGAGCCACTTCAGTTTCTGATTTCATCAACCAATTATGGGCAGGGACGAGAGACTGGCAATTTTTACTTATTGAATAATGCTTTTTCATTTGACTCCTACAAAGCAATTATAAGATTGATAGATGAATGTTGGATCAGGCTACAACTGTATCATATTTTGGGTGCCAGGGACTGGTTCTGGGAAGGGCAATTTTTCTGCAGACTGGGGTAGGGGAAGCCTGGTTTTGTGCACTGACTGGGTCCTGCATGTGTGTGGATGGGGCTTCACTCGCTTGCACAGCCCAGTTCCTGGAGGCTGCAGACCATTGCTGGACCACAGCCCTAAGGTTAGGGAAGCATCAGTTCCCAACCTTGTGGTCCATAAAGGTACTATAGATTAAGTATGTAGATATGAACTGTAAAAATACAGACAATATTTATGTATTTGTCTCCCATCACCTAACAGTCTCTGAATGATATGCTAGTCCTAATGTAATAGAATAATAAAGGTAAAGGTTCCCCCGCACTTGCGTGCTAGTCATTTCCAACTCTAGGGGCCGGTACTCATCTCTGTTTCAAAGCCGAAGAGCCAGTGCTTGTCCGAGGACTTCTCCGTGGTCATGTGGCCGGCATGACTAGACGCCAAAGGTGCACAGAACGCTGTTACCTTCCCACCATAGTGGTCCCTATTTTTCTACTTGCATTTTTACGTGCTGTCGAACTGCTAGGTTGGCAGGAGCTGGGACGAGTAGCAGGTGCTCACTCTGTTAAGCAGCACTCGGGATTTGACCCGCCAAACTGCCGACCTTCTGATCGACAAGCTCAGCGTCCTAACCCACTGAGCCACCACATCCCTTTAATAGAATAATAGTAATATATATTTACATAATTCTTAGGCATTATATTTTAGGTTACATTAGTATTTGCAGAGTCATTTGCTTCATAGACCTTTGTTGACCTGGAATTAGGAGACAGCATAGGAAGTATCAATTGTGAATATGTGCAGATGGCCCTGCTGTCTTTGGGCACTCATGGATGCAGGGTCATGAAAGGACAGCAAGGAAAACACCCAATGTCCTAACCCACCTGGGAATGTACAATGCTTTAGGGAAACATCCAAAAGGGAACATTTTTAGCTACTTGTGTTTTCTCCCTTCTTATCTACACTGTGCCAGATTTACTGGGTTAAATCTTTATCTTATGTGTGTCAGCTTTGCTGGGTGGGTTGTTTATGTAATCAGAAAGAATAAATACAAGGATTTCTTGTCATTTGGGGCTTCTGTCTTTTAGAGGAGCCCATCTTTGTTCAGCTGAATAAAAATGTAAAGCTTAAAGGCAACTTCTAGTTTCCTGTATTTTTTATCAAGCAAAACCTCAGTATCTGCACAGCATTTTTGGTGAGCCAGGCTTCCAGGAGAGGTGCTTGGTTGATCTTAGGGAGGCTCAGTAAAGGGGAAGGCACCAAGCGCACCCTGGGATCTCCTGGAGGTGCCCCCTTCTTGACTCTTCACTGTGGTTTTTTTTAACAGGAACCAGTTTTTTTCTTCTTTTTGGTTGCCTTTTACTTGGTTCCTGCATATTCAGGAGGGCTGAAGATCAGATAAGATACAAAGATACACATTGCTTTATTGCACAGGCTTGCCTAGGGGAGTGTGTGTGTGTGTGTGTGTGTGTGTGTGTGTGTAAAAGTGTGCTTGTTTCCTTGAATCATTTCCCACTGCTGACCAGAGCTGGACAGAAGGTTTGCCTCAGCCGCACCTAGATCCCCCCTCATGTCTAGGGGTGTTTAGAAAGCAAGGGGGAACTAACCTTGTATTCTCATGCTCCAATGGGTTATGAGTGTTGAACTTGTGGTTGCTCTGAGGCTTGTGGTTGCTCCTTATATATATTTCCTGCTGTTTACCAGGCCTAGGCATGATACTGATCTTAGCCAAAGGTCAATGGATCGCTTGTGGCCCAACAGGCTGTGCAAGTGGTGTGAGTGACTTGAACACATGGGCTCAGCCCCAGGACGACCTGCTAGAAGGAATAAAAAGAAGGAATGTGCCCTCAGCCCCCTTGAGTGTGTCATAAGGAACTTTGGTAAGCTTAAAACCCATCAGGATATGAATTTGAAACTCTAATTAAATACAATGCCCTCTGTCACCAGGACATACACACTATTTGGCCCACAGGGGGATCCATAGATTTGGGAGTTTTTGAAACCATGGGAGACTATGCTTAAAGAGGCATGGATCATTATCACCAAGCTTAATATGCACTTTTTTGGACCTTACACAAGAATAAGCAGGTGCTTAAAGACTGTAGGTTGTGGTGACTTTCCATGGCACCACCTTTTTCTGATTTAGTTTCTTCTCTACCACCCTATAAAGGGATCTACTCCCTCACAAGGCAGGTAGCCATTGGAAGGGGGGACACTAATAAGGTCCTGGTTCATAGCCCCTTATCCACTTCTAACCTTTATGCATGGGAAGACCGATTGGGTTCTTACACTGAAACCCCACACAAATATTCTGAATTGGTTCTGTCCATTATATTGTATCCAGTTTTAGTCACCACAATGTAAAAAAGATGTTGAGACTCTGAAAAGAGTACAGAGAAGAGCAACACAGATGATTAGGGGATTGGAGGCTAAAACATATAAGGAACAGTTGCTGGAATTGGGTATGTCTAGTTTAATTAAGAGAAGGAGGAGGGGGTGACATGATAGCAGTGTTCCAATATCTCAGGGATTGCCACAAAGAAAAGGGGGTCAAACTATTCACCAAAGCACCTGAAGGCAGGACAAGAAGCAATGGGTGGAAACTAAACAAAGAGAGAAGCAACCTAGAATTAAGGAGAAATTTCCTGGCAGTTAGAACAATTAATCAATGGAACAACCTGCCTCCAGAAGTTGTGAATGTTCCAACACTAGTAATTTTTAAGAAGACACTAAACAACCATTTGTCTGAAATGGTATAGGGTTTCTTGCCTGAGCAGGGGCTTGGACTAGAAGACCTCCAAAATCCCTTCCAACTCTATTATTATTATTATTATTATTATTATTATTATTATTATTATTATTATTATTATTATTATTATTATTATTATTATTATTATTATTATTATTATTATTATTATTATTATTATTATTATTATTATTATTATGACATAGTTTTTGGACATAGTTCCCAGTGCCCGATGACAATGGTTATCACTGTTACACGTTTCATCCATAATCACACAGTTTCAATGGCCAGGTCACAATATTTTGTAATTTTTTCCAGTTCTTTTTCTTCAACTCTGGCATCTTCTGGTACAGTGATATCAATCAGCTGTATGCTTCAGTTCTCTACAAATGCGACATCTGATGTGTTGTGTTCCAAATGGTTATTTGTCTATTTGAAAGTTCCACAAGGTCTTCACTCTCTGATTCTCAACAACTTTTTCCACCCTATGTTCCCACCACTTTTCAGACACAGGCAAGTCATATTTTTTACACAATGTCCAGTGGATTAATTTAGCAACTCGGTCATGTCTAGCTTGGTAATCAGTTTGCACGATTTTGCTGCAGTTACATATTAGATGTGAAACAGTTTCAACTTTGTCATTGCAAAGTCGGCAATTTGGATCATCAGTGGATTTTTGTATATTTCCTTTCATGGCATTAGTTTGTAGTGCTTGTTCTTGAGCAGACAGTATTAGGCCTTCCGTTTCTTTCTTCATGGTTCCCATCTTAAGCCATGCCCATGCCAACTTGTTATCACATTTTCCTTCAATGTTTTTCAAGTGCTGTCCATGCAAAGCTTTGGCTTTCCATCTATTTAATCTGTCATCCAGCTGTTTTTCCTTATATTCTGCCTTTGTTTCTGTTATTTTTATAATGCTCTCTGTTTTTACAGCCTGCAGCAGTTTTTCTGCACTTTGATTCACGTAGTCATTCAAACTTCATTTTTCTTCTTCTACAGTTTGGTGGATTTGTAATAGCCCTCTGCCCCCTATTTTTCTTGGCAGGTACAACCTGTCGATGTCACTTCGTGGATGTAGAGCATGATGCATATTCAAAAGTTTATGTGTTTTCTGGTCTAGGTTTTCCAGTTCAGCCAAAGTCCAGTTGATAATTCCTGCTGGATAGCATATCACTGGGACTGCCCATGTATTAATGGCTTCAATTATGTTTCCAGGATTCAGCTTTGATTTTAATATTTTGCAGACTCTCCTGATGTATTCCTTTTGCATTAACTCTTTGACTTTTCCATTCAAGATATTATCTGCTTCCAATATGCCTAAGTATTTGTAACCATCATCCTTTGCTAGTGCTTTCACAATACTTCCATTTCCCATTTCTATTCCTTATATTTTTCCCATTTTTCCTTGTTGCATGGATAATATAGCACATTTTCCAAGTCTAAAGTTCATTCTGATGTTGCTGCTAAACAGTTGAACTGTGCTGACTCTTGATGCAAGTTCAGTGTGGCTTTTCGTGTACAGTTTTAAGTCATCCATGTATACTAGATGGTTTATCTTGCCATGCTGGTTTGAGATGTGGTATCCCAGTTTTGTGCTTCATAGGATTATTGTCAATGGAATTAATGCGATGTTGAACAATAGTGGTGAAAGTGAGTCCCCTTGGAAAATTCCTTTGTTGTTGTTGTTATTGTTATTGTTGTTGTTTTTTATTTATTTTTATTTTAATTCCATTTATATCCCGCCCTTCTCCGAAGACTCAGGGCGGCTTACAAGCTTAGCAGTAGCCTTCATTCTATGTATACGCCTGCTTATTAGGGCTTTCACACACACACCCCAGTGGCATTATTACAAAGTCAGCTTATTGCCCCCAACAATCTGGGTCCTCATTTTACCTACCTCGGAAGGATGGAAGGCTGAGTCAACCTTGAGCCTGGTGGGATGCGAACCTGCACTAATTGCAGGCAGCTGGTGTTACTTAAGGAGGCATCAGCCCACTGCTCCACCAAGGTTGTTGTTGTTGTTATTATTAGTATTATTATTATTATTATTAGTATTAGTATTAGTATTATTGATCATCGCACAGTCAGCCAGATGTTCAGACTAGAATTGGCATTTTTGTCTATCTATCGAGTCCTTACCAAGGACCTGGGATAGGCAGATGTGGATACTTGATGATATTATAGATATCATCGCAGGATGGAAGCAGTTCCTAGTAAAGCTGCCTTTTGCAGTTGACTAATGGGGAATTTGTCAATGCCAATGGTGTTCAAGTGGTGCTCCAGTTGTTGTCCAAGCAATGTCTGAGAATTGGACAGGATTAAATAGAAGAGTAGACATGCACACATGAATATGTACAATACACACATACTCACATAGACCTGAAAAAGAGACAGGTTATGTTTAATAAATTCATCAAAGAAAGAAAGAAATTGAATGGTGGGTTAAATGTGGTTGACAGGCATTTGGCAAGCTAAGCATAATTTTCAAGAACAACCTCCCACTATGCCTGAAAATTTTTCAATCAGTGTGTGCAACTGGCTCTAACGTATGCCAGTGAAACATAGACACTAATCTCTCGTTTGGTACAAAAGCTATGAGTGGTGCAAAGAGCCATGGACATATACATCTCAGCATTACAAGACAAGATAGAAAGACCTGCATGTGGATTACAAAACAAATGAAAGTATATGTTATCATCAGGAGAGTAAAAGAATTGAAATGAAATGGGCTGGTTATATAGCAAGAGGAATTGATGACAGGTGGACTAATCATAGAATAGATCCCACTAGATGAAAAGCATCCAAGAAAGAGATCTAAAACAAGATGGAGTGACAACACCAGCAAGTATTGTGGGCCCAATTGGTAAAAGAAAGCTCAGGACTGTATTTGTTGGAAATATGCAGAAGAGGCTTTCATTCTGCAGTGGACAGACAATGGCTAAAATAATGATGATGATATAATATTCCATTTCATACACTTCTAACTGATCTCTCTCAAGAAGAATCTGAATAAATCTGAAAAAATTACAGGTATGGGCAACCAAATAAAACAACTGTAAAAAAAATTTCACTCATGCTCCTGAATAGCTGGCACCTAAAGAGAGCTAGCTGCTAGCTCAGAAGATAATCTGCTACATGGAAATCAGTAGCCAGTGTGTCAGCAGTGTGTCAACAGAAGAAATTGTAGCCATTTTACTTTTGTTTTTCTCTGGAACTTTCCACTCTATAGCTACGGTTTTCCTTGTAGACAGACAAAGGGGCGAGGGAGAAGTATGAGCATTCTTAGTTAGTCATAACAATTGCAACTGTGGTTACAATCAAGGTCAATGTGAGTGAAGAATTTTGGTGGTAGAAAGGTGGGGGAGAAAAGCCCGCTTTTTTATAACTGGGCAATGTGATGTGTGATAGCTTGGTCTGGGGTGGGAATTGAAATTTGTAACTTTGTATCAGGGGAGGGAACTTTTAGTTTTGGATTCAACTATGTAAGTGCCGATATTTTGTTTCCAAATAAAATGTTCTTTAAGGATGAATTTCTTGCCTTGAAGTTCTTTTGACTAGTTTCATCTATTGGAACCATGACATTAACCCAAAACGCCCATCTACATTAACATCATTGGGATCCTAAGCTCCAGTCACCTTCCCAAAACCAGGAGGGAGGTTGACAAAGATTCAGGGAAGTATGGAGAGAAAAGAAGCACCCACCTCCAGGACCCTGACCATGGCGTCTGCCTCAGTGGAGGGAGAGCAAGTGAAGAGAAAGTGGGGAGTGAGACCCAAAATGCGGGGGCTATTGTGGTCTTCGGAGTGGACCCTGCCCAGTGGAGACTCTAAGCATTCCGAGACAATCCAACTGAAGAAGAGTTCTTCAAGAGTAGCTGAGTTGAAGTTGCAAACAGTGTCTCATGGGAATCACACTGTCCCAATCGTAGAGGAGCAAAAATTGGCAGCAGCAGAAGATTCAGGTGAGTGGAAGTACCTGTTAGCAGTCTGCAGCCAATCAGTGGAAAAGTTGGTAGAAAAAATTGAGGGGCTAGAAATGGGAAGCAAGGGGCAGGTCACCCATTCCTTGCCTACTAGTGACCATGACGACCAGCAGAGTCGGTGCCAATCTATGCCCAGAAGAAGCCCTAGCCCTACTGGCATAGCTCAGGTTGCCACTCCAGATTCAGAGCCACCAGCATTGACCTCAAGCCCAGTGGGGAGGAAGAGTCCTCACCGTCACCCATAGTGTGACAGTCCAGGTCATTGTTGATTGTCAAGAAGTCCAGAACGCCACTTGTGACATGACAGTCCTGGCCATCAGAGAAGCCCTGATCAGCGTCGTTCGTCATGGTCTCCTATCAGGCGTCACCGTCATGAAAGATCCAAATGGGATCATTCTGACAGCCCTGAGAGATGCCTTCGTGACAGTCATGACCATAAGAGAATCTCTGATTGGCATTGTTTGTCACGGTCTCCTGACAGGCATCATCATCGCGAAAGCCCCAGATGGCAGGATCACTACGACAGCTCCAAGAGACACCCTCACTATCAAAGCCCAGACCATCACCGATACCATCACAGCCCTGATCACTACTGGTACTGTGAGAGCCCTGACCATTACTACCATCAGTCACACAGCCCCGATTATTACCACCATCATCCAAGTCCAGGACCAGCGTCAACGTGGATGTTCAACGTGACTTGATCCAACTGCTGGGGTGACTGCGTGATCTGCTGGACAGACAGCAACCACTAGGTGCAAAGCAGCCACTGGGGAGGGGCAGCAGCAGTTGGGTGTGCAACTGCAGCTGGGGGGACAACAGCAATTAGGTGGACCACAACCCATAATGGCACCACCTCTTAAGGCCATTTTTGATGGTGATCCAGAGAAGTTGATTTACTTCCTCAATCAGGTGCGTTCCCATATGAACCAAAATGCCAATTTCTACCCAGATCCAGCTGCCATGGTTGATGTTGTCACAGCCAATCTAGAAGGGGAAGCATCTGAGTGGCTAAATAACTTATACAGTGAACAAGCACCTGAGCTATGGGACGACCATCTCTTCATCCAGGCATTGAGAACCAGATTTGAGGATGAGTCCATAGCCCTCAAGGCCGAGAAATATATTTACAAGATGAAGCAAGCTAGCAGACCTGCATTGGAATATGTGTTAAAATTCTGGAGAGTAGCAGGTCGGATTGAGATATGGCCAGAGCACTCCCTGGGGCGTCACTTCAAAGAGGGACTAGATATATGCCAAGCCTGCATCTATCAGGGGGTTCCTGATCAACTACAAGAGTGGTACCAAATGGCAGTGAAGCTAGACATTGAGCTTGTTCTCTATAAGAAGCCAACTCCTCCAGGAACCAGATTGAAGCTGGAACAACCCAGATGGCTGCCCCCATGGAAAATCCCAGTGATCACTGCCATGGAATCTCCTAAACCATCTACTGGCCCAGTGATTAAGTGCTTTAGGTGTGGCCAGTTGGGACACAGAGCTGCTGTTTGTCCCATTCCATTTCCTCAGCAAAGAGACACCCTGACTCCATCAGAAAAGAAGTCAACCCTTCCAAGGAAAAATCGAGCAGAATCATGCAAGAGCAGATCACTCAGGTTGCCACTCCTGCACAAGAATCAACAGAAGGCATCGCTGACCCAGCCACCATCCTGATGAGGGAGAAAATGATCCGATCCTGATGAGGGAGAAAATGATCCGATGGTGAGTCAACCTATCCCACCTTTCTCCCTAAACACCAAGCTTATAGTTCCAAAAACTGGAGCTCAAAATGACTTAAAAGTACTTGTAGATTCAGGGTGTTCCTGATGCATCATTAGCCTACCCATTGCACAACTGGGCATATGAACAAGATTGCTTTCTAACCCCATGAAGTTTGAACAGGCAGATGGTTCACTGATGGGAGAAGCTTTAATCACTCACCTAACTGAGCCAGTATGGCTAGAGATTGGTGAACATTGGGAATTCATCCTCTTTCTTATAGCTCCCAAAATGACAGAAGCAGTGATTTGAGGTCTATCTTGGTTAGATAAATGGAAACCTTTCATCTGGTGGTAGAAGGGGATGAGAACCTTGAGACTTCTTATAGGCCCATCTCTCCCCAATTTATCTTTTGATGTCACAGGGCACAAGGGACCACCCACAGACACAGTGAAAGTAGCCACCATACCCCCACCTGGAGAACCACTCATCCCCAGTGAATACAGAGACTTGGCAGAGGTGTTCAGTGAAAAGGAATGCAATGTTTTACCCTCTCACTGAGCAAATGACTGTGACATCGAGATTTTACCTGGAGCTAAGCTGCCAAAGCCGAAAATGTACATAATGACCCACCTTGAAGTGGAGGAACTGCACCAATATATTGATAAGAATGTAGCTAGGGGTTTCATTGAGCCAGCCAAATCCCAAGTAGCCGTTCAAGGAAAAGAAAGATGGGTCTCTTAGGCTCTGCATGGATTTTAAGGGGTTTAATGCTGTGAGTGTGGAGAACGTATACCCACTCCCACTCATGAAGGATCTATTGTCCCATTTGGTGAAAGGAAAGATTTTCACAAAGTTGGACTTGAGAGAAGTGTATTACCATATTAGAATAAGAGAAGGTGATGAATGGAAGACTGCTTTCAATAGTCCCCTGGGTAGCTACCAGTTCAAAATTATCCCATTCAGATTGCAAGGGGCTCCTGCAGTATTCATGCAATTGATCAACCAGGTGCTACATGAACATTTGTATAAAGGCATTTTGGTGTATCTTGATGATATCCTAATCTATACAGAACATGTGGGCTTAGTACAGGATGTTTTGAAAAGCTGCTGGATGCTAAGCTCTATGTCAAACTGTCAAAGTGTAAATTTCACCAAACGCGACTGGATTACTTAGGCTACAGAATCTCCAGCGTAGGCATCAAAATGGATCTAGCCAAAGTAAAAGCTGTTATTGAATGGCAAACTCCAAAACCCAAAAAACTAGAGCTTCTTGGGATTTGCCAACTTTTACCGCCAATTCACCCCTTTTGCTGAGATTGCTTTGCCCTTTACAGATTTTTTAAAAACTGGGAAGAAAAAAAGCAAACTGCGACCTGGCCAGCCACTGCAGTGGACTGTGGAATGTCAGACTGCTTTTGAGAATTTGAAGACTATTTGTCATTGAACCCGTCCTAAAACATCCTCACCCCGAGCAACCCTTCATGATTCAGGCCAACACTAGCAATGTGGCCATGGTGATGGTGTTGTTGCAAAGGAACCATGATGGACTTTTATAACCCTGTGCTTACACTTCAAAGAAGTTCACTGAAGCAGAGCACTTATGGGCTATTTTGGAGAAAGAAGCTTTTGCCATTAGGTAGGCTTTACTCACGTGACACCATTTCCTGGAAAGAAGCAAGGTGCCTTTTGAAGTATGGACTGATCACAAAAACTTAGAGGCATTGAAAACTCCCCACAAGCTCTCCTCTAAGCAAGATCATTGGGCACAGTACTTTAATCATTTCAATTTCAACCTTCGGTACATACCAGGTAGAAAAAATTTCCTGGTTGATGCCCTATCCAGATTACTGCAATACAAAAGCCAGTGTGAACAGATTGTGCACTCTATCATGTCAGCATTGCAGCTCATTTTCCAGGTGACTCCATGAGAGCCACATCCTACTGCCTCTGCTAAACCTGACAATCCTCTTGTTACAAAACTAAAACAAGAACTGATCAAGGACCAATGGCTCAAAAATCACCAAGCTATCCTGACCCATAAAGATGGGTTGGCTTGGAAAGGAGAGAAGTTATACTTGTCTGAATCTCTCTGTGTGCAAGCACTCCAGTGAAGCCATGATGTAAAGCAGGCTGGTCACTTTGGCTATTTGAAAACCTTGCATTAGATATGGAGGCAGTTTTGGTGGCCAGGATTAAAGGGTGATATAGAGAACTATGTAAAAAGCTGCTCAGTATGTGCTATGATGAAAAGAATTCCAGGAAAACCTCCTGGACTGGTGCAGCTTGTTGCTGACCCTTTCCTACTATGGGAAGAAATTGGGATTTTATTGTCAAATTACCTGAAAGTAGGGGAAATATGGTAATATGAATTGTAATTGATCTCTTTTCAAAACAAGCTCATATCATTGCCTGCCCAGCTAAGCTGTTCCTTAAATGTATTTATCGACTGCACAGCGTTCTGAAGAGAATATTCTCCGACAGGGGGGTGCAGTTCATGGCCAAATTCTGGAGGGGTTTTCTGAAACTGATTGGTTCTTCACAAGGGTTGTCATTGGCTTTTCACCCATGTACAAATGGGGCAGCTGAAAAGGCAAACTCAATGGTGGAGCAATACCTTAGGTCCATGGTGGCAAACCTATGGCACATGTGCCAGACTGGGCATGCAGAGCCCTTTCTGTCAGTATGCACACCAGAGGGATGCTCCACTCCCCCTTTCCATGTTTGCCTGAATAGTGGGAACTGGGGAGGGCAGGAGAACCGAATTCAGCAGCACACTCACGGGAACAGCTGCAAGAGCTGGGTGGGGAGAGGGGAACCACTATAAAAGCAGTTATGGCAGAAGTGCTGTGAGAGAACAAGTGAGTGAGCAGATGGCCCTTGGATGTGATGGGGGGGCGTGGGTTTGGAGAAGGCAAGTAGGACATGGCATCCATTTGTGTGCTTTTACAGAAGGCTAGCGGGGGAAGGAGGACAGGTAAGTTTGGACTTTGGAGAAAGGGAGAGAGAGAGGAAGGAAGGATGGGAGGGAGAGAGGAAGGAAGGAAGGAAGGAAGGAAGGAAGGAAGGAAGGAAGGAAGGAAGGAAGGAAGGAAGGCTAGGCCCACCAGCACTGCTGGGCAGATGCACAGCCAGGCTGCCCTGGGTGACACTGAAGCCAGCCAGCACTTCTGTGGGATCAAGGGGGAGGGGGGAGAGTGGCTACCCCTGAGCACCGTGCCTGCCTCTCTTTGGGCTCCCTCAGCTTCTCCCCTGCTCCAGACTGAGGCTGGTCAGATTCCCCCCATGGGAAGTGCTGCGCCCACCACCAGCCCATTCCTGGCCAGCCCTCCCCCTCCATCCTCCTCAGTGCTGATGCGCAACCCCCAGCGCAACCTAGAACTAAGGAGAAATTTCCTGACAGTTAGAACAATTAACCACTGGAACAATCTGCCTCCAGAAGCTGTGAATGCTCCAACACTGAAAGTTTTAAAGAAGAGACTGGACAGTCATTTGTCTGAAATGGTATAGGGATTCCTGCTTGAGCAGGGGTTTGGTCTAGATGATCTCCAAGGTCCCTTTCAACATTATTATTATTATTATTATTATTATTATTATTATTATTATTATTATTATTAATCATCGCACAGTCATCCAGATGTTCAGACTGGATTTGGCATTTTTGTCTATCTATCAAGTCCTTACCAAGGACCTGGGATAGGCAAATGTGGATGTTTGATGGTATTACAGATATCGTCACAGGATGGAAGCAGTTCCTAGTAAGGCTGCCTTTTGCAATTGTCTAATGGGGAATTTGTCAATGCCACTGGTGTTCAAGTGGTGCTCCAGTTGTTTTGGGATTGCACCCAAGGCGCCTATTACTATTGGTACTATCCTTGCTTGCCTTTGCCACAGTCTTTCTATTTCTATTTGTAGGTCTTTATATTTTGTTATCTTCTCCAGATCTTTCTCGTCTGTTCTGCTGTCTCCAGGCACTGCCACATCCACTATCCAGACTTTTTTGTCTTTCTTATCGGCAATTGTTAAGTCTGGGGTGTTATGTTGCAGGTGCTTGTCTGTTTGAATTCTGAAGTCCCAGAGCAGTTTAACTTTATCATTCCTGATATAATAATTTCAGTGCATCTTCATTGTTGTCCTTCAGATATTCTTCCAAAGCCATTTTTTCCTCTTCAACTATCTGATGTACTTGCAGCATTCCATGTCCACCTATTTGCCTTGGTAGATAGAGTCTGTCAATGTCACTGCATGAATAAAGGGCATGATTCATTGTCATTATTTTTCTGGTCTTCCTATCCATTGTTTTTAGTTCTGCTTGAGTCCAGTCAACTATTCCACCTATGTATCTAATGGCTGGAATTGTCCAGGTGTTGATTGCCTTCATGGTATTTCCTCCATTGAGTTTGGACTTTAAGATCTTCTTCACTCTCTTGATGTATTCACCTCTAATCTTTTTCTTGACTTCAGTGTGTTTTGATGATGATGATGATGATGTGAATCAGTATTATTCAATAGTGAATCAGTAGTGATTGTGGCAGGACAGAGACTGCTTTATACAGTTTCTCAATCCCCTTGAGAGAAATATCTGTTTTATCTTTCTGTACCTTTAGCATCCCCTATCTTTTTCAATAGTTAGCTGTTGTAAATGGCTAAAGAACTGACTCCACACCAATGTTTTTTTTGTACTTTCAGCTGTTCCCACCACTGTTTTTGATCTCACAAGCAACCACTCGTCATATCTAATGCCTTTCTGGATTTCTGGTTTCTCATGACAATGAGAAATGGTTCTAATTTTGGACTACTGCATAGGACAAATATATAACTTTATTTGTTTGTTTTTTCAACTGCTGTAGTGATATATGGATCCTAAGACATATGGATCCTAAGACACATCCAGTTTTGGTCGCCATGATATAAAAAAGATGTTGGGACTCTAGAAAGAGAGCAGAGAAGAACAACAAAAATGGTTAGGGAACTGGAAGCTAAACATATAAAGAATGGTTGAAGGAATTGGGGAGGTCTAGTTTAATGAAAAGAAGGACTAGGGCTGACATGATATCAGTATTCAAAATATCTATGGGGTTGCCACAAAGAAGAGGGAGTCAACCTATTCTCCAAAGCACCAGAAGGCAAGACAAGAAACAAGGAAGAAACATTTGAGTGGTTATGCAACACAACTTTCACTGGAAATATACAGGAAGCCCTTTTTTAGCAACTACAGTTGGAACCAACAGCTCAGTGATTAAGTGAAATGATCACTAAGTGAAACCATGAGTGTGCTTATGATCTTATTTTGGCTTTCTTCTGCTTTACAGACCTTTGAAATTCATAAATGTGAGGATTGATCATAAAATTACTTTTTCATCATTTTCATAACTGTAAACAGTGATAAACCAGGCAATCACTTAATGAGGACTCCCTGTATAATGTTTTTATGCTCAAATGGAGTTTAATCAACTGTGGAAGTGGATGTAAGGGTGATACAACTACAGCATCTATCATCCCATTGATCACCAGGATGGTGGAAATGGACAACGATATCAGATAGGAGTGTCAAAGACGACTCTATGTGATAGCTATGGTTCCCTTTTATAGTTTCCAGACAATCTCAACCACTTGACTTTGAATAATATTTTGAATAAATAAAGTGTAGAGTAAGTCTAGGCTTCCTCCTGTTGTCCATCCCCACATGCCATCATATTTACTGGGAGCAATAGGGAAAAAGTAGTAAATTATTAGCCTCCAGATTAAAGCAATACCAGAAAAATATATGTATTCTTACAACTGAGAATGTCCAGGACCCCCATTACCTCTGCAAAGAATAAGGGATACAATTGAATCATTAGATTAGGTAATGCTCCTCTTCCAATTGGGAGGTAGTATATATTCTATATTCAGTTGTAAGAATAAAGTTATTTATTTTCTTGCATCTATGTTGCTAGAAGTCAGCCAGGATGTTTTTCCTATGAACCTCTTCCTTTAACAGTGACTTTAACTGATACGAATTGCCAGAGAACTTCTGGCATGAACCATGTTTTGGCTTTTGCACAATCTATTTAATTTTTTTAATCTGTGATGGTATCCTAACATCCAAATGTAATGGATATCACTAGCTGATTCACCATTACAAGGACTATGATTCCTGCTCTCTTCTCCAATTCTCATTCATGCACCATTTGCATCATTCATACCATCAAATCATAACTTATCATAATTACTTTACTTAGCGATTGTTCAGTTACAGATTGCACATGCACTTATAATGAAAAATCAGACTTACAATCCTGAATTCCCTGACTAATTAGTCATATGCATGACAGCTTAAAATAGGAGATGGAGACTAAGATAATCACTGTGTCATGGTTCTGATAGATGAAACCAGTCAAAAGAACTTCAAGGCAAGAAATTCGCCTTAAAGAACATTTTATTCAGAAACAAAATATCGGCACTTACATAGTTGAATCCAAAACTAAAAGTTCCCTCCCCTGATACAAAGTTACAAATTTCAATTCCTACCCCAAACCAAGCTATCACACATCACATTCCCCAATTACAAAAAACGCTTACAATGGGAAAAAGTCCCAGGAATTTTGGTCCCAATTTTCTGCTGGGTAACCTGAGTCTCAAATATTTTGTGGATAGGTAAACTTTTTTCCCCACCTGGAATTGTCGGTGAGGAGCCTTTTTCCTGTCAGCTTGTTTTTTGTACATTTTTGAGGCTTTTTCCAAAGCTTTCTTTTCATCGTCCCAAATTCCCTTCCATGAAAACACCTATTGGTCTAAGGTCTGAACGGCAGGTGGTTCATGAGAGTATTCAGGTATTGGGACAAAATCCCTCCTAGTGAAAATCTTAAATTGTGTAAGTCCCATACTACTGTAGACAGTGTTGTTGTAAGCCACTTCGGCAAAAGGCAAGAGTTCAGTCCAGTTCATTTGCTGGTAGTCCACGTAACACCTAAGGCAGTGATGGTGAACCTTTTAGAGACTGAGTGCTCAAACTGCAACCCAAAACTCACTTATGTATAGCCGGGTGCTGGGTGGGCATGGCCCACTGGGTGGGTGTGGCTATGGTGGTCATGGCAGACTGGATGGGCATGGCCAGGGTGGGCGTGGTCACCTTGATGTTGCTCCTGAGGACAGTTTGAAATGACAATGGCACTTAAAAAAGTTACTTAAGACCATTTTTCACACTGTGGTGCATGCCCACCCCTCACTAACACGAGTCTGGGCAGCCATTGTATGAACACTGCCTCATTGGGGCCTGCAACCAAGGCAGCTCCAGACATCCGGCCACCCCCTCCTCCACTACGTGGCTGGCCTGACAATGGAGTCATCATTGCTGGCACCACCATTCCTGCCATAGCCATTGCCTACATCACCGCCACCATTGCCTGCATCGCTACCACCATTCCCACCATTGCCACCACCATTGCCTGCATCGCTGCTGTCATTCCTGCCATCACCGCCACCATTCCTGCCATTGCCTGCATCGCCACTGCCATTGCCTGCATAACTGCTGCCATTCCCACCATTGCCACCACCATTCTAGCCATTGCTGCTGCCATTCCCATCATTGCCACCGCCATTCCTGTCATCGCTACCACCATTCCTGCCATCGTTGCTGCCATTCCCACATTTTTCTATCTTATCAGGTAGTAAGTTATGATCTACTTTATCAAATGGCTTACTGAAGTCTGGGCTTCCGGTTTTGTTGTTGCAACAAAATAGACACAGGAAGATGGGGCTCCATCTTTCGTGTTTGATTTTGTCCTGCTGGGGGACCCTGGAAAGGGTCGAAAGTCACCTTTATTGATCATGGGGTGAGGCATCAGCCCTCCCATTTGATCCGAGGAAGCACTCCAAACCAGCGGGAGAAAGACTGGCTACATTCATGTAGCCAGTCCTAAGCTGCTGACAATGGAAGACAACAAGTACTAACAGGCAATCTTACAGCAATGTGGATGAAACTGGGTGAGACCTGATCCTCTCTTTATGATTTTAAGACCTCTTCCTGAAAATCTGCCCAAAGCACTCCCCCGATGAGAGAGGGAAAGAAATTTTTGCCCCATTCCCTCAGGAAAAGAAAAGTGGCGAACTAATTACTTGGGAAAAATGGAGAAACCTACAAGATTAACTTGGAGTTTATATATATGTGTATGTATATGTATATATATGAATGACTTGGAAATTTGGAGACTAAAAGTGCTGTTAAGACTTTTTTTAAAAAAAGACTTGAAAAGTTTACAATATAGGTTTTAGATTTAGAAACTGAAAAATGGTGTTAATGACATCTTGTGGTGAATTATTATGCCTAAAAGAAACCTGGCTTGAAGCCCAGAATTAGAAAAGACTTTGGCTGGCCTTGAAGTTTTCATTTTTGAAGAGTACAGCTGAAAAAGAGAATAAACTTGTGGGCTGTTTATTTGTGTGGCAGATGATAAACTACTCTAAAATTGGCCTCTCTGAACTATGAATACAAATACTGACTTTTAGAACTGTATTGTGGAACTATTTTCCTGTAGAAGAAACATACTCTATTGCCTGATATGATGGAACATTTTGGATTATAAATCTTGATTGTTAAACAACCTTTAATGGTTCTCTTCTCCCTGGACAAAAAGGATAAATTTCTCATTGGACAGAAAAAAATTGAATTTTACTTATATTTGCTTAGGGGAGGTTTAAGAACAACTAGTTGGTTGGACAATCTATAAAGGCCACTTACAAAAAAATAAAATGGATGTTCTGTAGTTAATTCTAAATGGTAAAAAACCATCCTTAACATCTGTCTCCAGAAGCCTCAGTTTGACATATCACCAAGAAAATACTGATGAACCACAGAAAGAAATTCTCTCCATGTTCAAATTAATACAAGAAACAATTGATTTAGCTCATGATGAGATTAAAACTAACACAAAGGAGGTAAAAGAACAATTTTCTAATTTAAATCTACAAACTCAAGATTTCAGAACATACTGGAGGATAAGGAAGAAGAGCTGGTGGAATGGAAGATAGAGCCGTCAACAGAACTGTGAGGAATTGAAGAAGGAGGGAGGCTGTTTAATGAATATCAATGGGCTAGTTCTTCCAAAAATACTTTAACTAAATTGTTTCTCTTGTTTCAGGTAATATACATAAAAATAGAGGGAGAATTATTTCATGATCCAAATGTATTGATTTGGAAGGTTAGTTGGAAAAAGAAGAAAGCTAGAGTAAGACTGAAGGAAATAGAAGCTTTGACCTATTAGAGGGGATGTTATATTACTAATTATATGTTTGAATATGGTTAAGAATAGATTGCTAGAAATAGAAGTACTATCATAACTAGATAGATAGAATTTGTAATCAGAATATCATGTCTTGGTATGAAAAGTGAAATAAAAATATGCTAAGAAGTTTGAATAAGGGAAACTTTTGGTTACCCAAATATAACTTGTTCTGAAATTATAAATGTTTGGGATATTTTGAACATGAATGGGAAATTAAAATTGAAAAAAGTGAAAATAGGATATGGACTGAATAAATGGATATTGAGTGAAAATGCAATTAAGTTAAGTTTTGGTTAGAAAAGATATTTAAAACTGATGTTATTGACACTATTAGAAAATTGTAACAAATGTTGATATGCAACTGTATATTTACTAACAACAATAAGAATTATATTTGCTTAGTGTGGAAAAATGTCTATTACCAGAAGAAGAGAGGATGAATTGAAGGGTGTAATATTGGGTTTAGTTTGAAGAAACTTACATGTACCATGGAATTACTAATGGACTCAGTCATCACATTGTCTATTAAACACTTGCTTGTAAAAATAGAAAATTAATAAAATATTTATTTTTAAAAAATGCCTTATTGAAGTCCAAGTAAATTATATCCACAGCATTCCTCTGGTCCACTAATTTTGTCACTTGGTCACAGATAGCTATCTCATTGATTACAATGGCTTGATAAGTAACTGTTGGCTGTGCTCAGCCCTTTATTTTACCCTCTTAGACAAACTGTTCATGAATCTTTTCAAAAAGGATGGAAAACTGGCATGACTGTAGTTCAAACAATCTCCCTTCTCTTGAGATTAATTAACCATATACTGTACAAGTTTCTGAATTTTAGTATCAATGAACTGGTGTATAAATGGGTTGATGATGGTAAGTGCTCTGAAATGTATGGACTTATAAAACAAGTATTCTATAATGTTAAGGCTCAGTGGTATGGTCTTGAACTTTCAAGGACAAATTTGATAGCATCTCATCACAAACATAGATATTGGAAACTGAACCTGATTTTTTCTTTCTCTTGAAGCTTTTTTAAACCATCACATTATGTTTAATTCTTAACATTTCCTGATGTATTTAAAATGTACATTCTAATAATCCTTAATTTGACACACATCTATTAGATTTCATGATGCATTATGAAAACATTCCAGACAGAACACTGAAATAAGTAAGCCCTATCATAATGGTCAAGTTTATATGAGTTTGCTTCAGCAGAAAACTTGAAGCAAATCTTAACAGTTGACAAGACACCTGGGATCTGATATAATAAGGATGTTCTTATTGGATGGATTATTTAAACTAAAGCAAATTTGGGAACTACAATTTTGGCTGTATGGCAATACAAAAAAATCACCTGCTGTTTGAGTACAAGATTTCTTACCAACAGTTTAGAACTGAAAAACTAAACACTATATTCATATTTTAAGTACTAAATATGTATTCAGCATGTATTAAAGGTGGCATTCGTAAGAAGTATCATTTAAAATAAACTTCCTTGCATTCTTTAGGTATATTGAGGCTATAATTGTCTGCAGCAAAATTCCCACAAGAAATAAAGATGTTAGCCCTGCAGGCTGACAATATTGTCATCCAGGTATGAACAAGAGGTCTGGATAGATATCAGAAAAGTGGCCCTTGGAAAATAAAACCTAACTTTTGTATTTTTCAAATATATCCAAAGAAACCAGCACTACAATGGAAACCTAAAGATCATTTGTTAAAATGTAAGACTTAACTCAGTGGTGGCAAACCTATGGCACGCGTGCCGGAGGCGGCACTCAGAGCCCTCTTTGTGGGCACCCACGCCATGCCCCAGAGATGGCAACTGTCCCTCTTCAAGCAGCTGCCCACTAACTCACCAAAGTCCCATGTGGCCGGATGAATCCTGGCACGGCTGGTTCCCTTCCCCCCGTCCCGTCCCTCCTGGCCTCACATGCTCTCCTTTTCCTGGGCACGATCCACTACATCACCTCCTCAGCTGTCAGCTGGCCATCCAGCTCAGAGGCGGCTTCTTTGAATTGCTGGCAGTGGGCTGCAGGCTGCGGAGCCCCAGAGTGTGCTGGTCGAGGGGCCAGCAGGCTGTGGCTGCTGACAAACACCATTGGCCCCCGTGCACTTGGTGGCCTCTGTGTGCAGGGGCCAATGGTGTCAGGCAGCTACCACCCTGGCCCTTGCCTTGCCCCATGGCAATGGCATCCCCCCTCTGCCTCGCCTCACCCCACAGGATGAGCCTCCTACCTACCACCCAACCTGCCAGAGACCCCCTGGATCTTCTCCATCCCTGTCCACCCCCTACAGGTGTCCCTGTGAGGTGACCACACCCACCTTCACCACAACCCACCCAATCTGCCATGACCACCACAGCCACGCCCACCCAGTGGGCCACGCCCACCCAGCACCCGGTGATAAATAAGTGGGTTTTGGGTTGCAGTTTGGGCACTCGGTCTCTAAAAGGTTTGCCATCACTGACTTAACTCATTGTCAGCCTACAAATTACTACTGATAGCTTCAAGGTCTTTTATATAAAATGTCAGAGTTGATACTCCAATTGTTCTTTCATCCATTTTCTGACTTGAATTCTCTTTAAAGAATGCTTTTGCGAATGTTCAAGTGGTACTGTAAGGTACCTGTGTACATAACGCAATATGCATTGTCCACTGCATTGTTTTTCCAATTGCTATTTCATACAGTAACTGGTTGTCCAACCTCAGCTTGAATGAACAGGAATCATATATCATTATCATGTATGAATTCAAGTGACATTTTCCTATAGTGCAATTACAATGCAAGACCTATCAAGAAAAACATCCATTTAGAACATCACCTAGACAGTCTGCTCTTACATGACAGTTCAGTTAATTTAATTTCAAAGACTATTGTGAAATGTATCCATCCACAAATCATTCAGATCCTTTGCTTTGAGCATATATCTCTGTGAGATTAGAATGTTAATCTGGCTATTCCACTTTGGTCCACCAACTTTCTTCTTAAGCAACTTGATATGTAGGAAAATATGTGCAAATTTCTACGGAAATAATTAGCAGGCTAGCTAGAATGCATCATGAAATTTTAGTATTTATTTCTAGAACTGAAATATTTTATATTCAGAAAAATCTTGAAAGCTATACAGTAATTTCAAGGTTGACACTGCTACCAAACAGATTGAAGAAATATGGCAGAAGGAGAAATGGACTCAATAGACTAATTGATTCTTTACATTATTATATACTTTTGTAATTCCTTAGTGAGACCCAAGCCTAAATGTCAGTGCAAATATTGGGGCCTTGATACCATATGTGAAATTCATACACACAAAGTGCTTCTTTATCTTTCCTCTAAACACAGTTCAAAAAGGCCTTGTGACATTCTTGTGATAATTTTCAATAACATGAAATCTTGAAAGTCTGTCCAGTGCTCGGTAAGCAAAAAGGCTGATGAATTCTCCAAAGTCTTTTCCATAAAAGCCATTCATTCTTATAGTGCAAATAAAAATTAGCCTTTTCTCAAGCTTTTCTTTGGCCCATTTGAAGATTATGGTGTTTAATTAGAAACATCAATACTTTTCTCAGCAGGGAGAATGCTTACAACTTGTCCCTTTGATGCTACTTGTGGCAAAGAGAAAGTACCAATATCATTAAGGTTAATAACCTAGCAGTTTACCAGAGAAGCTCTGTGTCTTAATTTGAATTGATTATCTGAGTAGATTAATTTGGGAAAGGAGGCTAACTGCATCCAACACATTGGTTTACAGTGTCTAACACTAATGTATTTCTTGCTCATTGCTGATCATGCACATACTTACAAACTAGTTTGCTACTATTAGAATAGAATCAGGTTTTCCCTATAAATCTTCTTATTACTGAATATTTACAGAATCCTCATCATGCAACATTTGATGATAATTTTTTATATTCAAAAATATTAGTTGTGTAAGCAATCAGAGGAAAACAACCTTTTTTCCTATAAGAATGCTTTTGTTGCAGCTGGTAACTCAAGATTCCCCCCCCCCATTTCAATAAATATTGGCTTGAAATCTGTCTTCTGGTTCCCACAAAGTTTCTTTTCTCTGAAAAAGAAGGCGTTTGCTTTTCATCATTCCCAGAATCCTTCAGAATTTCTTCCTTTTCTCACTTTTCTAATAACCCGGCTTCCCGACTTTCTTTTTTATTGAAATGTAGGAAAAGAAGGAAGCTGCAGACAATGAATTAATAATTGTTGGGTAAAAGACAGTTAGCCACTGTGTAATAAACAAGAGCAAGGATTGCCCAACCCAGGAGGATTAAACTGAAATTGTTTCCTATTTTGAAAAAAAAAATCCTCTCAAATTCATGTAACATTTGATCAACATTTCTACCCAGTCTTCATTTTAATCACATTCTTCTAACCCTTGGAGCAGAAGTCTTGTTTTGCAGATGTTACCACAAGATAATGCTTATCTCCAAGTTGTGAATATGTCTCATCAGATGATTTCTGTAATAATATAGTGCTAAAAGCCTGCCAAATTTGTCCACCCTCATCTAATCTGCTTTCATGTCCACACAGTGACAGATACCAAAAAACCCCCCCAGCAAAAAAGGTACTAGACTTATTTTAAGGATATATTAATATTTGGAAAGCAGGACAGCACACATTAGAAAACAACTTTGTAACTCAGAGAAAAGATTCAGTTAAGGAGTGGGTATCTTTATTTTTTATGGAACAGGATCATAGTGGGAACGGAAGAATAATAGATAATGACAAAGGGTTTTAAAACCAGCATTTGGGATTATTGCCTTTAGAATCCTTTGCCTTTATCAAGCTGACTGGGTCTGATTGAAATGTCCAATGCTGGTATGAATCACTTATTAAATATTATGATCTGGCAACTTCATTCATTCTCCGATAAAGGGTCTATCTCTTAAACTCAGGTAGTTCAAACCTGTATTTATCCTGAGCTGTGGCCTATGGATTTCTTAAGAGTTTCCATATTTGGGGGTATCTTTCCCAGCAATATGTCATGTTCTCTGGCTTTATTCTCCTTATCTCCTATTTAAAAGACAGCAATAAGTCATTATGGACTGATTTTGGACCTCCTAGAACAAATAAGAATTGTAATTATCTGTTGAAAAGAATATTGGAACTTATTTATATATTTTTCCTCTTTTATTTTTCTTTTCTGCACTTCTTTCTTTCATTCCTTTTTTCTTTTGATTTATCTTTTATTCAATGGAAAAATATTAATAAATATCAATGAAAACAAAACACAAATGGGAAATATCAAGTTGAAATAGGGAGAAAGATAATCACATATGATGCTCTGAGCAAACTGAAGGAAGAGCAAGATACAAGTATAAAAATATTATTGTTAGAGAACTTGGAGAATCTAGAGTGCCAGAGCCTCACTTTTATTTGATATCATATGAGCTTAATAATAATCTTTTTTCAGCTTCCAATTGCTTGGTAGGGTTTAAAACACTGTTCGGTGACTTGCTTTTTATGAAATTTAAATTATACCAATTAAAATGCCCCCTTATTGGATAAAGTCCTGTGATGTTGCAGCTCTTAATATTATTCCTGAAATTTACAATGTACCTGCCAGCATCATTGCCCCCTAATTATCAGACAAAAGCTCTGGGTGGTGCCAACTCTTGCTGTTTTTCAGTAGATTGTTTCCATGTAATATCTTTTAAAAATCATTTAAAATCCAATTTTAATACTTTATGTCTTGATGAATATTTTGGGAGTTGTGTGCAAAAAACTGATATTGTGCATTTGAATGTTCTTCCTTCTAAGCATACATCTGGAGTGAAATGGCCAATTAAGCATTGTCACATAGTAAGAAAGCTTTTGTCCAATTTTAGACCAATACAACTTTTTGCATTCTATTACTACACTTCCTCAAACTAGTCATACATTGAATAATTTTATATTGGCCCTACACAACCCAGAAGCTTTTAAAAAGCATAGCATGCACATTATTGGATATCAAATTATGTGAAAGAATAAGCAAGTTCTTGCTATTAGCTTGATAAAGTTTCAAGTACAAAAGAAGTATGCTACTTCAAAGGAACACACAAAACTTTGATAGAAAAATTTAGTGGAATATTCCAATGCACAAAACCTATTGAAATGGATGGAAAATATGCCAGCACATTTCTGGTAAACTGGTGCTTTAGCCCAGAATTCCCCAAACTTTCCAGGTTGGCAGCCTGGAAGGGGGGAGGGGGAAGAGGGGATAGTTTTGTGGGAGGGGCAGTTGTATGTGCATGCACATGAGCACCTGTTGCTCACATGAGTGGGGCCTTGAGTGCCTGAGATGTTCATGCGAATGGGTACCGAGTACCCATGACACTTGTGTGAGTGGGGCTGTGTGCATGCATGCACCACCCAGCCACTCATGCAGCCCGGTTGCAAATAGGCCATGGACTGGTAGTGGACCATGCCCAAAGGTTGGGGACCCCTGCTTTAGCCAATTCCTATTAATTTCAATGGGATTTTACAGATTCTCATTAATATCATTTATGAATGTTAGGAAAAGAGATCTGTGAAAGAATAAATCTATTTAAATAACAGTTAGCTGGAAAAAGTGACTGGAAGAAGAGGGATAGCAGTTGTAAACATTAGAGGATAGAAGGAGATGCAAGGGCCCACTCTCTTTTATTTGCTGTTGTAGCTAAGACTTAATTAACAAATAAGAAATTGCCTGCCTGCCTGCCTGCCTGCCTGCCTGCCTGCCTGTCTGTCTGTCTGTCTGTCGTAGTTTCCGGTGTATAACACTACTTTTTAACCCATGAAAATCTTCTCAAAAGTCAGGGGTCGTCTTATACGACGGGTGCTGAAAATTTAGGGACAGGGCTGGCTGGAAAACCTGGAGCGGATCTCCCATTTAGTCTGCGCAGGGAAAGCGGGACCAATTGGAGAAGAAGCTGCAGTCTGTGATTTTTTACAGGCTGGGGTCTGGGCGTCTTTCCTTCTAAAGTTGAAGAGCAGCTGTAGTATATCCCAACTTGAAAGGCAGGTGGGGAAGGCAGCAGCCAGAGCAGCGGCTTAGCTCTAAGGCAGGGGTCAGCAACCTGAAACAGTGAAAGAGCCACTCGGAACCGGTTCCCTCGCAAAAGGAAAAACTGGGAGCCACAAAAAAAATGTGTGCACATGCGCATACATGCGCGCATGCGCAGAACAGGGTTTGACTGAAGAGTGGAGCCAAGGCGAGATATGCACCTACCCTGCATATTTGAATTGATTGGTTGAACTTTTTTAGTCCCACTTTTTTTTTTTTTTGGACTGCACATGGCAGAGGATTGGGAGCCGCAGGAGACGGCTGAAAGAGCCGCATGCGGCTCTGGAGCCACGGGTTGCAGACCTGTGCTCTAAGGACACATTTGACTCAGGAACTGGGCAGGCTGGCTGGAAAACCTGGAGCGGATCTCCCATTTGGTCTTTTTTTTAAAATCCCATTTATATCCTGCCCTTCTCCGAAGAGTCAGGGTGGCTTACAATTTAAAGCACAAATCAATGTGCTTAGCAATAGCCTTCATTCTGTGTATATGCTGCCCCCCCAAGCAGCATTATTACAAAGTCAGCTTATTGCCCCCAACAATCTGGGTCCTCATTTTACCTACCTTGGAAGGATGGAAAGCTGAGTCAACCTTTAGCCTGGTGGGATGCGAACCTGCACTAATTGCAGGCAGCTGGTGTTATTTAAGGCTCTGCGCAGGGAAAGCTTTAGAGTGAATTAGGAAAAGTGAAAAAGTGAATTAGGAAAATAGGGAACGGTTGCTGGAATTGGGTATTGTGTAGCTTAATGAAGAGAAGGGTGAGGGGTGACATGATAGCTGTGTTCCAATATTTCAGGGGCTGCCACAAAGCAGAGGGAGCCAAGCTATTCTCCAAAGCACCTGAAAGAAGGACAAGAAGCAACAGATGGAAACTAGTCAAGGAGAGAAGCAACCTAGAGCTAAGGAGAAACCTCCTGACAGTTAGAACAATTAACCAGTGGAACAACCTGCCTCCAGAAGTGGTGAATGCTCCAACACTGGAAGTTTTTAAGAAGAGACTGGACAGCCATTTGTCTGAAATGGTATAGGGTTTCCTGCCTTAGCAGGGGGTTGGACTAGATGACCTCCAAGGTCCCCTCCAACTTCTTCTTCTTCTTCTTCTTCTTCTTCTTCTTCTTCTTCTTCTTCTTCTTCTTCTTCTTCTTCTTCTTCTTCTTCTTCTTCTTCTTCTTCTTCTTCTTCTTCTTCTTCTTCTTCTTCTTCTTCTTCTTCTTCTTGTTTAATCCACTTGCACTGTTTTATGTTTACATGTTTGATGACAAACAGCCTTATGTTTATAAGTGACAGTTTTCCTACTAAGCACCTGCATGTCATAAGCATTTGAATTAAAATTACCATATTAAAATCAAATCTGATGTTTTTTAATTTTTATTTGGTGTGCGTTGGAAGAGGGGTAGTCTTATACGGCGAGTATAGCCCAAACCCTATAATTTAACAGGAAATGTAGGGGGTTGTCTTATACGCCCAGTTGTCTTATACACCTGGAAATACGGTATCTATCTATCTATCTATCTATCTATCTATCTATCTATCTATCTATCTATCTATAATTTATATAGCCTCCCATCTCCCTCAAAGGGACTGTGGATGATGCACAACAATAAATAAAACAGTCAATATAAAACTGATTAAAAAGACACAGTAATAAATAGCATTAAAACAAAGAAACTAACCCTGGGCAAAGGGAAGATTAAAATGGCTCCCTTAGCAATGGAGCCATTAGGACAGAAATAACAGGTATGTGGGGGAAAATGAGCATACAATGGAGGTTAAGGGTTTAAGGGATCTAAAACTGAGTAAAACACATACCTTGGTATTCAAGAAAGTTGATATGAAGAAACCGAGAGCAATGGGAGTTGTATTTCATGTCAAGAGAAGTCCTGAGAAAGGAGTTCAAGAAGGGTAGAAAATCATTAAAAATATTGTTACCAAAAACAAAACTGCAACATTTCTAATAAGGATAAATAAATAAAACAACAAAAACAGCATTATTCAAACAGCATCCTGAAAATCAGAAAAGAATATCTGTAGAGGCTACAAAAACTGGTGGGTCCTTAAGGAAAGCTATGTACAGGATAGGTAAAAGGTAAAGGTTCCCCCGCACATGCGTGCTAGTCGTTTCTGACTCTAGGGGGCGGTGCTCATCTCCATTTCAAAGTCAAAGAGCCAGCGTTTGTCCGAGGACGTCTCCGTGGTCATGTGGCCGGCATGACTAGACGCCAAAGGCGCACAGAACGCTGTTACCTTCCCACCATAGTGGTCCCTATTTTTCTACTTGCATTTTTATGTGCTTTCGAACTGCTAGGTTGGCAGAAGCTGGGACGAGTAACAGGTGCTCACTCTGCTACATGGCACTCGGGATTCAACCTGCCAAACTGCCGATCTTCTGATTGACAAGCTCAGCGTCCTAACCCACTGAGCCACCGCATCCCTTATGTACATGATAGCCCAGAGCTAAAGAGATGATTAAAGATAGTTTTCCCTATCCAGTTGTGTCTGACTCTAGGGTGCAGTGCCCATCTCCATTTCTTGGCTGACGGAGCCAGCATTGTCCAGAGACATTTTATGTGGTCATATGGCCAACATGGCTATATGCCAAAGGCTCACTGAACCTGTTACCTTCCCATCAACATGGTACTTTTTTAATCTATTCACCTTTGCATGCTTTTAAACTGCTAGGTGGGCAGGAGCTGGGGTAAGGAATGGGAGCTCATCCTGTTGCACAGCACTTGGATCTTGAACCCTGATTGTCAGCTTTATAAGCTCAGCATCTTAACAGTTTTAACAGCTTAGCATCTTTAACAGCTGAACCATCACACTCCCTCAAAAAAGATGATTACAGAAAGTCTAATAATACCCAGAATGAACTAAGGTTTGGGATGAATATCAGTAAAGACTTCTTCAGATAGGTTCAGAAAAAGCAAATAAACAGCATATCATCTATTCTGTAGGCATGCCAGAATATTACTTGGGAACAAAGAAAAGGTGGAAATATTCAACATATATTTTGTCTGATTCATTTTCAACAGTAAAGTATATGTTCCACCAGACTTAGGTGAAGAGCAAACTGGTAAAACTAGACTGTGCTTCAGATTGACAGAAACTTGATCAGGGCACAACTAGTTACTCTAAAAAAAAGTTTCAATTTCTACAGCCAGATGAACTCCCTTTAAGAATATTGAAGACATTTACTGAGTTTTTGGCTGGGTCTGACTGTTGAATGGATTCACAGCTGCTTCAAAAATCATAGTAAAAAGTATTTGTCAATAGATTCCAACCAAACTAGAGAGAGATGTTGAATAGAATTCCCAGCTTTTGTCCTGGGCCACATATTTCTAAGCATTTTCATAATGACTTAGAGAAAAGGTGATTTTTCAAATCTTCAGATGAGATAGAATAAACTACAATAAAAAAAACAATACCTAAAGGTCAAAGAAATAATAGAATGAAATGCTATGAGATAAATACTAAATTGGTCAATAAGGAAATTTAAATCAAATTCACAAGTATAGAATAGTGATCACTTGTCTTGGCAACATTTATGAAGAACTTGGAACTATAGCTAATCACAAATTAAACATGAGTCAGCATTATGATTTAAATTAAAAAATATAGTTTTAAGGTACGTTAAAGAAATATAATTTCAATATGATTGGAAGTAATAATTATCCTGCTTATGGTTTCTGCCAGCAATAAACACTAACGCTCGCTAACTGCAATACCAGAGGAAGTCTAGAGGTCACTGAAGCCAAGAAATCAGACACAAATCCAATTCTTAAAGTCAGGTTCAAGAATATAGACTCCTTAAATAAAAAGAAAAGCTGACCAATGGAGATATCAATTCCATGCAGCATTAAACAGCTGTAGCGGCTTATCTGCTGAGATCTGAAGCATTTTTCATACTGACACAGCTAATTCCAATTTATGACAATGTTGGGTAATTTCTGGGTCTCAAAGTTTCTGCTTTTAGTGAACAGTGCATTCTACTAGATTGCAAAGATTACACCTTTAGGAGCATGAACTCAACATTATATTTCCCTATAATGCTACTGTGTTTCCCCGAAAATAAGACCCGGTTTTGTATTTTTTGGCACCAAAAAAAATTGGCATTAGGTCTTATTTTTGGGGAAACATGGTATCAGGGTGATCAGCCTGGCTGGGCACCCTACCCAGGCATGTGCACAAGAGGTGGCAAGTGTGGTATCTGGCAGCAGTCACAGCCTACTGGCCCCTTGGCTCAGCACAAGTAAGTCTGAGCCTAGATGCAGAGGTGGAGGGAAGGAGGTGATCCGGATGTGTGGTGTGGCCTCCTGGCTTGCCGGATCGCCTGCCTCCCCCCATGCCTCTGCCTCCAACTGCTGCCGGTGTTGCCATGCAAGCCTCCTGTGAGCCTCCTGCAAACCAGACAGCTGTGCAGTGCATCCAGGTCACCTGCCCCCTCCCGCCTCTGTCTCTGCTATTGCCCTCAGACTTATCTACGCTGCTCAGGCTGTGGATGCTGCTGGACACCATCGGCCCCCATACACTTGCCTCCTCCTATGCTGCCATGGGCTTATTTTGGGGGTAGGGCTTATATTAGCAGCATGCTAAAAAGATCAGGCTAGGCTTATTTTATGGGTGGGTTTTATTTTGGGGAAAACAGGATTTTTGGCCTGGGAGATTACAGATTTCTCCTGGGCTAATCTGGCCCTGCTCCTTTAGATAAGGCACAGCAGTCTTCATCTCTTCTGCATTGCTCAATTCCTCTTCTCAATCCTTGCATACTAGGCTCTAACAACAAAGAGACAATAAAGTTCACCAATGAAATTTGCAACTTAGGACCGTCATAAACTCCCCTTCACAAATGTGGTGAAGAGAGAATTGAACAACCATCTGTCAGGAATATTTTAATTTGGAGTCGTTTTTAAACAGGTAATTGAGCAGAACAGACTACATATCTTTACCTACCCACTGTCCTTACCAGCCCTGGTTCCACAAATGATAAATGATGGTCAACAAGGTAGCTGGCTAGGCAGGACTGTTCTGACCAGTGGAAAATAACAGCAAATAAAGTCAGCACTGGGAGTGACTTGCTCCCAGTGCCTTATATACAGGCAATCCCCTTAGCTCCACCCCCCATCCAACCAGCCAGCAACCGGCGCCCTTTCCTAAAACCAGCATTGGTGGCCTCTGCCTTCCCCCTCCAGCGTCATCTCCAGCAGTCCAGCATGAAGCCAGGAGCCTCAGCTGTTCGGCGGCCGGAGAGAAAGCAGTCAGCATGCAGCCGGGAGCTCCAGCTGGAGGGCTGGAGGGATTCCCCGGCAAAGGGGGATTCCCTGGTTATCAGGCAATGACATCAACAGCTTGCCATCCAACCACGGGCTCCCTCGGCTGTCTCCTTTTCCCTTCCCTGAAGTGGCAAGCCCATGGGGCTTGACAGTGTAATTGTTTGAACTTTGGCTATATGGAGAATAAAAGGTTGAGCTTAGATACTCAGAGATTGGCAGGAACTGAGTGTTAGATAAGAAAGTTTAGAGGAGCTTGGGGGATTGGGTATTCCAAGACACCAGTTTGCCCAGTTAGAATAAGTTACCAACTAGCAATCAACATGATGAAACTACTCATCCCTATGCTAGAAGATGCATTGGGAGATTTAATTAACCTAACAGAGCCTGGATTATAAACATTTAAGCCACTCTCACTTCCATTTCAGAGCTATATTCTTCAGTATTCCTCTGAAAACCATCCTGGAAAATCAAAGGTCTCCTTTGCAAGGAAGAGAAGAAGATTGAGAGATGCAAATCTGAGTATTATAGATAGAAGGCTGCCTAAAATTTGAGTGTTTGTATGCAAATAACAGGGCTTGAAGACAGGCTTGGAATGCAAAAGTTAATTATGTTAATCTTTTTAGTTTTTTTAAAAAAAGAGATAAAAGAGTGAAAAACTCATTAAGGCTATCTGATCTTTTTTTTGGTTTTTTTTTGTTTTGGTTAAGTCATCTTTGTGGATTGAAATACCTTCTACATGTGGATTTGATGTTATTTGCCCTGGGCAAATAACTGTTATGCAAGTCAAAGTTTCAAGTGATTTAGCCCAAGCTTTTGCATATTTACTGGGAATTCTGGAAATTACATAAGTCATAGTTGCAAGAAGAGTGGAGAATATTTGTGGGGGGAGGGGAAGGCTTGTTTATAGCTACTTTACCTTACTTATTGTATGGTCCTGGCCATTCAGCCAGAAAAGCATTAACTTTGAATCTCTATTTCTTATATACTGTATTAATTGTTCAATTGACTGGAATCTATTGGATGAACAGTAAGTATAAACTTTTCAATCATAATTGCACATGCATGCTGCTTTCACACCTCAGCAATGCCCACAATCTATACTTAGTGAAATATAAAAATAACATAAGTAACACAAACCAGGAATTTCTGTCAGCTTTAAAAATCATGTGCCATGAATCACAGGTATAGACATTATCTAAAAAGCAGAATGAGAAGGTTGACTCAAGAGAAGGAACTGACCCGAGCCTTCTATTATTTATGCACTGAACAGTAACTGTGTTATTTAAGACAGAGTTCCCTAACTTTTCAGGGTTGGCAGCCTGGAGCGGGGGGGGGGGGGGAGGGAGGAAGAAGGGATGGTTCTGTGGGAGGGTAAATGCATGCACATGGCACAAACACCCATTGCTCATGTGAGTGGGGCTGTGAGCACTCACGATGCTCACAGTAGCATTCATGTGAGTGGGGCTGTGCATGTGCATGCACATGCATGCACCGGCTAGCCATTCACATGGCCCAGTGGCTAATAGGCTATTGGTAGTGGGCCACGGCTCACAGGTTGGAGACCCCTGATTTAAGCATTTCAATGCAATTTAGTGATTAAGGTTGCAATCCTATGCAGTCCTATGCAGATACTAGAAGTAAATCCTAATGAAAAAAAATACACTGTGGGATGTATTCCTGGGTAAATGTGCAAAGCCGCATGAAAGTCCTCTGCTTAGCTGGGAAGTTCACCAAGCTCAGCCAAATCTCACTGTAGGAGTGTGTTCCTAATTATATAATTTTTGCTCTTTTGCCATACCTTGTTCTTTACTGGATGTAGGCAAACCTAAAATCTAATAATATAAAAAACAATGTATATTTAAAATACAATGCAAGTAAGCATCTGTATAAAATTGATGAAGCAATGGTGTCCATACGGTTTAGTAAAAAAAAAATCAAGATGTTGTCCAAGAACTTCAATCAAAGCTCCACCTGTCTTTTAATGTCCTTTAAAGAAGTCAAACAGAAAACAATACATCAAATTCCTACTTTCCCAGCTTTATTGGGGGGGGGGGGGGAGAAAAGAGAGAGAGAGAGAGAGAGAGAGAGAGAGAGAGAGAGAGAGAGAGAGCTCTTGACTCTTTGCTGCCATCTAATGGTATCACAGGTAACATATTAGTTCAAGCATTCCAAGAAAATCATAAATAGCCATCACCCAATATTATAGAAAATACAAATTGATGGTAGATTGAAACTCATTGTGAAAGGACGGCAGGCAATCTATTTCTTTTCTCCCCAGTCTGCCTTTACAATTGCCTAGGTTTTCAATTTACTGAAAGCTTGCCAGGCTTCTATGTTTGCATTTTCTTTATTCCTAGAGCCCTGCACATAGGGCTTTAGAGAGAAGCGAACAGAAATATTCCATCTAAAATTCAACACAGAAAATTGTAGGGAAGCCATCTAGTGCCTGGATTATGTTAGAGGGCTCTAAAAGAAAATGGGTTTGTTCTACCATGAAGTTTGTAGAACTGAGGATTTGAGCTTGTACAATTTAACAAGCATGCTTGAGATATATTTGTTAAAATGCACTCTTCTTTCTTTTATGAGGCTGAAATAAGCTCCTTGCTGCAGACATCTTCTTTTTAATGTTGGTCAGAATTTTCAAAGCTCAATTTACAATCCAGAAATATATTGGAACTGCTCAATGTTTCAAACTGGTCAGTACTAATTGCACAATATAGATTTTTCTTCAGTATGTATAAACACCAAAAGGTATATAAGTACTATTGTGCAGTCTTTTAATTGGTGAGCATGCTTCTTTATTCAAGGAAAAACTTTGGATGTACCATTATATACTTGGAGGCATATGAATAATTTTGGTAACCTGAACATGGTCAGACTTACTTGGCTATGCTGTTAAGTGAGTATTTTGCAGTGGTGGGATTCAGCTGGTTCGCACCACTTTGGCAGAACTGGTAGCTAATTTTTTGTTGCCCAGGCCCAGAATGGACTTCCAGAAGCGGCATCCACACAGAGAACCGATTGTTCACATATTTGAATCCCATCACTGTTATTTTGCATTTCTTGGAGTATGCAGTTGCGACAGAGGAATGGACAGTGCTGGAGAAATGCATGCTGCCATCATTTCTTATGAAGCTCTTCTTATTAGTAACAGTTATAGAAGGTGTAATATTTAACTGTTCCTAACAAAACTGAGAAAAGCTAAAGTGGCTTAGAGCTTGTTAGTTCTTAGATTAAAGATTCTTAGGAAACCTTAAGAAATTTCATACTGTTGCTAAGAAATCTCATTTCTTAGCAACAATATGAAATACCTCTGTCTAACTTGGGATGTAAAGTTGGATATAGGTATTTCATATTGTTGCTATGAAATGACATGGATGTCACCATGGAGTCACTAGGAACTGAGCCTTTATCTTCCATTACAATTCTAAGTTGGCTCTTTAACTAGCTCACCATATCCAGAATGCAGTACCTTGTACAACAGGGGTGTCAAACTCAATTTCATTGAGGACCGCATCAGCATTGCGGTTGCCCTCAAGGGGCCGGGTGGGTATGGCCAGGGTGGGCATGGCCTACTGGGTGGGCGTGGCTAGAGTGCGTATCGCCTACAGGGTGGGTGTGGCCAGCTCTACATCGTTTGCATCAAGGGTGCCTATGGGGGCCTGGGCAGGAGTGGGACAGATCTGAGGGTCTCTGGCAGAAGGAGGGTCTCTGGGCCAGGGCCAAGGCAGTGGGGGCTGTTCCCTCACTGTTTCCAGGATGGCTTCGCGGACCACATGAAACCACTTTGCGGGCCGGATCCGGTCCCCAGGCCTTGTGTTTGACATGTCTGTTCTACAATGTAGAATATAAATACAATCTAATAAAGGTTTTGTTGGTTTTGTCATTAAACTTGCAAAAAAGAGCTATATTATTTGTTGAAATGAAGACCTTGTGATTTGAGAAACCAATGAAAAGGTAAATAAAGAGGATAGAGTTTTACAAGGTACAGTGAAGCTCATGTAAAAGGGATTCAGTGCTTCCTTGTTAAAAATTCATTCCCACCTAAGAATTTCTAAAATAAATATTCATGGAAATATAACAAAAATAAAGGAGTAAAACAATGCCTGAACCAAGACCTTCAAAATATCAAGGCCATCAAACTAAAGCAACCCTCCTTATTAGCTTTAAACCCTTTCAGATGCTGGTTCATGAGTTATCTTAAATCAGCACTTATAATTTTAAATGGAAACTAGGAAGTAACTAACAAAAAACCTGACTCTTGCTGACCTCCATTTTATTACTATTTTTGCTATAAGCGGAAAAGTTAACCCATATTATCAAAAATAAGGTGATTGGCATTTGATATCAATGCTTATCAGCATTTAATATGCAACTATAAAAAGCTTGTTTGTACCCTTCTTAAGTGGCAGAACCTTGTGATCTGTTCCCCATCGCTATTCAGGTAAACCTGGTTCAAGCAGATGGTATAGTACCCATTTGTAAATTGGACCATAGGAAATTTTCCCCTTCAAAAGAAATGACTACATTCTATGATCAGGAAATTTTAAAACTCAGAAGATAACTCGCATTAGTTATGGATTACAGATATTTATGTTTCTAACAAAACTGAGAAGACAATTTCTTTTAATACTCAAAGTTAAGCCACCATTAGGACTACCAAATGAGGAAGGTAGGTGACATTCTACACATACATTTATGAGTCAATGGACAGCTGCAGTATCCCTTGTCTGAAAAATGTTTAAAATCAGGTAATTTTTCACAAATGTTATACTGTTTACTGTTTAATCCCTGACATGTGATTCTAGGTGTTGCTGTGAAACTGTAAAATATTTGTGATCAGAACAATCTCATTCTAAGAAGTTTCTACTGGGCACAATTTCTGGCAGGGTCTGTTGAATATTTATATTTGTATATCTCATAATTAGGCTTTATTTTCCAGGTGGAAAGTTCAACCAAACCTAGGGGTTTGAGTGTTATGTATTCATCCAAACTACATGGAGAGAATTTGCGGATTTGTAGCTCTCCATATCTGAGGACTCCAGGTTGGGGAATATGGAGAACAGTGTTAATTATCAGAATATAGGTTCTGGCCATCCCTGGTTTATAATGCTCATGGGAACAGCTAATGTTGTATAGCATCTGCAGTATTTGCATATTTTTTAAATATTAGGACATTTATTAGAATGCTTGGAAAACAAAATTATACTAAGACAACACAGCTGCCAGTTTTCTTCATAGACGGCATAGTCTCTGGTGAGGAATTTTAGAAGTTGCATCTCGATAATATTATGGAACCAAATGTCTTTTATCCTCATCTACACTGATTGTTTCTCTTTTCACAGTTTCAAAAAAGAGTTTCCTTGCCAAATACTGGCCCTACAACATTTCTACTCACAAAGCATGAGATTCAGCTCATCTTCATTTTATATAAGTGTCTGAACAGTGCTGGTATGTTCTGAATGTAGCCTAGATGCATCAAAGTTCATCAAGGAAGTTATATGGAATGATGAAAAAATGATGCAATGTATTATAACATCAGGTCATAAACCTGGTCTTTGGTATTCATGTTCTGACTTCAGAAACCAGTATGTGAGTCATGTGACAAAGCCTCGAGATATGAGTTCATTATTTGTCCCCCTCCTCCCCTTTCTTGGCTGCCACCTAGTGATCATCTGCGTTTTTACAGCCAAAGTCCGGTAGTTATGGTGCAATTTTCTTCCTCTATAGCTGTTCTAACAATGGGTGTATACCTAAAAGGACAAAACATTCCTATGGTAATTCTTTTAAATAAATTAAATAATATTCTAAATAGCATGCTCATGATACATGCTTATGATAGAGAAGCTGGAAGGAAGAAATCCCAAGACTGTTTTTATAGCTGTTGTAGGGCATGCTTTCCGCAGGTGGCCTGGTTGTGTGTGTGTGTGTGTGTGTGTGTGTTTTAAATATTTCTTATATAGCCTTAGAGATAGCATTACACCCCACTAGAGACTCATGATTATCACAGCAGCAAGAAAGAACCTGCAATAGCCATCATATATAAGAACTGAACTTTTATCTATAAAACCACATCTTTTAAAAAGTCTTTCTGTACTTTTATTATTTCTTATCATTTTGATGAACGCAAACCTTTTTTTGGTACATGTTATAACACAGGGAATTCTTAATTTGAAACTGCATTCATTTTACAAGAGAACTCTTCAAGTAAAGATGTATTTACTACAGGGCAAAAGTTAATTGGAGGATTTCATGCCACCTCATTGATTGTGTAATTATACCAAAGGCACCACATAGTTTTTCAAAGGAGACTAGAAAATGAAGAATTGCCAATAAACATACACTGACAATACTTATGCATTTTGAGTTTATTTTTTTATGATTGGACAAATATATATAGCACTTGTATATAGAGAAATAGGAAATGTAGCAGCCTCTTGTAGAATTTAAAATGATTATTACTGTTTTTCTTCTTTCTGAGTCAGGACTAGGGATTCTCACATTTTGTGGTGCCTCGATTCCCTGAATAATCAATGAAATTATGTGATACTTAACCATTAATACAATTATCAGCTCAAATTCAGAACAGGCTGCTTCTCAGCTTGGACAAGCTACTTTTTGTGTAATCTGGTTCTGAACCCCCCTTATTTATGGTTCTTGGACCATAAATAAATTTTATTTGATTGATGCACCCTTTTCAAGCTGTCCAGTCATATTGGCCTGGGTCATCAGGCCAATTGTTCTCCTGAAAGACAGAGAATAAGAGTGGTATTCAGGCTATTTGAATGGGACACAAAGGCTGAGTGCCAAGTTCAGTCTCCCAGGGAGAAACCCAGGCTCTCTGAAGAGTTGAAGATGATAGCAGAAAACAGTACTTCAATCCTGGCCAGATCATATTGGATAATGGTCACAAGTGGAATCAAGTTGTTGAAGTAGCTACTGCTTTGAACAAAGGCTGTTGCCATAAAGAGCATCTCAATTGAAGTGGGCAGGAGTGAACTTGACTCTGCCAAATTTGCTTGTGAGGTGGAGGCTATCACTACTCACAATTTGGGATCGCTTGTCCTATAGTTGTTGTGCAGATAATGATGATCACAGATGCCAACCCTCCCAATGTCACTGGGGTGGGGCTGGAGGATGGAATACATTGATAGGGAAAAAAATACTAGTATTTACAAAATGATCATCACAATCCAGCATTTTCTGAAGGAGGAGTAAATTAAGGAAAGGCTTTTACACAAAACTTTGACAATGCTCTAAAATCTAATGCGCTCTCTCGCTCTCTCTCTCTCTGTGTGTGTGTGTGTGTGTGTGTGTGTGTGTGTGAGAGAGAGAGAGAGAGAGAGAGAGAGAGAGAGAGAGAGAGAGAGAGAGAGAGAGAGAGAGAGAGAGAGAGAGAGAGAGTGTTTCAGGGACACATGACTTTTGGATATGAGAGGGACAGCAGCATTCCAAAAATAAGCAGACCCATTTCCCAGTTTCGGGAATTTAAACACAGAAATGATTTCTTGAACATTTGCAAGATGTAAGACAGTAATTTAGTTAGCATAAATAGCTCCAAACTGTGGTGTCCACAAGATCTCATTGCTTTCATCAGAATAACAAAAGAGGCATCATGACATCAGCTCCGCCTCCTTGGGGTGTGCATGCCATGTCATGATACTTGCAAAAAAGGGGTGGGACTAGCATTGCAATGCCATAACAATATGTCCATTGGCCTGATATTACCTAACCTTCTTGGATGCTGCTCTACCCACATTCTTCTAAACATTTTTTAAACTTTAATTGTTCACATTTTAGAAGTAAGAGACTGGGAAAACATACAGACACAAATCCACTCCCACAATGTTATCTGTGCTTGGATTTACTAAACTGATATTTAACAAATATACAGTAATCATAGTAAGATTATGAAATTTTTGATTTAAACAATTCAGCTAAATGGGAGAGGGAAATACCAGTATACAGTGATCTCTCTGGTGTCAGTGCAACATGAGTAATGCCACACTAAAGCCACAATTAGTATAATTACATTCATGAATATTTAACACAGGCTTGAACAAAGAGTTTCTTGAAGCGAGCAGCAAGACGTGGTTAATTATACTAATTAATAATCTAATTCCAAATGACACTTGCTTGAAGTATTGTCCACTTATCTATTAATCTGAAGTGCTTGTGCTAAAAATAACAGATGTTTTTAACTTGCCATGTTTTGCTCAATTACCAGTATATAGGCCAACCTCAAATTCTGAAAACACATCTAAGGGAAAAAAAAAATCAAAGGCAGATTACTGTTGGCAAAAGGGTGAGATTAATTTTGCCTTGTAACACTGACAACAGTGTTTCTAAATGCAATTACTGGAACTGAAGAAAGGCAGACTTCCTAAGGGTGTTTTCTATATGTTGCTGAACTACATCGCTTGGATTCCCCTGTCAAAATGGCCCTTAACTAATGGCTGGAAATTTTGGGAGACATTCCCAAGCCTGGGAGGCACCAGCTAAAGGATACATTCTGCATCTGGCCTTAATACAGGTAATCCTTGACTTACCACAATTGAGCCCAAAATTTATGTTGTTAAGTGAGTCATTTGTTAAGAGGATTTTGCCCTATTTTCCAACCCTTCTTGCCATAGTTGTTAAGTGAATTATTGCACTGGTTGTTAAGTGAATGTGGCTTCCCCATTGACTTTGCTTGTCAGATGGTTGCAAAAGGTGATCACATGACTTTGGGACACAGCAACAGTCATAAATATGAACCAGTTGCCAAGCATCTGAATTCTGATCACATGATCATGGGGACGCTGCAAAGGTCGTAACCTTGAAAACAGTCAAAAGTCACATTTTTCAGTGCTGTTGTAACTTTGAACAGTCACCAAACAAACTGTTGTAAGTTAAGGAGTACCTGTAATAGGTTCATAAATTAATCATCCTCTGCCATTTCAAAAGAGACATTATATTCCCTTCTCATCTAAGTTTTAAAATCATGCCACTATTTATCTAATCCATGGCATTTGGTTGGCTGCCACTGGAGGCTGAATTTTGAACGCTTTCAATGTAATCTTGTGCTTATTCAACAAATCAACCAATCTGCTAAAGATTTCCTTTACTTAAAATCTGAGATGTAGCTGTATTGTTCACTAAGCAGTAAACTAAAGGGAACACACTGTATTGTTTTGCATTTAAGGCTAAAAAAAGAGGGCAGGAATGTACATAAATATTTCCTGAAAATCTTTTTCTAATTGATTTCCAGTATTTATATCATGCCCAATCTTTATGGATTACTGCCTTGCTGTAACAAAGGGGCTTGTGTAACTCAATGAAGCTATGAGCTATGCCGTGCAGGGCCACTCAAGACAGACAGGTCATAGCAGAGAGTTCTGACAAAATGTGATCTGCTGGAGAAGGAAATGGCAACCCACTCCAGTATCTTTGCCATGAAAACCCCACGGACAGTACCAAAAGGCAAAAAGATATGACGTTGGAAGATGAACCCCTCAGGCCGAAAGGTGTCCAATAAGCTGCTAGGGAAGAGCACAGGGGTTGTACTAGTAGCACCAGAAAGAATGAAGCGACTGGGCCAAAGCCAAAAGGACACTCAGCTGTGGATGCATCTGGTGGTGAAAGGAAAGTCCGATGCTGTACAGATTTATTCTCCATAGAAACCTGGAATGTAAGATGCATGAATCAAGGCAAGCTGGATGTGGTCCAACAAGAGATGACAAGACTGAACATCAACATCTTAGGAATCAGTGAACTAAAATGGACAGGAATGGGTGAATTTAATTCAGATGACCATCAGGTATACTACTGCAAGCAAGAATCCCTCAGAAGAAATAGAGTAGCCTTCATACTCAATAAAAGAGTAGGAAAAGCAATACTGGGATATAATCCCCAAAATGACAGAATGATCTCAGTTTGAATCCAAGGCAAACCATTCAATATCATAGTAGTCCAAGTCTATGCCCCAACCACTGGTGCTGAAGAGGATAAAATTGACCAGTTCTATGAAGCCCTACAACACCTTATAGAATTAACACCAAAAAATGATGTCCTTATCATCATGGGGGATTGGAATGCTAAAGTAGGAAGCCAAAAGATAACCAGAATAACAGGCAAGTTTGGTCTTGGAGTACAAAATGAGGCAGGGCACAGGCTGGTAGAATTTTGTCAAGAGAATAAGATGGTCATAGTAAACATTCTTTTCCAACAACCCAAGAGACGGCTCTACACATGGACATCACCAGATGGCCAACACAGAAATCAGATTGACTATGTGCTCTGCAGCCAGAGATGGAGAAGCTCTATACAGTCAGAGAAAAACAAAACCAGGAGCTGACTGTGGCTCACATCATGAGCTTCTCCTTGCAAAATTTAGGCTTAAAATGAAGAAAGCAGGGAAAAGCACTAGGCCATTCAGATATGAACTAAATCATACCCCTGATGAATACAAAGTAGAGGTGACAAATAGAATTAAGGAATTAGATGTGATAGAGTGTCTGAAGAATTATGGATGGAGGTTTGCAACATTTACAAGAGATAGCAACTAAAACCATCCCAAAGAAAAATAAATGCAAGAAAGCTGTTCTGTATGTACCTGTCCGGCCACCTGATAGGCCCACCTGGCCGGTGGGAATTCCTGGACACCGGGTTGGGTGACCAAGGCAAGGCGGGAGATTTGAGCCAGGGGGTTGGCTAGCGTCAGGCAGACGCCGGGCATATAAGGGCAACCTGGGCATGTAAGGCCAGTTTTTCCACGTGGAGTGGAAATAAACAGAATAACCCCAACCCTGCCTCCGAGTCATCTGTCACAGCACCGAACACAACAGTGGCGACGAGGATGAGATCGCAGCAGAACAGCGGAGAAAAGGACGAGAGAGCGGAAAGCAAGCGGAGCGGGAAATTCAAAGAGCCGTCAGCAGCACAACAAGCGTTTAGTCCAGCGGCACCGGATTCGCAGACAGAACAGCGAGAATGGCGCAGGTCGGCTCGGTAAGAGAATTTGACCCAAGGCACCCAGAAGACTGGGAGGAGTATGTTGTCCAAGTTGAAGGGTACATGCTAGTGAACGGCATAACCAACGACCAAAAGAAGGCAGCCACATTGCTGATGATTAGCGGAACGCTGGTATACCGGGTCGCCGTGGGATTATGCCAACCAGCAGCAGTCACCAGCGTGTCATATGCAGACCTCTTGGGGAAGCTACGAGAGCATTTCACCCCCAAATGATCAGAGCTTTTCTGGAGGAGGATTTTCGAACGACGGAACCAGAAACAGGGGGAGTCCATAACGGAGTTCGTGGCCGCAGTGAGGGAAGCCACACTCTGATGCAAGTACAATAACTTGGAAGTGCTTATCAGGGACAGAGTGGTCCTAGGACTGCGAGACACACACACATACAATTAGCGGATTTCCAAAGGACACCCATTAAATTGAGGGGAATAGTCACCATCGAAGTCTGTTTTAAGAAGTTTAAGGGGCCACTAGAGCTTCCAGTAACAGAGGGACAGAGAGCCAGCTTAATTGATCTCAACTGGTTCGGGCCATTAGGTATCTGGGTCGGGGGAATTAACACAGTACAGCACCGAACCCTAGAGTCCGTCTGCAATAGCTACGCAGACGTCTTCGATGGAATGCTAGGTAAATACAGGGGCCCACCCATTAACTTTAACTTAGACCCCACAGTACTCCCCATAAGAATTAAGGCTAGGAGAGTTCCCTTCGCCCTTAAACAAAAGGGCGTGGTTTTCCGCGGAGCTCCGGGAGATGAAGCGTCAGAGACGGGGCCTAGAGAGCTTTTGGAGGTCCAGCCAGTCTGAATCTGACCGATTGCGACTAAGATCCTTTACTAGGTCTTATCTCGCGGTGATGAGGATGGCAAGGTCTAACTACTTTGCCACCCTCATCGTGTCCACAGATAATCGCCCGGCCACCCTGTTTAGGGTGACTCGCTCCCTCCTGAATCAGGAGGTGAGGGGGGAGCCCTTGCAGGGTCGTGCCGAGAACCATCTATCGGACAAAATCGCTCGGATCTGGACTGGTTTGGACTCCGACTGGGCAGAGTCTGACGGTGAGAACATGGGTGGTCTTGTCGATGTCATCTGGGAGGAGTTCGATCTTGTGACTCTGGAAGAAGTGGACAGGATTATGGGGAGGCTGAGCTCCACCACGTGTTTATTGGACCCATGCCCCTCCTGGCTGGTATATTCGGCTCGGGAGGGGACACGAGGCTGGCTCCAGGCAGTGATAACTGCTTCTTTGAGCGAGGGTAGTTTTCCCACCACCTTGAAGGTGGTGAGACCCCTCCTCAAGAAGCCTGCCCTGGACCCAGCTGTATTAAACAACTATCGTCCGGTCTCCAACCTTCGCTTTCTTGCTAAGGTTGTTGAGAGTGTGGTGGCGCAGCAGCTTCCTTTGTTCCTGGAGGAAGCTGATTATCTAGACCCGTACCAATCGGGCTTCAGGCCTGGGTACAGCACAGAGACGGCATTGGTCGCGCTGGTGAATGATCTCTGGCAGGCTCGGGACAGGGGCTGCTCCTCTGTCCTAGTCCTATTAGACCTCTCAGCGGCTTTTGATACCATCGACCATGGTATCTTACTGTGGCGTCTTCGGGGGTTGGGAGTGGGAGGCACCGTCTTACAGTGGTTCTCCTCCTACCTCCTGGGACATTCACAGTCGGTGTTGGCAGGAGGGCAGAGGTCGGCCTTGAGGCCTCTCATTTGTGGAGTCCCTCAGGGGTCGGTCCTCTCGCCTCTCCTGTTCAACATCTACATGAAGCCGCTGGGTGAGATCATTTGTGGTTTTGGGGTTGGGTACCATCAATATGCGGATGATACCCAGCTTTTTATTTCTACCCCAAACCACCCCAGTGATGCCCTCGATGTGATGTCCCGTTGCCTGGAGGCGGTTCGGGTCTGGATGGGGAGGAACAGGCTTCGGCTCAACCCTGACAAGACTGAGTGGCTGTGTGTGCCGGCGTCTCGGGAAATTCAGTTTGTTCCATTGTTGACTATGGGGGGGTGAGATATTACCCCCCGTAGATAGGGCTCGCAACTTGGGTGTCCTCCTAGATTCACAGCTCTCTTTTGAAGATCATATAGGAGCTGTGACTAGGGGGGGCCTTTGCCCAGGTTCGCCTGCTGCGCCAGTTGCGGCCCTATCTGGACTGGGATGTCTTGCGCACAGTCACCCATGCACTCATGACCTCCCGTTTGGACTACTGCAATGTTCTCTACATGGGGCTGCCCTTGAGGACTACTCGGAGGCTCCAGCTGGTGCAGAATGCGGCCGCGCGAGTGGTGGTGGGGGTTTCCCGATACTCCCATGTAACACCTCTACTCCGCGAGCTGCATTGGCTTCCGGTTGTCCTCCGGGTAAGATTCAAGGTGCTGGTTATGACCTATAAAGCCCTAAATGGCATGGGTCCGCGTTACTTATGGGAGCACCTGCAGCCGGCATCAACTACCCTTCGTCCAGCACGCTCCCACAGAGAGGGCCTCCTTAGGGTGACGTCGGTCAAAGAGTGTCAACTGGCGGCCCCCAGGGGGAGGGCGTTCTCTGTGGGCGTGCCAGACCTTTGGAACCGTTTACCGGTGGAGCTCCGGATGGCTCCCGACCTTCGCTCCTTCCGACGTGACCTAAAAAAATATTTATTTGAACAAGCTGGCCTGGTGTGACGGGTTTAGGGGTATTTTAACGCTATTGTATTAACTTATTGAATTGGGCTGTAGTATTTAATATTTTTTAACTTTTATATATTGTATTTTATTGTATTGCCCTGTACACCGCCCTGAGTCCTTCGGGAGAAGGGCGGTATAAAAATTAAATTATTATTATTATTATTATTATTATTATTATTATTATTATTATTATTATTATTATTATTATTATTATTATTATTATTATTATTATTATTATTATTATTATTATTATTATATAGAAACTGAGTTAGACAAGCTAGTGGGCCAGGGAGTACTGGAACCTGTAGAAGGGGGACCCTGGGAAACACCTATCGTCACCCCCGTCAAACCCAACGGTGACGTGAGGATATGTGCCGACTATAAAGCGACACTGAACCGGGCTTTAAATCAGCATGCTTACCCGGTTTCGACGATGAAGCAGGTCCTCGCGACCATCCAGAACTGTGCCATCTTTGCTAAACTGGATTTGGCACAAGCATACTTGCAATTAACAGTTACCAGGGAAGCAGCCAATGCACAAACAATAGTAACCCACAAGGGGGCATTCTGAGTTAACAGATTGCAATTCAGTATAGCAGCAGCCCCAGGCATCTTCCAAGAGGTGATGGAGAGGACCTTGAAAGGTATGCCTGGTGTGTGCCCTTACTTTGATGATGTACTGATAGCAGGGGAAACTGAGGAAGTCTTAGCTGAGTGGTTGGAAAGGGTACTGGGGAGATTTAGAGCAGCAGGGCTCAAATTAAAAAAGGAAAAATGCTCCATTGGAGTAGCATCCACTGAGTTTTTAGGATACAAGATTGATGCTCAGGGCATACATCCAACAGAGGAAAAAATAAAAGCAATCAAATCAGCCCCAGCACCCAAAAATAAGGCGGAGTTACAAGCATTTTTGGGTCTCATAAATTTCTATCATGCGTTCCTACCTCACAAAGCTGCCATAGCAGAACCACTGCACAGGCTGCTAGACAAAAAAGCCACTTGGCAGTGGCAGGAACTACACAAAAGAAGTTTTCAAACATTGAAGGAAATACTATCTAGTAGGTCCACAGTCACCCATTTCATTGAGGGGAAGCCCATATGCTTAGCATGCGATGCATCACCATACGGGGTGGGGGCAGTGATCAGCCACCTGGATAGCAATGGGGAACAAAGATCCATAGCGTATTACTCCAGAACTTTGACCAAGGCAGAGCACAACAATGCCCAAATTGACAAAGAAGCGTTAGCAATTGTGGCAGGAGTAAGGAAATTCCACGATTACCTATATGGTAGGAATTTCACAATATTCACTGACCACAAACCACTTCTGGGATTGTTCACAATGGACAGACAAACCCCACAAATAATGTCCCCAAGAATGTTGAGATGGTCAATATTCTTATCAGCATATACATTCTCCATCAAGTATAGACCTGGGAAAGAAATGGGCCATGCGGATGCTCTAAGCAGGCTACCCCTACCAGACACAGACACAGACCCAGCACCAGCGGGACAAATTCTCACAATACAGGAACTCCCAGAATGCCCGCTAACAGCCAAAGACATTGCCAACGCCACCAGCAAAGACCCAGTACTAAGCAGAGTAGCAACATGGGTCCAAGGGGGGTGGAAAAGGGAAAACCCGGGACCACAATTCCAGGCTTATTTCAGGAGAAGGGACGAGATGTCATCACACTTAGGATGCCTCTTATGGGGAAACAGGGTGATTGTGCCAGAGAAATTAAGAGAGAAAGTCATCAGTGAACTACACGAAGGGCACCAGGGGATAGTGTGTATGAAAGCCCTGGCCAGGAGTTACCTATGGTGGCCAGGTTTAGACAGGGCCATAGAGGAGCAAGTAGCAGGGTGCTACCAATGCCAGAGGTCTAGGCCTGAACAAGCCCATGCACCCGTACACAGGTGGGAGGCAACACACAACCCCTGGTCCCGAATACACATAGATTATGCAGGGCCATTCCAGGGTCAAACATTCTTAGTAGTGGTTGACAGCTATTCCCGGTGGTTAGAGGTGGTGCCTGTTAAGAGCATAACATCAGCCAAGACAATACAGGTGCTGAGGGGACTCTTTGCCACTCATGGGTTACCTGACGTAATTGTATCTGACAATGGGCCTCAATTCACCTCTACTGAATTTCAGGACTTCCTCAAGGCCAACTTGATTAGGCATGCAGCATCGGCACCCTTCCATCCCTCCAGCAATGGATTGGCAGAGAGGAACCAAAGATGCACTACGCAGGATCATTGTAGGTGACTGGCACCAAAGATTGGCCCAGTTCTTGCTGGCACAACACACCACACCGTGCACAGCAACGGGAAAAAGCCCAGCAGAAATGAGGTGGGGCAGGAGACTCACAACCAAATTAGATAGGCTCCACCCGGATAGGGCAACAGCTGAAACAGAACAGGACTGCACCACCAAATCATTGAGCATTGGGGATTTAGTGTGGGCCAGGAATTACGGCCAAGGGGACAAGTGGACTCAGGGAGTGGTTGTGGACAAACTGGGGCTGCTATCTTACATCATAGAAGGGGAAGGGGAACATCAGGTCAGGAGACACATTGACCAACTCAAGAAAAGGGCCCCAGAGAATACCCCACTGGCACCCAGAGAGACTCAGCAGCAGCAGAGTAAAACACACTACGAACCACTCCCAGCTCCCACACCTCGACCTAACACCACGGGCATAGCCGGACCAACAGAGGCCGGGACAACAAGGACTACCACAACTGGACCAGGGTCACCAGATCCAGTCACCGAGACAGTGCCAAGAGAACTCACAGAAATCTCACAGCCAGCGGGTCACCTGCAGAAGGGGGAGCAGCCAGTGCCAACGAGGCCGGTCCAGGAGAGGGAGACTAGGCCAGACAGTCCACCAGGGAGATATCCTGCCAGGGCACACAGACCTCTGGCATACCTAAGGGATTATGTAAGGAGATGAATCGGGGGGGGGGTAAGAGCAACAGGGTATAGATAGTTCACAATTGGGGGGAAAGGGGTGTTCTGTATGTACCTGTCCGGCCACCTGATAGGCTCACCTGGCTGGCGGCAATTCCTGGTTGGGTGACTAAGGCAAGGCGGGAGATTTGAGCCAGGGGGTTGGCTAGCGTCAGGCAGACACCAGGCATATAAGGGCAACCTGGGCATGCAAGGCCAGTTCGGCCACGTGGAGTGGAAATAAACAGAATAACCCCAACCCTGCCTCCGAGTCCACTGTCGCAGCACCGAACACAACAAAAGCAAATTGGCTGTCTGAGGAAGCTTTGCAAATAGCTGAGGAAAGAAGGGAAGCAAAAGGCAAGGGAGAAAGAGAAAGATACACCCAATTGAATGCAGAATTCCAGAGACTAGCTAGAAGAGATAAGAATACCTTCTTAAATGAACAGTGCAAAGAAGTAGAAGAAAGCAATAGAAAAAAACAAGCACAACTGTGATTCATGGACTCTCAGATGTCCACCTCCATGTCACATGATTCTTGGGCAAGAGCTTTCCAAAGTTATCCAAAGAAGAAGCAATTTTTGGAGATTGCTTAATAACATCTGGCCTTGGCTCTTTGAATGCAGAATTCCAGAGAATAGCTAGAAGAGATAAGAATACCTTCTTAAATGAACAGTGCAAAGAAACAGAATAAAACAATAGAATAGGGAGGACCAGAGATCTCTTCAAGAAAATTGGAGATATGAAGGGAACGTTTCATGCAAAAATGGGCATGTTAAAGGACCAAAATGGCAGGGACCTAACAGAGGCAGAAGAGATTAAGAAAAGGTGGCAAAACTACACAGAAGAACTATACAAGAATGAGCTTAACATCCCAGATAACCATGATGGGGTGGTCACTGACCCCAAGCCAGACATCCTAGAATGTGAAATGGGCCTTAGGAAATCTGAGCAACAACAAAGCTAGTGGAGATGACAGTATTCCAGCTGAACTATTCAAAATCTTAAAAGACAATGAAGTAAAAGTGCTACATTCAATTTGCCAGCAAATTTGGAAAACTCAGCAGTGGCCATAGGATTAGAAAAGGTCAGTTTACACTCCAATTCCAAAGAAAGGCAATGCCAAAGAATGTTCAAACTATCGCACCTTTGCACTCATTTCACATGCTTAGTAAAGTTATGCTTAAAATCCTACAAGCTAGAAACCAGCAGTATGTGGATCGAGAACTACCAGAAGTACAGGCAGGATTTCAAAGAGGCAGAGGAACTAGAAATCAAATTGTCAAGATATGCTGGATCATGGAGAAAGCTAGGGAGTTCCAGAAAAAACATTTACTTCTGCTTCATTGACTATGCTAAAGCCTTTGATTGTGTGGATCACAACAAATTGTGGCAAGTTCTTAAAGAGATGGGAGTACCAGACCATCTTATTGGTCTCTTGAGAAACCTATATGCGGGTCAAGAAGCAACGGTGAGAACTCGACACGGAACCACTGATTGGTTCAAAATTGGGAAAGGAGTCTGGCAAGGCTGTATACTGTTGCCTTGCCTATTTAACTTATATGCAGAGCACATCATGAGAAAGGCAGGGCTAGATGAATCAAAAGTTGGAATTAAGATTTCCAGGACAAATATCAACAACCTAAGATATGCAGATGATACCACTCTAATGGCAGAAAGTGAAGAGGAACTAAAGAGCCTCTTGATGTGGGTGAAGAAGAGTGCAAAAGCTGGTTTGAAACTCAACATTAAGAAAACTAACATCATGGGATCCAGCCTTCTCAATTCCTGGCAAATAGATGGGGAAGAAATGGAGGTAGTGACAGATTTTATTTTCCTGGGCTCCAAGATCACCGCAGATGGGGACTGCAGCCAAGAAATTAAAAAACACTTGCTCCTAGGGAGGAAAACTATGGCAAATCTAGACAGCATACTAAAAAGCAGAGACATCACCTTGTCAACAAAAGTATGTATAATCAAGGCCATGGTTTTCCCAATTGCAATGTATGGCTGTGAAATTTGGACCATAAGAAAGGCTGAGTGCCAAAGAATTGAGGCCTTTGAACTACGGTGCTGGAGAAGACTCCTGTGAGTCCCTTGGACTGCAAGGTATTCAAACTGGTCAGTCCTAGAGGAGATCAACCCTGAGTGCTGTTTAGAATGCCAGATCCTGAAGTTGAAACTCAAATACTTTGGCCATCTAATGAGAAGGAAAGACTCACTGGAGTAGAGCCTAGTTCTGAGAAATATTGAGGGCAATAGAAGAAGGGGACGACAGAGAATGAGGTGGCTGGATGGAGTCACTGAAGCAGTAGGCGTGAGCTTAAATGGACTCCAGAAGATGGTGGAGGACAGGAAGGCCTGGAGGAATGTTGTCCATGGGGTCACGATGGGTTGGACACGACTTCGAAACTAACAACAACAATCTTGACAGTCTCTGGGGGGGAAAAGGTACAAAAACTTAATAATTAAAATAATATTTGTCAAATGTCAAAAAACATCTAAAACGGAAAGAGAATATCCCATCACTGCAAAGGCCTGTTGTCTTTTCATATCCATCATCATCTTCATTTTAGCCATTGTCTATCCACTACTGGATGAAAGCCTTTTCTGCATGTTTTCTGAGCTTTCCTTTGACAGTTGGGCCTGCAATATTTGCTGATATTGTCAATCCATTTCGTTTTAGTTCTCTTTCGTGGGTGCTTTTTATTAATTGGAATCCATTCTATGCCTGCCTCAGTCCATTTGCCCTCAGTTCTTCTTGCTATGAAAGACAATGAAAGAAATCAGTTTCGATTTCAGAAAAAGCAGGCACAGCCACACTTCTCTCTGCATAAATGATTCATCCGTGGAAATGGTTACCAGCATCAAATTCCTGGGTGTGCAGTTAACAAGTAGGCTTGTGAACTCTCACACTTCCTCCTTCCGTTATATATTCAACATAATCAATGTTTAATATTCATATGTTATATATATGTAGGGGTGTAGGTCTATACTTATGTTGTATATAGTATGTATATGTTGTTTATAGTATGTTTAGGTGTGTGTCATATATGTGTTCATTTTGAGAGTGGGCAACTAAATTTCATTTTTGATGTGTGTTGTTGTGCCCACAGTAAAAATGGCAATAAAGGTTATCTCATCTCATCTCACCTCATCTCACCTTAACTCACCTCACCTCACCTCATCTTATCTTATCTTACCAGCCCATTTCCATTTCTATTATTTTACTCTCTTGATGATATCATATACTTTTGTTTGTTATCTAATTCATGTGCAGATCTTTCTATCTTGTATTGTAATGGTGAGCATGTATTTTTCCATGGCTCCTTGTGCCAATCAATTGTGAGGTTAGTGTCCATGTTTCACCAGTATATGTTAGAGCAGGTAGCACACACTGATCAATATTCATTGTTGTAAAACTGTATTGGTAGTCTTTGCTGCTGAAGATACATTAACATTTTACCCCTGCCCCGCCCTGCCCCCCCACCACCTCTGGAATGAAGTCAGCTCCAACCCTCCTTATCTTCTGTAAAAGGTTAGAGCAGGGCCCTTTTATGATTTGTGGACTTCAACTCAGCATGCCTGGCTGAATTCTGGGAGTTGGAAGTCCACAAGTCATAAAATGGCCAAGTCTGAAGACCTCTGGGTTAGAGACTTGGCTTTGCCATTGGCTTAGAGCTCCAACAGAGGGGTTTCACACCGGAGGTGGTTGCCAATCCTTTCAGCTAGGTTGATTTTTTATAGTATTGTATTTGTATTATTAGGTTTTATACAGTTCTATCTATTAATATTGTAAGGTGCTTAGAGTTATCATGTGGTAAGATGGGTAACTAATACATTTTACAAACAAACAAATAAATAAATAAAAATTAAAGCCTTCCTTTCTTCTACCAGGCTTTACTCTCATGGATGATTGAAGTTACTCAGGAATCATAGAATAATGGCATAATATGACCCTTCAGGCTAACCTTTGTATAGATATTAAATGAAATGCAAATGAAGATAACTGAAAGTAAAAGTAAGTTTTCTTGGAACAGTCAGGTAACTAACCCCATCCAATTAAGGGTTATATAGGGATATGACATCATTCTAATGACAGATCTACTGTAAACATATTTCAACTGTGTTTCTCAACTTTAGTAGCTTTAAAATATGTGGACTTCACATCATATGACTGGGAGTTGAAGACCACATTTGAATTTCAAAGTTGCCAGATTTGAAGAACACTAGTATAGCTGAAAGGTATGCAATCTTTTTTGAGCTGAGCACTATTTTAATACCATTAAAATTAGATAAAAATTCATGTAGTCTTGAATTTATGACTGTAACTGAGCCCAGAATTACAGTTGTAAGTTGTGTTAGTCATTAAGTAGGTCACCCATGTGACTGTTCTGATTTAATAATCTTTTTTGTGGTGGTTGTTAACTGAATCACATGATCATTAATTAAATACCATGTCTGTTAAGTGAATCCATTGTTTGCAAGGGGTATAAATAGAAAGGAAACTGGTTTCTGGGGAAAAGAATCATAAATTGCATCATGTAACTGCAAGATACTGTAAATGGCCATTTTTGAGTCCCTGAATGCTCAAACTGTTCTCTATGATGACCATGGGAAGGCCATCATAACTTTGAAGAGTTGCTAAGCAACCAGTCATAAGTCAAAGTCTACCTGTATCATTAGTGTTTATAAATATAGTAAATAGTTCCTTTGCATTTAATAATTTTCTTTCTATCACATTTAGAGGTGACTTCTGGGAGCTCTGCTGTTACCTATGGGTGACACAGAGAGCCTCACATGTGAATGTTTCACAGCTCTACTTCAGCAGTTAGCTAGCTGCTGATGAAACTGCATGATTCACCAAAATGAAATTCACAGCAGCAGGAATCCACTCATAATACAGAGAACTGGCTGAAATCTTTCTTGCATCAGTTTTCTGCATGTGAATTGCATCCTTTGCATAGAAAATAATATGCCAAATGAAACAAAGCTAAATAGAAACTCACATATGTTGTGGAAAATTGCACACAGCAATGATTACACATTGATTTATTTTTATCCTTAGAGAATTTGATGGAAGGATTAATTTGCTGTACTAATATGACTGATTTTTCCATGTTTTCATCATCCATCACCAGTATTTGAACAAATTCCAGTGGTGGCTCTCTCTGCCAACAGAGTTTTGAAAACTCTACTGCTCTACTGAGGTGTTGTAATGGCATCTTGTATGCAGTAATCAGATGTAGCTTCTTGCTTCTGCATGAATGGACAGCCAAACAGTCTCTATCCAATCTCATCCTGAAATTGGGGATGGAAATCTTTGAATGGGATTTTAACATGGCTAGTTTATGATGGCACAGCCATGACATAGCTCTGTACTCAGAGCATCAATGATAAAAAAGCGATTGGCTGGATGACTAGGAAACCCAGTCCCAACTACCAATTTAGTTGTCTCAGGGCCAGTCACTCTCTCTCAACCCATGGCAAACCACTTCAGAAAAGCCTTACCAAGAAAACTGCAATATCCAAGAAGTAGACATGCTTGAATGGAAGAAAAAAATATTTTATTAAGAATTTTTATGATACTAAGGTAAAGGTAAAGGTTCCCCCACACATGTGTGCTAGTCGTTTCCAACTCTAGGGGCCGGTGCTCATCTCCATTTCAAAGCCGAAGAGCCAGTGCTTGTCCGAGGACATCTCCATGGTCATGTGGCCGGCATGACTAGACGCCAAAGGCGCACGGAACGCTGTTACCTTCCCACCGTAGTGGTCCCTATTTTTCTACTTGCATTTTTATGTGATTTCGAACTGCTAAGTTGGCAGAAGCTGGGACGAGTAACAGGCGCTCAACTCTGTTATGCGGCACTCAGGATTCGACCCGCCAAACTGCCGACCATCTGATCGACAAGCTCAGCATCCTAACCCACTGAGCCACTGCGTCCCTATTATATATATTTATTATACTAGTAAGACTCAATACAAACTAAACTTAAAGAAAGCATTATAAAGGAAAAGGAAAAAAATAAAAAAGGGGGAGAAGAGAAACAGTTCTGGAGAAGTTCTGAACAGCCAGTCTGCTTACTAGTTCTTTGTTCTTTGCTGTGGTGATTGCCTCCACTTTCATGGAGGTGTCTTTAATTAACTATTCCTCCATTGGAAGCCATGAACTGGTCATTAAATTTTATCAGAAATGTGACATCAGACTGCACATTTTTACCTTCTCTGAATGGGTCACTCCAATATTTGCACTTAAATGGAAAACATTTCCAGGATTTTTTCAAGAATCTTTGTCTTCAATCACTGGTGTGTGGGAAGAAGAGAGATAATCTGGATCTCAAGTGTGCATCTTTGAAAAGATAATAGTGGAATGAAATAAGCTCGAGACATGGCTGGTGAGGTCTTTGTTAGCCATTGCTTACTATTTATTGTCTCTTCTAATTGCCCTAAGTGATTCTTGAAAATGCTATATTGTTCCCTGATCTTTAATTCTTTTTTTGTAAGCATTCATATTTAGATGTATATTTCATTCAGAATGACTGGAAGCCATTAAATGATATTAGCGGTAACACTAATAGCAGCAGTGTTAGTTTCATGTAATAATGGCATATTGATTAATTTTACATTAACCTCACTGATTATTTTTTTTAATTCTGATTAAACTCCACCCTGAACTTCTTTGTTTTACTTCAATGGACAAAAAGGTGCTGTACACAAAACCGAAGAAATGGATAATCCTTCCTATGGAAGAATGAATAAGTTCCATGCAGGCTCTGAATCAGAAAAACATGGAATTGAGATTTTAAAAAATAATGGGGAAAAGAACTGTATCTCCAAGTCCTGGTGATCTCAAAAGGGCAGTAAATTCATCTATATATCTAACATACAGTATAATGATGGGTAGGACTGCATTGTACATTTTCAATCTAAATGTATTGAAAAGAAGCAGAATAGAAGATTCCTTTCTATACAGGATGACATTTATCTCTTTTTCAAGGCACTGATTCATATATTTTAATGAACATTATTGGCTCTGTATCTTTTTGTCCTATTGCCAGGTTTCTTAATGTGCTGGAAACACTCTCTCTGTCATTGTGATTTTCCATAACAGAAAATCAGAAACTTCCAAAGTATAAAATTGCCTATTTCTTTCTCATTTGCACTGCCCAGAATTTGGCAGTCACATTTTTCTTCCATATTTAGACAGTATGGAGTTTGCTGAGTTGAACTCCTCCTCCTCCTCCTCCTCCTCCTCCTCTCAGTTTGTGGATATATAAGTCTTTTATTAGAGCATGCATTAATTGCAAATGTAGTGCTTACTAGGTTTAATTTTGGAAATGCCTGTCTAGGCCACAATGTTCCTGCCTGCATCTATGGTGCCTCCAGGACCAATTTGTCAAGAGATATAACAGTTTTGTCTGTAAGCAAAACCCACATGGATTTCAGGATCTTCCATTCCCACTGATGTTAGATTGGTCTTGTCCTTATAATGATTATTCTCTGGAGAGAAATCTTTCAGGCAACCGAAAGATTCTACATTAGGGCAGGCAAATGCTTGAATTATAATGCAGATCCATGACAAGAAAAAGGCCATCTATTTCTGGAAACTTGGGAAAGATTTACTGTTATTAACCAAGATAAATGCAAGTGAAGTCTCCCTCTTAGGAGTCTCTCCACAAATGCATTAGCTCATCCGTGAATGTAAAAATCAACTTCCAGGCAGTTGGGGAGCAACAACCTGGCTTCATCATTCAAAATGTATTCCACTTTTATTGCAGAATAACATTTCTTGAACTTTTCAAGAATGTTTTGTTACATCACCACTAGTGATTATTAAATCATTTAATTTTCTCAGTATAGTTGGCTGATGTTGCTTTAGACATTATTTTTCCCCTCTTCATAGATCAGAGGAACAAGGTATTTGTTTCCATTTCCTTTGTAAATTATAAAAATCCCTGATTCCTTTTAGGCAGGGGGTATTATCTCTACAACACATCTGCTCATCCACACAGAGACAAATTACTGTTACATTTCAGATTAGGCTTTATGAGGTGTTAGTCATATCAGCTCATCAGTATGCTACCACATCATTTAACTCAAGCCTGCTGCTTTCCAGGTGAATTGGACTGTAAATTTCATCATATTCCTCTTCAGTAGCCTTGTGCTTTAAATCCTGTTTCTCTAAGAAAAGTGCTGGCTGAATATTATCGCTAGATATCTATTTATTAATAAAGTTTCTATGCCACCCATCTCACTAAAACAGTGATTCTGGGTGGCTTACAATATAATAATAAACTTTAAAAGTACTAAAAAATCAAAATTAGAAAAATTGAATACAAACATTTAAAGTAAAAAGTTACAATAGATTAAGTTCTGCATGAGACCGTGAGTCCATTCATGCAAGCAAATTACATTTAGGACTTTTCCATAGTCAGTCTTCAGCTGTTAGTGCCTCTTGCATAAATGACCTAGAAATGGGTTTGCGTGAACAAACTCCTTTCTGGATTTCAAACTCTTTCTTCACTATGGCCGCACTATGGCAAGAACGTTTATCCAGTTTGTAGCTAAAACACAGTCCTCAGCTGGTGAATTTCCCTGTTTCTCTTCTTCTCCTTCCCATGCTAGGAAAGGGGGGACCAATTGTTTTCCTTTCTGTGGCATGTTCTTGAGGAATGGTAGAAAAAAACCCAACACTTTCACAACTTTTCCTACCATTTGGCAAAACTATTGTTAATTTCATCCATTTCTTCTTTTTTTCTTTATTTAAGAAATGTATAAGATGTCCCAATTCATTGCAACTCAGGGCAGCTTACAAAATACATCAACAAAAATTATAGTAAAAAGACAAAACATATCATCAAAAGTCCAACAATAGTCATAGGAAAACAAACACATCAACCACATCACACAAAGTGTTCCTCATCCCTCTGAGGACCTGGAGAAGGATAGAGTCAATTTTTCAGGGTTTGTTTAGAGAGGGCCAGGGTGCTGCCTGTAGAAATCTCAGGGGAATGATGACCAAGAGGGCAGGTGGCATTATCATACCAATTAATAGGACAGGGCAATGTTATTTAGTTTTTCTGGTCTGCCTTCCAGAAAAGATGACTACTCAGGTTGCTTTAGGTTAAAAAATGGTAATGGTAAAAGGAAACCTGTAACTTGTTAGTATTACCCAAAAGCACAATAAAAGTTTTCTTGCTTAAAAGTTCTTCATTCCCAAACAATATGGCCATAATAAACAGTTATTATTCAATTCATTTTGAGGTTTCAAGATGGGAAAGGCGGTACTGTAAGAAACTGTATCTACTTCAGAATTTCAGAATTAACTTTGTAAATGGATCACTAAATACATCTCATCATCATCTTTATTTATTGATTAGCCCTTGGGCCATATCAAATTGCCAAGTTCCAAAAACAAAATCACTAAATACAATGCACCTAAGAATTATCCTGTAGTAAGATGGGCAGGCAATAAATTTGGAAATAAATAAAATATGAATTATCTTTTGTAATTGAACGGACACTACATCACCATGTAAACCTTTGTTCACTCACATACCCTTGTCATTTTCCCTCTAATGATGATATTTGGCATCCTCTATGAAAGAGCACTGGTTTTTTTCTCAGCTCTTAGGTTAATGTCTTAGTACCATTTGCTGACTTTTCATTCCAGGGTTTTGGGTTCAGCAGAGAAAAAGGAATTCTGTAATCAGACCTAGCAAATGATAGCTTATGTGCTGAGCATTTCCTAAGTGAAGTCTGAACAGTCTAAGGATAGCACTTCTACATCACCATTTTCAATCCCAAAACACTGGAAGCAGGCTAAAGGTGATTTGTGATGGACTTCATGCCTACTAATGTGAAATGCTGAAGACAAGGAGGGAAACTCTCTGCCTGCCTGTCTGCCCTTAGCAGTGCTCCTTCTTGAATCCATTCAGAAGAGAAAGGGCAGGGGAAAAATCATCTTGTGTATTGCCTGCTGGCATGTGTCATGCCAGTGAGACAAACTGCCTAGAATAGAATAGAAAACAGAACAGACAGAACAAACAGAACAGAACAGAATTTTTTATTAGCCAAGTTTGATTGGACACACAAGGAATTTGTCAAGGGTGCATAAGTTCTCAGTTTACATACTAACAACAAAGTGATAAGTCATAAATCATAGTTACAATCATTAATCATAAGATACAAACAAGTGATAAATCATAACATACCAATAGGAGAAGGTAGTAGGAAAGATGAGAAGATGAGAAAGTGGAGAAGATGAGAAGACGAGAAAGAAAAGATTAGAAGGATAATAGCAATAATTGAGAGAGGGAAGATCCCAAAGGAGAGAGGGAGCATAAGAAACCCATCTCTCAAACCTGCTCACCTAGATCTAAGATGTGTTGCTGTGTCACAATGAAAGCATTGCCCTTTTACAACTCAGGTACCTAAGGGCTGTAATTTACATTGTGATGCATGCTATTTTATTTGATGGTTTATTTATTCAATTTGTATAGCCGTTGACTCAGCCCACAATTTCCAAAGCATTTGTTAATTTTATTCCTCCCTCTGGGCTATGGAAGGGGAATTGCAAAGCCATCATATAGCGTTTCCTTTTCAGAACCTAAAAATCAGGAGCTGGAACAGTTGAGTCAGAATTTGTTTCTAAGGTTTAAATAGAATGATACTATTTGAACAAACACCTAGTTTTTCAGAAGTTTTAACCACACTGCTACACTAAACTGGAAATAAATCAGTTTGTTCTTCAACACAGCTAACATCATGAGATCAAGAAGAGTTGGAATTGCTTTCTCTTTCATGGAGAATCCAGTTGCAGAAGTCCATGGTAGGCCTACATTTGTCTGGCATTGCTATTGCAGACAGAATTCTTTCATGATACATAAGTCTCAATTCTCATTCAGACTAGCTATGACCATCTGAGAAAGGAGATAACTTTCAACTTACAGTAAAGGAAATGTCCCAAAAGTGCTTTTTCAAAAGGCAATTGGACTTTCTTTGTTTTTCCTTGAAAAAGTTTTGCTTTTTGTCCAAGAAGCTTCTTCAGTTCTTCAGTTCTCCCTAGTTAGTAAATGAAATGTTCAAAAATATATTTGGGAAACTGGGTGTCCTCAAAACAACCAAGTCAAATAGCCTCTGGTTTTACTTTGGCAATTTGGAAGTGCAGAGTCACAGTTTATGAATCTGAGATATAAAAGTGTTTTGGGCAGGAAGTTCAAATAATAATGTTATCAGGGCTGTCCTTTTTGTTCTAGCCATATAGCTTTCAGAAGACAAGTAGAAGGAATTTATGAGTTTATTTCAAATTAGTAGGGTTAAAAATAAACCTACCGTATTTTCCGGCATATAAGATGACTGGGCGTATAAGACGACCCCCGACTTTTGAGACGATTTTCAAGATTTTTCATCTTATACGCTGGAAAATACTTACATGCCAGTTGCCAAGTGTCCGACACAAGCCCAATTCAGCCCCGTCTGATGCAGATGGTGCAAAGCCACCCTTCTGAAGCCCAAAGGGGCTTTTCCTTCCACCCACCCTTTGGAATACACGCAAGAGCTGCGTTCACACGATGCGCTCTTCCAGGCCAGACTCTGCAAATGGCACACCAGAAGCCACAACCACCGCGGGAACTCCAAGTCCCCGCCTTTCGGCAGCCTGCACAGCCGAGCACAATCTGGCTTTGAAAGCGCATTTGCAGATGGAGCAGCCGCTGTGTCTGGAGCCAAGCCCTGCCCAGGAGGCAGTCGGCCAGGCGGGCCCAGAAGATGTGCTGGGGAGCCGGGCTTGGGGTGGCCATGGCGAGGCCGGCTGGCGAGGGCCGCTGCATGGTCTGCAGGCAAGAAGGGCGCCAGGCTGCCAAGTACTGCTGTCCAGGCTGCTGGGAGAGATAGTGGGTAGCAGCGCATGCTCTGCTTATGCTCAGATGCCGCTTGGGTGAGGGTGAGGGGCTTCCTGCCACTCCCGGGGTCTGGCATTTGCAAGGGGGAGGGGAAGGGGCTTAGAGGCTCTTGGGGGTGGGAAGGGAGGGTCACGTTGGAGGGGGGACTGGACTAAGGAGGCTTGAAGTTGCTTTGCAAGAACGGGGGCGCTCGATTGATTTATGTACTATTTTCCAGACTGGGTGTATAAGACGACCCCCAACTTTTGAGAAGATTTTCATGGGTTAAAAAGTCGTCTTATACGCTGGAAAATATGGTATTCAAATACAGTTATAAACTGTTCAGTCTTAACATTCTGGGCCATTTACAAAAGCATAATAATATAATACAATGGTAAAATTAAGAAAACGTGAAAACTTGAGTGAAAAGCTATGTTTTGAGCCCATTCCTAATCCGTAATTAGTAGAGATAGACAAAGGCTCCTTTTCTCAGGCTTGATGTGAGATGACTACGGGGTTACACCACATTTTTTTGGAAACAAAATTTTATTAAGATACAGGAAGATTGGATATCCAGGGATAAACTGTTCCATAAGATGGGAACAATCACAGACAATGCTCTTTCCATAGTCCCAGTAGATAGTATTGCCTTAGGAAAAGAACCATCAGCAAGCCTTCTCTTGCTAATCTCACTGGGTCAGCGGATTCAATCCACAGAAAGAAACATGTGTAGGTTATTTTAGTAAGTTTTTTTTTACTTTCCAGTTTAGCTTACAGTTCTGGAACTTCTTGTCCCATTCATAGAATCATGGGGCTGGAATGGACCTCAGGACCTCAAGGCAGGAGATTTATACCAACCCAGTCAAGTGGCTGTTCAGTATAATTTTTGAAAACCTCCAGTGATGGAACACCCACAACCCCAGGATGCAAACTATTCCATTGATTAATTGTTATGTTGTCAGAAAATTTCTCTTTACTTCTAGGTTAGACAGACTTATTGAATTGACTTATTCACTATGGCACTATAGTGCAGGACAAGAAATAATAGATGGGAGAAAGATCTCTGTCTCCTACCCTATAATGCCCTCGAGAATAAGTCAATCTCTTCTTCTTTGTTACAGCCCTGCAAGTATTGGAGGACAGTTATCCTGTCCTCCCCAATCTTTTTCTCTGATATATGTAGCTCCCTCAAATATTCATCATAAGTCTTAGCCTCTAGACCATTTATCACCTTTATTGCTCTTCTCTGTATACTTTCCAGAGTCTCAATCCTTTTTGTATCATGGTGTACAGTGGATATCTAAATTTCATCAATAATTTGGTCCTCAGTACAGGTCTCAATGGAAAAAATAGGATTAATTATATTTTGTTAGAATGTTTGCATTGTAGGATGAGCAAAAGGTGTCCTATTAGTAAGAGTGTACTATATACCAGTAAGTGCTCCTGCAAGAACTTCGGACAAAGTTTCCTAAGGCTTTGAAAAGCACAAGGAGAATTTTGAATTGTGATCAGAGAGCAATTGGCAATTAATATTGCTATTTCAGCAATAAAGTCACCGCTGTCCTGACATTACTAAACTCTGAGCCAAGTACGATATCTGGATCACCTTCTTACAAGCCCCTAAAGGCAAAGTCCTTGTTTTTAGGAATAAATATTTCTTATTTACTCACAGCTGTCTGGATATCATTTTTATTTATTCTTGTGCAACTCCGGCTTGTGTTGGAACCCAAATGATTCTTCTAACAGTGTTATGTTGAAAGGAGATGAGGTGTGTGTCCTGACGATGTGCATCCAGATTACTAGAAGACAGGGCCCAATATTTCATGCCGGATGGGGCTCACTATTTCACTGTAGTAATGTTGGAACATTAGGCTATGGGTTAACAGTAAATCTCAAGGTGGAAGGATTCATATAACATACTAGCCTTTCCCAGATACTTGGACTTTAACTCTCAGTATTTCCCAACCAGTGATTGACAACCCTAGGAATAGGTGGGCATAACTGGGCACAGCCAATAAGGGAAGAATCGCGGATGCCATGCTAAAGTTTTTACCATCAAGAAACATTGTGTATTATCTCAACTAGAGTCTGAGGGAATTATTTTCCTCTTTTCCCTGTGCACTCAATACCTTTCTTTAGTGCTGCTGCTGAAAGTTAATTTTGTTCCTATTTGTTATTGCTGTTTGCCCTGAGCCTTTTAGGATGGGCATATAAATCAAGCTAAGTAGATAAGACTTCCCCTTTTCTTAACAAAGGAAAGACCCAGGAACTGTGCTGCAATGAGGGGGGAGGGAGTGCAGTCCGTGCAATATTCATTACTTTCAACATACAACAGTGCACATGGAACTAAATGATTCTCATTGCCTGTTGATGAATATGCTAGCAATGTTCCCTCTTCCTTAGTCTCTGATCAGAATGTGAGCAGTGGAGCAGCAATGAACCACAAGGTGCACAGAAGAAATCTTGATGGCTTTTAAAAACTCAGAATGAAATTGAGCTGAAACTATTGGCTCACTATTTCTTAATAAATATTCATGCTTCAGTAGCAAGCTATTACAATTTTCCTATAAATGCATCATGTCCACAACTTAGCTTTAGCATGTCTTTTTTTCAGAAATGCTCAACATCCATTTTAGCCATAAGGCACATAAATATTTAACATGCATTTATTTAATAACAACAGAGAAAAGAGAGACAAAGAGAATGCAACATCAATAAGGTGATGGGGAAGGCGGGGGAAGGAGAGGAGGAAAGTATGAAGTTAATTAGATCAGAAAATAAAACTGGGGAACAAAACATACTCTATAAATTGGTTTCCAATGGGTAGCTATTGCACTGTTCTATTATACTGTAAATATTCTCTTCATTTGTAACTAGGCCAATTCTGTACCATGTAACAACTCCAGCCATATTTTTAAATATGGATACTAGTTTCAAGCCTAAGACATTTATTAAGTTGTTGCTTACAGAATTGTGGCTAGTATAAATGTTTGGGAATGACCAGCTGTGATAGCAAAAGCTGAGAATTACAACGACAACAATACAGTCCTTGTTCTATCAGCATAGCCATCTACAAAGTTACTTGCTCCAGTTTCAGCTGTTGAGTGGATTAGAAATGTTAAAGGTGATGAATGATAAAGAAGAAGAAAAAGAGGAAGAGTAAGTTCTGAAGGCCATCACTTATCAGCTGGCATAAGATGAAACAAAGAATTTAGGAGAGCCTCCCTTGCCCTTTCTGGCAGCCATTTTGTAAGACTAACCAACCTTCTAAAGAGGCTCAAAATTCCTCTTAAAAAGTGTGATTGGGTGTAAACAAGGTGTGGCAGGAAGAATCAACCAAACACTTCAGTAGTGGAGTCATCTAAATATGTCTCCAACTCCCTGGGACTCCTTGGGACTTCCAGGCTCCCAGGATGGCATAACCAGGTCATAAGAAACTTCTGAAACATCAAAATGGATAGACTTAACCTAATGTCCAGAGGGAGAATGTTTGATAAGGTGGGCACCAGAGCAGAGAAAGCCCATCATCTGAGATCTGCCAAATGTTACCCTGAAGATGGTATCCACAGCATGCCCTCTCTTCTGGATCTAATGGGCTGTGCTAATGGAAAAATTGGTCCCTAACCCAGTCCCATGTCATGAAGGGCTTTAAAGATTAAAAGCAGCACCCTGAATCTAGTAATAAACTGAAAAATGCATAAAATAGTAATAAATGGGTGAATGTATACTAGATATACACACTGAAACAAAATGTTTGGAGTTTGCAACACACATATTATGTTATGTCCTATACATAGCAAGGAAAATATGTATAAAGAGCACTTTAAATAAAGAAATAAAAAACATATGTTCTTTGTGAATGTATGTGTTCTGAATGAGAATATAAACAAATATTCTTACAGAGTATTTTTTTGGGGGGAGTTATAAATGGAATAGGCTTGTACAACTCAGTAATAATACCAGTATATTGAAATTCCAATAAAATAAAAATAATGGAATTATCCCATCTGTTCATCATATGATGCTTGCAGACTCACATATTGATTTAAAGGTATAAACATTCTCATCACAGATACTGGATGAAAGGCAATTTTTGGCATCATGACCAGAATTAGCAAAGGAATATACAACAAATTAAAAATCAGTAATAAAATTTCCCAAGAACATTTTTGATTTATGTGTAAAAAATATGCACATTTACATAACTGGGACCTTAATTCCAAAAGCTAAGCATGGATTATAGAGCAATCAAATGTAGAGAAATCAAATGAGGTACATAAATGAGTCAGTCAAGTGTTGGCTTGTTCAGAAATTCTATTTTTATCCATGCACTATTCAAAAACTTTACACATAATGTTGCTCTTGATAGACATTAGAGCATAAAAATGCTTCCTTCAACAGATGTCTCTTTGAACATATGCAAGATCGACAAATTAAAAAAAGGTGCTTGAAATGTGATATTTACCAGGAAAATCTGCCCCATCAGGAACCAGACCAAGGCAGTTCAGGCAAATGATTTTTATTATCAAGAAAAAGTGACAAATTGAAATTTAGTACATTTGGGATTAGTACACCCGATGTTCTATGTGAGATTTGTTTAACTTCCATTTCAAGTTTATTTCCAGGAAAACAGTTAGGGAGAAATGATATTTAAAGCAGTGGAGAGTTTTTGATGCTCTTAATTTTAATAACAGGATAACAGAGTTGGAAGGGACCTTGGAGGTCTTGTAGTCCAACCCCTGATTCAAGCAGGAAACCACATACCATTCCAGACAAATGGCTGTCCAATCTCTTATTAAAAACATTCAGTGTTGGAGCATTCACAATTCTGGAGGTCTGATTTTGCACCTTTCAACAATTATTTCTTTCTAGGTATAACTTTCCTCACATGCATTACATTAGAATTATGCTAAGATCTTATATACAATTAAAAATATTATGATAGCTAATGGAGTGTCATAGATACAAAAAAATCTAGAAAGTCAAGAACTGATGCTCGTGAAGGCTGTGTCCCACGGCCAAGAGAAAGGCTCTTTGCTAGTTATTATGTGATCACATAATGTTGAACAGTTTCTTACTTTAAATATACAGTAACTAGCATAGCATTAGCTAATCATGTACAAGTGGATTCTATAAGAACATCAACATTCAAAATGGAAAATCCAAAACAAAAACCAAAAACCCCTAACCTCTGATCCCTACAAACCCAAAAGGGCTTCTAAAAGTAACAAGAATGTCTTTGTAACTGAATAATACGTAAGACCACCACAGTAGGAATAGCCAAACCAAATATCTGGTTGTCTTCATGAGATTAAGGGGGAAGTCTTGGATTTTGCTGCAAAAAAATGATTGAAGGGATGCTTTAAGTCCCGGCTGGGAAGCTGCAATGCTGAATCATTCTACCTGCTGTTTCCTAAGCACGATAATGTGGCTGAACATTCAATAAAAACCATATTACTGACTTACACGGAATGAAAAGAGAGCAAAGTTTTAAGTATTGATTTTTTTTGTCTCTTTATCCCAGTTTATTCTATTAGTATGTTTAGCACAATGTGCGGAGCTTGGGGCTTGCTTTTATTTACTCTTCGGTCAATTTGAAGTCAATCTCATTAATGATCTAATTAGAAAAATGTACCATTTTTGGATGATAAATCTCAAGATTTATTTACATTTTAGGAGTAATCAATATTTTATTGTACTATGTTGGATGCAGTTATTTACACTATGCACATAGTACTATGCTTGTGTTCTGTTTGTCATAGATCAGTGATAGATCAAAATTAATGCACCAGAAACATTATTATACACAGCCTTTCTTTTCTTGTATGTGCTTGTATTTTACGACATTTATTATACACTGGGCATATGTTACACCTCCTGACAATTTTAAGCACCTTTGTTTTGTATGATGTATCTTTAGCAGTAAACCATCTAATTTTAACCATATCAACAATAAAAATACTAACAATAATCTATATACCAAAATCTTACACTCAGTACTGAATAACCCCTCTGTTCTCCTGCTAGAAATTTTGACATAAATCTTATCAACAATATGCATTGGGATGACTCTTTTAGACTGAACCCCAAAATCTGGAGGACAGTTTTTAAAAAGGAAACCCTGTTAATGAGCAAACTCATGCATTTTACTCAGGAGTAAGTTCAACTGTTTTTAATGAGGCTGATTTCCTCAACAGTGCGTTGTGGTATGTCTTCATATAATCAAATCCCAATGAATTCAGTGGAACTTACTTCTGCGTAGGAATTTATTTGAGCACTTTTTCTTATTAGGTATTCATCAACTGTGGGCCATAAATTTCAATCTAGCAAGTAGATATGAATACAGTATGCATTTGCTGAATGCTGATATACATAATCACTATGCATCATGTTTATTAAAGCAAAGCTTTTATCTTGCATGCAAAATGATATTTACATTCTTCTGCTATAGTCACAAAAGATTAACAGACAACATAGATTGTGACTATGTGTGCTGTCCTTCAGTCAAGATCCCAATCCAGCCAGATAAAGCAAGACTAAGGTTTATATTTCCACCAAGACCCCATCCCAGTTCTATCTCCTCATGTCTATAGAACATCTATACCAACGTCAGCAACCAACTACAACAGAATGTTGCATTTTTAAATACAGATGGAGACCAACAATACATAAAAGGACATTTTTATAATCATAATATATAATTTAAGAGATCAAACCAAATTATAGAAGTTTAAAAAAGCAGGAGAAGCAGGAGAAGCTCACCTTCTATCAGGAAAATGCTATTCACTATTGGCAGTAGAAGATACTCTGCCCCTTGCTTTTCTTTCTCTACTATGTTGTGTTGTGTAACTTCCAGCACACCAGGCAGCCCAGCCAGAGTAGTGCTTTGGGCCCAGCATCATCAATCCTGACATTTGCAAGTGGGAGTGAGGAAGGCAGAGTTGTAAAAAACCAGTCCAGCATATGATTATATTCTGTAAGAAAGATGGAAACTGAGAAAAAAATCTCCACTTCATCCTATGGCTGTATTATGCATCTTTGTTGTTGTTGTTAGTTGAGAAGTTGTGTCCAACCCATTGCGACCCCATGGACAATGTTCCTCCAGGCCTTCCTGTCCTCTACCATCTTCTGGAGTCCATTTAAGCTCACGCCTACTGCTTCAGTGACTCCATCCAGCCACCTCATTCTCTGTCGTCTCCTTCTTCTATTGCCCTCAATCTTTCCCAGCATTAGGCTCTTCTCCAGTGAGTCCTTCCTTCTCATTAGGTGGCCAAAGTATTTGAGTTTTAGCTTCAGGATCTGGCCTTCTAAAGAGCAGTCAGGGTTGATCTCCTCTAGGACTGACCAGTGTGATTGCCTTGCAGTCCAAGGCACTCGCAGGAGTCTTCTCCAGCACCATAGTTCAAAGGCCTCAATTCTTTGGCACTCAGCCTTTCTTATGGTCCAACTTTCACAGCCATACATTGCAACTGGGAAGGCCATAGCTTTGACTATACGCACTTTTGTTGGCAGGGTGATGTCTTTGCTTTTTAGTGTGCTGTCTAGATTTGCCATGGCTTTCCTCCCCAGGAGCAAGTGTCTTCTAATTTCTTGGCTGCAGTCCCCATCTGCAGTGATCCTGGAGCCCAGGAAAATAAAATCTGTCACTACCTCCATTTCTTCCACATCTATTTGCCAGGAATTGAGGGGGCCGGATGCCATGATCTTGGTTTTCTTAATGTTAAGTTTCAAGCCAACTTTTACACTCTCCTTCTTCACCCACAACATGATGCTCTTTAGTTCCTCTTCACTTTCTGCCATTAGAGTGGTATCATCTGCATATCTTAGGTTGTTGATATTTCTCCTGGCAATCTTAATTCCAACTTTTGATTCATCTATCCCTGCCGTTCTCATTATGTGTTCTGCATATAAGTTAAATAGGCAGGGCGACAGTACACAGCCTTGCCGGACTCCTTTCCCAATTTTGAACCAATCAGTGGTTCCGTGTCCAGTTCTCACTGTTGCTTCTTGACCCACATATAGGTTTCTCCAGAGACCAATAAGATGATCTGGTACTTCCATTTCTTTAAGAACTTGCTACAGTTTGTTGTGATCCACACAATCAAAGGCTTTTGCATAGTCAATGAAGCAGAAGTAGAAGTTTTTTCTGTAACTCCCTAGCTTTTTCCATGATCCAGCGTATGTTGGCAATTTGATCTCTAGTTCCTCTGCCTCTTCAAAATCCTGCCTGTACTTCTGGTAGTTCTCAATCCATATACTTCTGGAGTCTAGCTTATAGGATTTTAAGCATAACTTTACTAGCATGTGAAATGAGTGCAATGGTGCAATAATTTGAACAGTCTTTGGCACTGCCTTTCTTTGGAATTGGAATGTAAACTGATCTTTTCCAATCCTGTGGCCACTGTTGAGTTTTCCAAATTTGCTGGCAAATTGAGTGTAGCACTTTTACTGCACTGTCTTTTAAGATTTTGAATAATTCAGCTGGAATACTGTCACCTCCACTAGTTTTGTTTTTGCTCAGCTTTCCTAAGACCCACTTCATTTCACATTCTAGGATGTCTGTCTTGAGGTCAGTGACCACCTCATTGTGGTTATCTGGGACATTAAGCTCATTCTTGTATTCTTCTGTGTAATTTTGCCACCTCTTCTTAATCTCTTCTGCCTCTGTTAGGTCCCTGCCATTTTGGTCCTTTATCATGCCCATTTTTGCATGAAACGTTCCCTTCATATCTCCAATTTTCTTGAAGAGATCTCTGGTCCTCCCTATTATATTGTTTTATTCTATTTCTTTGCATTCTTATCTCTTCTAGCTATTCTTTGGAATTCTACATTCAATTGGGTGTATCTTTCTCTTTCTCCCTTGCCTTTCGCTTCCTTTCTTTCCTCAGCTATTTGCAAAGCTTCCTCAGACAGTCATTTTGCTTTCTTGCATTTCTTTTTCTTTGGGATGGTTTTAGTTGCTACCTCTTGTACAATGTTGCGAACCTCCATCCATAATTCTTCAGGCACTCTGTCTATCAGATCTAATTCCTTAAATCTATTTGTCACCTCTACTGTGTATTCATCAGGGATATGATTTAGTTCATATCTGAGTGGCCTAGTGCTTTCCCCTACTTTCTTCAATTTAAGCCTAAATTTTGCAACAATAAGCTCATGATCTGAGCCACAGTCAGCTCCTCCATCTGTGGCTGCAGAGCACATAGTCACTCTGATTTCTGTGTTGGCCATCTGGGGATGTCCATGTGTAGATCCATCTCTTAAGCTCATTAAGCTCATTCTTGTACAGTTCTTCTGTGTAATTTTGCCACCTGTTCTTAATCTCTTCTGCCTCTTTTAGGTCCCTGCCATTTTGGTCCTTTATCATGCCCATCTTTGCATGAAATGTTCCCTTCATCTCTCCAATTTTCTTGAAGAGATCTCTGGTCCTCCCTACTCTATTGTTTTATTCTGTTTCTTTGCACTGTTCATTTAAGAAGGCATTCTTATCTCTTCTAGCTATTCTCTGGAATTCTACATTCAAAGAGCCACGGCCAGATGTTATTAAGCACTCTCCAAAAATTGCTTCTTCTTTGGACAGCTTTGGAAAGCTCTTGCCGAAGAATCATGTGACATGGAGGTGGACATCTGAGAGTCCATGAATCACAGTTGTGCTTTTAACAGACATCCCATCATTCATTCTTTCTCTGGTTGGAAAAACCCAACATGCCTTCCAGTACATTTGGTCTTAGCTAGGAGAATAGCTAAGACATTCTCATGGTACATCAGCATTATTTGCAGGTGTATAATAAAATAATTCCAATAGAAGTTAATATTTGTGGCTCAAAGTTGAACTATGAAGTTTCTGGTGCTGGCAGATATTTCATTATCCAACTAGTAACATTACCAGTACCAGCATTTTGATGCTGCCTACTTGGGCAATGAAATAACTGCCAGCAAACAAGCAAGCTCATAAAGCACCAAGAACTCCACATGTTCTAATAGTTTTCTGAAAATAGTACAATGAGAGTACTCTGAATTCCTTAAAATGAGATCTGTCTATGGGAAGCATCTGAGAGTGCCAGGTAACAACTGCTATCAATTGCTGTCCTGGTCCCCTTTGCTGATTAAAGTTACACTGTGTTAGTCAGCAAGTATCTACAGTATGTACTCAGTGGTTCCTTGTGTCTCAGAGGATCCCTTTGGTTTCAGAGGTCAAAGTAAGATCCCATGAATATGTGTTTATTTTGTTCCTGATCAACATGATTACTACCTTCTCAGATCTTCTGACATCCTTGCCATGTCTTTGAAGAACTGATGCCATCTTTGGGAGCTTTGCTTCTTTCCCTTCCCATTGCTTTCTCAGTTTCTGCTTCTATGCACTAGAAAATGGATTAGAAGTCAGTCCCTTAAATTCAGCAGTGTCCCAATTTTGTCCCAAAGTTACAGGGCTAATTGTTCAAAATGGATAAAAGTCCTTTCTATCTATCACCAAAATCGTATGCCTCTCAGCAGGTTACAATCTTAAAAACAAAAATGGAATCCAGTGAGAAGTTGACCTACATATTTTATGCCTAGATTTTATTAAGTATATGATTATTTTGCAAATAGATAGCTTCATGTACAAATCCAGAAAGCACACAAAGAATAGGTATGGCTGTAAACAATTAAATGGGCCATGTATTAGAAATGCATGTGAAAAGCAGAAAACCCATTTTTCCATTTAGAATGAGCAAATATAAATGTCACAGCATACTTGTGAGCCACTCCTCTATTCTTGCTTGTTAGTCATCTATATTAATACCTACGTTGTGTGAAATATTAGGTGCAAAAGGAGAATATATCACTTACTGTGAAACAGAGGAAAAATCAATTTGCATGGAACTGACCTCTTTTTTTCTTCCAAATCAGAAACTCACTTCTCATAACCAGTGTCATTTGTTTCTATTATTAGCAAGCTTAAAGCACATTTAGGTGAGCTGCAGCCCAGCTATTAGATGCAGATAAACATTCTATGTGGTGTCATACTTATTATGCAGAACTAATTAAAAAAAATGAAGTGATGAATTACCATGGTACTGTAATCTTCCCCAAATAATATAACCTATTATTCCAGTACTGATTTCAAGTTGGAGATGGATGACTAGGTATTTTAAATGTGATTGCATTATGCTTATTGTGTTAAATATACACTAAGGAAATAACTGAATTATAATTCAATTTTATTATTTTTTTCAAAGTACAAATATATTCTAAGCAATAAATGTTTTGGGGGAAAAATGTCCTTTACAATGTACCAATAAGAATGAAAATCTGGAAAATCTGGTTCAAGATGCTTCTGGATCAGACTGAAAAGATATGCAGATTAATGTTACTTTGAGCCATACCAGTTCTGCATTTGCTCTTATATTCAACATTCTATCCATTTTTTCAGCAAATGTTTAATAAATATCTGTGGAAAATCTGTAGTTCCAGATTTTTAATATATCTTTCTGCAATACACAATTTTTTTTACAGAGTAAAATATGTAGATAGGTCAGAAATTGAGACAGAGAGAGACAGAGCAGTTCATATGACAGAACATTTTGGTATCTTTTTGTATGGATTGCTTTTTTACATGGATTGCTTGCATTCCTTTGGAGCAACTTTGCAGAGTGCAACATTCTGGGAATACTCTAACCACAGACAAATCAGAAGACCTTATTCTTTATCTGTAGATGCTTAACAGGCTTCTGCAAATGCTACCACTCTAAAGTATTTACTGTCGCGGAACAATTAACAGTCCGACCAGAGGTGGATGGACCGTGGTTCATTTGCATGGTCAATATCAAAGAAAAGAAAGCCAAGGCATATTCTATAGTAAAACTTTTAATGAGAAAACAAAAGACCTAGACTGACCACATTCTCTCATGAGGCAGAAGGAGAAAGAGAAACTGAAAACTGTAAGACCTTTTTCTAGGCCTGCACACAAAACAGTTTAAAACCAAAACATTGGCTGGACATAGCTGGAGTCACTATGGTTACAAGATAAGATAAGGTGCAGAGCAGAAAGAGATGTACACTTAGGAATGAGCGAAGCTGGCAAAACTAAAAAACACGCAGTGACATCCCCTTCTTTTGTCAGTGAAGCAGAAAATCAAATAAGGCACATCTTCTTGCGCAGGTACTCATGTTGGGCTGTAGGAAGTGGCTTGTTCAGCATATCAGCAATTTGGTCATGTGTAGGCACATACTGCAATTTGACAAAACCTTGTTTAACTGCTTGTCTTATATTTTGGTAACGGATGTCAATGTGTCTAGACCTGGAACCTGTAAAGCGATTCTCAGATATATAGACCACAGATTCGTTGTCCTCCATCACAGTGATTGGTTGAATCGGAGGTGTCCAGATATCTGTGACTAAGGCATCAAACCACGTTAGAGAATTACATGCATCTGAAACACAAGCATACTCAGCTTCTGTAGAAGAACAAGAAACAAAATGCCAGTAAACAGGACATCCATTCAAAAACATCATAAAACCTGAAGTGCTTTTACGTGATTTCTTATCACTTGCCCAATCTGAATCTGCATAACAACATAACTCTGCATAGTCAGTATGTGTGGGTTCTAACAACAACTTCATGTCTTTTGTGTGTTTTAGATATCTCAATAATTTCTTAACACATGTCCAATGAAACTGTTATGCCTTTCCTACATGTCGTGATAGGAGATTAACACTAAGTGCAATGTCAGGTCTAGTCCAACTACTAATATATAGCAGCGACCTAATGACTGAGTGATAAAGTGTTTGATCCTCGAACTCAGGACTCGGTTCATGTGTCAAGTTGTGAAAGTCAGTTTGCATGGGTATACTCACAGGTTTAGCATCCTTCATGTTGCAGTGATGCAATAGTTGTTCAATCTTATCTTCCTGTGTAAGACTGAACCCCTTCTGAGTTTTGGTAACTTGAACACCTAAACAAGTGTTAATATGTCCTAAAGACCTCAATGTGAAAAACTGTTGTAAAGCTTTAGCAAAACATTCACTCATCTGCTTATTTGGACCAATATAAACAATATCATCAACATAAACAAGAATTATCTCATACCTATTATCAGATCTTTTTGTAAACACGCATTCATCTGTTTTGGACTTAATAAAGCCCATTGAATTTAGTTTGTCAGAAAGACATAAGTACCACATTAAACCAGACTGTTTCAGACCATAAAGACTTTTGTGTAGAAACCAAGTATCCCCTTCTTGCTGTCGGAAACCTGGAGGACCTTTGACATAAATTTGGAATTGCTGCTGCTTTAGATTTGGCTTTCTTGCAGACAGCACAGTCCAAGAACACCTTACACCCCTTAAGATCCAAACCTCTTGCAAACTCTGGCATCTTCTTCAGAACACGGAAACTGACATGACCCAATCTTCTATGCCACTTATGGATACACCTAGAATGCAAAGGTTTACCTGTTAGTGAATTCTCAACATTAACATTTTTATTAGGAACCTCAGGCTTGCTGTGAGCAACCTGTGTCTTATTTGTCCTTTTATTGGCTTTAGGAGCCTTTGGAGTAGCAACAGGATCTCTCTCTGGGACATCTCTCACTGGGCCTGTGCTCTCCCTTTTTGAAGCTTGTATACTTGCCTGCTCTTGCGGCTTAGACTTTGGTTTTAAGTAATAAACACCACCAATCAACATGGTTTCAGCAACAATATCACCATCTTTAACTACATAACTTGCTTTTTCAAGATGGTGTACCTGGAATTTTGACACCCTAGACAAGTGACTCTGACTAAGCAAATTACTACTGGCAGACGGAACGTAGTAAACATCAGGAATGAATGCACCGAGCTCTTCAATATAAACAGTTCCTTTTCCCATGACCTGAACAGGATGATTTGAAAAAGAGTACAGTTCACGAAGTTCAGATTCAGGCTCGTGCATCTCTGTGTAAAGCTCTTTTCTGTAGGTAACATGTAATGCTGCTCCACTGTCCAAAGTCCAAAGTAGGCATCTGTCATACTCTGGTTGAGGCTGTGGATCGTTGGTTACAACCAATGTGGCAAGTGGAGCTTGAGGATCACGCCTGGGACCACGATCATGACCTTGTCGTCCTCCTCTACCTCTGCCTCCTCTGGAATCTGTTCCTCTGGGCTGGTACATGGCGGGTGCTGGAAACCGTTGGGGACAATCCCGGGTGGCATGTCCCACACGATTGCAGATGTAGCATCTTGGCATTCTTGGAACGTAGGCTCTTCCACGGAAGGGACGCCTCACTGGAGCCTTCGATGCAGGTGGTTCCCTTAAATGTGGCGCGGCTTGCATAAGTGCCTCTTCTTCGGTTAAAATTCTGCATACATGATCCACTGTGCGTTGAGCAATAGGCACTTGATTAATCTTAGAAATAGCATCTTTCCAGTCATAATTCAAAGAGTTAATGATAATGCTGATCATTTGAAAGTCATCAATAGGATAGCCTCTTTCACCCAGTTCTTTTCTTATTCCTTTCATTTTAGTTAAGTGTTCTCCAATATGCTCACCAGGTTTTAATCTAGAACCATGGAACTCAGACAAAAGCAAACATGTAGACTCAATGGACGTAGGCCGGTAACATGCCTCTAATTGAGCCCAAATTTGTTGGGCAGTTGCATCTTGTGAAAAAGTGAGCTGCAATTCAGTGTCCATGGACATCAATAACGTTGTGCATGCTCTATCATTCAAGTCCCATATGTCAGGAGGCCATGGCTGGGCAGGAGGATTAAATACCATCACATGGGTACCTTCTCTACGAAGCAAAAGTCCAACTTCACTGACCCATGCCCTGTAATTCTGTCCTGACCGCTTCAGTTTTGAATCACCAGCCAGTGGTACAATAGAGGGTGCCTGTTGAGGAACATGCAATTGGGGTACTGGCTGTGCAGGTTGTGCAATTGGGACTTGGCCTGCAGGGGGCACCAGTGGTGCCTGTGCCAGGGCCTGCGGCAGTTGCATCGAAGCTGCTACAGGTACTGGTGCTGGGGGTGGCTGTACTTGAGCTGCAATGCCACCGTGGCCAGCAGAAGGTGCTGGTGCTTGAGCTGCTACAGTAAGTTGGCCTGCAGTCAGCACTGGCCTTTGTATTTGAGGAACCAGTGGAGGCTGCACTTGGGGTGAAGGCTGCTTTGCTCCATCTGAGACAGGAACTTTAATAGTAGCAGTATTAATAGGCATTCTAGCTGAAGCTCCCAATGAATGAGGAGGTGTGGCAGCTTGGAGCAATGCCTGCTGAAGGGATATCTGTGAAAATGCATTCTGCATTCTTTGACACAGAAGACAGTCAGGCCCCCGTTCGTCTGACACAAGATTCCACTGTGGGCGTGCCTCTGTCTTTGAGGAAGAAGGCAAAATGGCGATCCCTTGTGGGTGTGGCTTTGCTTGTGAAGAGGGAGGCAAAATGGCCGATTCTGAAAACTGAATGCCAGCAGAGGCTCTCCCATGCTTTTCATACCATGCTGCACACAACTTTGCCTTTAGCAGATCCTTCTCTAAAATTTCAATTTGTTCATAATAACTTTGCAAAGCCTTCTCATGCACAGTTTGCCCAGGGCTTGGTGAATAATAGCTCACTTCCTTCCCTAGTGAAGCCCTAGGTCTAGCACCAAATCTCTCATAATCAGCCTGATCCCCATGAACAGAGGTTACAACTGGGGCATCAGCTTGAGAGTCTGTAGAAACAGAAAATGGTGAAACTGACCTTGGCTCAGAGGCTGCTTCTCCAAGACGTGTAGCCGATACCAACGGAGTCTGTAAACTTGAAGGAAGATCTCTCTGTGGAACGGCTGCCTCCTCCTCAGCAGAGGGATAACCGGCCTTCTTCTTTCTGCTTTTCCTTGGCATATTTGCAATTAATCACAGCTGGACTAACTGCCTGGTTAATTGCCTATCAATAAATCTTGAAAATAAAAATAAACCATCCTCGGGGACCAAATGTCGTGGAACAATTAACAGTCCGACCAGAGGTGGATGGACCGTGGTTCATTTGCATGGTCAATATCAAAGAAAAGAAAGCCAAGGCATATTCTATAGTAAAACTTTTAATGAGAAAACAAAAGACCTAGACTGACCACATTCTCTCATGAGGCAGAAGGAGAAAGAGAAACTGAAAACTGTAAGACCTTTTTCTAGGCCTGCGCACAAAACAGTTTAAAACCAAAACATTGGCTGGACATAGCTGGAGTCACTATGGTTACAAGATAAGATAAGGTGCAGAGCAGAAAGAGATGTACACTTAGGAATGAGCGAAGCTGACAAAACTAAAAAACACGCAGTGACATTTACATATTACTATAAGGCAATCACATATAGCACTTAACAACTGCAATCCCAAATGTTCTTCCAGCCAATGGTGTCAATCTGGCTAGGTGAACCATCATGCTGACAACAAGAAAGGAAAACTGATTGGATTAAAAACAATCAGAAAATACTGCCATTGAAGAAACAAGCAGTTTCATATTTCAAGTATTGGAATGTCATGATGTTATCTGCTGAATCTTTTATTCAGTGAATATCTCATCTGATGTGATTAAAATGTTACAGCTGCACCTTATTTTAAGATTCTTTTATTAACTTTTATCATAAGTGCAAGGAGAGCCTTTGGGGAATATTAGTCCACATGCACAATTTACATGGCAAGATCACGGCATTTGCTTTCCCTTACTACCAGAATTATAGCTTGCACCTTGCCATATGGGATGGACATGACTACCAGTCACTGGAAAGGTAGCCTAATCTTATGCAGCAAGCAGCAGAAGACATTGAGATTCAGCAACAATAAAGCTTTATTGCTTTTAATGTTTTTAAAAATACAAACATACATAATTCACTCATACCCACCAAGATATTTCCTGCTGAAAATTGAGCTCAGCCTGAGTTCAGAGAAGACAACTGTGTGAGGGTCCAGATGTTTCTTCCAAAATAGACATGTAGATGTTTTCTTTGCTAGCAGTGTCTATTGCATATTCCTCTCCACATCTTTTGTTGAGCCACTAGGTTAGTGTTATTTATTGGGTCAAATATGACTTGCTACATGGAAGTCAGTTGTTAGCTTATTTATAGCTGGTTGCTATCCTCTGATCTTTGATTTTGATGAATCACCCATAGTTTCTGGCAGTTCCCACATCATCAGACAGAGGCAATATGGCTCCCACTAATGTTATTTAAACAAAACTTAAAACCTGATTCTTACCCAAGCTTTAGGCTAAAGTGAGTGGTGTACTCCCTGTGGGACGATGTAGTTGTTACAGTTTTCCAGACATCTGTTTTCTGGGGATGGTGATATTGTTTTGTATTTCATTATTTAAAATTATGTCATATTGTATGCTGCCCAGAATCATAACTGAGTTAGATGGCTAAATAAATAAGATGTAAATAAATACCTTTCCAGTTCCATGCATGATTTTAGCAGGTACTCAGCTGCAGAGTCCATTCTTCTATTTCTGGGCAGTTGCTAAAGTTGTTTTCTTATATCCCATCTGCCTATTAGTTTAACTATCAGTGGTGACTGGTTGCTTGCTATCACTCAACATTTAGAAAAAGGTCAAATTAAGTTGTTTTCTATAAACGTATAGCACCTACTGAATATATTCTCAATGGCTTCAAGCAAAATGCAACTATAATAACAATCCTGTTTACATTTAGGGATAAGTTCATCATCTGCCCTTCCTGCCATTTCTCTTTGAAACACAATCTCAATTATTTTTGATCATTACCACAGCTTGTTTAAAGTCCATTCTGTATTGGGGAATCACTGAGAGTTAAAAAGGTTTTGGATCTGAGGAACTGGATTAGAGTTTATCAACCTCAGCCATTTTAAGTTGCATGGACTTAATCTCCATGGTTTGCTAGAAAATTCTGGTAGATGAAGTCTACACATCTTGTGGCTGAATTGAAAAGCAATGATCTACAGTAGACCCATGAATGTTTCAGACTTTTCTATTTCTCCCACCATTAAGCTATTTGTACCTAGAACATTTTATGTGGTTCACCTGGTTGGGAATAAACCCCATTGGACAGAACTGATTTGACTTCACAGTAAAATAATCTGAACTGATTATTTGAGCATCCAGAGTTTCTGGAAAACAGCTTAACAAAGCAAAGCACGTAGGAGGTTGGAGGCGAGCAAAGATTTGTCACTATTCCTTGAAATCATTAAGATACTTGATCACAGGCATTAACAAAGGAAAGATGAGTATGCCTCCTGCTTGGCCATCTGGATAGGGATGAAAAAGTAGTAAATCAAAAAAGTGAAAATTCTAGGAGATGAGGGTCATCAATTTTCAGAGTGCTAATAACAGAAATAAATTTAGATGCCAGAATGAAATCTTGCTTGCAAACTATACCACTCTTTCTCTCCAAACTGTTAGTGCATTCAAGAAAATGCTTTTAAACCTGAATTCAAAAGCTCTGAAATCTAATACCAGTATAGCTATTTATGCCCTATTAATGAATTAGCAGAGCTTTATTTTTTATTCTGCAGACTAAAATAATGCCTAGGCTTCAGAAACTATTATAGGTCTAAAATAAGGATGGAACAAAGCTAAATCTTACATATATTTACATAGAAGAAAATCCTACTGAATTTAATGATAGTTATTCCATTGTAATTTTGCTTATGAATGAACTCTTCAACTACTCATTTATTGATAAAAATAGAGGAGTAAGACTTCTAAACATATACTGTACATAAAGTTAATCAGGCTTAATCAATGAGTTTAATCCAGTCTTTCTCAATTTGGTGCCTTAGAGGTACTACAAATTCAATGCCACAGCCTGGCAAAAGGCTCATCAGGAATTATCAGAATTTTATTTTAACACATCTGAAAGCTAACAACTGTTGGGATACTGATGCAATCAAGAACTGATCCACTGTTAATAGTTCTTATTTCCTACTAATATCTACTTGTGTGACATAGCAGTCCAGACCATCGGACGGTCGTGGGGGGGGGGAGTAGGGGTTTGAGGGAGGACTCAGCTCCGAGTGAGGAGGGTCTTCCCATCTTGACGGTGATTGGGAGGGGCAGAGAGTGTGGGAGCAGAGGGCTTTATTGCAACTGGGGAACGGGACACCGCTGTCTTCAAGCGGTTGCCTGTTTCCACCCTCAATGCTCTTCTTGCTCCCCCGGGGAAATAGGATTGCAGGACCCTGTGCTCAGGTTGGTTTATTTTAATGCCAGGTCAGTGGTGAACAAGGCTCACCTCATACATGATCTTATTGAGGAGGAGAACGCAGACCTGGCTTGCATCATGGAGACCTGGTTGGGCCAAGAGGGGGGTGTCGCGCTCTCAGAACTATGCCCACCGGGCTTCCGGGTACTTCACCAGCCGCAGGCCCAGGGCTGGGGTGGGGTGGCAGCAGTTATTATTAGGGAGAGTCTTTGTCCATGAGTGGCCACTGTCCCTCAGATAGGTGGGTGTGAGTCTCTCCTCTTGAAGTGGGGTCCTGGAGTTCAGTTGGGCCTATTGATTACATACCTGTCTCCCAGCTGCGTGTCATTGGTCCTGCCCAAGCTTCTTGACGTCTTGTCTGGGTTGGCGATTGAGTTCCCCAAGCTTATAGTTCTGGGGGATTTCAATCTGCCTTCCGTGGGGTTGGGAGTAGGGGGCACTGTTTTACAGTGGTTCTCCTCCTACCTCTCGGGCCGTTCGCAGTTTGTATTGGCAGGGGAGCAGAGATCTACCCTGAGGCCCCTTTCTTGCGGGGTACCTCAAGGGTCAGTTCTCTCCCCTCTCCTGTTTAACATCTATATGAAGCCGCTGGGTGAGATCATCCATGGCTTTGGGGTGAGGTATCACCAATATGCGGATGATACCCAGTTGTTCATCTCCACCCCGAGCCAACCCAGTGATGCCCTTGACGTGATGTCCTGGTGCCTGGAGGCGGTGCGGGTCTGGATGGGAAGGAACAGACTCAGGCTGAACCCCTCCACGACTGAGTGGCTGTGGATACCGGCATCTCATATTGTCCAACATGTTCCATCTCTTTTGATACTCAGAAAGGGGCCGCAACTTGGGTGTCCTCCTGGATTCATGGCTTAATTTGGAAGACCATCTAACTGCTGTGACCAGGGGGGCCTTTGCACAGGTTCGCCTGGTGCACCAGTTGCACCCCTTTTTGGACCTAGATGCCCTATGCACGGTCACCCATTCTCTTGTCACTTCTCGCCTAGATTACCGTAATGCTCTCTACATGGGGCTGCCCTTGAAGTGCACCTGGAGGCTTCAGCTGGTGCAAAATGCGGCCACACGGGTGCTTATGGGAGGATCTTGATACTCCCGTGTTACACCACTCCTGCGCGGCTGCATTGGCTTCCGGTTGCCCTCCAGGTGCGATTCAAGGTGTTGGTAATTACCTTTAAAGCCCTACATGGCTTAGGCCCGGGGTACTTGTGAGACCACCTGCTGTCATTGTCAACCTCCCTTCACCCGGTTCGCTCCCACAGAGCTGGCCTCCTCAGGGTTCCGTCGGCTAGGCAATGCCGGCTGGCAACCCCCAGGGGAGAACCTTCTCTGTGGGGACACCAACCCTCTGGAATGAACTGCCTCCGGAGCTATGGACGGCCCCTGACCTTGGGTCCTTCCGCCGTGACCTGAAGACATGGATGTTCCAACAAGCGGGCCTGGACTGACTATGGTTTTAAATTTGGTTTTATTCAGTTTATTATGTCATTTATTTATTATATCCATTGTTTAATTCTTTTTTAAATTTTGTACTTATGTTTTTTAATTTTTTATTGTTGTGAGCTGTCCTGAGTCCTTGGGGAGAAGGGCGGCATATAAATTTAATAAATCTAAATCTATATTGGGTTCATAGGCAATACCTCTCACATTTCTGAATTAAATTCAAGGGGACAGAAGGCACTAGGGTGAGTCATCTTCTTACCTGATCAACCACCTCCAATGAAGAGCAGTCCCTCTTGCTGTTCTTCAGAAGGAAATAATCTTGCAAGATGTGCCCAATAGCTAGTATTGTGTAAGCACATATCAGCTAGATTGACAGTCATCCCAGTAGCATCAGCACACTCTGCTCATCACATAGCAGCCATATGTTTAATATATGGGCATTCTGCATCATGCTGACTTTGATATCCCATGTCTCCCACTAGCTGACAAGAAAGTAAGGAAAACAGCAGAACAGTCCCCTTCTCTTGTATCTTGGTATCAAAATATTTGTCTAACAGACTCTCCTGGTTGCCTTTTCTGCTAGTTCATTCTGTTTGTTCAAATTAATATTCAGGCCAATATTCATGACTCAAAGAGCCCATTTGAGAAAAGGCATGCTATATAATCCCAGGGGACCTTACCAACTCAGGTAGAGTAATGGGATCTGTTTATTCCTTGAAGCATCCTTGCATCAGGTTACATATTCCATGTCAAAGAAAAAATTGTGGTCCTTTCTGAATATCTTTTATTTGCTCCTTAACTGACTATACTATTCAGTATTTCCCAACCATAAGCTGTTTGTGCGTTATTTATTGATGGTATTTTAATATGTCCAACAATGAATTAATTTTTAGGCTGATGGCAAGAGTAATAATGAATCATTCAAAGAACACTTAAAAGAAAGCAGTAAAAGCAACAGAATATATTACCAGTATAGAGGGAAATAGCAAAGTAAAATATTACAAAAAGCTATTTTCATTTGTATGTACTTGACCAGTAGCCCCAAGCTTTGTGGGTTTTGTTTTTGTTTTTTGCAATTCTAAGTCTCTTAGTTTCAGTGAACATTTAATAAAGAAAAACTGACCCCAGAATGTTATTGCAAAAATGAATTTGTCCTCAAACATTTGCATTCACCTGTAGAACAAGCACAAGGCACAAACGCTGCCATGTCTTCCAGTCCTAACAATTCATACAGTAAAACACTGTTGAAATTATTAATAAAGCAAATACAACAGTTCTAAAGAAAAAGAATCATTTATGTATCCTCACACATGATAAAACTCCTGCAATTTCTGGGCTAACTTTATATTTCCACTGAATATTTCATGACAAAAGTACTTCTTTAATGAAGTAAGAGACAACAATAGTAATGAGCCTAACAAAGAGCTGAATAGTATAGTTAGTATAGCTTCCATACTAACTGTTAAGTTTTTGGTTCGGTTAGGCATTTATGAGGCAGTGTTGAAACAGCAAGCATGTTTATTAACTCACAACAGAAGCAGCACTAGAGGCTGCTGAACAGCTATATATACGGTTCACCTCTAGGCGGCAACCAATAGGTTTAAAGTAACAGTTTCCCGCCCCAAACATAATTATCAGCTTGGAGACAGACAGTCTGGGTTGCAGTAACAGAAACTGTTAAGCAGTCCTACATTTAAATACAGCAATTAAGGTCACACATTAAGCAAGTGATTTCAACAGTTGAGGCCAATACATTACACTAACTTGCTCACTAAATAAATGACTTGTCTTAAAAATGTCAGACCAAACAAAGAATCATATAATTCCAGTGAGATGAGGATGACATGATTTCCATCATGTCTTTGAAGTCATGAGAAACAGAATCGAAGGATTAACAAACATGATAAGAGCACCATTTAAGCGCAGAATAGAAATCAAGTTGCTTCCATTCTTATGCAGAATCAGTTAAATATCTGATAAAACCAGAGAATATGGAACATTAAAATTGAAATAGCAATGAATGAATGAATGAATGAATTAGCATTTTACATGACTTAGATATACAAGTGGAAAGATGAAAAAGAAATAAATTGAAATAAATGAAATGAAATAAATTCCTAAATAAATTGTAATAACTCCCCAGTATCCAAAAGAATCTAGCAACTTCCAAACATGATGTTTGGTTTTCAGTGCTTAGATTGTGTTTGTTGGTCATGGTTAGTATAATTATTATTAATTAATTGTAAATAATACTCATGGTTTTGATTTATTTTTATTATTTACTTGTACTTAATAGGGATTGAGAAAGAGTACTGAAATCTGGAGAGGTCCAAGGATTGGCCATATGTTTTCCACTTGAAATGGAAACTTTGGAAATTGGATAGAAATTTTCTGAGAAAAATCTCTGAAATGTTTCTTTCCCATTTTTCTCGGGGGAAAAAAGAAAACTATAGGTTTATTTTTCAGAATATTAATGACTTCTTCTCTTCTTGTGGCTGTTCTTTCTCATTTTTAAGGCAATGACAAAGCATTTAACCAGTTGTTCTCAAAGTTTTGGTACCATAATTAACACCCCATGAATAAAAATAGTGATTTCACTGGATTAGTGTTGCACAAGAAACAAATACTTCAATAGTAAACTCTCAAGTGTTTGTCATTTCTCTCTTTCTCTCTCTCTGTCAATCCATCCATCCATCCACCCATCCATCCGTCTTATATTTACTTACATAGGTTTATTTTTATCAGCATTGGTGATAAGTTTTGTCTTGCAATCTCCTACCTACCCACTCCCTCAAAATCTATTTCTATTTTAAAAGGCTACAAATTGAAAGTAAAGGATAAAAATACTCAATTTCACTAAAACACATTAAAAACAATACATTGGATGCCTTTCCAGAACTTACAAATGAGCAGCAAACCATTTGCCAATTGCTGACCCGCTCTGATTGATTCATATTTTGATGGATGGTTAGACCCATAGGTTTAGACATCTCTCAGAACTTATTCCAGATTACTTCCTGTTTTGCCTGGTCAAGCCTGTAAATTTTATCAGGCAAAACAAGAGCAACTATTAATAGCATTCTCACCTTGTCCCAATAAACTTGATCACTTTGTTGGACTGTTTCATCTTGCTGGAGAAATGTAGTGAAATAACTTGACTAAAACATTATTTATTTATTTATTTATTTATTTATTTATTTATTTATTTATTTATTTATTTAATTTATATACCGCCCTATTCCTGAAGGACTCAGGGCGGTTCACAGGGCAAGTTAAGAACAATACAAAAAGAGAGAATAAAATACAATTAAATTAATATAAGCCCACAAAATTAAGATAACATTAAAATTGAAATTTAAAATTAATTTAATTTAGTTTAATTTAATTTAATTTAATATAATTTAAAATTCCTCAGTCCAGGCCAGACAGTTTAAACAACCAGGTTTTTAAGTCCCGGCGAAACGAGCGAAGGTCGGGGGCAGTCCGAAGTTCCATCGACAGTTCGTTCCAAAGGGCGGGCGCACCCACAGAGAATGCCCTCCCCCTGGGAATCACCTGCCGGCAGTCTCTAACTGGCGGAACCCTGAGGAGGCCCTCCCTGTGGGCGCGCACAGGACAATGGGAAGCTGATGCTGGCAGCAGGTGCTCCCTAAGGTAATCCGGACCCATGCCATTTAGGGCTTTATAGGTCATCACCAGCACCTTGAATCTTACCCGGAGGGCAACTGGAAGCCAATGCAGCTCGTGGAGAAGAGGTGTTACATGAGAGTATCGGGAAACTCCCATTACTGCTCGCGCAGCTGCATTCTGCACCAGCTGAAGCCTCCGAGTGGTCCTCAAGTGCAGCCCCATGTAGAGAGCAAACAGCATTTTATTAGAACATTCACTGTAAAACAATTCATAGTCACTGTACTTCTCTGGCCTATTCCCTTGCAAACATTGGATATAATATACTGTCTCTAATGAACACTGCTTCAATGTCTTTATGTGTTGCTAAAACTTTGACTTAACTTTCATGTGGGAAAGTTCAGTCTTCTAGAGACAAAAGAACAGTTAGAAAACAACAGAAAGATCAAAATTAAAGATAGTGGTCAATGGTATTGGCAGTAAGGAAAGAGGATTCAAAACCCAAAATGGGCTTGAGATGCAAGTGCTAATGCTTGTTAATGATGTCACACATACGTACAAAAGGGGAGAATTTGCATTGTAATATTGTGTCTTGACAGAAGAGAATATTTGTAGCTCAGGGTTGGGAACTGTAAGGTCCTTGGTGCTCTCTGAACTAGGTTGTTTTCTTGCAGACGTTTCATTACCAAACTAGGTAACATCACCAGTGCTAGTAAAGAGTGGGAGCTGCTCTCATTTTATATGCTAGTGAATTGCCCTGTCAATGTTGGTGAGAGTGATCTTAATGGTTCCTTGATTAAGTCCTAGTGGACAATCACTTAAATATGAGCCAGCAGTGTGCTGCAGCTGCCAAAAAAGCCAACACAGTGCTAGGCTGCATTAACAGAGGGATAGAATCAAGATCATGTGAAGTATTAATACCACTTTACAATGCCTTGATAAGGCCACACTTGGAATACTGCATGCAATTTTGGTCACCACGATGTAAAAAAGATGTCGAGACTCTAGAAAGAGTACAGAGAAGAGCAACAAAGATGATTGGGGGACTGGAGGCTAAAACATATAGGGAACGGTTGCTGGAATTGGGTATGTGTAGTTTAATGAAGAGAAGGGTGAGGGGTGACATGATAGTAGTGTTCCAATATCTCAGGGGCCGCCACAAAGAAGAGGGAGCCAAGCTATTCTCCAAAGGACCTGAAAGCAGAACAAGAAGCAATGGATGGAAACTAGTAAAGGAGAGAAGCAACCTAGAACTAAGGAGAAACTTCCTGACAGTTAGAACAACTAACCAGTGGAACAACCTGCCTCCAGAAGTGATGAATGCTCCAACACTGGAAGTTTTTAAAAAGAGACTGGACAGCCATTTCTCTGAAATGGTATAGGGTTTCCTGCCTTAGCAGGGGGTTGGACTAGATGACCTCCAAGGTCCCTTCCAAATTATTATTATTATTATTATTATTATTATTATTATTATTATTATTATTATTATTATTATTATTATTATTATTATTATTACTGTGAGCTTGTTTGTCTCAGTTGGTGGTTCCTTGATTGGGTTGTGGTTTACTTCTTGATTGTTGGTTAATATTAATCTTGGTGTTAATCTCTGCTCAACTGGTGTTGATTAATAGTAAGAATGAACTTTGGGCTTTTTAATTGTCTCTTTAGAATGTAGATGTTGTTCAACTCTATGTGCCTTTGGATGCGTGATTCATCATCCAGGCTTCCAGAATTATGTTGTGTTTTTGGACTTGGTTTGGTCTAGGATGCTTACAGTTTCCTAGTTGAGACTATGGTTATGTGTTGTGAAATTAAGAAGCTTTCATCATGTTTTCTGACTGCTAATTGGTGCTCATAGATGCACTCTTCTAGTCTTCTGCTTTTCTGTCCTACATAGTGGCTGTTACACTGTATATTGTAGATGACTCCTGTTTTTCCCTCTGAGTCTGCTGAGTGTTTTTGTTTACTTAGGATGTTTTGAAGAGGTTTTTTTTGTATGTTATGGTGATACCATATGGCTGTAATAGTCTGTGGTTGGTTCCTAAGATTTTTTTGATACATGGCAGTGTTATCCTTTTCACAGCTTGTGTTAGATATCCTGCATTGGGTTGAATGGTCAGGCACTTTTCGATCAAGTGACATGGGTATCCATTTTGTTGGAAGATGTATAGATGATCTGTTTCCTTTTCCTGATGTTCTGAATTCCTGCAGCATGTTTGTGCTGGTTTAAATAGTATTCTTACACAGCTTCTCTTGTAGGTTGTTATTTTGCTGGTGAAGCATTTGGTTGGTGTGGGTAGTTTAATGATAGATTTGTGTTTCTAACTTGACATCACTGCCTCTACTGATTAAAATATCTAGAAAAGGTAGCATGTTGTTGTTTTTGTCTTTTCCTGTGAATTTTATTCCTTTGATATTGTTGATAGTTTTGTATGTTTTCTATAGTTGCTCCTTTTTTATTATGACAAAAGTGGCATCTATGTAACAGATCCATACTTTAGGTTGTCTGCATGGGAGTGCTATAGAGTTTAGCTGTTGCATTATACAACACCTCTTCTACAAGTTCTGAAAGTGGTGGGCCCATGGTGTTCCTTTGATTTGTTGAGATATGTTTTGTCAATCTGAAAGTATATGGTTAGGCAAAGGTTGATGAGGTCCATGATTGTAGTATTTCAATCTTGGTGTATTTGGTTAGGTCAGATATGCTGGGTGTTGTTGTCATGGATTCTTTGGCTAATTATTAGTCTATGGATGTAAAGAGTGCTGTGACATCAAATGAGACTGTGATTTCATTTTCATCTACTGTTGGGTCTTTGATTTTTTGCAGGCACTGTAGTGGGGAGTTGATGGATTATTTCCTAACAGCAGACAAAGGCTGAACCAAAGTTATCATGAACAGATCATAATATATACAAAGAATTACTAGATGGCAAAGAAACTTACATGCTAGTGAACCTCAGTCCAATACAGAAACTAGACAATCAGATCAAGAGAACTGTCAGTGACCGTACTGAGAAATGTAATATCACTAAAGAAGAATTGTGGTGGATGAACAGCAGTGGACCCATCCTTATGCATCTATGGATGTCCCAAAACACACAAGCCAAACATATCTCTTCATCCAATAGTATCATTACCAGGGACCCCAACCTACAACATTGCTAAAGAAGTGACAAAAAATTTGGATACCTCATAGAGGGAAGCAGATAAATCCTTAAAAATATAGAAGATAGGCAATGTTTAACCTGCTAAAATATAGTAGGCAGACTGCCTTAATATTATCTTAAACAGTTACTTTGTGATGTACTACTGTGGAAAACACTATCCAAAACAGACCAAAAAATGAACAAGATTTAGGAGGGAAATCCTCTCGAAGTGTGATTTGATGCTCATGCTGATCTCACCTGGGAAGACACTATCAATTTATGGCTTCTCTTCCTCTAAGTTGCACTGCTGAAAATAGCAGATTTTTTTTTCTGGAACATATTATGATGAGCAGTTTGGAGTACTGGTAAGGTCACCAGACTGGGAGACCATGAATTCTAGTCCCACCTTAGGCACAAAGTCAGATTGGTGACTTTCAGCCAGTTACTCTATCTCAGCCCTGGGAAGCGAGAAATAACAAACAGTTCTGAAATCTTGCCAAGAAAACTAAATTAATTTAAGGGATAGATGCTGATTTTTAACATCCCAGGACCATTCAGTTAAAATCACCAATTCTCCACCAATTGCTTTTTAAGAACTGCATGAAAACCACTTGGAAGATGCCTCTGTTGCTTCACTAGATTGTGAGATGACGGCTTCTGTTTTTGTGTTCCCAGGCTGCCTAAGATACTTTTGTGAAAGCTGCTTTTCCCATTTTCTTAGATTTAAACTCTGTAGAGATGCTTCTATTTCACCAAACTTTTAATTGTAACAAGGTTTTAGTGCCTATTTTAGCATTAGTTTATAAAGGGCTTTTAATTATTTTGCTACAAGCCATCTTGAATTTTTGCCAGGGTATAAATGTCACATATAAGTCATGCATAGACATCCTACAGTAAAAGGCTAAACATCATGACATCCAGATTATTTTGGCAGATGAAGTTTTTCATGCTTATGTTGGTTGAAGTCATATTTTAGCTTTGTCTTGAAGTTTTCTAACATGCTGTCCTCTGTCATTCTATATTCCTTCCCCTAGATTGTATGTGCATTTAAAGCAGTAACACCTCAACATCTTAGAAATAGCTCTGACATTTTATGTCTTGGCACAAAGTTTAATTTTATTTAGTGATGTAGCAGTCATCCTTCATTAACCAGTAAAAAAAAGGGAGAAACTCTCTTTCTTTGAGTTTCTTGGTGAAAAGGCAAGATATAAATAGAATAAAAATGAAATGAAAATGCAAATTTTAATGCTACTTGGCAAGATAAAAATCTCAAACTTTCTCCAACTTCCTCATCAAAACTTCTCATGTGCAGTCAGAAGAAAGTTGATTGAAAAAAATCTATTACTTATTCTAATTATTGAAAAGTATCTCACTAGAATAGAAATCAGAGCACACCTTTTTGCTTATTTCCCTAGAAACTATGTTCCATGAGACTTGCTTCCTATTATGTGATTAGCAAATAATTAAAATTAGTCCAGGACCAACATTGCTTTATCACTAAGGGTAGCTCACCATTACTCTTAATGCTTCAGTTTGGATGTTTAAATGAGCAGAGGTTTAACATGATAATCTAAACAATTCTTTCTAATTCTTTGGTTCAGGTGCAGAACCAAAATAAAGCAAGTTTTATCATTCCTGTTATATCAGCTATTAAAGTTCCCTCATATATTTCCTTCAATTGCATTTTGCTGAATTTCCATACTTGACTGGATCATGGCATAGCTAAATCCAGATAGCAGCTGTATAACCTGCATGTTACCTCATGAACAGAAGCGAACACCCACTCCTTTCTGTCCACACCTTGTGTTCTCCCTCTCCATCCTGCTTAGCTATATTTTAATTGATAAAAGTGTAAAATTTTAATATACAAATCCTCATGATAATGCTTTTCAATGAAGAAAAAGAAAGAAAAGCAAGCATAAAATAATATAATATTTAATTCTGATTTCCCCCTTCTTTGTACTCCAAATAATGTGCAGTATATGTTGGCATAAACTTTAGAAACCACATTCTCTGTGTGTTTACCTTGCTGCAAAATATGTAATATATATGGAAGCCATTCTGATCTGGGCTGTTTTCACTTGCGGGGTGGTGGTGGTGGTGGTGGAGACCATAATAGTTTTATCAGAGCCTTCAGTACAATATGGAATTGGATTGAGTGCTTGCAAGGTAATTTTTATTTGATACTGCATCTTATTTGACAGCAGGTGAAATGCCTTTCCACTGAATTCTTGCTAGTTCCTCAGATTAAAGGGAAAAAAATGTGCTGTTGCATTATTTGGAATTGTTACTACAAATGATATTTATTTGCTTCTTGCCGAGCTCTACTTTCACATTCCTTAACATTTTATTTCAAATGGAATATCTTATAAAAAGATGGGAAGAAAATCCATCTGGTAGAAGATAATTCAAAACAAGATTGCCAAAGCAGATGGGTTTTTAAAAATAATGCTTGTCAGTAGCCCATAAAAAGGAAGTCCCAGAAGGGTACATATGGAATAGGTAGGATGTTTATGTTCCTTCCTCATTCTCATTTCCTTGCTGAGTTTATTTTTACTGGACCCATCTGAGGTGTATGCCATTAAATCCACAAAAAGTAGTTCTTACTAGCTCTAAAGCAAAATTATTATGCCCCTTCTCTAACACTGGTCCTTTCCAGTAGAACAACATATTGTAGTTTGCAAGATCTAGATGGCCTTGATTCCATCAGCTTTTGGCACTAATGGCAATAATGGCACTGGCTGTTCCCTTGGATTTGGGGCCAGAATGCTAAACGAGCCCAACTTTAATGGATTTGTTGAAAGATAAAGCCTCCTGTACAATGTGTTTTATAGATTTTTGATATTTATATAGGGCAGTATATAAGTCGAAAAAATAAAATAAAATAAATAAATAAATAAATAATTCCAATGTTTGCTACCCAGAATAGGCCATATTAAACAAACGAATTTTCTTCTTCTTCTTCTTCTTCTTCTTCTTCTTCTTCTTCTTCTTCTTCTTCTTCTTCTTCTTCTTCTTCTTCTTCTTCTTCTTCTTCTTCTTCTTCTTCTTCTCCTCCTCCTCCTCCTCCTCCTCCTCCTTCTCCTCCTCCTCCTCTTCCTCTTCCTCTTCCTCCTCCTCCATCATCATCTCTTTTTAGGTAATGTGTGAGAGGAGCTAGTTAAATTTCATTTTAAAATTAGGCTCTATGTCTCTTCAAAAATGACTTGTATTCAGTCACATTTCAAGATATTATAGGCTAACCTCTGATCTGCATTACAGCCAAAACAAAGTGCACCATTTAAAAAAGCTATGCTACCATACATTGTTTTAGGTTAATTGAGAGACAGAACATAGAATTATTCAGGTATAATGGGAACAGTCTTCCAAACTAGGAATGTACAGCTCAATATCTGAGTTAGAGTTTCAAAGTAGTATTTGCAGGCAACCTATCCAGTCATAGTTTAGTGTCTCTGGAAGTCAATCCTTCTGTCTCAGAAAGCTTTGTTGTCTCTTTTCTGTTTTGCAGCCGGAAAACCCTCAAACAGATTCGTGTAAGGCTTTCCATCCAAATGACCCTTTTCTTTCTGTATTATTTGTTAATGTGTGGCACCAAAAGGCTCACTCATTTTTAGTCTGCTAGACCAGAAGTAGCAACAAATTAAATCTTGTTTGCAAGAGACTGGTAGAGACATTAGATGCCTCATTTGAAGGTCAGGAATAACTCCCATTCTAATTTCTTGGCTGGCAGAAGCTGTTGATTATAAGACTCCCTGCCACAATAATTTATTTAATGTCTTATATGAAATAGTCCAAGCTGAAATTACAAAATCCATAGAACTAAGATGATGTTATTTCTTTTATTCAGTTGCATTCAAAAGATATTTTGCCCCCTAACTAGAAGTAATAATTATAAAATAATAGAAGCACTATATGTAATATAATTTACTAGAAGTAAATTATATTACATAGAGTGCTTCCTGAAATGTTCAGTAACATGCTGTCTCTTTCTACGGTAGCACTTACCACCACCTCTAGGCTGCCACGTGAAGGCCAACTTGTATACTGATGCCAAAGTTTTACCTTCCATGATGGCATAAGGATTGTTCCTTAATGAAGAACTTGATTGATGGCTGTGTTCTTGAGGAGCTTGAAAGAAGAATAGGTACATACTGAAAAATTGAGTCTTTCTCTTGCTTGTTGAGTTTGCTTTTCTGTTTGACAGATGTGAAATCACCTCTTCTTACTCCAAATAATAGAGACAGATGAGTTGTTTGGTTTGCAAATTGACAGCAGACTACCTGATCTCTTAATAGTACAGTTGTCCAAACAGGTATGAAGAAGAATCCTCTTTTTTACTACTAGCTCTACAAATAGCTTCTTCAAACTTTGCTTTCTACAAACAGTTTGATTACAAACCTCATTATTCCTAGAATTAATCATGCAAAATCTGACTTGATGCAAACTATAATCACAAACCTGATTATGGTGTCCCCTTCCTACCCCACATATACCATTTTGTAGTCATTTTACATCTATTGAATTCATATCAACTTTTTTCATCTGCTGCTAAACCGGAAGGGAAGCATCATATTTACCATTTTATTGTATTTACAAGACTACCTCTGACACATTATTTGATAGATTAAATGAATTTATAGTGCTTGCCATTATTAGACTTTATTGTCATGGTTACTTTTAACACAATAGTTACTCCTGCTTAAAAAGATCAATATTTCCCCTGCGTGTGGTCCCTAGTGAGGAAAGATGTATCACAATTCCATGAGATTTTTTTCCTGTATAGATATCAGTGTTTTTCAGCCTCAGCAACTTTAAGACCTGTGGATTTCAGTTCCCAGAATTTCCTAAGCAGAGTGCTGGCTGGAGAATTCTAGGAGTTGAAGTCTACACTTCTTAAAATTGCTGAGGTTCAGAAACTTTGTTATAGATATATCAGTATACAGGTAATCCTCGACTTACAATTACAACTGAGTCCAACATTTACATTGCTAAGTCAAACAATTGTTAAGTGAATTTTGCCCCATTTTACAATCATTCTTGCCACAGTTGTTAAGTGAATCTCTGCAGCTAATAAGTTAGTAACAAGGTTGTTAAATGAATCTGGCTTCCCCATTGACTTTGCTTGTCAGAAGATCACAAAAGATGATCATGTGATCCCAGGACACTGCAAACGTCATAAATGAATGCCAGTTGTCAAGCATCTGAATTTTGATCATGTGACCATGGGAATGCTGCAATGGTCATAAGTGTGAAAAATGGTCATAAGTCTTTTTTCCCAGTATCATTGTAACTTCAAACATCATTAAACAAATGATTGTTAAGTTGATGACCATCTATGTATGCCCATAGTTGCAAATCCCAACTTTGCCTTATTGGAAAGGGAAAAAAAACAACTGTTTTTTGACAGTCAACTTAAGAGCCTTGGTGGAGAAGTGGCCTAATGCCTCCTTAAGTAACACCAGCTGCCTGCAATTAGTGCAGGTTCGCATCCCACCAGGCTCAAGGTTGACTCAGCCTTCCATCCTTCCGAGGTAGGTAAAATGAGGACCCAGATTGTTGGGGGCAATTAAGCTGACTTTGTAATAATGCCGCTTGGGGTGTGTGTGTGTGAAAGCCCTAATAAGCAGGCATATACATAGAATGAAGGCTACTGCTAAGCTTGTAAGCCGCCCTGAGTCTTCGGAGAAGGGCGGGATATAAATGGAATTAAAAAAAAAAAAGTGTAGCAATGAAATCTAAATTGAAATAACTACCTTCTCAGTAAAAAGGGCGTTAAGCTTTGATAGCAAATTACCAGCAACTGATATTTCATGTCTTTCAAGAGTGAAGGGCTGCTCTTGAGGAAAGAGCCATGAGAAAAGAAACAAGGCTTGAAATCCACCTGTTGTTTTCTTTGGCTTATCCTGCACTAAATCTGTAAGAAAAGTGCCATCCATGGCCTTGTTATTGTGGAAAGATAGGGCTCATCGATGGAAGGTGGAAATGTTTTACAGCTTCTTTTTTGAGATCTGGGCACTATGGGCACTTGTTTTTGTTGTTGCCACTTTTGAGTCAGTGTTGATTCCTGCTAGACATGTTGTATTTCTGCAGCTTTCTTTGAAAGATTTTTTACAAGTCTCTAACTGTTGCCTACTATCAAAGGCTGAGAGAGAGAGGGATTGGCCCAGCGTCACCCAGCTGGCTTTCTGCCCAAGGTGGAACTAGAACTTACAGACTCCCAGTTTCTAGGCTGGTACCTCAGCCACTACAGCAAGCTGGCTTTCTGTGGAGACTTACCTTTTTTCTGGGATAGTATAGAAAGTGAAAAATGACTCACTGTTCAGAGTAGCCAGTATACCTGGCAGAGGATGAAGGCTCTTTGAACATGTGACAGTCTTGAAATCAAGGTTTGGTTTCTTAAGGTAGATGAGCCTTCTTTGTATGAATATTATATTATCCCTTACTTGATGGTTCAGAAGCTTTAGAAATACTCTTGCATATCATGTTAAATGTGTGTTGTGAGGGTATTAGTTCATAGGGCATCTTAATGTATAGAATGCATCTGAATTCTCTTGCTTTGCTTAGAAAGTGGAGAGACTATTTTTTTCCCAGTGCATGGTTATTTTGGGAAAGTGGGAAGGTGAAGTGCAAAGGCTCCTGCATTATGGGACCGATTTATAAACTGAAACACAAAGAGCCCAATTTACTAAAGAGCTATTTAATTTGTCCCTTTGACCAACTGAAGGTGTGCCTTTTCTTTGAAGCTGAGAGCAACAAGATAATAGTGGGAAGGCAACATTCTAAAGCCGGTAACATGAAAAGGGAAACAGTTCAAAGCTACAATGAATGGTACATTAGAAAGAATACCAATGACTCAGAAGAATGAGTCATGGCAAGAGAGACTTCTGAAAGAAGAATCATCCTTTCTCTTTGCCTTGTTAGGGAAGAGAAATAATCTACAAGGGATGGAAAGAGTCTCTGGAATATTTGAAAGAAATCCACAACTAGACCTCAGCTCTTTGCACTGAAACAGAACTAGCATTAGCAATGAAATATTTAACCATAGAAATTACTTTATATTAGATACCCATTTCAGGAATTTAATGTTTTAATGCATTTTTTTAAAAAGCACTACTACTTAGCAATTTCATTCACACAGTCCTCTTCTTGTCCAAATAAGCAAACACAAACAGAATAATAAAGCATACATTCATCCTATTTTTATTTTAAAATTTAGGACAGTTATTAACTGCTTATGTTAAAACCTCAGTTCTGTATAGCAATAATAAAAAATAAGAGACAAGAGCATAAAGAGTGTTAAAACAAAGTTTAAATGACTAGCAAAAAATAGGGCTATTATAATTTACACCCAGTAGAAATGAACTTGAATTACAAGTTTGAATATGATATGCAGACGTTTTGGTTTTATTTATTTATTTATTTATTTAGTTATATTTATATACCGCCCTATTCCCTGAGGACTCAGGGCGGTTTACAGGGAATTAAAAATCCAAAATACAAAAATTAAGAACCAAATTAAAAAATATTAAATTGACCCTGTAGTCGATTAAAAAGAACCCCAAATTAAAATTTCTCCTCAGTCTGGGCCAGAGAGCTCGAAGAGCCAGGTCTTCAGGCCCCGGCGGAATGATCGGAGGTCGGGAGCAGTCCTCAGCTCCACCGGCAGCTGGTTCCAGAGGGCAGGCGCCCCCACTGAGAAGGCCCTATCCCTGGGTGTCACCCGCCGGCAATCTCTTACCGGCGGGACCCTGAGCAGACCCTCCCTGTGGGAGCGCACTGGGCGAAGGGCGTTTGATGACGGCAGCAGGTGTTCCCTCAAATACCCCGGACCCAGGCCATGTAGGGCTTTATAGGTGATAACCAGCACCTTGAATTTCACCCGGAGGGCAACCGGAAGCCAATGCAGCTTGCGGAGTAGAGGTGTTACATGGGAGTATCGGGAGACCCCCATTACAACTCGCGCGGCCGCATTCTGCACCAGTTGAAGCCTCCGAGTGGTCTTCAAGGGCAGCCCCATGTAGAGAGCGTTACAGTAGTCCAAACGGGAGGTCACAAGCGCATGAGTAACTGTGCGTAGGGCGTCTCGGTCCAGATAGGGACGCAACTGGCGCACCAGGCGAACCTGTGCAAAAGCCCCCCTGGTCACGGCTCCTATGTGATCTTCAAAATTGAGCCGTGAGTCCAGGAGGACGCCCAAGTTGCGAGCCCTATCAACGGGGGGTAACACCTCACCCCCCATCGTTAGAGGTGGAATAACTTGGTTAACCCGAGATGCCGATATGCACAGCCACTCAGTCTTTTAAATATATTAATCTCATGGCTCTCTGAATGTGTCCCTTTACCATATTAGTCTTAGGAATAGCAAAGGTCATGGTGTTGATTCAAAGAAAATCCATACTTTTATGCAGTGTTTTTTTTTGTAAAAGAAAAAGGTGCTAGAACTCACACATGTCATACAACCCACCTTGCCTACCCTACAAGGTTCCATCCAAAAAAGGTGCCGGAACTCCATTCTGAGCGTTCTATGAGAAAAAAAGCCCTGCTTTTATGCCTTTCCTTAAGACATACTCCCTTTTTATGACCCTATAGTCCCTATTCGGGACAACTGGATGGAGCTGAGCATACACTGACAGGATGCCCTTCCTGATCCCTATGTGGAGTTCACAGCAGATATTTTCTTTGAGCCCTAGGAAAGAAATACCTGTCATTACCTAGGTGTAATGTATTGGCCTCACCTGTTGATATCACTTGCTTAATGTGTGACCTTAATTGCTGTATTTAAGTGTAAGATTGCTTAATGGTTTCTGTTACTGCAACCCAGACTGTCTGTCTTCAAGCTGATAATTATGTTTGGGGTAGGAAACTGTTACTTTAAACCTATTGGTTGCAGCCTAGAAGCGAACCGTATATATAGCTGTTCAGCAGCCATTAGGGCTGCTTCTGTTCTGAGTTAATAAACTTGTTTGCTGTTTCAACACTCTGTCTCGTTCAATGCCTAACCTAACTAAGAACATAACAGTGGCAACGAAGTTGGGATGTGCTGCTTAAACATGAGAGCCTGAGGTCACTAGGGGGTGAGGCCAGCACAGAGCCTGGCAGGAACTACATTCCCCCCCCCTCGGTCTGCCAGCAAGCCATGCTGGAGACCACCTCGCCCTAAGGATACATCCTAGGACCTGCACAGAAGCCAGCAGCACAAGGCATTGCAAGCAAGAAGCAACTCACCATGGCGAAAGTTGGAAAACTGGAAGAATTTGACATGGCGCACCTGGAGAGATGGAGTTCCTACATCTCTCACATCAAAAATTACCTCCATGCTAACGAGGTCAGTGAAGATGGATTGAAGGCTGCAACACTCCTTTGCATGTGCGGTCCAGCCACCTTCAACATAGCCGAGAACCTGGTCACCCTGTGCTGCTTGAGTCAGTCACCTACACAGATCTGAAGAAAAAGCTCCAGGACCATTTCGAGCCCAAATTATCCATCATAGCATGGAGGCACGCATTTGAGCAGTGGGAGCAACAGCCCAGCGAGTCTGCAACTGAATTCATAGCTGCTCTTCAGCAAGCGCCTTGGCTTTGCAATTTTGCAGACTTGGAGGAAAGACAGAGGGACTGTTTAGTCTGTGGACTAAGAAATCGAGAGCTCCAGCAAAAACTGTTCACAAAGGAGAGACCCTCTCACTACAAGAGGCCTTGAAGGAGGTCATGGATGATGAAGTCGCCAGAGGGGCCATTAAAGCATTACGGCCCTCCAAAAGTATGCCCAGTGCCAAAACCATCCACCACAAGGACGCTGAGTGTATGGAAGACCCCAATTTTGACTTCAAAGTCAACCAGCTTCGGAAGCAACTGGAGAAGGGACCATGGGCAGCTGAGAAGGTAGTTCCTTTCCTTAGATGCATGGGCTGCAGAGGCCACCATCGCTGCTCAGAATGCTGGTTCCAAACAGCAACATGCAGGGCATGTGGCAAACCAGGCCACATTGCCACCATCTGCCAAGGTCACCAGAGGGACGGTCCAACAGAAGACGCATTCAGGAGAGGTACCGGGGCCCCGAGTAGGGTTCTGCTCCAGCCAGAGGAGCATGTTCTGCACTGGTGCCCATTGCCCCCTTAAGCAGAAGCTTAGACTCAAGGTCAAGCTTCAGGGAGTTCCATGCAACATGGAACTGGACACAGGCTCAGCCCTGTCTATCATTTCCCAAGGGACATTCAGGCACATTTGCAATTGCAGCAACAGATGGTCCAAACTCCGGCCATCTACTGCTCACAGACTTCCAAAACTCCCATGTGATGGTCAAAGGTGAAGCCACACTACTGGTACAATTCAAGGGTTTTGAGGGTCCACTAGATGTCGTAGTGGTGGAAGGCCAATGCACAAGCCTCATCAGCCTTGATTGGTTTGATACTGTTCTGTTCCAGCCTACTACCGGACCTGCAGAAAAGCCAGGGACAACCCCTTTACAAAAGGCAACAGGCTGGAAGTACACCCGCCAAATTTATTTACACAAAACAGATCCAAAACAGAGCAATACTGAGCAAAACAAAATACAAACCACTAAAACAAGCTGCTCAAATGGTTGCCTTCAGCAACCAGCCCTCCCACACATCCCCCTTTTAAACAGTTCAAGGCATGGCTTCTCTCTGCCTCCTTCCGAGGTGCCCCATTGCCTTCCTCTGTTTACTCCTGATTGACTGCCTCCTGCGTCGGGCGTCCTTGAACAGGGCCAGCTGTGGGTCATCTTCATCCATGCTGTCAGGCTCACACAGCTGGGTCTGAGTAGTAACCAGATAGGAGGGGCCTGGCTGAGAGCTCTGTGAAGCCTCAGAACTGTCCTCTGCAAGCTCTCCAAACCCCTCCTCCTCCTCCTCCTCTGAATTGTCCAACCCAACTGCCGAACCCACAGGCTGACCCTGAATCACAACAGATGCATTGGGCATTCAAGTAACCGGCATTCACAGGACACAAGCGGCAGACCTGTCTTCAGTCTGCCAAGAGTATGCTGATGTTTTCAGCTCAAGTCTAGGGGAGTACAAGGGTCCTCCTATTGCCCTCAAGCTTGGTAACCCCTATGGGATCAAGCCTCATAGAGTGCCTTTTGCCCTCAAACCCAAAATTGATGCAGAGCTGGACAAGCTGGTGGGACAAGGTGTATTGCAGCCCATAGACAGTGGGGTGTGGGAGACCCCCATAGTAATGCCACTTAAGGCCAACAGAGAGGTGAGCATATGTGCTGATTATAAGTGCACTATCAACAGGGCACTTCAATAACATGCATATCTGGTGGCAGTAGTCAGCCATATTTTGGCATCACTGCAAGGAGGCTGCGTGTTCACCAAATTAGATTTGGTGCAAGCCTACCAGCAACTGCCGGTGGATGAGGTCACAGCAGTAGCCCAGACTATTGTCACCATAGGGGGGCCTTCAAGGTTAAGTGTCTACAGTTTGGGTAGACCCAGGGCTTTTCCAGGGAGTGATGGAGCACATGCTCAAGGGCATTCCAGGGGTATGCCCCTATTTCGATGATGTCTTCATAGCTGGGGAATCAGTGGAGATTCTGGCTGAATGGCTTAAAGTGGTTCTGCAATGCGGGACTTAAATTAAAGAAGGAAAAGTGTAAAATTGGGGTAGAGTCAACTGAGTTCCTTGGTTTCCGCATCGATGCCAAAGGCATTCATCCCACAGATTCCAAGCTAAAAGCAATCCAGCAGGCCCCAAGTCTGAAGTCCAAAGGAGAGTATCAGGCTTTTCTGGGCCTTTTGAATTTTTACCATGCCTTCCTCCCACACAAGGCCACAGTGGCACAGCCATTACACCGGGTCTTGGATAAGAAGGCTCAGTGGCAGTGGACCAGCATCCACAAGAGAAGTTTCAAGGCAGTCAAATCACTGCTGTCTTCGAACTCAGTCCTCACTCATTTTAATGAGAAGCTGCCTGTCTGCATCGTGTGTGATTCATCCCCATATGGGGTCAGGGCTGTGTTGAGCCACTTAATGGCTGATTGGAGGCAGACTTCCATTATTACTCTAGGACCCTGTCATCCACAGAGTGTAACTATGCACAAATTGACAAGGAGGCCTTGGCCATTGTGGCCAGAGTAAAAAGTTCCATGACTACTTGCATGACCACCAGTTCACGGTCTTCACAGACCACAAGCCACTTCTAGGGTTGTTCACCATGAACAAACAGACACCTGATTCTGTCTCCTCGAATGCTGAGGTGGTCTATCTTCCTTTCAGCCTACTGCTACAGACTTATTCACAAACCAGGCAGGGAAATGAGCCATGCAGACAGTCTTAGCAGGTTGCCCCTGCCACACATAGATCCAGATCCCACTTCAGCTGCATGCATCCTGGCTATCCAGGATTTGCCGGAGTTTCCCCTTCACGCTGGAGACGTCGCTGCTGAGACAGCTGCTGACAAAACGCTTAGCCACATATTGAATTGGATGCACACAGGATGGCTGGACAAATGTCCAGTGCCAGAATTTCAGAGTTTCTTTATGAGGAAAAATGATCTGTCAGCTCATAAAGGGTGCATCCTTTGGGGGAGTAGGGCCATAGTCTCGAGCTCTTTAAGGCCCAGGGTTTTAGAGTCTCTGCATGAGGGACTTCTGGGAATAGTCCAGATGAAGGCACTCGCAAGGAGCTACCTTTGGTGGCCAGGGCTAGATAAAGCTATTGAGGCCCAAGTACACGGCTGCTACACTTGCCAGAAATCCAGGCCCGAGATGCCGCAAGCCACTGTCCATTGACACACACCATGGTCAAGAATCCACATTGATTTCACCGGGCCCTTTCAGGGACAGCTGTTCCTAATTGTGGTGGACACTCCAAAGGGTTAGAGGTTGCACCAGTTCCAACTATGACTACTGCCAGGACCATCCAGGAACTGCACAGAATCTTTGCAACACATGGGCTACCAGATGTGTTTGTCTCAGACAATGGGGCTCAATTTACAGCTGCAGAATTTCAGTCATTTCTCAGGGCTAATTTAATAAGGCAAGCCACTTCAGCTCCTTTTCACCCGTCCTCAAACGGCCAAGCGGAATGCATGGTCCAAACAACCAAGGAATCTTTAAAATGGATGGTCACAGGGGACTGGCACCACAGACTGGCAGAATTTTTACTCTGCCAATGCACAACTCCTTGCACTGCCACGGGCAGAAGCCCAGCCGAACTCGGGGCCGATGCTTAATCACCAAGCTGGACCGGCTACACCCCAAACGAGTTGCCTCGGACACAGCACAGCCAAAGTCAAGAATTTGAAAGTTTGAGCTATCTAGGGGGAAGGTATGTAATGTATTGGCCTCAACTGTTGAAATCACTTGCTTAATGTGTGACCGTAATTGCTGTATTTAAGTGTAGGATTGCTTAACCATTTCTGTTACTGCAACCCAGACTGTCTTTCTCCAAGCTGATAATTATGTTTGGAGCAGGAAACTGTTACTTTAAACCTATTGGTTGCCGCCTAGAGGTGAACTGTTCAGCAGCCTCTAGGGCTGCTTCTGTTATGAGTTAATAAACATGCTTGCTGTTTCAACACTCTGCCTTGTCAATGCCTAACCTAACTAAGAACATAACACTGGGATTGAACTCTCAATTTTCTGAGTGGGAGACAAGCATCTTCACCACATACATGTTCAGGTTTTCTTGAAATTGGTTTGTATAGAACAGGGGTAGGCAACCTTGACTCTTTTATGACTCATGGACTTCAACTCCCAGAATGCTGGGAGTTGAAGTCCACAAGCCATAAAAGGGCCAATGTTGCCTACCTGTGGTATAGTAGCTTCCCTAATCTGATGACTCCAAGATATGTTTAACCTCTGTTCTTACAGCCTCCATGGCTGTTACTGGTTGTAGCTAGAACCTTTTTGAGTTGGAATACAATAGACCTAAAAGCCTAAGGCTGGGAAAAGGTGAAATATAATTGTAATGTCAGGTTCTACTATGTATTTGTCCAGTTTCAAAATGACTGGGAGCTGAACTAATAGAGTCATAATGTGGAAAATCCTTCTGATTGTGCCGCCATGAGAAAAGGATAGAATATGGCATTATGTGATTAATTTCTCATATAAAATCCTTAATAATTCAGATCCATTTGGATATAAAACTTGAATGCTTAACAAAAAATAATAATAAGCTATTCTGTTATAAGGAGGTAACCAGAAATAGCTCTTGCTGCAGTTTATAACATAGTCACTTTTCCCTCTGAATATTAGAATTTGAAGCTCAAGTATCTGAGGTTCAGTTAAATTCTTAACTCCTCCATTTCTGATAATATTTCTTTTTTAGGCACACCCAGAGTGTTGTACTCAGTGCTTATGCAAGGATGTACTCATGAACCCAGAACAATAAATTAAAGCATTCCTTCATAATTCCATTCCACCCTCCCCATAGCAAGCACAGAAGAGAACTGAAAATATGCAGATATGTTGTACTTATCAGAAAGAGAAATATTTATTTTTGAAAAAGCTGTAGATAACTATCATCATTTGCAAGTCATTTTTAATTTGGTGGTAAAAAATTACAACACTTTTTCATCACTGTAAGGGAAAACATTTTCTTTTACAGCTTTCTCATGCTTTAATCCATTTGAATTCTGTCTAATGTTTTTTTTTTTCTGTTTGGTTGGTGCTTTATGCAGGCTGAGTCTAACCAGTAACTGTACACTGAAAGCTAATGGAGAAGTAATAATATTAGTAGTAATATTTGCAATGGATTAATATTAGGAGTAGTATTTAAATTGACCCAATTTGATCTGGTGATTAAGACACCAGTCTAGAAAATGGGAGACTATGTATTCTAGCACCACTTTAGGCACAAAACTAGCTGACCTTGGACCAATCACTCTCTCTCAGCCTTAGGAAAGAGGCAATGGCAAACCACTTCTGAAAAACCTTGACAAGAAAACTGCAGAGACTAGTCCAGCCTGAGAATCAGACAGGACAAAAGGGAAAACATATTTATTATGTATTGGCCACCCAACCCCAGTGAACTTTTCTATTCAAGTAGATTCATTCTAGGATAAAGCAGCACATTTCAGGGAAGTCTGAAAAGTTCCAGGAAAAGACTATGCATATCTCATTTTTTAATAATTAAAATCAGTTGGTTACATTGATTTTGAATTCAACACCTATTAACCTTTATTGTGTATGTTGAAGGGAAAAAACCTGAGTTATGGCATAGTAAGAATAGCAGAATAATACAGAGTAATTTCCCCAGTCCATTCACTTTCAGGTTCTTGGGTGGCTACCATAGCTTCAATATAAATGGCCGCAGACATTTAATTACATCTTTCCCTCAGAACAGCCTTGATCAGATCTTGATTTTTAAAAGCCAAGATTGGGAGCCAACTGAGAGCCAGTTGGGTGTAGTGGCCTGAGTAGAAACTAGGAAATGTTATTTCTAGTTCTCACTTGGGCATGAAGACCAGCTGGTGGTTTTAGGCCAGTCACTCTCTATTAGCCCAATCCATCTCACAACTGATTAACAATCACAATTGTGATTAATAACTGGGCTGTTTTGAGAAAAAGAGAAGATGAAGACATTCTATACCTGACTAATAATAATAATAATAATAATAATAATAATAATAATAATAATAATAATAATAATAATAATAATAATAATAATAATAATACAACAATCCATGGCTGGGCCTGGACAGCTATCGGGTGCGGTCCCTATGGTTATGGGATTACTGGTCTTTGGATTGGTAGTAGCTTAGCCACCATGAACCAACCTAGGCACCTCCCATCACCAATGATGAGAAGAAATAAAAAAAAATCCATACCAGATCGGTCGTCACCTGGGTCAACAAGGACTGCATCAGATGCTATGGCTCCTGGACATCTGTCAAAAAATGGGCCACAGCGCTTAGTTGTTACTGCTGGGTAACCAGAGCGTAAAACTGTAAATCAACTGGAACAAAAGTGCAAAACCTGGACATCTGAAGAAAAACGAGAAATCATCCAATGCTACTACCAGGCAGAACCAACAGCCAGGGGATTTCAAAAAAGAATGATGCAACTGTGGAAGGAAAAGCACCCAGAAAGTGACGTAACAGAACAATGATTAATGGATCAAAGACGTTTCATAATCCGTAATAAAGTTTTAACAGATGTGGAAATTCAACATCTAGGAACATTGGCTAAAACGAAAACAACAAGCGATGATGAACAGGCTGAAGAAATTGTTCCAATACCTGAACAAACTGACCAACCAGTGGAAGAAGCCACCACACAGGTTGAAGACTCCCCTGTGCAACAACTCGAAAGTGTAGAGCTAAGTAATCTAGCGAAAATGCTGAAAGAAAAGATTGAAAACCACATCAAAGAAAACACAGAAAGAAAAAGACTGCCTGCCATCCATGAAGTGCATAGCAAATGAGTGAAAGATTTACTAAATGCTGTGAACAACATTTTAACTTCCATCCCATCCAGAACACTGTATGAAACAAACCAACTAATGTACAGTACAGCTGCCATTATAACTGCAGAATTGGGTTATAAAATGTCAAAAAAGAAACCCACTGGAACACCAAAGTGGAAAATTCAGTGCCTCCTTAAGTAACACCACCACCACCAGTTGATTGATATCGCTGTACCAGGAGATGCCAAAGAAAAAAAACTGTAAAAAAATTACAAAATACCGTGATCTGGCCATTGAAACTGCACGATTATGGATGAAACATGTAAAAGTGATACCCATTGTCATTGAGGCACTGAGAACTATGTCCAAAAACTTTGCAAAATACATCAAGAAATTGCAGTTTCCTGCAATAATTTCCAGCAAAGCTACAAAAACTGCGGTACTCGGAACATCTTACATTTTAAGGAGATACCTGGTTGATACCTAGGATGCTGGCAGCAGCCCGTGTCAAACATTAGTGCCAGTCAATTTGAGTGTTCAGTTGACTGAGTTTCATGGTTTATGAATAGAAGTTTATAATAATAATAATAATAATAATAATAATAATAATAATAATAATAATAATAATAATAATAATAATAATAATAATAATAATGGTCTGGTTTCTAATCTTAAAGTCCTAACTCCATTTTCCCACCAAATCATGGGGCGCCATTTATCAATCTAGGCCAATCCCAGAATCACTGCTTCAGTCATCTTTGGGATCACCATAAAGCGGATTAATTCCCAATGCTCCCCTATTTCTAGACGCACTAGATGGGTAGCCGGGGCTCTCCCTATGAGAAATAATAATAATAATAATAAAGAATAAAGGTCTTCTAGTCCTGAGCAGGGGGGCTCAGGCAGGAAACCCTGGTTGTCCAGTCTCTTTTTAAAAACTTCCAGTGTTGGAGCATTCACAAGTTCTTTTTTAAAAAATAATATTTTATTGATTTTCTATTTTTACAAATCATAAGTGCTTAGTAACAATGTGTTGTCTGGGTTCATTTTTTTACTTGAAGATATGTATTGAATTCCTAATCTCTACCCCTTTTTCCCAGCCAGTAATAACCTATATCCCTTATTTAAAATTATTCTGTGTCTTCTTTTTCTTTGTCCTTCAATATTGCTGTGTCCATTTCTACACATTCTGATCTTTTCTTGATCCTCTCTTCTTCAGTTAATATTTCTTCATTTTTCAAACACTAAGCAAATACAATTCTTATTGCTATTAATGCATACAACATTAAATATATACTTCCTCATCATATTTTTCTAATATTATATCTAATAAAAATAGTTCCAGTTTATAACAACTTTTCTATCCAGCTCATATCTCAATTATATATGCAGTTGAGACCACCTTATTGAAACAATACTGTTAGTCATATGATTACAGCCTAACTGGTTGGGTTGGCAATATATAAGCCATGATTTGTAATGTATTGCATCCCTTTAAATGTGTAATGATTGGCCAACGTTGTGTTCTTTCAACGGCCATAAGAGGGAGCTAGAGACATAGCTTCTCTCTGTGTGTGTTAGCTACTCTGTTACATTGCTTGCTGATTATTGTTGATTGTGGTTTTGCTACTGTTTGCTAAACCCGAAGAACTGTGTTTTTGACCTTTGGACTGGTAAGACGACTTTGTATTGGATAACTCTTCAACTGTTGATATCTTCTCTGTACCCGTGTATGACATGGACTGTTTATTCTTGACTTGTGCTACTCCTAAAAGTAAAGGTTTTTTTCCCTTTTTTACACACCTCAGTATATCAGTGTGGTTGCTGTGCAAAACCTGGCTACTCTCAGTACCACTTCTTCTGTGCATTCTCCTTGTTGGCTCAGGAGATATTCTGCACAAACCCTGTCAAATACCCTGTTTTTCCAACTCTTGCTTCAATTTTAATTTCTCTTCAGTATTCAAAATATCTTTATAGGTTACAATTTTCTCAAAGTTGATTAAATTTCCCATCCCATAGAAAATTGTGCCATCCTAATTATAAATCATATCTTTCTAAGTATAATGAACTTTTAGTATCTAAGAATTATCTGTTTCTTTTAACTGTATTCAAACACCTGTTTGATAGTGTATGGCCCCATCCAATAGGTCAAGTCCTCTATTTTCTTTAATTTAACTCTAGCTTTCTTTCTTTGCCAGATAATTGTCCAAATCGGTGTATTTAGATCGTCAAAGGATTTTTTTCTCTGTTTTTGTGGGTACTATTTGTAATAGTAGTAGGATATTTCTGAGCGGGAGCTCGACCATTTATATTAATTGAAAATCTCCCGCTTTCCTTCTCCTTCAGCTTCTCTTTTTATTTCTTGTTTTCCAGTTTCTAAAGTTTCTCCTGGAAGCTGTATATAAAGTCTTCTTCCTTCACTTCAGGTATCTTGAAATCTTGAGAGTTGGGATGACTTTTCCATTTCCAGTATTAACTCTAAGTCTTCCGTGTTTTTCTTTGTGCCAGTCTGTAATTTCCTTCCTTTGTATTCTCTGTCTTTGGATCAGTTTCTTCTGGTTTGTCTTCTAATTTCTGAGTTCCTTGTTCCTTCTTTATGGTCATTTTCTGAAGATTTTCTAATTGTAAGTTTAAGTTAAAAAACTTGTTCACTTATCTTATCCAAATTATCTTTGGTCTCATCACAGTTTCTTCTTAAACCTTCTTTATGTGAATCGATTGCCTCTTGAATTGATTGCAATATAGATAGCATTTCTTTCTGAAAGTTGTTAGCTTTTTATCTCTGATATGCCTGGTTGGGGGCTTCAGAGGCAGATACTGGAGATTATTTTTACCACTTTTAGCTAGGTATGGAGCACCCTCTATTACAGGGCTTTTCAACCAGTGGTACAGGTACCACCTGTGGTACATTGGCACCTGGCAGGTGGTATGCGACCATCCTAGAAAAGTGGTAGCGGGGGAGGGGAATGACCTGAACTGGTGGCAGCACCACACAAGCCTGAGCGAGAGTTGGCTGGAGCTGCAGGGCTGTCAGGGGTCAGCAGAAGTGCCAGGATCAGCGCCAGGCTCCAGCTGGAGCTCAGCACTGATCCTGGTGCTTCTGAGCCCAGAAGAAGCACTGATCAGCTGGAATGTTGCAGCATCTCCAGGGTCTTGTGATTTACATTCAGGGTCATGTGAAGTGACCAAAACCTGCTGAAATCACCCAGCAGATGGGGGGGGAATAAAAACCAAACACCCACCCCAGCCCACCCCCGCTGCCAATCCTCAACCTCAAACAGGAGGAAGAGTGCCGCCGGGCAGGCAGGCAGCTGTCTTGCTCAGCTGTGTCTTGTGGGGCACATTTTTCAGTGCCATTGTAACTTCAAACAGTCACTAAGCGAACTGTTGTAAGTTGAGGACTACCTGTACTTCATCACTTTTTTCCTTTTTTTTGGTCATCAAGTTTTTGACACCTTGCTAGGTGACTGGTGGTACTTGGATGTTGCCATATGTTAAAAGTGGTACAATGGGTGAAAAGGTTGAAAAGCCCTGCTCTATTATATTTCCCAGGTGTTAGGCTTATCTAACATAACCAATCTTATAATCAATGTAACACTATACTACTTAAATGTAAATTTAACACCATCTCATAAAGTTCTTATATTCTTTGTATATAGCCAATAAGTTCCAAAATATAGGCCCACCCCAAAAGGAGTATTTTGAAACAATTCTTCTGTCCATGAATCCAAGAATAATCAGCCAACCAATATTTGTAATCCAAAATGTCCAACCACACTACAGTCACCTACCTACCTATGCAGAAATCTGTATCTAAATGGCTGCTTACATTCTCTTATTTGTAAAGGAACCACCAAATTCAACGAGACTTGCTTTTCCATAGGAATAGGACTGCATTGTTAGTATTTTCATAGGAATAGGACTGCATTGTTAGTATTTTCATTAATGAAAATAATAATGCAGAAACCTGAAAGTGATTTAGGCACTAATAAAATTTACATTGATTGGAGACTGAATAAAGCAGTATAGGATTATACCACTCATCTAGCTAAAGGGAATATTCTAATGTAGTCACTCTTCATTTTTCTGTTTGATGTTTGTCTACCAGGTCAGAAGTTCCATTTGTTTTCTTAAGAACAGAACAGAACAGAACAGAACAGAATAGAATAGAATACACTTTGGAGGTCTTCTAGTCCAACCACCTGCTCAAGCATGAGCCCTATACCATTTCAGACAAGTGGCTGTCCAGTCTCTTCTTTAAAATCTCTTCTTAGATTGTGTGAGCAACCTTATAGACAAATGACCACAAGGTTCATGTTGATGGCAGAGTGGGTGTGCTGCCCTTTGGAAGACCTGGTTTGTTAATTTCCAAAGTGTTTTCCAATGGAAATCGGAACTATTCCACTATCATTCAGGAACTCTTGCATTTAGCCTTTCAAACCCCTTGTGGATATATCTCTTCTAGTGCTAGTGTACACATCCCTTATTTTATCATGCTTTACCTGTCATGTAATGCTCCTTTCCCCTTGAGAAATACAAGGCTTTTTGTCTGGCTTCATGATATTTTGTACAGTTAGCAATCAAAAGCTTGACAGCCCTTTGACTAAGGGGATTTGAGCTAAATCTTCCAAAGCTTTGAGTGAGAAGAGAATCCCCTTATTTCACAGAAATTGATGGCAACTGCTGAAGCAAGTAAAGCTAGCAGAAGAACAGCCCACACTGTTCCTGTTTCATTTTGGGTCCTTCTGAGAAGTAAATAAAATGCAGCAACCACTGCCATCATTACATCGGCCTGATAGATTCAGTCTGTTTCAAATTGTGTTCTCAGCATGGTGCTTCTCCCCTTGGAGAAAATAAAATGTTAGTGGGGAAAAAGGACGCTGTTCTCCTTTACCTGCTGCAAATCATATGTGCATTTTGGTTTATGTGAATGAGCCTTTTACCTGATATAAGCATTCTCTTATCATTTGCCATATTTGTTAACATTAAAAAAGAGCTTTCCTATGCTGGAGGTTTTAAATATGTCTTTTAAATATTTTAATTTATGAAAGGCATGTCAAGCTATGAAGATTGCTTGCATTAGGACTGCCATGCTGCTTCTAGCTTGCCTACAGTTGCAAGGGGGGAGGGGAAGGTTTGGAATGCACAGGTGGATTCTATCCAGGTGGGAACCAAGTTGTGACAGATAGAGACAATCTTCTCATAACTACTGCCTGAGGATTAATTGGACAATGTGACTTAAACTGTCAGAGAGGGGAGGGAAAGTTTTACTGTTTAAACTGTCTTTTCCCCACAATATTGCCAGAGCTGGTTTTCATCTCTTTGTTGGACTCATTAGCCAGAACCATAACACTAAACCAGCTCTCTTTTTACCAACAATTCTACTAAGGAGTCCTGAGCCTCTAAGTGATGACCCAGGGCATGGCACAGAGGCAAACCAGTCATCTGACAGTTCAAACCACCCCTTTATTGCTCCAAAGGTTCCTCAACCACTTCCACATTTCTGGCAAGTCCCAGAGCAAAGTGAACACACACACACACACACACACACACAGACACACACACACACACCTCCAGCAGGCTCTGACTGCAAGTAGTCCAGCACAAATCTGTGAGCACAACAGCTGCCAAAACAAGAAATCCAGCAAGGCAAGATACTAAATCAATGAGTCCAGGAAGCAAAGGAACAAGGCAATTAATCCAGGAAAGCAAGCAATAAAGCAAGAAATCCAGGAAACGTCCAATGTCAGCAATGGCACACAACCCTCCATGAATTTAGTGTTTCTTACCAACAAATGCCCCTCCCCACAGTGTCTCCTTGAGTCTCAGTCCCCAGGTGTGCCTTGTGGAGATGGGCGGAGTGCTCTCCTCCCCAGTAGTTGGATCAGCCTGCGCTGCTCCTGCCTTCTCTCCACTCTCTGTGCTCGAGGATCAAGAGGGGGTAGTCCTTGCTCATTGCCTGAGCTCTGCCTCTCATGTTCACTGCTTAGCCTCTCTTGGTCATCAATGCCTCTCCCTTGAACTCTGTCAGCTCCAGCTCTGGCTCATCTTCCTCTGCAGATTCAGGCTCTGATGGGGGCATGACACTATTCCCCTTCTGGAAATCTCTAGAGGGGAAGTGAAGACTCAGGGTAGGATGCCCGAGATGGAGCAGCCAACTACAGCCAGGTCAGGACTGATCGGCAGAACACTAACCATAGCTGAGGGCAGCTCCAGAACTCAGCTGTCTTTGATGCACACCAAAGTGAAGGAAGAGTGGAAAGAGCTGCTACTGATCCTGGAGTGGATGAGCAGGATTACAGCTACATGCCACCTGGAGTTAGGGATGGAGAGCAGAAGGCAGCCAATGCCAAATTCCCCCTGTTCTATCCCCAGCCTGAATTCACCTGGGAGCAGTAGTAGTGGGAGCAGAGAGCCTCAGAATGGGCAGCTCTGAAGGAGCGGTACTTGCCAATGTGTGGCAGCCAGTTGGAGGAGCAACTGAGGCAGACTGTCAACGGCCTGGAAGTCTGTGGGGGAGAACTGGATCAGAAACTTATCTGAGTCCCTGACTGGGGTCAGGCCAAACTTCAGTATCAATGCCAGCTCCCTTACCCCAGCCCTAACTGGGAGCAGCAGCTGCCACAGTGAAGAGGTGGTCAGCCCACAGCCTGGGGTTTCCCAGTGATTCAGTCCCAGCCCAAGACCTGGTACCTATGGTCTGCCACTGGCCCCATATGGTGCTCAACCATGGATGTATCCCTATGGCATGGGGTGGATGCCAGGACCCTGGGCTTCCCTGAGGCCACTGCCACCCCCTCCGCTCAGGGCTACCTTCAATGGAAACCTAGAGAAGCTAGCATTCTTCCTCAACCAGGTCCAGAAACACCTAGACTGGCATGGAAAGGAGCATGCTGACAATGATGCCCAGGTGGACACAGTCATGGCTAACCTCAAAGGGGAGGCTGTAGAATGGGTGACAGATCTCCATGACAAGGGACCCCCTGAATTGGTGAACTCGGACATGTTCCTAGGAGAGCTCAGAGACCGGTTCAGTGACATCATGCAGGCCCAACGAGCAGAGGCTGAGGTTTGAAATGCAAGGCAAGGGAGCAGACCTTGCAGAATACATCAGGGAGCTCAAGAGGATCATGGGGAGGCTGAGGCACTGACAGGAACAACTTCTGACCCACTACTTCTGAGATGGGTTGAGCCATTACCTGTACCACAGATACCTAGCTAGAGGGATGCCAGAAAGGCTCAACTGGTGACTACTGTGGAGCTAGACCTGATGGAGTACAAAGACTGTGGGAGATTCAAGCTGCACCTGAAGTGAAGCCAAGAAAAGAATCTGCTGGAAGGAAACAGTGGCTGCTGGTGTCTCCTGCCCCTATTGAAGCCTCAAGTCGTTCACCATTGCAGCCAGAAGCAGCAATGTGCCCAGCACTGATGCCTAGAGTAGCCCCCACAGCCCCTCCTAAGAAAGGAAAGGAAAAGCCTACATGGAGAGGGGGAGTGAGAAAGCCCCTTGAGTGCAGCAAAGCAGCATCAGAGAAGGGGGAGGAGCAGCAGCCCATCCCTAGAGAGTACCAGGACCTCATGGGAGTGTTCAGTGAGAAGGAGTGTGATGACCTGTCCCCTCACTGCTCCATAGACTGTGCTATCAAGATCCTGTCTGGAGTGAAGCTCCCCAAGCCAAAGATGTATTTCATGACTCCAAAGGAGATGAAGGAACTGAGGGACTACATGGATAAAATTTGGCGAGGAATAAAGATGGGTCACTGAGATTGTGCATTGATTTCCATGGGATTAATGGAGTGTGCATGGAAAATATGTACCTCCTCCCCCATTATGACGGACATGTTGGGACAAGGGGAAAATATTTACGAAATTAGATCTGAGGGAAACATACTATCGAGTGAGGATCAAGGAAGGCAATAAGTGGAAAACTGCTTTCAACTGCCCCTTAGGAAGCTATTGGTTTAAAGTAATGCCTTTTGGACTGCAGGGGACTCCTGTTGTATGTATGCAGCTCTTAAATGAGGTGCTACATGAGAATTTATACAAGGGGGGGGTTGGTGTGCTTGGATGACATTCTCATTTACACTGAGATGATGGACGAACATGTGAAACTTGTGTGACAGGTGCTGAAAAAACTGTTGAACGCTAAGTTATATGCCAAAATGTCAAAATACAAGGTTCACAAGACTAGCCTGGATTACCTGAGTTACCAAGTGTCATACAAAGAGGTGGAGATGGACCAGGGAAAAGTAAAATCCATCTTGGAGTGACAAGCCCCTTGTACTCACAAACAGTTACAAAGCTTCTTGGAATTTGCAAACTTCTACAGGCCTTGCCAATCACTAAGCTGTTGAAAATAGGGAGAGGGGAAAAGAAGTCCCTGCCAAGTCAGCCCTTAAACTAGTTGATGGAGTGTCAAGTGGCATTCAAAAAGTGAAGGGGCTGTTTGCGGCTGAGCCAGTCCTAAAACACCCAGTCCCAGAAGAATCATTTGTGAGCCAGGCAGATGCCAGTGACATGGCAGAGGGATCAGTCCTCCTCCAGCAAAATAAGAAGGGGAACCTGCAGCTGTTTACATACACATCCTGCAAACTGAATGAAACAGAGTGACGGTGGGCCGTGTAGGAAAAAGAAGTTTCAAAGTGCAATGGGTGTTATTGACATTCCCAGAGGGAAGTAAAACCCCATTTGAGGTGTGGACTGACCATAAAAATTTGGAAGCCCTGAAGACCCCCTGCAAGCTTTCCCCCAAGCAAGTCCAATGAGTGCAGTACTTCAAACAATTTGATTTTGAACTAAAATAATTCCTGGGGTGGGGTGGGGGGGAGAACTTCCTGGTAGATGCTCTGTCCTGCATGCCTCAGTATAAGAGCAATTGGGAGAAGGTGGTGAGCTCCATCATTTCCACAAAGCAACAAGTGGCTCAAGCCATGACCAGGCAGCAGGAGAAGAAAAGGAGCTCAACCCCCAGCAATGCAATTGTTCAACAACTGAAGCAAGAGCTGCAAACCAATGTATGGTTTGTGGCCCATCAAAGAGAACTAACCATGAGGGGAGGGCTGGCATGGAAAGGAGACATGCTATATGTCCCAGACAGTCTGTGACTGCAAGACCTGCAGCACAACCACAACGCTAAGTAAGCTGGCCATTTTGGTTTCTTAAAAACTTAGCATCTTGCTAATTGCCAGTTCTGGTGGCCAAAGATGAAAAAAAGACATTGAGGGCTATGTGAAAAGCTGTGTAGTTTGCGCAGCAAGTAAGAGATTGCCAGGGAAGAGTCCAGACTATTGCAGCAGGTCACTGACCTGGTCAGACCCTGGCAGGAGATAGCCATGGACTTCATTGTGGAACTACTTGAGAGTGGGGGTAACAGTGTGATTTGGACTGTGGTAGACTTGTTCCTCAAGCAATCCCATTCTATCACATGTTCCAGGCACCCCTCAGCCTAAAAGCTAGCAAACTTGTTCCTACAGCACATCTACTGACTGCATGAAGTGCCTAAATACACCATATTAGACCGGGGGAGTCCAGTTTACTGCCAGATTCTGGAGGGAGTTTGTGAGGATGATTGGGTCTTCCCAGGGGCTTAGTTTGTTTTTTCATTCAAGTACAAATGGGGCCGCAGAACAAGCCAACACAATGGTAGAACAGTACCTGTGTTGCTATGTCAACTACCACCAAACAAACTGGGCAGGACTCCTGCTCTTTGCCGAGGTGGCATATAACAAAGCAGTACACAGCAACACCAGTTTCACCCCCTTTAAATTAACCACTGGGGATGGAACAAAAATAGATACTGATGGTAGCAATATATGCACCAAATGATAAACAAGAACCAAAAATTACATTAAAAATATTAGATTTAAACTATCAAAATCTTTGTATAATGGGAGACTTTAATGCAATAACAGATGGAATTTTGGACTATAAAAGCACTAAACAAGGGAGGAAAGGAGGAAATATATTACCTAAAACGTTTTTAAAAATGGCAGAAGAATTTTGTATTCAAGATATATGGAGAGAGAAAAATCCAAAGAAATTATAATATACATTTTACTCAAATAGGCATAGATCATGGTCTAGAATTGATATGATATGGACATCTTTTGAATTTAATATGATGATACAAGAAATTGAGATAGAAACTAATGTTTGGGCAGATCATAAGCCAATAAAGATGACTTGGTGAGGAACTAAGAAAAAATTAAGATGGTCCTTGAATAAATCTATACTGAAAGAAAAAGAATTTATACAACTAGTGACAAAGGAAATGGACTTTTTTCTTCAAAATAAACAAGAAAGAAGAAACATTGCTTCAAAATGTGTGAGATATGGCTAGAGCATATTTCAGAGGGTTGGCTATAACCTATACCGCTAAAAAGAATAAAGAAAAGAAACAACAGTTTAAGTTGAAGGAAGAATTCAGAAAACTAGAATCAGAATTACAAATAGACCCACAAATACTTAAGAAACAAATGGAGATAATAAAACATAAATTAAATCTAACTGAGATGGAAATGATGGCTCAACAGATTAAAAGGGCTAAACAGAACTTCTTTGAAAATGCTAACAAGCCGGGGAGATGGTTAGCATATCCTCAGGGTGCCACCGGTCAGAGAATGTCGTCTGGTGGCCCCCAGGGGGAGGTCCTTCTCTGTGAGCACCCCGGATTTATGGAATCGTTTGCCGGTTGAGCTCCGGATGGCGCCCGACCTTCGCTCGTTCCGACGCGATCTGAAGACTTACTTGTTCGAACAAGCCGGCCTGGCCTGATGGGTGATGGGTTTGGGTTTTATTGTTGTTTTAATGTATTTTAATCTACTGTTGTAAGCTTGGGCATCTTGTTTAATTCTTTTTTAATTTTTGTATTCTTGTATTTTTATATGTTTGCCCTGTTCACTGCCCTGAGTCCTTCGGGTGAAGGGCAGTATACAAATAAAATTATTATTATTATTATTATTATTATTATTATTATTATTATTATTATTATTATTATTATTATTATTATTATTATTATTATTATTATTATTATTATTATTTAGACTGAAAAAAGAAAAGAGAAAAAACTGATAAACAAGCTGCAAGATCCAAAATTTGAATTACAGTTTCAAAATGATACAATTAAAAAAATATCAAAGATTATTATGAGATACTTTACAAAGCGGAGGAAATTTCAAAAGAAAAAATACAGCAGTATTTTAAAAAAGCAGATTTACCAAAAATTTCAGAGAATATTTGAAATATACTAAATGAAAAATATCAATGATGGATATTATAGAGGTTATAAAAAGACAAAAAATTGATAAGACTCCAGGTCCAGATGGATTACGTGCAGAATTTTATAAATCATTACAGGATGTATTAAGTCCTACTTTGAAATAACTGTGTAATGAAATACTCCTGGAGGCTAAAATAGCAAATACATGGACTGAGGCCAACATTACTAACACAAATAAAAAATTACAGACCAATATCACTATTAAATATAGACTATAAATTTTTTGCCTCAATAATAGCAGAAAGACTAAAGAAATTCTTGATCAAATTTATACATACAGATCAAAATGATTTCCTACCTAAAAGACAGATAAAAATAATTTAAGAATGATTTTTGATGTGTTAGAGTATTATGAAATTCATCCAGGGAAACAGATGGCTTTAATATTCCTTGATGCACAGAATGCATTTGACAATACAAACTGACAATTTATGTTTCAGCAACTTGCAAAAATGGACTTTGGAGAAAATTTATAAATGTAATTAAAACAGTTTATTGTAAACAAACAGCCAAAATAATTGTAAATGGAAATTTTACAGAAAACTTTAACATTAAAAAAGACACAAGACAGGGATGCCCACTATCTCCATTACTATTTATACTAACACAAGAAGTATTGAATAGAAACATCAGACAAGATATAGAAATTAAAGGTCTGGAGATAAAGATGAAAAATATAAACTACAAATATTTGCAGATGACTTGGTTTTCATATTAGAAGATCCATTGGAAACAAGCACTAAACGTATGGAGAAAATAAAAAAATTTGGAGAAGTGGCAGGGTTGAAAATAAACAGAGAAAAGACTAAAGTGCTAACAAAGAATCTAAAACAAAAACAAAGAAAATAGCTGAGAAAAGAAAGGAAGTGAAAGCAAGGGAGAAAGAGAAAGATACATCCAATTGAATGTAGAATTCCAAAGAATAGCTAGAAGAGATAAGAATGCAAAGAAATAGAAGAAAGCAATAGAATTGGGAGGACCAGAGATCTCTTCAAGAAAATTGGAGATATGAAGGGAACGTTTCATGCAAAGTTGGGCATGATAAAGGACCAAAATGGCAGGGACCTAACAGAGGCAGAAGAGATTAAGAAGAGGTGGCAAAACTACACAGAAGAACTATACAAGAACGGGCTTAATGTCCCAGATAACCACGATTGGGTAGTCACTGACCTTGAGCCAGACATCCTAGAATGTGAGGTGAAATGGGCCTTAGGAAAACTGAGCAACAACAACAGTGGAGGTGACAGTATTCCAGCTGAGCTATTCAAAATCTTAAAAGACAATGCAGTAAAAGTGCTACACTCAATTTGCCAGCAAATTTGGAAAACTCAACAGTGGCCACAGGGTTGGAAAAGGTCAGTTTACATTCCAATTCCAAAGAAAGGCAATGCCAAAGAATGTTCAAACTATTGCACCATTGCATTCATTCCACATGCTAGTAAAATTATCCTTAAAATCCTACAAGCTAGACTCCAGCAGTATGTGGATCAAGAACTGCCAGAAGTACAGGGAGGATTTTGATGAGGCAGAGGAACTAGAGATCAAATTGCCAACATACGCTGGATCATGGAGAAAGCTAGGGAGTTCCAGAAAAATATCTACTTCTGCTTCGTTGACTATGCTAAAGCCTTTGATTGTGTGGATCACAACAAATTGTGGCAAATTCTTAAAGAGATGGGAGTACCATACCATCTTATTTGTCTCTTGAGAAACCTATATGCCGGTGAAGAAGCAACAGTGAGAATTGGACACAGAACCACTGATTGGTTCAAAATTGGGAAAGGAGTCCAGCAAGGCTGTATATTGTCACCCTGCCTATTTAACTTATATGCAGAGCACATCAGCTGAGCACCAAAGAATTGAGGCCTTTGAACTATGGTGCTGGAGAAGACTCCTGCGAGTCCCTTGGACTTCAAGGCATTCAAACCAGTCAGTCCTAGAGGAGATCAACCCAGACTGCTCTTTAAAAGGCTAGATCCAGAAGTTGAAACTCAAATACTTTGGCCACCTAATGAGAAGGAAGGACTTACTGGAGAAGAGCCTAATGCTGGGAAAGATTGAGGGCAATAGAAGAATGGGACAACAGAGAATGAGGTGGCTGGATGGAGTCACTGAAGCAGTAGGCATGAGCTTAAATGGACTCCAGAAGATGGTAGAGGACAGGAAGGCCTGGAGGAACGTTGTCCATGGGGTCACGATGGGTCGGACAAGACTTTGCAACTAACAACAACAACAACAACCTTAACCAGCAGAACTTGACTAATAATCTGGTCCAAACTCTTGGTTTTCAAGGATGCTAACAAAGTCAGGGATATCTGGATGTCTAGATGAATGCTATTCCACAGGGCATGTACTGTCACAGGGAAACCACAATGCTGATATCAACCAGCAAGTTGATATTGATGAATAAAGCATGTTTCCTAATGTTGTTAACTTTCAGAAGTGTGGGAATTTCACTAGACATTTGAAGGAATTTCCAATGGTCTTAGTTGTTAAATAATGGGTCAGTGTGGCTCAGAAGGTAGTAGGTTGTTAAGATTTTTAAGTAGTGATTGGATGGCAAGCTAGAAGGGATATTATAAAATTTCCTGCATCAACCAAGGAATTGACTAGGTAAATTCAGAAGCATTCCCAACGTTAAATTATATTATCCTTAACAGACTTTTTCCTGGTTGAATCTGTTCATCCAATTAGATTAGCTGCAAAAGTACTTCATATATCTCAAAAGGAACTACTCTCCTATAGCTGGACCTAGCTTGGATCCAGGTTATCTTGAACACCTTATCTGCCGGTTAGATCTGCCTATCCTGATTTAGTCATCAACCTCAGAATCCTCTCTCTGACACAAGCCCAGAGTCATATTTTCTCTAGGCTTGACCTTGGGGAATGATCTCATCCAGAAGATATCTCCTCAATAGTAGATGTTTAGAAAAATGTCTGTTTGTTTAAATTATGTTTTAATTATCACATCATTGTGATTTCTTGGATTTGAGATATGTTAGTAGCTTCAAAATGTTTCAAAGTGGATCAGAGAAGGATATAGTAAATATAATACTGTAATATAAGGCTGTAGACCTCTTTGATCACACATTGGTGATATAATATTACGGTTTGAAACCATTTTTGTTTCTTCCAGTAGATTTTTTTAATGAATCATGAATGTCCAGCAGCTTGCTATGGGATAAATTATGTCCATATGCAATATTTATGCAGTCACATAATGCCCAAAAGATAAGAGCATTTGTGCCATATATGTCTAAGCTCTTACAGTACTTTGGGGTTTCAGGCACCTTCTGCCTTTCACTTTTTAACTTATTTCTTTTTCTTTCTATTGGACTTACCAAATACAAAAAAAGATGTTTAAAAACTAAGATTTTCTTTCATGGATCCACTGTGGCTGCTAAAGAAAGTGATCAAGTTTAGAACTCCTGAAATTTAAATAATCTTTGAAAGTTTCTTCACTTCCATTTTCTGCTTATAGAAGGCAGGGAATGCTGAGGTACAAGGTGCAGTTAAGTAAAATCTGTGATACATCCATCAACACTGGCAAGATGCATTAAACCAGTTCAGTGTGACATATATTTTTTTTAAAAAAAATACCAGATAGATTCATATTTGTCTGACACAACTAGGCTTATATATATGCCTATCTGCATGAACATTTAAACAGCAGCTTGTTAATAACTGAAATTTGCATTATAAAAATGACTATTCAACACAGGGATTTTGCCCCAATGGAAGAGGTGCAAAATACACACTTATTAAAGATTGGAAGAAATTAGAAACTATAGGAAGCTAAATCCTACCTTAGCAACAAGATTTTATTTCATGTCATCTTTAGTGAACCGTGCAAACCAGCATCTGAATTTTTCTTTTTAAAAGTTTTTTATTATTATTATTTTAACAGAGTTCAATAATAATTATTAAACAAAAATGTGTTGTCTGGGTATCTTATTCACTAATACAAATTAAATTCCTAATCCCTAAATCTTTTCTCTAACCATTGATAAAATAGGTCCCAAGTTTGAAAATATTCTGTTTCTTCTTTGTCTTTCAACCTTAAAGTAAGTCTGTCTATTTCCACACAGTCTAATATTTTTTTGATTATTTCTTCTTCTGGTGGTATTTCTCGGTTCTTCCAATATTGTGCAAATATAATTCTTGCCACTGTTATCACATGTAGAATCAAATATGTACTTTGCTTATCAAGTTTTTCTGGCATTATACAAAGTTAAAAAAATCAGGTTTATAGTCTGTGTGTTTCTCTAACATTTTTTCTAACCAAATGTGGATTATTGTCCAATATCTCCTTGCTTTAGCATATGTCCACCACATATCATAATAAGTACCTGGTTTGTGTTTACATTTCCAACATTTCTCTGACATGTTTTTAAACATTTTTGCTAATCTTGTTGGTGGCAAATGCCATCTATAAAAAATTTTATATAAGTTTTCTTTGTATGAAGCTGACATTGTCAATTTATAGTTTCTTTCTCACAAACTTTTCTAAGTCTATATTATATCCAAAATTCTTTGCCCCTACTATCATTGTCTCTTTTACTTGTTCATTTTCCATTTTGAAATTTAATAAGAAATTGTACATTTTTAAAATTAACTTTTCATCAGAAGTTAATAATGTCTGATCAAACATAGTCTGTTCTTTGTAAAATCCATACTGTTTAATATCTTTATCATATCGGACTTGCATTTGTAAATGTGACCACCATGATTTTCCATCTCTTGCCTGGATTTTAAGTTCCCTTCAGAATATCTTTGTACAGTATGTCCATATTTTATCGAGATTGACTAGATTTGGATATACGAATGCTTCCATTGCTGAAAGCCATCCTGGAATTTTCAAATAAATTTTATATTTTATTTTTTCCCGTTAATAATAATGCATTTCTAATGAAGTGGTTTTGGAAGTATTTATGTATTTTATTTTCTCTGTACCATAGAAAAACATGCCAACCAAGTTGCAGGTCATGTCCCTCCAGATACAACAATCTTTGATTTTTAAGAGTTATCCATTTTTTTATCCATGTTAACACTGATGCTTGATAATATAAAACCCAATCTGGCAAGCCAAAGCCTCCATTTCCCTTAGCTTCTTGTAACATTTTCAATTTAATTCTAGCTTTCTTTCCTTGCCAGATAAATTTCTTGCATCAGATGAGGAAAACACATCTTTCTCCTTCTGTCCTGGCCACTTTTTACAGAGGCACAATTGAGAACATTTTAGCAAACTGCATCACTGTCTGGTTTGGTGGCAGCAGTGCCTCAGATAGAAGGTCCATACAGAGAGTGGTAAGGACAGCCAAGAAGATCATAGGAAGCTCGCTTCCTGGTATTCAGGATGCTGCTTATAAGAACTACATGCTTAGAGCTTGAAGCATTGTTAGAGACCCCACACACCCATTTTACAGTCTGTTTCTGTTGCTCACCTCTGGGAAGAGGCTTCAAAGTATTTCCAGCAGGATTACTAGATTCTGTAACAGCTTTGTTCCTTATGCTATCCATCTTGTAAATTCGCAGGATTTTTTTTCTTGCCTTGTATATGTATACATCTGAATTATTTTGTATTGTTTCTCTGTGTTGTATATGTGTGGGTATATGTATAATTTTTTGTCATGTTTATGTAGTATATCGTGAGGGCTTTTTTTCTCATAGAATGCTCAGAACGGAGTTCCGGCACCTTTTTTGGATGGAACCTTGTAGGATAGGCAAGGCGGGTTGTATGACATGTGTGAGTTCTGGCACCTTTTTCTTATACAAAAAAAGCACTGTATATAGTGGAGGTGGTTTCCCTTTGTGAGCTGAATGCAATTAAATTTTATGTTAATATATGCTGATTAGTGTACATTTAAAGTGACAATAAAGTTATTATTCTATTCTATTCCATTCTATTCTATTCTTGGGTAAAAGAAATATTGAAAGATTTAAAAGTTCTTCATTATACTGCTATCATGATATGACAAATGTGTGCATAACATATATAAATATTATATAACTGTATACATAATTATGATAATGTTGGTGTTTTCATGCCTTTTAAATCCTGGCCTTCATTCACAGGATCAAACTTTAAAATGTGGTAGAGTATTAAGCTGCAACAGCCTTCTCCAGCCAGACATAGCTACAGTAGATGCATTAGAATTCAAATTCTGCATTCAGCATGGAGTTGAGATTCTAAAACATTTCAAAGATACTAGATTAGGAAAATTTGTAGTTGATGCTACAATCTTCTCTATCAGCAGAATCCTTGCAAATATTACAGAATGTACATTCTTCTTTTCCCTATCTTCCAGCTCCATTTCAAGATTATGGTGAAGAGGAGAAGTTCTTTGCAAATCACCAGGAACACTGACATGCATGGCAGAAAATGTCTAATAATGAAACACTTTCTCACAGAAATGTTTCAATCTGTTTATTGAGGGGAAATGTGTTGTATCACATCTGGAGGCTCATAAGAAAAATGAGACACGTTGAACAGAATGGAGAAAAAGTCCTTTCTAGTCCAGAATTCTGCTGTTTATTCAGTGGCCAAGTAGATACTAATGGAAAGTCCACAAATGTGGTATGGATACAAGAGCCTCTGTGTATTTGTATTTTCCAGTAATTGAGGATTGAGTTGTATTTTCTGATATTAGAAGCAATTTATAGCTGTGGTGACTGTTAAGTTGGGTTCCGGAATCAGAGATGACACAGGTTCAGGAGCTAAGTTGTTTTATTGAGGAACATGGCCGAACTGGGGAACAAAGGATTTCAGCCCTCATTTATACCTGGCCAGGTAACTGCCTGGCCAATGGGTTAAAATCCAAGCATCCTGCCGGCTGGTCAGCCAGTCCCTTTAAATCCAGCTCTCCCGCCAAACGCTGTCTCTTTGTTCTGGCTTCCCACCGAACGCTGTTCCTGCTTGCTATTCCTGTGCGGAGCTGTCCAGCTCCACGCCTCCTTAATTCACTGACCCACACGTGTATGTAAAACCTGCATACACTACACCGACTAGTAACAAAGACCCCAAAACCTAAAAAGCCTTGATGCTATAACAATCCAGCTGTTATTGGCTGTTTTGTCATACTAGGAAAGTAAAAGCAAAGTGGCTATACATGCCCACACTTGTGAAGACAGCTGGGAGCCTCTTCTAAAACAGCTGCATGAGCTTGGAAAAAGACCTAATTACTTATATAATTTGAAAAGCACCTTTTGTTTTGAAGGCAAAATCTGTTTTAAAATCTTTATATGGTCTTATTGCCTTTCAAATTTGAGAGCAGGTTTTGGAAGGAAACGGAGGGTAGATAATTAATGTATATGAACTCTACCCAAGGCTCTAATTTTTTATCATGGTGCCTCTCTCCATTTATAATAATCTAATATTTGAATGACAAATATTCAAAAGACCTTTCATTTTTGCACATGAACCATCAACATGTTCTGGCACACAATAAGGATCACATAATCCTAACAATTTCATGCAATGTCAACATGCTTTCCCTGATATTTCCACCATTAAAAAGTTTTGAAATATTCCAGAATGAACTTTTGCCTGAGATGTGGTTGCAAATCACCTAATTCCATTCACAACTTAAAACAACATGTAGGCAGGAATAAGGAACTCTGGTCTGAAACAGCCTGTGTATGATAAAGGCATTTGTGATCTTTTCCCTGGCAGTTCATCTCAACTGTTTGTGTTTAATGCTGAACTTCTGTTCAACTACTACTACAAATGGCAGTTCAGCCTTGGCCCTGTCATTATTTGCCCAGCTGCTGCATCCAGTGGCGCAAAATACTCTGCAACATTTTCTCTTATTAAACAAATTTGTCAGTGAAGTGACAGGAAGTTGAGCTGATGTCAAAAATTAGTTGTTAGTCATTGGTACCAAGTCAGGGTAATTAGTCTCAAGGCTCTGGTGTTTTGGTTCATTTTTTAAAAAAATAAAAGTTGCTTTCAAGCAAAGGAACCAAAGAGGGCTGATGCCTGTATTTGGAATGGGAACCTAGGAAGACTCTACAAGTAAGAACTTCACTATTTTCTGACATAGCAATCATGATTTGTCACCCACTCATGAACACCATTTTGAGCAAAGGTGAGACCTCTGTGGGCAGCAAGATTTACAGATAAATTCAAAGGCCACGTCTTGGCTATAAAAAGCAAAATAGCAATTCAGCCACTGACACAAAAATGTTTTTAAAGTGAATTTCTATAGCTCATAAAGTCCAGAAAAATGTCATCTTAAATGTGGTGGGAGAAAGAGTGGTGCCATTTGAGTATGGACTTCAAAGCAGAAATCCAGGGCCTTGATGGATAATTCATAGAGTACATTTACCTACAAATGCAGTGGGATGTTTTGAAGTAAGTACCCTAGATTGAGGTCTGTTTCTTCTTAGAATCTAGTTAACCAAAATACAATGCCAGATTAAAGGGGTTTAGGACTGATCTATATGTCTTCCTATGTTTTTCTATTTTTCTACTATATGTTCAAGTCTACCACTTTAAATTCAGTTACCTAACAGGACCTCCTAATGGCATTATCCTTACTAGTTCTATATTAATATTTCCTCTCAAACTCAAATGCTGACATTCAGTTAAATAACAATATATTTTTCTTTCTTGGATTGATCTAGTTTCTTTGTTAAGTTATTATGAGTCACTCACACTTGCTTTATTCAGGAATCAGATATTACATAAAAATATCTTTATTAAAAAATTAAAAAAATATTAAAAATATTTTTCATACATACATACACACACATATACACATGAGAGAATGCTCAATTTTCATTACACAAAATGAAATGTTAGTGTTCTACTTTGATTGTCACACATTTCTGAATTTTGCAGAACAGTTCTCTAACTTAAGAAACAAAAACAAAACAAGATTTATCCAGGTAAGTATATTTGGTGCTTACTTTGCACAAATTCAGACCATGTCTAAACTGTTCATGTTGACTAAGTCAACCTGTTACTTGTATTTCCAAATGTTCTTTATATTAAATGGCAGCAGTGCAGCCAACTGGGTCATTTATTAGATTAGGTTGTGGGCTCAAAAAGGGTCTTTCTTATAGTTCTTTTTTGGCACCAGGCAGTGATAATTATTGCGAAATAAAATATCAAAACTAATACCATTCAAAAATATGGGTACCGTTGGGAAGAGGCAACAATCAAAAACTTTCTTGTTTCATTTGTTTTGATGAAAACAACACACAGCTTTGGACAATTCTCTGGATATATAACCAATATTCCAAACCCCAAAATAATTACAAGACACTTAACATAAGGAGAAGATTTCTTGCAGAGAAAATAGTTTCCAGATAATGCACTCAGTGAAATATCTTGATTTGCATTTGACAGGTAACATTCAGGAAATATATCAAAACAATTATGTCAAGAAATTAAAAGAGATCTTGAACAGTGGAAAAATTTAAAACCTTCATAGTTATAACCAATTATAATAATTAAAACGGATATATTATGCAAGACAGATTATCTGTTTCAAAAGGCACTATTCAGCAGAACCTTTACAAGAATATCAAAAAATTGTTAGCAAATTGATAAGGAAGCGGGGTGGGGGTGGGGGTGGGGTTTAAGCTCAAATTTTTACAAGTCTCCAAAGAGGTCATCTGGCTCTTCTAGACCTTAGACTTTATTATAAAGCCACTGTTTCTCATGGTTAATAGAGTGGATAAAATTCCTGAACAGCAGAACATCAAGACTGGAAGAAGCCAGAGACTTGGTAGAATCTCCACTAAAACAACTAGAGTTAACCAACCAAAGTTATTTTTTGATTTGATGGATTATCTGGTGTTAATGGATTCTTGGAGACATAAGAATGGAAATTCTAGAGACTATACTTTTATCTCAGAAAGATATTAATCTTTTTCAAGAATTGATATGATATGGATTTCAAAGATTTTGGCAAATAATCCAATCAATTTAATAAAGGAAAACTACATCTTTTAGATGGAGACTAAATGATGACAAATATTACAAAAAGAAAAGATAGTGGAGGACTATAAAAAGAAGTTACATGAACTTTTTGATAATAAATTGGATAAAGGCTCAAACTTAAACATGATATGGGATGCCAGTAAAGCTGTAGTGAGAGGATATTTTATTCAATATAATCATAAGATAAAGAAAAAAATCTCAAGAAAACATGCAGAATTTAAAAGAAAAGAAGGTCTACAGAAGGCACCAACAGATTCTGTTATTTAAAATTATTATTATTATTATTATTATTATTATTATTAATAATAATAATAATAATAATAATAATAACAATAATAACAAGAAGAAGAAGAAGAAGAAGAAGAAGAAGAAGAAGAAGAAGAAGAAGAAGAAGAAGAAGAAGAAGAAGAAGAAGAAGAAGAAGAAGAAGAAGAAGAAGAAGAAGAAGAAGAAGAAGAAGAAGTTGGAAGGGACCTTGGAGGTCATCTAGTCCAATCCCCTGCTCAGGCAGGAAATTTTTACACCAATAGTTATGCTGACTGGTTAGAAATAGAGACTCAATTAAAATATGCAAAACAGAAACATTTTGAATTTGCAAATAAACCAAGGAAGTGGTTATTGTCTAAACTGAGAAAGGGAAAAGAAAGGAAAATGATTTGAAAGATTCAGGAGGTGATGCAGTTTTAACAGATAATATGAGCATTCAGAAATCTTTCCATTCTTTTTTTATTCAAATTTATATAAGACAAGAAATTCTTTTGGGGAAAAAACCATGAGTATTTGGGGAAAAAAATTAACAAAGCTCTCATGATATCACAAATTATGAAGAGCCCTATAACAACTTTTGAAATGTCAGACACATTGAAAAAAGATGAAAATAGATAAAGTGCTGGGCCCAGATATATTGCCAAGTTTATACTATAAATGCTTTGAAGATTGCTTTTGTTGCCACTTAAAAGTGTGGTGCATTGTATCTTGCAACACTGCTCTTCTAGAATCTTGGAAAGAGGCCAAGGTTGCTTTATTGTCAAAGGAAGGATAAGACCTAACTTTAGCTAAGAATTGTAAACCAATTTCCTTGTTGAATGACTATAAAATATTTGCAGCAATATTGGCTGACAGACTAAAGAAGATGTTACATGATTATTTCCATGAGGATCACTGTGTTTTACTTTTTACCCATTGACAATTTAGAGATAATGTGAAAATTGTATTGGATCTGAAAGAAGATCTACAATAACCTAATGGTAATCAAGAGTCATTGATCGTTATAGATGTAGGGAAAGCTTTTAATAATTTGAATTAGTCTTTCATGTTTAAAGTTTTGAAACATATGGATTTGAGAGTGAATTTTATACAAGGGGTTAAATAAATATATAAATCCAGAAGGCACATATTATTGCAAATGATGATTTAACTAAGCCATATAAAATATAGAGGGGAACCAGTATGTCTCTTGTCCCAACTGTTTTTATTTTAGTTTCAAAAATGTTGAACAGAGATTTTAAACAGGATAAGAAAATAGTGAGCTTGAAAATTAAAAAAAAGAAACTTATAAATTGGGGGCCTTTCCTGACAACCTAATTTTGATTCTACAAGATCTAACAATTATATTTATTTTTATTTATTTACATATCATATTTAGAAACTGCCCATCTCCCTCAAAGAGTGACTCTGGGTGGTGTACAAATAGACATAACACCTCCCTACGTGCACATTCTAGCAGAATGGGCATGCTACAAAACCCATCAACCAAAGCAAGGACTAAAGGATGGGCTTTTTCCACAGTGGCTCCTGCTGTATGGAACACCCTCCCTTTGGAGAGCAGAATGGCCCCAACTCCATTAGCCTTTTGTAAGGTCCTAAAAACCTATCTATGTTTCAATGCCTAGGGTGTTGAACATGTTAAGGGCCCTGTTCTGTGGCTGTATTGCTAACAGACAAAGTATCTCAGTTGCTGTTTGTTTTGGATATTTCTCTTACTTTAAAATGTTTTTGGTAATAAAATATTATTTGAATAGTTGGTCACCAAGAGTCATTGACCTGAGATGAGTGGCTATAGAAATTGAATGAATAATAAAAACAGTTAAAAAGAAGAATAAAATTATTAAAATTCAAAATTTAATAAGGCAGGGAAGGGGCCTGGAACTGAATATTTAATGAAGAAGTTACCAGTTTCTAAGTAAATAAATAAAAACAAAGATATTTGTTAAGAGTACTTATAAGGGGAAATAAGAAATCAAACACTTATCTGTTCCTTGCTACTTTCATTTATTAGTCCTACTTTGATCATTTCCTGGAATTGACATTTCACAGTTTTGTCTACCCTAGCACGCTATTGCGTATCTATGTGTGTGTGTTTTCAAATGGACTATATGCACTTCATTACACTAAATAGTCATTCATTAAGCTCAATATGTACAAAATGAAGCAGGGCACAGGCTGATAGAATTTTGTCAAGAGAATACGATGGTCATAGCAAACACTCTTTTCCAACAACCCAAGAGACGGCTCTACACATGGACATCACCAGATGGTCAACACAGAAATCAGATTGACTATATGCTCTGCAGCCAAAGATGGAGAAGCTCTACACAGTCAGTAAAAACAAGACCAGGAGCTGACTGTGGCTCAGACCATGAGCTTCTCCTTGCAAAGTTTAGGCTTAAACTGAAGAAAGTAGGGAAAAGCACTAGGCCACTCAGATATGAATTAAATCATATCCCTGTTGAATATACAGTAGAGGTGACAAATAGATTTAAGGAATTAGATCTGATAGACAGAGTGCCTGAAGAACTATGGACAGAGGTTCGCGACATTGTACAACAGGTAGCAACCAAAACCATCCCAAAGAAAAAGAAATGCAAGAAAGCAAAATGGCTGTCTGAGGAAGCTTTGCAAATAGCTGAGGGAAGGAGGGAAGCGAAAGGCAAGGGAGAAAAACATAGATATGCCCAATTGAATGCAGAATTCCAGAGAATAGCTAGAAGAGATAAGAATGCCTTCTTAAATGAACAGTGAAAAGAAATAGAAGAAAACAATAGAATAGGGAGGACCAGAGATCTTTTCAAGAAAATTGGAGAGATGAAGGGAACGTTTAATGCAAAAATGGGCATGATAAAGGACCAAAATGGCAGGGACCTAACAGAGGCAGAAGAGATTAAGAAGAGGTGGAAAAATTACACAGAAGAACTATACAAGAATGAGCTTAACGTCCCAGATAATCACAATGAGGTGGTCACTGACCTCGAGCCAGACATCCTAGAATGTGAAGTGAAGTGGGCCTTAGAAAAGCTGAGCAACAACAAAGCTAGTGGAGGTGACAGTATTCCAGCTGAGCTATTCAAAATCTTAAAAGACGATGCAGTAAAAGTGCTACACTCAATTTGCCAGCAAATTTGGAAAACTCAACAGTGGCCACAGGATTGGAAAAGATCAGTTTACATTCCAATTCCAAAGAAAGGCAGTGCCAAAGAATGTTCAAACTATCGCACCATTGCACTCATTTCTCATGCTAGTAAAGTCATGCTTAAAATCCTACAAGCTAGACTTCAGCAGTATGTGGATCGAGAACTACCAGAAGTACAGGCAGGATTTCGAAGAGGCAGAGGAACTAGAGATCAAATTGCCAACATACGCTGGATCATGGAGAAAGCTAGGGAGTTCCAGAAAAACATCTACTTCTGCTTCATTGACTATGCTAAAGCCTTTGATTGTGTGGATCATAACAAACTGTGGCAAGTTCTTAAAGAGATGGGAGTACCAGACCATCTTATTTGTCTCTTAAGAAACCTATATGTGGGTCAAGAAGCAACAGTGAGAACTGGACACGGAACCACTGATTGGTTCAAAATTGGGAAAGGAGTCCAACAAGGCTGTATACTGTTGCCTTGCCTATTTAACTTATATGCAGAGCACATCATGAGAAAGGCAGGGCTAGATGAATCAAAAGTTGGAATTAAGATTGCTGGAAGAAATATCAACAACCTAAGATATGCAGATGATACCACTCTAATGGCAGAAAGTGAAGAGGAACTGAAGAGTCTCTTGTTGCGGGTGAAGAAGGAGAGTGCAAAACTTGGGTTGAAACTTAACATTAAGAAAACCAAGATCATGGCATCTGGCCCTCTCAATTCCTGGCAAATAGATGGGGAAGAAATGGAGGTAGTGACAGATTTTATTTTCCTGGGCTCCAAGATCACTGCAGATGGGGACTGTAGCCAAGAAATTAAAAGACGCTTGCTCCTGGGGAGGAAAGCCATGGCAAATCTAGACAGCACACTAAAAAGCAGAGACATCACCCTGTCAACAAAAGTGCGTATAGTCAAGGCTATGGTCTTCCCAGTTGCAATGTAAGGCAGTGAAAGTTGGACCATAAGAAAGGCTGAGTGCCAAAGAATTGAGGCCTTTGAACTCTGGTGCTGGAGAAGACTCCTGCGAGTCCCTTGGACTGCAAGGCGATCAAACAGGTCAGTCCTAGAGGAGATCAATCCTGACTGCTCTTTAGAAGGCCAGATCCTGAAGCTAAAACTCAAATACTTTGGCCACCTAATGAGAAGGAAGGACTCACTGGAGAAGAGCCTAATGCTGGGAAAGATCGAGGGCAATAGAAGAAGGGGACGACAGAGAATGAGGTGGCTGGATGGAGTCACTGAAGCAGTAGGCGTGAGCTTAAATGGACTCCAGATGATGGTAGAGGACAGGAAGGCCTGGAGGAATGTTGTCCATAGGGTCGCGATGGGTCGGACACGACTTCGCAGCTAACAACAACAAAGCTCAATATTCCAATCATTTGAAAAAGTTATTTGCTAGATAAATCTACAAGGAAGTCATATTTTTTATTTATCTGGTACAAGTAGTCCTTTGTTTCCATATGTTCAAAATACCCTTCCAACAGAAGCCTGATAGTTGTTCTAAACTTGGAAGATACCATTCACATTATGGACCACAATCCAAGGAAGCTTCAAGCACTCAGTCACCTAAGGCTGTTCCAACCATCATTCAACCAGAAACAGCTGAAGCTACTGTCAGAGGATGAGGAATTGAAGCCAGAAAGACCACCCAGTACCAGACCTTGCTATATGCAATAGACAACAGAACAACAGTGTTCATAATGTCTCCTTGCATGTTCCTAGCTTTGACAGCATGGGCACTATTTAAGAGCTTCCAAGAGATTTGGGTCTGTTGAAATTGTACATATGCCCACACACCTTGCTTGTGCTGCTTGCAATTTTCACATCCAGAATAAAGTAGCTCTTACAACTGAATACCTATGTGTATGTCAGGCCTGGGGCAAGACAGTTCCTATTATGAAATTAAGACTCCACTTCTGAGGCTAGTCTCTGTGAGCGCTCTCTTTCCCTTCTATGAGAAATCAAATTACATTTTTTTGTTTTGTTTTGTTTTTCTCCACAAGATGGCGGTGCGTTCACACGCAGCAGCTCTGAGCTCCCGGTACTGGTGTGTGGTGATTGGATTAATGTGCATATGGATGAATGTGCACAGTGTAGTGCAAGGGGCTAAAATAGCCTACACACGTATAGAGCTGTTAAACATCGAGCTTGCAAGGCAATCTGAAATTACTAGTGATTTTCAGCAGTCACATAACATACCGAACTGCATAGTGAGGCCTCCAGGATCTCCATGGATTGTCTTCAGGCAGGGGAGGAGACGATGTAAGCGAAAGAGAAAGGAGTAAAAGCAAAAACGTGGCTGCAGAGCTGGGATTCTGATTCGACTTCAAAAGCAGCCTTTTAGACCAATATTGCCGAGTCTTTTTTTGAGCAATGCCAGATCTCTCGTCCATAAAATTGACGAATTACAGCTGCAGTTAGCAGCAAGCAGGCTTCTCCGTGAATGTTGTGTGATGGTTGTCACGGAGACCTGGCTACATTCAGAGATACCGAATGCAGCTGTGGAGTTGATATGCGGAGTCATTCACCACTCTGACAGAGATACAGGCTCCGGAAAGAGTAAAGGAGGAGGACTGTGTGTGTATATACACTGTGAGTGGTGTGTTAACAGCAGATTGGTATACACATATTGTTCCCCAGATGTGGAACTGATGACTGTTATATGTAGGCCTTTCTATCTGCCTAGAGAAATTACTATGGTAATTATTATAGCTGTTTATGTTCCACCTGATGCCAATGTCAACATGGCACTTTCTAAGCTGTATGATGTCATCACCAGGCAGCAGCAAACTCACCCAGAGGGTGCTCTTGTCGTGGCTTGGGACTTCAATCAAGCTTGTCTGAAGACAGTTCTCCCCAAGTTTGTACAGTATGTGCAAGTTTCTACCAGAGGGAAGAGCACTTTGGACCATGTGTATTGCAATCTGAAACAGGCATACAGAGCTTTCCCTCTTCACCACCTGGGTACATCCGACCATCTTTCACTCCTGTTGTGCCCAAAGTATGTTCCTCTCAGGAAAAGGACTCAGGCAGTCACAAAAAGGGTCAGAACCTGGCCAGTGGGTGCTCTCAGTCAGCTGCAGGACTGCTTTGAAACCACTGACTGGAGTGTATTTGAAGAACAAGATCTAAATTCATATACAGATGCCGTACTTTCTTATATTAGAACATGCACTGATAGTGTAACAATGGATAAGTGCATTAGAGTTTACAGGAACTGTAAACCCTGGATGACTGCAGAGATAGGAACACTCCTGAGAGCACAGGATTCTGCGTTTAAGGCAGGGGACAGGGACGCATACAGAGAGGCCAGGGCAAATCTCAGAAGAGGCATTAGGATGGCAAAACAACAATACAAACAAAAGGTGGAGAACCACTTAGCAGATAACGATCCGAGGCAAGTATGGCAGGGACTGCAGCACTTGACCAAATATAAGGGCAGCATGAGGAGCATGGCAAACACCGATGCCTCACTGGCTGAGGAGCTGAATATCTTCTTCGCCCGCTACGAGGTTAAAAGACCAGACCCCGTAGCCTCTGCTGGCCAGCCTTCTGACTCTCAGCCACTCACCCTGTGTGAACACCAAGTGAGAGCTGTATTGAAGGCTGTGAATCCCAGCAAAGCCGCAGGCCCAGACTGCTGGGGATAGTGGTCAGGAATTGTGCTGACCAATTAGCAGGGGTCCTGACAAGGATTTTTAACATCTCCTTGCAAACGGCATGTGTACCATCATGCTTGAAAGCAGCTACCATTGTCCCAGTCCCCAAGAAAACTGCAGTTGAGTGCCTGAATGACTACAGACCTATTGCATTAACGTCTGTAGTCATGAAATGCTTCGAAAGATTGGTTCTCCAACATCTTAGGACATGCCTCCCACTGGACTTTGATAAACATCAATTTGCCTACAGGGGAAATAGGTCGACAGACGATGCCATAGCTACTGCTTTACACTCTGTAGCAAGTCATCTCGAGAAACCTGGAAGTTACGTCAGGATGCTTTTTGTTCACTATAGCTCAGCTTTCAACACATTTTGCAGAGCATTCTCATCGAGAAGCTGACTGACTTGAAATTCTCCCCCGCCATCTGTGATTGCATTCAAGACTTTCTTAGGGACCGGTTACAAACAGTGAGGGTCAGGTCTGCTTTGTCCACCTCCCTGAAGCTTTGCACCGGCACGCCACAGGGCTGTGTGCTTAGCCCCTACCTGTACTCTTTATACACATATGATTGTGTATTATCTGACCCATCCACTGCGATAATCAAGTTTGCAGATGATACAACTATGGTGGGTCTTATTACAGGTGGGGAAGAGACAGCATACAGGGCGGAGGTACAAAAACTATCCATATGGTGTAGTAACAACAACTTGCACCTAAACATCGGCAAGATGAAAGAGATGGTGTTAGACTTGCAGATAAAAAAGGAGGAACATGCCCCACTTTACATCAGGCAGGACTGTGTGGAGAGAGTTTCCTCCTTTAAATTTCTGGGAGTCTACCTCTGTGAAGATCTGACCTGGAAAGTTAACACAACCCAGGTGGCTAGAAAGGCCCAACAGAGGCTTCACTTTCTTAGGGTCTTGCGGAAGAACAGGGTAGAACAACGGCTTATGACCCGCTTTTACCGGTCTACTATAGAGAGCGTCATCTCGTATGGTATTGTGGCCGCGGACAGGAAAGTATTACAGAGGGTAGTGAGCACAGCACAAGACATTGTGGGCTGTTCCCTGACACCACTGGATGACATCGCCAGGGCTCGTTGCCTTGGAAGAGTGAGGAAAATGCTCAGGGATGACTCACACCCTGGACGGTATCTCTTTACTCTCCTACCTTCAGGTAGGAGATATAGGAGTATAGCCAGCCATACCAACAGGCTGAAAAACAGCTTTTATCCGTGGGCTGTTAGGCTTTTGAATGGGATATAATCTCTGTGAACTTATGCAGAATTGACTTGGGAGGCCGGTGTGTGGTGTAGTTGGATCACATGGTGTGGTAGGATGGAGGGTTTGTTGTCACTGTGTGTTGGGGGGAGGGAGCATGGGGGGAGGCTCAGCTAATCTCAATGTACACATGTGCTTTGACAATAAAGGTTTATTATTTATTACGTTGTATTCCCAGCTTCTCCTTACCAGTAAAATTAGTGCAAAGCATTTGTTTCTGTTTCTATGTGTATATTTCAATAGCTAGTTAGCAGATATGGCTGAATGCAGGCTGTCACTAGGTCAGCACAACTTAGGTGACACCTGAAGATACTTATAGGAAACCCTACTGTCACATTGAGGCTAATGGTCATTCATTCATTCATTCATTCAATTTCTATAGCCACCCATCTCAGTCGATGATTCTGGGCAGCTTTCAATTCAGAAAATACATTACAATTAAAAATACTAAAAACATTTTAAAACAACAAAAATACTAAAAACATATCAGTTAAAGATACTGTTATATTTTCGGTTCTTAGGCATTAAGCGAGACAAGGTGTTGAAACAACAAGAAGTTTATTTAACACAGAACAGAACAGAAGCAAGCCAATGGCTGCTGTGCAGCTATTTATATGGTTGGCCTCTAGGTGGTGACCATCAGTTTCCTGCCCCAAACCTAATTATCAGCCTGGAGACAGCAAGTCTGGCTCTGTAACAGCAACTGTTACATAACACATAAAAGTAGGTCAGACATTAAGCAAGTAGTCAGACATTAAGCAAGTGATTTTAACAGAAATGGCCAATACATTACACCCCTTCCCCCTAGATAGCTCAAACTCTCAATTGTTTGACATAATCTTTCAGATAATTAGGTGGTCTTCTTGACTGTTCAGAACATCTAGGGGTTACAGGGCTCTCCCAGTCTACCTGCTTGCCTGCCAGGCTGGGTAGACCAGGGCTCGGAGGTCAGTGGAGTCATAGTGACTCGAGTCCCTTTGGCTGGCCAGTCCCGGTCGGCCCAAACCAAAGTCAAATTGTGCAGCGAAGTCTGTAGGGCTGTCTCTCAGTGCAGTTTGCTGGTCCTGATCAATAGCTACAGCCTGTGTGTCCAGGGGAGACTCTTTTATGGCCATCCCCCCTTCACCTTGAGCAAGAGCTCTTTCAGAGCATGCAGGTTGCTCTGTTGGACTGCTGTCATGCAGGCCCTGTGTTCAGCCCTCTTGGGAGTCCTGAGCCAGTGACTGATCTGCTAGCCGCTGATGCAGCTGATCAATGTGCCAGCGAATGACTCGCCCATCTTCCAGGACCACCTCATAGGAGAGTGGTCCTGACACCTTAACAACCTTTGCTCCCACCCACAAAGCCCGTTACCCGTAATTCTGGGTCCAAACCCGGTCCTCCACTTGTAAGATTCTTGGAGTCTTTGGCTGTACAGTGTCTGAGGCAACTCTGTCAGGCTGCAGCCTGTCCAGTTTGATGATCAAACGCCTGCCCCAATGAAGCTCGGATGGGCTCTTGCCCATGGTGGTGCAGGGTGTTGTGTGCTGGCAAAGTACAAAATCATGCAGTCTGTGGTGCCAATCCCCAGTGACAATTCATTTCAGGGATTCCTTGGTTGTGCAGACCATGCGTTCCACTTGACCGTTCAACAAGTGAAAGGGAGCTGACGTGGCGTGCCTTATGAGATTTGCTCTGAGGAAGGCCTGGAATTCTGAAGCAGTGAACTGAGACCCGTTGTTGGAGACTAAGACATCTGGAATCCCATGTGTTGCAAATATTCTGCGCAGCACCTGGATGGTCCTAGCAGTAGTCATAGTTGAAATTAGTACAACCTCTAACCATTTAGAGTGGCTGTCAACCACTATTAAAAACAGCTGTCTCTGAAAGGGCGCGGCAAAGTCAAGTCCAAGAGCCTTGGTGGAGCAGTGGGCTAATGCCTCCTTAAGTAACACCAGCTGCCTGCAATTAGTGCAGGTTCGCATCCCACCAGGCTCAAGGTTGACTCAGCCTTCCATCCTTCCGAGGTAGGTAAAATGAGGACCCAGATTGTTGGGGGCAATTAAGCTGACTTTGTAATAATGCCGCTTGGGGTGTGTGTGAAAGCCCTAATAAGCAGGCATATACATAGAATGAAGGCTACTGCTAAGCTTGTAAGCCGCCCTGAGTCTTCGGAGAAGGGCGGGATATAAATGGCATTAAAATAAATAAAAATAAATAAATAAATAAATGTGGATTCTTGACCATGGAGTGTGAGTGTCCTCCCATTGGTAGACAGGGGCCTGTGGCATCTCCGGTCTGGATTGTTGGCACGGGTAGCACCCATGTACTTGGGCCTCGATAGCTTTATCAAGCCCAGTCCACCAAAGGTAGCTCCTCACCAGTGCCTTCATCCAGAGTATTCCCAGATGACCTTCATGCAGAGACTCAAGAACTCTGGGCCTTAACTAGCTGGGGACTATGACTCTACTTCCCCAAAGAATGAACCCTTTATGAGCTGAAAGCTCATCTTTCCTCAAGAAAAAACTTTGAAATTCTGGCCCTGGACATTTGTCCACCCATCCTGTGTGAACCCAAGTTAGCATGTGGCTAAGTGTTTTGTCAGCTGCTATATCAACAGCTACGTCTCCAGCATGGAGAGGAGACTCTGGCAAGTCCTGTATAGCTAAGATGTATGTAGCCGGAGCCTGATCTGGCTCCACGTGTGGCAAGGGCAATCTGCTAAGGCCATCTGCATGGCCCATTTCTTTGTCCGGTTTGTGAATCAGCCTGTAGCTGTAGCCTGAAAGGAAGATAGACCACCTCAACATTCGAGGAGACAGAATCTGAGGTCTGCCTGTTCATAGAAGTGGCCCCCAATGGCTAACAATGGTTTGGGTGGCTGCCATGGCCTTGTCCAATGGCAGCTGTTGATAGCCCTGCGCCAAATCTAATTTAGCGAACATGCGCCTCCCTGCAAAGATGCCAAAATCCCCTGACAACTGGCACCGGGTATGCATGCTGTTGAAGTACCTGGTTAATAGTGCACTTATAGTCAGCATATATCCATATTTCTCCAATGGCCTTAAGTGGTGTTACTATGGGGGTCTCCCATACCCCACTATCTATGGGCTGCAATACCTCCTGACTGAACAGTTTATCCAGCTCTGCATTGATTTTGGGCTTTAAAGTCGACGAGGGTTGACCTGGATTGGCATTACCAGGGTATCAAGCTTGAAAGCTATTGGAGGGCCCTTGTACTCTCCTAGGTTTGAACTGAAAACATCCACAAACTCTTGGCAGACTGAAGACAAGTCTGCCGCCTGTGTTTGGTGAATGCTGGTTACTTGGATGCCCAATGCATCAAACCAATCGAGCCCTATGATGCTCGTGCATTGGCCTTCCACCACGACAACATCTAGTGGGCCTGCAAACCTCTTGAAATTCACCAGAAGTGTGGCTTCGCCCTTGACCACCACTTGAGAGTTTTGGAAGTCTGTGAGCAAAGGTTAGATGGCCCTCTGTTGCTGCAGTTGCAAACGTGCCAGAAAGTTCCTATGGAGATGATGGACAGGCAGAGCCTGTGTCTAGTTCCATTTTGCATGGAACTCCCTGAAGCTTGACCTGAAGTTGAAGCTTCTGTTTAAGTGGGCAGTGAGCACCAGTGTGAAACACACTCCTCCTGTATTATATGTATATAGTTCATTAAGCAGTTCATTCTTAAGGTAAAAGCGTTTGACAGCCGGCCATGAGGTAAAGCGTTTGACAGCCGAACACGAGGGAGTTTTGACAGCTGTCAAAACTCCCGACTTACGCAGGCGCACTAGTTTGACAGCTCTCAGCTGTCAAAGCAAGCCGCCAGCACGAGGAACTGAACTGTCAGGCGTTCCGCAGATCTGATTGGAGCGGAAGCAAAGCGGGAAAAAGACCGGCCGGTGATTGGACCAGACGACCGGCGCCAGACTATAAAAAGCCGAAAGGCTCCTGTTATTGTTCGCTCTGTTCTAATAAATCTGTTAAGATTACCAGCTGTCTTGAGTGGTCTGTTCCAGCCACTTCACTGGCGACGAAGGTGGGATCCGCTTCCAGAGCTGAAGTCATGGCCAGGAAGAGTCCTCGGCCGACAGAGCTAGTCACTGGAAGTTTTAACTTCCACAGCGAAGCGGACCACCGAGCCCAGACAGCATGGCAAATTTCGGACGAGTGAGGGAATTCGACACTCGCCACCCCGAGCGATGGGAGTCGCATCTGGGGCAGGTCGAGGGGTTCCTCCTCGTCAGCAAAATTACAGATGACAGAGCCAAAGCAGCAGCACTTCTATACATCAGCGGTCCACCCGTCTACGATGCTGCTGTCGGGCTATTCAGCCCCGTGCCGATCAGAGAGGTTCCATATTCCGAACTCGTCGACCGGCTCAGCAAGCACTACATGCCGGCCCGTTCAGAACTGTACTGGCGGGTACAGTTCGCCCAGCGAAGGCAGCGGCCGGATGAAGCCGCAAACAACTTCATCGCGGGAGTCCGGCACGCTGCGTGGAGCTGCAACTTCCCAGACTTAGAAGACCGGATCCGGGACCAAGTGGTCATCGGCCTGAGAGACGAACGCCTCAAGAAAAAAATCACGTCAAAACCCGAGTTGACACTCGCCCAGGTCTCCCGGGAGATCTTGGCGTATGAAGATAACCACAAGAAGTCCCTCAACCGAACAGCAATGGAACCCCAAGGCAGCGTCCATCAGGACGAAGCGTCTTTCAGCGACGACGAGTCCATAGACCTGACAGACACCGACGCGATACAACGCCGAATGGAGAAAAGGCAAAATAGACGAAGTGACAACAACGATCGTCCCAACCCAAGAAACTTCACCTCAGCTCAGAGAGAACAACGAAACTCCTGCGCCAGCTGCGGGGGCAACCATGCCCGGGCAAATTGCCGTTTCCGGAGCGCTAAATGCCATAATTGTGGCAAGACCGGCCACATTAAACCCGTCTGCAGAGGCCGTCCCCGCGACAACCTGCATGAAGTGGAGGCTACCCCCCCAGGTACGATCACCCACCGAGCCAGTAAGGGAAAGCCCCCAGAGGTATTAGTGGAGACAGTTGATGAGGTGCACAATTTGAGCCCTAAGGTAAAAATTAAAACTAAGCTGCAGGGAGTTTATTGTGACATGGAGGTGGACTCAGGTTCAGCGGTAACCCTAATCTCGTTTAAGACGTTTAGGGAAATCTGCAGGCGCAGTAAAAAAACAATACCGTTAGAAAACCCACAGGTTCAGTTAGCAGACTACCAGAAAACACCGATCCAACTCAAGGGCAAGGCTAGGGTCTGGGTGGAGTACAAAAAGTTCAAGGGACCTCTAGAAGTAATAGTCACCCAAGGGAATCGCACTAATCTAATAGGGTTAAACTGGTTCAGCCCCTTAGGAATCGCCATTACCGGCGTCAATGCGGTACAAACTTCAAACCTCGAGGCCGTCTGCAGAAAATATGCAGACGTTTTCGACGGTTCCTTAGGCAAATATACAGGCCCTCCCATTGCCCTTAACTTAAACCCCGCCATACAACCTATCAAAATTAGGGCCAGGAGGGTCCCCTTCGCTCTCAAACAAAAAATTGAGGACGAACTGGAACGCCTTGTCAAGCTGGGAGTGTTAGAACCTACTGACGGGGGCAGTTGGGAAACCCCCATCGTAACACCAGTAAAACCTAACGGGCAAATTAGAATATGCGCGGACTATAAGGGGACCCTAAACTTAGCGCTCAATGCCCACTCTTACCCCATTCCAGCAGTAAGGGACGTCCTAGCTTCTATTCGCTCCGGCGCCATTTTTGCGAAATTAGACCTCACGCAGGCGTATTTGCAATTGCCTGTGACCGATGACACCGCGGTCGCCCAGACAATTGTCACACACCGCGGAGCATTTAAAGTGACAAGACTGCAATTTGGTATTTCGACCGCCCCAGGCATATTCCAAAGCATTATGGAAAAAACATTAAAAGGAATTCCCGGGGTCTCCCCTTACTTTGACGATGTACTCATCGCCGGAGAAACAGAAGCCATTCTAGCTGACAGGCTGTCAGCTGTACTAGAGCGATTTAGAACTGCCGGATTTAAACTAAAAAGAGAAAAGTGCTCTATAGGAGTTCCCTCTACGGAATTCCTCGGGTACAAAATTGACGCCCAGGGCATCCACCCTACAAACGACAAACTAAAAGCCATTCAAGCAGCCCCCAGCCCCAAAAACAAACAGGAACTACAGGCGTTTTTAGGACTATTAAATTTTTATCACGCCTTCCTTCCCCACAAGGCTACTATTGCAGAGCCGCTTCATAGGTTATTAGACAAGGGGAACCCCTGGACCTGGACAAAAGTGCATGAAAATAGTTTTCAGTCACTTAAGAGCATCATTTGTAAAAGCTCCACTATCACCTTATTCCAGGAGGACGCCCCTGTCTGCATCGCTTGCGATGCGTCCCCATATGGAATAGGAGCCGTCTTGAGCCACCTGGACCAGGACGACAACCAAAGACCCATCGCATTTTATTCCCGGACCCTGACTAAAACAGAAAGAAATTACGCTCAAATTGATAGGGAAGCTCTAGCCATCGTCGCCGGGGTTAAAAAATTTCATGACTATCTGTATGGCAGACCCTTCACTATCTTCACAGACCACAAACCCCTATTAGGCATATTTACCTGGGACAAAACAACCCCACAAATATTATCCCCTAGAATCCTGCGCTGGTCAACCTTTTTATCAGCATACTCCTACAAATTAGTATACAAGCCAGGCAGGGAACTAGGACATGCAGACTGTCTAAGCAGGCTCCCTATACAACGCCACGACCCAGACCCAGCCCCCGCTGGCAACATATTGGCTATCAATGAATTACCAGAATGCCCCCTGACAGCAAAAATCATTGCTGTCAACTCCGCTAAGGATAAAACTCTCAGCAGGGTCCTGCAATGGGTCACAACAGGATGGCCACACAAATGCCCAGAGGAAACGTTCCGCCCCTTTTTTTCCAAACAACTAGAACTAACCTCTCACTTAGGCTGCCTGCTATGGGGAAATAGAGTGGTGATACCACACATAAACATACAGCAAACATTAAAAACCCTCCACGAGGGGCACCCGGGGATGGTGAAAATGAAGCTACTTGCAAGAAGTTATGTATGGTGGCCAGGGATTGATAAGGACATAGAACAACACGTAGGGGGATGCTATACTTGCCAACTAACGAGAAGCGAACCACCCCACACCCCAGTCCATAAATGGGAAACAACAAAAAACCCATGGTCCCGTATCCACCTAGATTTTGCGGGACCAATCCGAGGGCAGAATTTCTTAATAATTGTTGATAGTTTTTCTAAATGGCTCGAGGTGATACCCCTAAATAAAATAACAACATACTCCACTATACAAGCACTTAGAAAAGTTTTCGCAACACATGGCCTCCCAGACGTCATAGTTTCTGATAACGGCCCACAATTCACCTCTCGTGAATTTCAGATGTTCGCTTCGAGGAACTGTATTAGACTGGTGACGTCAGCGCCATTCCACCCATCGACTAATGGTATGGCAGAAGTAATGGTGAGGTCAACAAAAGAGGCACTTAATAAATTTATAAAAGGGAACTGGCACCGACGACTCAGCCAATTCCTCCTAGCCCAACACACCACACCTGGCACCACCACCGGAAAATCACCAGCTGAGCTACGATGGGGCAGGAGGCTAATAACGAGATTAGACAGACTGCACCCTGATAGAACTCCTAACGACCAAGAACTTCCAACATCTCCACCACGAACCTTCTCTCCTGGCCAAACGATCTGGGCACGAAATTACACCGGCAACCAAAAATGGATCCAAGGGGTCATAATAAAACAAACCGGACCCGTCTCATACTTAATTCATTCAGACACACAAGGGCAACTACGGCGACACCTCGACCAACTACGAATTCGTAACCCACAAAACACACCCCCACCATCTCAACATCCCCTCTTACCCCCCTTCATACCAAGCACGCCGCCCCCCGAAGAGGCACAGCCACAACAACCGCAGGAAGAAGGAGAACTCGGTCATGAGACTCCCCCGCGACGGTCCAGCCGATTGAGGAAACCACCGGCTTACTTACAGGACTATGAATGGGGAGGAAGCAACAAACAAAAACACGGGGGTGGAAACGATCCAGGGGAAGGGTAAGGGGTGTATTATATGTATATAGTTCATTAAGCAGTTCATTCTTAAGGTAAAAGCGTTTGACAGCCGGCCATGAGGTAAAGCGTTTGACAGCCGAACACGAGGGAGTTTTGACAGCTGTCAAAACTCCCGACTTACGCAGGCGCACTAGTTTGACAGCTCTCAGCTGTCAAAGCAAGCCACCAGCACGAGGAACTGAACTGTCAGGCGTTCCGCAGATCTGATTGGAGCGGAAGCAAAGCGGGAAAAAGACCGGCCGGTGATTGGACCAGACGACCGGCGCCAGACTATAAAAAGCCGAAAGGCTCCTGTTATTGTTCGCTCTGTTCTAATAAATCTGTTAAGATTACCAGCTGTCTTGAGTGGTCTGTTCCAGCCACTTCACCTCCTGCTGGAGCAGAAGCCTACTTGGTGTTGCCCAGAGCCCTGGTACCTCTCCTGAATGAGTCTTCCCACTGATGGTCCCTCTGGCGACCTCGGCAGACGGTGGCAATGTAGCCTGGTTTGCCACGCTGTTCGGAAATGGCATTCTGCGCATTGATGGCGGCCTCCTCAGCCCATGCATCTAAGGAACAGAGCTGCCTTCTCAACTGGTCATGGTCCCTTCTCCTTGTGCTTCTGTAGCTTGTTGACCTCGTAGTCAGAGCCGGTGTCTTCCATTTATTTGGCATCCTTGTGGTGGACAGCTTCGGTGCTTGGGGTGTGGCTTCATCCACCATGACCTCCTTCAAGGCCTCTTTTAGTGAGAGATCTCCTTGGCAAACAGTTTTTGTTGGAGCTCTCGGTTCCAGAGTCCACAGACTACGTGGTCTCTTAGTCTCTCCTCCAAATCCACGAAATTGCAGAGTTGGGATGCTTGACGAAGAGCGGTGATGAATTATGTGGCCATCTCACTGGGCTATTGCTCTTGCTGCTCAAAAGTGTGCCTCCACACTATGAAGGATAATTTGGGCTCGAAGTGGTCTCAGAGCTTTTTTTTCAAGTCCGCGTAGGTGATGGACTCGAGTGGCATCAGTGCAACCAGGTTCTCGGCAATGTCGAAGGTGGCTGGGCTGCACACGTAGAGGAGGGTCACGGCCTTCAGTCTGTCTTTGCTGACCTGGTTGGTGCGGAGGTAATTTTTGATGTGGGAAATGTAGTCGCCCATCTCTCTGGGTGTGTACAGTTGAACTCTTTGAGTTTCCCCACTTTCTTCATGGTGAGTTGCTTGCATTTCTTGTTGATCCTGTTGCCTTGTGCTGCTGGCTTCTGCATAGGCCATAGGATGGATCCTTAGGGTGAGGTAGTTTCCAGCGTGTCTTGCTGGCAGACTGGGGGGGGACACAGTCCCTGCCAGGGTCTGTGCTGGCCTCACCCCCTAGTGACTGCAGACTCTTCCGATGAAGCAGCACATCCCACCCTCATCACCATTGTTAAATTTTTCGTTCTTAGGCATTAAGCAAGATGAGGTGTTGAAACAGCAACAAGTTTATTAACTCAGAACAGAACAGAAGCAAGCCAATGGCTCCTGTGCAGCTATTTATATGGTTGGCCTCTAGGCATCGACCAATAGGTTTAAAGTAGCAGTTTCCCACCCCAAACCTAATTATCAGCCTGGAGACAGCAAGTATGGCTCAGTAACAGCAACCATTACATAACACATAAAAGTAGGTCAGACATTAAGCAAGTGATCAGACATTAAGCAAGTGAACACATAAAAGTAGGTCAGACATTAAGCAAGTGATCATACATTAAGCAAATGATTTTAACAGAAATGGCCAATATATTACAGATACATTAACTGATACAATGTTGCTAAGAATCAAACCAAAGACCTTCCTATGTGCAAAACACATCCTCTTCTGCTGTGCTGAAGATTTGAAAACTCAGTTCTGGCTGCCACACTGGATCCCTCATCTTCCATCTCATAGCACTGCAGGATGTGTCTGTGCTGCCAATGGTCACAGTCCATTGCCATATTCCTGGGAAACTGGCAATCTGCACATGCTCATTTTCATCATAAACCAGCCACTTATGACAGCTAGCAACTCTAAATCTCAGAAGGGTGCTTGACTCAACAGTGCCATTCAATCTGCAATGAAAAGAATATTATAGTATCTCAAAAGCAACAGATTGTATGTTGAAAACCACATAAAGTTAAGCTATTAACATCATAGTTAAATCATATTTTTCATTACTTTTCAATAAGTATAATTTAATAGCAAAGAGAGTATTATTTGTACTAATGCTCAACAAAAAGCACAAAATGTTACTTTATTTTCAGAGACCATTCTGATTCTAAGCAGATTCAGCTGCAGATGCTGCTTCATTCTGAAACTAAGCTATTCAAGAACTACACAAGTTCCCCTAGAGCGCTATTAACAATAATTAATTGAAGTCTTCTCCTCCTTCCTTCCCTGTTAAAGCTCATATAGATAATGGAGTAGAGACAAAAATAGAGAGGATCCATAGAATTATAAAGGAAATTGGCTCTTACATCAATTAAGAGCATTCCACAGCTGGTTCCTATAATGATATATGTACATTGTTTTATAACTAAGATGTTGGGCGCTCAGCCTAAAGGGGTGGATAATTGAGGGAGCTAAAAGTTCTATCACTGATTATGAATTAGTGGATGGCTAATTACCACACATTAGCCATTATTTCATGCTGTATGAATTTATTACATATAACTTTGTGAAGTATGTTTCTGAACTATTTTAACAAGGAATTAAAAGGTGACGAAACAAATCTGGTACAGTATTTAGATATTTAGATAACTAAACAAATATAAACAATAGTTAGTTGTATTGAAGGAACTCCAAAAGAAGATAAAATACATCAACATCATTCTGAAAATGCAAATAAACCAGTAATAGTTTCAGAATCAACTCAGGAAAGAGAAGGCAAAAAGGACAATAACAGCAATAAAAGGGATTATTTTCTGTATATGGAAACCACAGAACAACGCTCAGAATCTTTTAAGCATAAAATGATCAAAGAATGTTTGAAAACATAATTTGGAGACTCAGAGTTTAAAGAATTAACCATTCATATGTACAAATATTAAGCAGACCAAAGCAACAATGAGAAAAAATAAACTGAAAAGGTACAGGTCCAGCTCAGAACTACAGAAAGTTATAGGAAGAATTGTTGAAACCATTACTAAGGATGATAAACAAAATCCAAGCCACAAAAACAATTTCAAAGATATGGGAAGAAGCTTATATAATTTTGATTTAGAAAGAATAAAATGATCCAAAGAAATCTCAGTCATATAGACTAATTTCTTTAGTCTTCTAAATGCAGTAAGATATCCACCATAATATTAGTTGAATGTCTGAGGAAGTGCAATGTAAATGAAAGCTATCACAATTTACTAAGATACATACTGACAGCTGCAAGAACAAATCTGACACATAATGGAAAAATAAAACTTTTCTGACAATACAATACTGAAACATCAACAGGCTTCGACTCAACCCTGACAAGACTGAGTGGCTGTGCGTACCGGCATCTCGGGATATTCAGGATATTCCATCTCTTTCTATGGGGGATGAGTTATTACCCCCCGTAGATAGGGCTCGCAACTTGGGAGTCCTCCTAGATTCACAGCTTTCTTTAGAAGACCATATAGTAGCTGTGACTAGGGGGGCCTTCGCCCAGGTCTGCCTGGTGCGCCAGTTGTGGCCCTATTTAGACCGGGATGCCTTACGTACAGTCACTCATGTGCTTGTGACCTCTCGTTTGGACTACTGCAACGCTCTCTACATGGGGCTGCCCTTGAAGACCACTCGGAGGCTCCAACTGGTACAGAATGCAGCCGCGAGGGTTGTGTTGGGAGTTTCCCGATACTCCCATGTTACACTTCTGCTCCGTGAGCTGCATTGGCTTCCAGTTGTCTTCCAGGTGAGATTCAAGGTATTGGTAATGACCTACAAAGCCCTACATGGCATGGGTCCGGAATACCTTAGGGAGCACCTGCGGCCGGCGTCAACTTCCCTCCGCCCAATACACTCCCACAGAGAGGGCCTCCTCAGGGTGCCACCAGTCAAAGAATGCCGACTGGTGGCCCCCAGGGGGAGGGCGTTCTCTGTGGGCACGCCGGATTTATGGAACCATCTTCCGGTTGAGCTCCGGATGGCGCCCGACCTCCGCTCCTTCTGGCGTGATCTAAAGACTTACCTCTTCGAACAAGCTGGCCTGGCCTGATGGGATGGGGTTGGGTCTTATTAATGTGTTTTAACCTACTTTTTAAATGTGTTTTAACTTATTGTAAGAATTGTGGGCATTTTGTTTAATCTCTTTTAATTTTTGTATTTTGTCTTTTAACATGTACTGCCCTGTTCACTGCCCTGAGTCCTTCGGGAGAAGGGCAGTATACAAATAAAATTAATAATAATAATAATAATAATAATAATAATAATAATAATAATAATGATAATAATAATAATAATAATAATAATAATAATAATAATAATAATAATAATAATAATGATAATAATGATAATAATAATAATAATAATAATAATAATAATAATAATAATAATAATAATAATAATAATAATAATAATAATATTGGAGAATATGCAGCAATGAGGCAAAACTGATAATATATATCAGGGCTTTTTTTTCTCATAGAACGCTCAGAACGGTGTTCTGGCACCTTTTTTTGCAAAAAAAAAGAAGCTCTGTCTGAAAGCCTATTGCAGGGCTAGGCGATCTTGGCCCTTTTTATGACTCATGGACTTCAGTTCCCAGAAATCTTGAGCCAGCCATGTTGAGGGGAAAGGAAGAGGTTTTCAAGCTGAGCCATGCTGGCTCAGGAATTCTGGGAGTTGAAGTCCTTGAGTCATAAAAGAGCCTGCCCTACAGGAGGACATTAAAGTTATTTAAAGGGTTACTTCTTTGGGAACTAAACTTTTAGAATCTAAAACAGCTAATTAAGAAAAGCCAGCAGGAAAGAACCTCACATTTTTCATCTGCTTCAGTCTTTTGGATGGTAAAATTAGACAACAAAATAATTATTTCCTCTGTTAACATCTCTGCAATGAAATCAAACATTTTTCTCAATGTAATATGTCTAATTTAGCTGATGCTAGAAAAAAATAATAACTTTTGTACAGACTCTTGAAAACTATTTTGAATCTAACCTTCTATTACAACTAAACCACTTTAAATTAAACAATTCTTAAGAATCAAATGTTCTTGGTTTCTCAATGACTGATGAAAATTTGGTAAAGCAAATTAGAAACCAGGGTCCAGTACATATCAAACGGATTTATCTTGCATTGATAGATACTGACTCAGAAACAGAACTTGTTAAAGACTGTATGATAAAATGGGCCCAGAATATCCAAGAAGTTATTACAATGGACACGTGGGAAAAGATCTGGGTGAGGAACGTAAAATTTACACAAGCTCAAAATCTAAGAGAGAACTTTTATAAAATGTTTTATAGATGGCATTTAGATCCTAAAAAGCTTGCAAGTATGTATCCGAATTATCAGCCAAAATGTTGGAGGTGTGGTTGCGAAGATGCAACATATTTTCATATATGGTGGACCTGCAAAAAGGTTAAGGCTTTTTGGATAAAAATTTGGTGGAATATGCAGAAGATCTTCAAGCAAAGGATAAAGTTCTGTCCGCAATTGTTTTTGTTGGGCATAATTACAGATGCTACTGTTGTGGACACTAAGTTGATGTTGAATTTAATTACAGCAGCAAGACTTTTAATAGGTCAATATTGGAAGAAGGAGGAATTGCCGACTATAGAAGAATGGACTTTAAAGGTTTCTGACCTGGCAGAAATGGCAAAGATCTCGGCTTATCTGAAAGATCACTCGCAAGAATGTAATATTATGGAGTGGAAAAAATGGATTGAATATATCCAGAACAAATATGGGACTAAAAAGTTTCATTTAGCATTTGAATAAGTCTTCCTTTCTATTTTTTTTCTTTTTTTTTCCTATATGAAATATTAGTATTACTTGTAGTTATCTTATATGAGCTAGAGAGTGATAGATTTAAGAATTTATTGTTGGTAGCATATGGATGCTTATGATTGTTCTTTGTTTTTATACCCTGTACTTAGCTCTGGGAAGTCGGGGGGGAGAGGGGAAAGGGGGGGAGGGGTAGGGAGGGATAGGTAGGGGAGGGGGAGGGGGGGATTGTTAAAGGTAAAATGTATTTTAAAACTTTTCAATAAAAAAAGAATCAAATGTTCTTAATCTGGACTTTACTTTTACTGTTTGGACTGTTGTGTGTTTTGAAAAATAGATTATTTAGAATCTAGTTATGTTGCACTTCAGTCTTTAAATATGCCCACCTAGCAGTTCGAAAGCACGTAAAAATGCAAGTAGAAAAATAGGGACCACTACGGTGGGAAGGTAACAGCGTTCCGTGCTAGTCATGCCGGCCACATGACCACGGAGACGTCCTCGGACAAGCGCTGGCTCTTCGGCTATGAAACGGAGATGAGCACCGGCCCCTAGAGTCGGAAACGACTAGCACGCATGTGCGGGGGAACCTTTACCTTTACCTTTATATACATAACAATATATGATGTTTTCCATGGTGAGCTTAACATCAATAACAACATTTATTAAAAAGGCTAAAATAATTTCTGGTGGTATTATCTGTACATTAAAATTTTGTTTAGTCACAATCTTTCACTTTTCACATTCTGGAAAAGCAGTGGTCATGTATCCTAGCAAAAGATGTTACATATGTGCATAAGTATAGTCAGTAGCATATGCCATTTTAAAAATATCAGACATGCAAAGAAAGAAAAATAAGTCCAAAACATCTGTATTACATCCAGAAATGCCAACTTTGCAACCAATATTTCTCATCCGTAACTATGGCACCCTAAGGAGACCTGCATACTTGCAAATGCTTCTCTGGGATCAGTAACACAGCAGGGATTGCTTTTTCCTTCCAGTAGCAGATTGCTGGGAAATACAAAACATGGCCTTAAGAATTCCAATGTTTGTTACAAATTTTTCTGGATGTGGTTGGAAAGAGGCCTAGAAATGCCAGCAAAAATACATCACACTTGCTGAACGTGCACATACAACTAATTTTAATCTTCAATTATATGTGATATGCTATCAAGGAAAATGTATAGATATAGCCAGCAGACGTTTAGGGAACCTTTATTTTTCATACACTGTTCGAATTTTGTTTTAATGCCATGGTGATACACAGTCAAATGTAATCAGTCTTTTTTTTAAATCCCAAAGGATCTGTTCATTAAATACAGTGTAACAAAGTTTTGGATGATGGAATTATTTTTTATCTAAGGATAACTAATGATAACAGCTCTTAAATCTGTTATTTTGTTTTATTTTTGCACAAAAAATGTATAATTTGCATTTGCATTCATTTACAAATGGAATATGTTGTTAAAATGTATTGGTGTTGAAATAATTAGTACACACATATACCTAAAACCAGTTTATTGCATTTGGCAATTGTACTAAAAAAAACACTCATTGTCAACCAATATAATTCATTTAATTTGAAATCAAGTGAAAATTTGATTTAAATTATTTTATTAAAACAAATTAATGGCAATTCTTTTATAAGAAGTTGCCTCAAACAAAATGAGTTTGACATGCCTGCTCTAGATAGTTGAATGCTCCAAAATAAATTCTAGACCAGGCCTGTACGTGCAGCCTACCAAGCACCCTTGGACAGAACACAGACTTTTTTTAAAAAAAAAAGTAATAAAATCACCACCACTGCCCTGAAAGTCATGTTGCCTAGTGCCTCCATGGCTTACCATGACCACAAGCTCCAACACTGTAGATGCTCCTCTAGTCACCAAATCATTGATTAGCCCACCAGCATTCCTTTGCAGACCACAAAGATTTTTAATGTATCAGTGTGGGCCTTTCCCTTCTACAAGTTGCACAGACCTCTTTTAGATTTTCCTCTTGCCTTTCTGAGTTAACTCCTTGGTCTGTCCTTGAGCAAGAACTGACTTTGTAGGGAAGCATATTATCATTTGATGTATATTTAACATATGTTCTACCTTTATTTACCAATTATATAATATTTGTATGCAATTTCTATGCACCTGGCGAAGTTTGGGGCAACTTACAATATTTTTAAAATCATAAGATTAAAACATAAAAGCAGGGCTTTTTTTCTCATAGAACGCTCAGAATGGCATTCCGGCACCCTTTTTTGCACAAAAAGAAAAAAGCTTTTGCACAAGCTATGCTACTCCCTCTATTGGCTTTCAAAAGCCTATTGGCTTTTGAAAGCCAATAGGAATTGCTGCTGAGTGTGCCAAAAGACCTGGCTGGCAAATGTTGCACTGGCAAGTTGTCTGCAGCGAAGGCAATTTGGCAGGAACTTTGCATCCCTCCCTGCTGCCCAAGTACACTATCTCAACTAAGTAAGTAAAAGAGGACAAGGAGTGGGAGGTGGGTTCTGCGGAGTCCATGTGCACTCCTTCCTTGTGCTCCTCTGTGTCAGCCAGGCTGGTGGCCTACCTGGTGCTGAACCTGTGCCACCGTCGCCTCGCCCTGCGTGCCTAAGTGGCCGCCCTGCATCACCTGGCCTGCACCGCCTCCGCCGCCTGCCCCGCACAGCCCTGCTATATATTGCGGGTCCTGCTGCTCCCACAGCATCAGCCGCGCCAGCTGCAGCCCTGGGGGGCAGCCCGCCACCAACACACCTTGCACCCGTGACCACAGCAACGCTCCCCCCGCCCCCCGCCTCCTGCGGCCTCCAAGATAAGATTTCTGGCACCTTTTTTTTAAGAAAAAAAGCACTGGTATATATTTGCAATAGAAACCTACCTAAATTCAAGCAGGAATGGCTGCCTTTTATTTACATATTACATAGAAGAAAAATTCAGACATTTGAATTATGAATTTTAGGAAAAATATTAAGAGACCCGTAACAAGCAACAGATGAATGAGGTAAGGTGAGGTCATCTATCAGTTTGGGATCAGGTATCAATATGAACCATTAATACTTAGGCTACCAGGCTAGAAACTCAGAGACCATGAGTTCTAGTCCCATCTTAGAGACAAAGCCAGCTATGTGATTTTCAGCTACTTACTCAGTCTCAGCCCTATGAAGAAGGCTGCTATAGCAAACCACTACTGAAATCCTGCGAAAAAAAATTACAGGGACTAACTTAAAGTCACAAAGAAATATGTGGCTGATATTCAATTGTATATTTCAACATCAGGTTATCATAGTGATATTGTCTAAGTCTCAACCCAGTATCTGGGGGCTGTATGAACCTGGATGGGGAGGAACAGAATTAGGTTCTGTTGGGGCAAGATCAGTCTGATCCTTTCAGTGTAAACTATGAGCACTGAGATACTTGAAGAGGTTTGGTATCCTCCCACTGCACAGTGAAGATTTTGCAGACTGTGCAGACTGCACACTACTGTATACATACACTAATTACTAATTACAAAAAGGGCCTTGGTGGGTATAGGAGGGCTACATACTGTATCTTTTGTAGTCTACCTTTTTTCCAGAGATGCACAAATCACATGCTCAGAAATTAGGCTTCTCTAGTAATTCTTAAAATAGTTAAACTCAGCTTTTAAAAAGAAGGAATGTATGAAATCACTATCCATTAGCCCATATAAACTGACTTTGATCTTTAGGGGACATGCCTGCAACTGAGAGTCTACATAATCCATAAAGTTTCACCAAACAATTAATAGCCCTATAATAGGATCCCCAGAGAGCCAGTCTGGTGTAACAGTTAAGGTCCCAAACTAGAACCCAGGAGACCATGAGTTGCAGTCCTGCCTTAGGCATGAAGTCAGCTGGGTTATCTTAGGCTAGTTATTCTCTTTCCGCCTAGGAAGGAGGCAGGGACTAGTCCAGGCAGATGCCAGGAGTCAATATTGACTTGCAAATATCCCCTCCCCCAATGATCCTCACTCAATCAGTTTCTCAATATGGTTGCAAAGCTACTACCCTTCTCTATGTTCCCTCTCCTCATCTACAGTACAGGATCCATAGCTATTCTACATGACAGAAGAAAGGCTTGATCCATGCTGTGATTAGAACTTAAAACTCAACAAAATGTTCATTTTAAAAATTGCATTTATTAAAGAAGGGAGGTTAACTCAATTGACTTGTTAGATAGAAAAATGTGGGTTAAACAGCATCAACACCAGATGGATTCGTAGCTGGCTGACCGGCCGTACTCAGCATGTGGTCCTCAATAGAACTGCATCTACATGGAAGGAAGTGTGTAGTTGGGTGCCCCAGGACTCTGTTCTGGGCCCAGTGCTCTTCAACATCTTCATCAATGATTTGGATGAGGGGATAGATGGGGAAAACTCATCAAATTTGCAGACGACACCAAGCTGGCAGGAATAGCCAACACTACAGAAGATAGGCTTAAAATACAGAAGGATCTTGACAGACTTGAACATTGGGTGTTATCTAACAAAATGAAATTTAATGGTGAAAAAAGTAAGGTTCTACATTTAGGCAAGAAAACCAAATGCACAGGTATAGTATAGGTGGTACATTGCTCAATAGTAGTGACTGTGAGAGGGATCTTGGAGTCCTAGTGGACAATCACTTAAATATGTGTGCTGCAGCTGCCAAAAAAGCCAACACAGTGCTAGGCTGCATTAACACAGGGATAGAATCAAGATCACGTGAAGTACTAATACCACTTTACAATGCCTTGGTAAGGCCACACCTGGAATACTGCATCCAGTTTTGGTCACCACGATGTAAAAAAGATGTTGAGACTCTAGAAAGAGTACAGAGAAGAGCAACAAAGATGATTGGGGGACTGGAGGCTAAAACATATAGGGAATGGTTGCTGAAATTGGGTATGTGTAGTTTAATGAAGAGAAGGGTGAGGGGTGACATGATAGCAGTGTCCCAATATCTCAGGGGCTGCCACAAAGAAGAGGGAGTCAAGCTATTCTCCAAAGCACCTGAAAGCAGGACAAGAAGCAACAGATGGAAACTAGTCAAGGAGAGAAGCAACCTAGAACTAAGGAGAAACTTCCTGACAGTTGGAACAATTAACCAGTGGAACAACTTGCCTCCAGAAGTGGTGAATGCTCCAACACTGGAAGTTTTTAAGAAGAGCCATTTGTCTGAAATGGTATAGGGCAGTGATGGCGAACCTTTTAGAGACCAAGTGCCCAAACCGCAACCCCAAACCCACTTATTTATCACAAAGTGTCAGGGCTGCATCAGCATTGTGGTGCCCTCGGGGGGGGGGAGCAGGGAGGCACCTCTGTGCAAAAGTGGGCCACTGTGCTGCAAGGTGCAAAAATGTCTGTCGCCGCACCACGGGGTGCAGATACAAGGCACTGCACCCCGCAAGAACAAGCCGGGCTAGTGAGCATCACGCAGGCAGTAACCCTGCCCCAATTGCATCATGTGCGTGCTCGCAGCTCCATGTGCACATGCACACATGTAAAATGCTTCCCCCTCCCTTTTCTTCCAGTTCACCAATTGACAATGGTTGGTGATCTCTGCTCTACCACCTGTACTCAAGCTTCACCTCCTTTGTGCTGGGCAGGGCTCCTGATCCGGGCAGTGGTGGCAGCCTGATGAACCTACTGCTGGTGGTGGTGGCGCACGTGCCAACAGAGAGGGCTCTGAGTGCCGCCTCTGGCACGTGTGCCATAGGTTCACCACCACTGGTATAGGGTTTCCTGCCTGAGCAGGGGGTTGTACTAGATGACCTCCAAGGTTTCCTTCCAACTTTATTATTATTACTATTGTTATTGTTATAAGATTATACCTATAGATTTATGCTCTAATCAAGGTTCTGAAGTAAAGACTGAAGATAGGAAGGCAGGAATCAATGGTTTCCTTTCATAAGAAGGAAGGGCCACCAAGTGAACCATGAACCAATTGTAACTTTGAGAAAGTGGGAGAACAAACCTGAAAATATATACAGTGGAGCTGTGGTGGCAAAGTGGTTAGAATACAGGCTAATCCTGCTGACTGCCAACAGTTAGATTCTCACCAGGTCAAAGTTAATTCAGCCGTCCATCTTTCTGAGGTTGGTAAAAAGAGGGTCCAGAGTGTTGGGGGCAACATGCTGACTCTGTAAACTGTTTAGCGTGGGCTGTAAAGCACTATGGAGCAGTATGTGAGTCTAAGTGCTATTGTTATTTAGACAGACAATAATAGATTATTTTACCCTACCTTGATTCTGCTATCTACTTGACTACCTACATTCTATCACCTTCTGATTTTTTTCACTAGAGGAAACAGGACACTAATGGACAGCATGGAGTAGAAGTGGGTTGCCTGTAGCCATAAGTGACTGACAGAAAGAAGAGTCGCCTCAATTGCTTGGAGAATTCTGGCTATGAAATGGCTCGTTCACCTCTTGACTCTGGTATCATCCTTTCGAAATGTGCTTGATTTATTTCCTGCCCTACTTTCAACCTCTTCTTTGATTGAAAATTCCAAATACAGTTTTGGAAAATTTCTGTTTGTTTTAGTTTAGGGACAGTTTGATTAACCACAGCAATAGTTGGCATCAACCAGTAATGGTGCTGGGAATTAAATTTTCTCTTTAAGATTTTACCTCTCAATACCCTGGAAACATTCTTTTAAAGTTTAAAAGAAAATTATTTTTAAAACCCACACCAAATATTGCTTCTACCACAGCACATTCAAACATATGTTCCTGGCACAGTAAGCTAGAACAGGGCTTTTAAACCAGTGGTATGGGTAGCACCTGTGGTACATTGGCACCTGGCAGGTGGTACACGGCCATCCTAGAAAAGTGGTAGCAGGGGAGGGAAATGAGCTGAACTGGTGGCAGCACCACACAAGGCTGAGCGAGAGTTGGCTGGAGCTGCAGGGCTGTCAGGGCTCAGCGGAAGTGCCAGGATCTGCACCAGGCTTCAGCTGGAGCTCGGCACTGATCTTGGCACTTCTGAGCCCAGAAGAAGCACCGATCAGTTGGAATGTTGCAGCATCTCTAGGGTCTTGTGATTTACATTCAGGGTCATGTGAAATGACCAAAACCTGCTGCAATCACCCAGCAGATGGGGGGAATAAAAACCAAACACCCAGCCCACCCCACCCCCGCTGCCAATCCTCAACCTCAAACAAGAGGAAGAGCGCCGCCAGGCAGGCAGGCAGCTGTCTTGCTTGGCTGTGGCTTGTGGGGCACATTTTTCAGTGCCATTGTAACTTCAAAAAGTCACTAAGCGAACTGTTGTAAGTCGAGGACTACCTGTACTTCATCACTTGTTTCCTTTTTTTTTTTGGTCATCAAGTTTTTGACACCTTGCTAGGCGACTGGTGGTACTTGGATGTTGCCATATCCTAAAAGTGGTACAGTAGGTGAAAAGGTTGGAAAATCCCTGACTTATATGACTGCCCATCCTATGATCAGAGCAACAATCATAATGTCAGGCTGCTCTCCCCATCGCTTGTGTTGCAGCTTGCCACAACATGGAAAGGGAGGGAGGATGGGGGGCAGGGGTAAGAAGGTCTGTTGTAAAAAGGGGGAAAGGGGGAGAGCAGTGCTGACAAGAAGCAGAGATGTGAACCAGTTTCAACTGGCTGCTTCAAGGACTTTTGGTTGCCCAGGACCTGGGAATGGAATATTAACTGCTTCTCGAAGTGTCCTGTTCTCAAGTATCCTAATGGACACTGACAAAAGGGGGAGGGCTAAAGGTTTGGAACAATGTAGCAATTTGTGTGGGTTTTCTTCAGATCTGGCCTTGCTTTCACTGCATCCAGTTGTCACTAGTAAAAGATCCATGTAACCTTCAGATGGAGTCAAGTGTTTTTCTTTCCTAGAGAGCCAGCTGGGGCAGAGATAACAGACAAAAATATAAAAATAATATTTATTTATTGTTTATATTGTTTTATGTTCTGATCAAGTGTATGTGTTTATGTGCATGCACAGACACAAACACACACAAAATAAACTTTCTAAATTTAACTGAATTTTTGCCCAACTTTTCAAGTTGAAATACCTGGAATCAAGCAGTAGGTTCCAACTCTGACAAGATAAAGAATTATTGCCACTAACAAGATAAATTATTATTCCCAAATCACTTCAGGGGAATAAGAGCTTACTATTCTTATTAGTGTTTCTTAAATTTCCAGGATCAATCACTAATGTGCTCTTAGCCATTGTTCCAAACAAATCTTAGGAGATTCAGTTTCAGTCACTAAGACATAACTTACCATTAGTTAACTGGATGCTTCTTGTCAGTTAGTGGACTTGTAGAAATATCATTTACTTTAAACTACTCTCCCCAACTCCCTTAGGGAAGATTTCTGATTTGCCAAAATGGCAGTAAAGCACCATGCTATTGATCACCACAGCGCTGATTGCTTCTCTACCAAATTCAAGAAGACTGGCATCCACTTGATACTGACACTTGATTGGAATTGTCAAGATAAATCTGTTTCAGCTCAAGATGATGCTTTCTCAGTGAAGTCATCTCAGAGTGCATCTGAGAAAGAAAGAATAATTGTTAAATCAGGAGGAGAAAAATCCAACATTCTTGTCTAACAATATATTAAACCTGAAACACTTGGATGTGAATTCAAAGGCCAGAAATATTTAGATTTAATCTTAAGGTAGGACAATTTTGATCTGACCATGTTAGATCCTAAGTCTATCTCATAACTGTTTACTGTGTTTGAGAGCAAGTCCCCATGTTTCCTCAGGAAGAATTTGCATCAGCTGTCACCTTTTTTATGTTTGCACCAGAGAGCAGCATACCAACCTGTGCTCTATTACTGACCTGTAGCCACTCTTGACTTAACATGATATAAAAGCAAAGGAAGATTTGGGGGGAGGATTATGGAAATCTAGGAATACAGGTGAGGCTGATTTACAATTTGGATGTGTTGTACAACAAATATAATATAAAAATATAAATATAAATATAAACAAATATAAATATATAATATAATATAAACCCTGGAGCACCAGGGAAGTACCTGAGGATTGGAAAAGGGCCCATGTGGTCCCCATCTTCAAGAAAGGAAGGGAAAAAAACAGACCCAGGAAACTACAGACCAATTAGTTTAATATTAATACCTGGGAATATCCTAGAAAGATAATAAAAAAAAAGATCTGTGAACAACTAGATGCAAACAATTCATAACTAGTAGCCAGCACGGTTTGTTAAAAACAGATCATGCCAAACCAATCTCATCTCATTTTTTAATAAAGTGACTAAACTAGTAGTCCAGCAGTAAGGCATTTGACAAGGTGGACCACAACCTACTCCTTGGTAAACTAGGAAAAGGTGGAATAGACAAAATCACCACCAGATGGATCTGTAGCTGATTAACAAATTGTAATCAATGAGTAGTCCTCAATGGCACTACATCCACATGGAGAGAAATAAGCAGTGGGGTACCACAAGGCTCCGTCTTAGGCCCAGTACTCTTTAATATTTTCATAAATGACTTAGATGAGGGAATTGAAGGGAAATTTATCAAATTTGCAGATGACACCAAACTGACAGGAGTAGCCAACACCCGAGAACACAAACTCAGGATCCAAAAAGATATCGACAAACTTGAACAATGGGTCCTATACAACAAAATGAGTTTCAATGTGGAGAAAAGCAAAGTCTTACATTTAGGCAGTAAAAACCAAAGTGTCAGAACCCACTCCAATCCGCATTTTAGGAAAGAAAAATTCTTGAAGACAAGTTTGTCTAAGCAGGAACTTTTACTAAAACATAGATGACAGTGGATAGGATAGACAGGATCTGGAAACTGTCTCACAGATCGATACTTTTAAAGTGTCCCCGAGTAAAACCCCCACCCCTCAGTCCATTTGGTCAGTCCAGGATCAGTCAAGTTTCAGGTGTCAAAAACCTGGAGGGAAAAGAGAACCACTAGTACATTTGCAATATTATTACTTCCTCCCCTTCACATTCCATTCGGAGATACAAACCAGAATTCCACCTACCCACCCATTTCTTTCTTCTTTGTAGTTCAGAGGGTTTCTTCCCTGGTCTTTTGTGATGGCCTCCAGGCAGGCTGAATAAACAAACATTGCATCTAAGGGATAGAGATGGGCAATTAACAACCCTGTCTTCTCTTTCCCTCCTTGGGAATGGCAGAATCCAGTAAGGGGGTGAGATTTGGGTTTTGCACAGAGAGGGAGTTAGAAATGAGATTAAAATGGATTCTGACACAAAGGTACAAATTCAGATTGGGCGAGACCTGGCTTAAATACAGTAACTGTGAGAGGGACCTTGGAGTCCTAGTGGATGATCACTTGACAATGAGCCAACAGTGTGCAGCAGCAACCAAAAAAGCTAATACAGTCCTGGGTTGTATAAACAGAGGCATAGAATCAAGATCACATGAAGTATTAGTACCACTTTATAAAACCCTAGTAAGACCACACCTGGAATACTGCAGCCAATTTTGGTCACCATATCACAAAAAAGATGTTGAGAGTTTGTAAAAAATTCAGAGAAGAGCTACTAATATGATCAAAGGCCTGGAGATGAAAACATACAAAGAATAGCTATGGGACTTGGGTTTGGCTAGTCTAAAGAAAAGAAGAAATAGGGGAGACATGATAGCAGTGTTCCAGGATCTGAGGGGCTGCCACAAGGCAGAGGGGACCAGGTTGTTCACCAAAGCACCAGAGGGAAGGTCGAGAAACAATGGTTGGAAACTGATCAAAGAGAGAAGCAACCTGGAATTAAGGAGAAACTTCCTGACAGTGAGGACAATCAACCAGTGGAACAGCTTACCCCCAGAAATCATGGGACCTCCATCACTGGAGATTTTCAAGAAGAGACTAGACATTCACCTCTCTGAGATGGTATAGGTTCTCCTGCTTGAGAGGGGGCTGGTCTAGAAGACCTCCAAGGTCCCTTCCAGCTCTATTCTATTCTAAACACAAGTCATAGGAAGTCCAAATAAACTTCTGTTAAAATACAAACAAATGAGTTGTTTTGATTGGTTTCCTTTTGAGGTTTAGAAATCAGTAAAAACTAGTTTCAGAGTTATACAAATGCAATTCCTTTTAGACAAAATGAACATATGTGTTGGAAAAAAGCAATATGTTGCCCTGGACAACACATTTTTGCCCTTTTTTACTGTATAAAGCAAACTGACCCTCAGACTGTTGTTTTCCCATCTTTTGATAGAAAAGACAGTATGATCAATATATGTGGAAAATACAATGTCAGCAATAACAAGGAAAGGGCTGGGCATTTTCCAGCTACCTCAAATTTCTTCCTACAATAGCTCATCCTAATAAACTCTTCTGCAATTTTTTTCCAGTATAAAATGACAGTTCAAGTGTGATTTATGATTTATAGTATGATATAATTTTCTTCCAGGGACAGCTTTCACATTTCAGTCATGGCACCTTAATGAAGGACCATGATAGTATGTGGCTGTAATTATGTGGCTCTGTGGAAGAATTTTTTTGAAAATAAAATGAAAATATAGGTAGTGATTTCAGAATGGTTTGGTATGCAAGTAAAGCCTTTATTAGAGGTTACTTGATACAATATAATTCTGAACTTAAGAGGAAAAGGCGAGAAAAAGATAAAATATTTCTGAATAGATTAAAAGAAGAGAAGAAGAATTAAATTATATTCCAAAGGGAATATAAGTATTTCTCAAAAAAATAAGATTTTAATGATAAAAGAAATGGAAATAAAATTGTAAATAAACCAGGGAAATGGTAGGCTTATAAATTATGAAGAGAAAGAGAAAAGAAAACGATATTGAATTTATAAAAGGGACATATGATATTAATATATAATGTGATTACAAAAAATATCAATGTTATTCTAAATTGTAGAAGATATGACATTTCAGTGGAGAAAATAGAGGAATATCTCAGAAAACAAAACCTACTGAATATTACAGGAAAAATAAAAGCAAATTATAGATGAACCTATAACAATGAAATACATTTCAGAAGCTCTTAAAAAGAGTAAATCAGTAAAGATACCTGGACCAGATAGGTTATATTTAACAGAATAATAGAGTTGGAAAGGACCTTGGAAGTTTTCTAGTCCAACCTCCTGCTCAACCAGGAGACCCTATACCATTTTCAACAAATGGTTGTCCAGTCTCTTCTTAAAAGCTTCCAGTGTTGGAACACTGACAACTTCTGAAGGCAAGTTGTTCCACTGGTTGCTTGTTCTTACTGTCAGGAAATTTCTCCTTCATTCTAGTTTGCTTTTCTTCAGTTTCAGCTTTTTTGGCAGCAGCACATTGTTGACTCATATTTAAGTGACTGCCTACTAGGTTCCTCTTGAAGTTACGGCTGTTGAGCCAAGTTTCACCAAGCCTGTACCTATACATTTGTTTTTTTCTTGCCTAAGTGTGGAACCTTACCTTTTTATACATTTTTAAATAATATTTTAATGATTTTCTCATTTTACAATTGGATATTTAAAAAGCAACGTGCTGACTGGGTTAATCAATAGTTCAATAGTGTACATAAATCTTTAGTATAAATCTCGTGTTACAACATCAAATATTTCCTCTCTTCCATTAATATCTGTTATCTCATATTAAGCTAGGACAATTCTTATTGTTATCAACTAAATAAAAACATCTTTGTTACAGTTATCAATAATTTTTAGCTTATACATATCTTAATTGCATTTGCAGTTAAAAATGGTATACAATCAATGTCCTGTTATTGCTCTTTTTTTCAAGCTTTAATGTCCCATCAGTATTCAAAGTAACACTATTATTTATGATTTCCAAGTATTTTATGTTTAGGAGACCAAAAGCTTCCCTTATCTCAACTTCTCCCTTTTTCCCTTTTCATACCAAGGTCTAATATTCTAGTTACATCTTATCTATTTAATTATAATGTTACTCTATTTTCTAAAAGTTATCTATTTTCCACCATATTCAACCATCTAATTGGTAACATAATATTCCCTCTAATAAGTCAAGGCCATTATTTTCTTCAGCCTTACTCTGGCTTTCTTCCTTTGCCAGCTAACCTTCCATGTCAGTCTTTGAATCATCAAATAGTTCTCCCTCTATTTATATATATATTATTTGGAATAAGAAAGATCATTTGGTTGAAGTTTATTTGGAAGAACAAGCCCATGGGTATTCATTAAACCACCTCCCTGTTACTCCAATTTCCCACAATTGTTCTGATAGCTTTATCTTCCATTCAATCTGTTCTTCTTCCTTTTCCTCAAATATATTCTGATTTCTTAATTTGTGAAAAGTCTTCTCCATTTTCAATGTTGTCACTCCATTTCCTGATTTTTCAATTGGCTGGGACTGTTGGTCAGTTGGGTCCTCTGTCTTAGCGTTTAGTTGTTCCAATTTTCCTTTTGTTTTCTGTATTGTTAATTCTTTGCTTGTAATAAAAACCTGGGTTTGTATATTTAAGCTAGAACATTGTTCTTGGGGAAAACAAAAATATTGGCTATTGTTCTTTTATGCAAGGTTTAGGCCCAGGTAAACTGAATCAGGCCTCATGGACAAAGTATTGAACCAAAGTCTGTGGTATGATTAATTTTGCAGTTTGCAGTTGTAGTTTATTGAATATGATTTTGCTAAGCTTGCTTGTTTCAAATATATTTAGAACATAAGGTCTGGAACAGTAAGAAATAAGGAACTGAAAGTAGCTGATGGATGTGGGTTCCAATGTACATGGGCATATGTGGAAAGTTATGTTCAGCAGGAGGTCAGTAAAAAGTCAGCAGAAGTCAGCAAAAGCCAATGGACCATCTGACTACAGTCTTAGAATGAGAAAGGGTATAAAGGGTTGGGACTGGACCTGATTGATTTGCTATTGGCCTATAGCTGTCCTTTGGAATCTGCTATTGCCATATGGTCCTCATTGCAATGGGTTATTAATGTAAGTGATGTTATGTTATTATGCTATGTTCCAAATTATTAGAAAACCTCTGAATCTTAAAGTAAGAATTATTGTTTTGTGTTGCTATCTCTTGTCTATTCCATTGGGTTTTTCCACAACATCCTTTTGTGTTGCTTGTTATTTTATCACAAGCTGAAAGGATAGTTTTGTGTATTGATTTCAACATGGAAATGATTTTTTCCTGATATTCCTCCATATTTTATTGATAATATGTTAAGTTGAAGACTTTAGAATCAAACATTTTGTCTTTAGTAGCTGGGTATGGGACATCTATTTCATGTTTTATAGGTGGTCTTTATAATAGAGATTGTTTATCAAGTAAGAGTTTGTAATCCAAGGTGTTCCATCATCTTGTGTAATAATATATGCTTCTCATGCAGGGAAATAGGAAAGCTCTCAAGCATAGCTCTGAGAGTCAGTAAAAGTTTACATTCATAGTTCAGGCATTCTAGCTTCCAAAACAGTACATCATCCCTGCCACACAGATAAACTGCCTGGAAATCCCTTCTTTGCAGCTAGTTTTTCAAAGGTGGTAGCTGTCAAGGCCAAACAAATTTTATCTGTAGTCTGGGCTTCAAGCCAGGTTTCTTTTAGGCAATAACAAATTGTAATACCATACTTCACCACAAGATGTCACCAACACGGTTTTATAGCTTTTTAAGTCCAAAACCTATATGGTGGTTTTTCAAGTCTTATTTTTTAAAAAAAAAAGAACAAAAAATCAAACAAACCAAAAGTCTCCAATAAGAAAAATTTAGTCCCCAAGTTTCAAAAGGATATATATCCAATTAGGTTAAAATTAATTTTATGGTTGCTCTGTTTTCCCTGGGTAGTTAATTGCCACTTTTCTTAGGGTGGGCTAAGAATTCCCTTTCCTCTCTCCTCAGGGGAAAAAATGCTTTGGGCAGCATTTTCAGAAAACAAAACTTAGAATCTTAAAGAGAGGATCAGGTCTCACCCAGTTTCATCCATGTTGCTTGAAAGTTGCTGGTGCTTTTGACTTTGGCTGTCAGCAGCTTTCCCCTGCTGGTTTGGAGGGCTTCCTGGATCAAACAGAAGGGCCACCACTCTCCTTGCTCGTCACCTCTACAGGGTGACTTTCGAGCTTTTCCATGGTCTCCCAGCAGAGCGAATTCAGACGTGAAAGATGGAGCCCCGTCATCCTGCAGCTGTGGCACTGTAACGTCAAGCCAGAAGCCGCCTTTTTATACAATGAATTTCATTTTGTTACATAGGGCCCAGTGTTCAGGTCTATCAAGATCCTTCTGGATCTTCTGGAACGTTGACTATTCCTGCTAGTTTGGTGTCACCTGCAAATTTGATGAGTTTTCCTTCTGTTCCCTCAACTAAATTGCTTGTGAAAATTCATTAAAGAGTACTGGACCTAAAACAGAACCTTGTGGCACCCTGTACCATATTTGTCTCTATTATAAGAAGTTTGAGGATAAACTTTTAAACTTCTACAAAGCATGAACAATTGTACTTTACAGGGAGGAAAGGCACCAGAATTTGGAAAGAAGCTAATATAATATAATGTCTAAGGAGGGACAAGATTAGCAAGAAACTGCAGACTATTATCATTACTGAATAATGATTGTTAACCTGCTTACAATGATTTTATCTAAAAAAACACCTGAAAATAATTTTGCAAGAATTTATTGATGAAAATCAATGTGGATCTTTACCTAAAATACAGTTAAAGGACAATGCTAGTTCTGTGTTGGATATTTTAAAACATTTGGAACAACATAATGAAAAACAAGCTACACTGACCTTTCTAGATGCAATTTGAACTAGATGTTCTAGTTAAAAGTTCTGGAAGGACTTGGAGGTAATTTTATAAAATGGTTGAAATTGTTTTATACTTTACAGACAGAGTAAGTAATAATTAGTGGAGATTTAACTCTTGGAGACACAAAAAGGAACAAGATTAGGTTGCCCACTTTCCTCTCTTCTCTATTTTAGTTCTTGAAACATTGGCTAGAAACAAAAGACAAGATGAAAGGACTGTGACTTCACAGATTTAGTAAGAATTATATAAGTTAAAAGCTTTTGTGCAGGACAGAATTGAACTTTTAATGAATATATTAAAAAAAATTGGAGAGCATTAGCATGTTTCAAGATTAACAAAGAAAAGAAAAAGATGTTATCAAAAACATGAAGATCAAACAGAACTGATGAATAAAGTGGGTTTTAAGATTGATACTAAGGTAAACTGCTTGCATATTAATATAACAAATATGAATTGTATATTATTTCAAAATAGCTATGTTAACATATTACATGAGGTTAAGATGGTATAAAGTACAACTGACCCTACTGAAGAAAAATTATGGGATTAAGATGAATGTTTTTGTTCCAGACAATACCTCTTTTGATAACTTATATACAATTTAAATGCTGTGAGAATGAAATAACTTGTATGGTTGGGGGAAAAGCTCTTTAGTTTAATATAAAGTATGACAAGATGCAAAGACAAAAGGATGATTTGGTTTAGCAGGTTTGAAATGATACTTTGCTGCCTGCTGTTTAGTTTGAATTAAAGAGTGGGTGTTGCTAAAAAAAAAGAAGAAGAAGAAGGCCATTGGAATTAGAAGGGCACAATCTGAGATTTGGGTGTCATAGAAGAGACAAACTGACTTTCTTAGATTAAAGACCATTTATTTGTTTATGGCTAATTGGAAAGCATTTTTTTCATTGAAACAGGAAAAAGTGCACTTATGACTTGACTTGTGATTTTGGTGATTAGAGAAAAATATATATTAGAAAAAAGCGAGGTTATTTTCATAATCATAGAGTAAAGGATAACTGTAATCACACTGACATTTGATGAAAATGAAAAAGGAAACTTCCTCTTTCTATTTTTACTTTTTTTCTTTCTGTACTTTTCTTCTTTACTCTCTTTTTCCTTTTTTGTTTTCTTTATTATATATTAGCTTGTGTTTTTATGGTATCTTTAAAACTTTTTATACATATTTATCGACACAGAGAGAGAGAGAGAGAGACAGACAGACAGACAGACAGAGGGACAGACATTGCAGTTCCATATTGGGTCAATTTGTGTAGTAAGTAGCAGGGTTCCGACAGATGAACTCTTTAAAGAACTTCGAGGCATTGTTTACCTTAAAGAGTCTTTATTCGAGTAGCATAGCATCAGCACATACATGGTCAAAGCCAAAATCTGAATTCCCCTCATCTAAGCATGTAGAATCAAAGCACAGTTCCCTCCTATAATTAACAGTCATAAATCACATTCTCCAATTAGTTTGAAAGGCAGACCTTTCTACCAGTTCTCCAACTCACCATCTCTTAACATCTCTTATTTCAAACAGCCTTGAAAAATGCACTACTGCTGTTATTATGTCTAATTAATCCCCATACACATTCTTCCTCCCCCCAGCATCATCTAATTCTAACTCTAAAAGTAACATGCAGGTTAAAGAGAAAATAGCTGCATCTTCATATATTGTCAAAGCAAGAACATCTGATGTTAGCAGCATTGGCATCTGACCCCCCTTAAAAAAAGGATGGATCCTGTAATGTAAACAAAAGCATATGTTAGGGACTATCTCTCAGTTTCTTGAGGTGTTTCTCATAGAACCTTTTGATGAGTCTATCAGCTTTCACATTACTAGATTTCACCCAAGTGACTTCAGACAAATAAGCATCCCTTCCATTGTACTAGGTACTGCAATTTCCCCTTAAAAATTCTAGAGTCAACAATATGTTTCACTTTATAGTGAGTCTGACCCACTATTACAAGGGGCCTGGGTGCCTTTTTAGGGGAAGGTCTTAAAGTGGAGCCCCAAAAGTTTTTCAGTAAGCTGCAATGGAAGACTGGGTGAATTCTTCCTAAAAGTCTAGGGAGTTTCAATTCTACTGTGACCGGGTTGATGATTCTCACAATGGGGAAAGGCCCCAAGAATTTCGGTCCTAATTTCTTACTGGGTAATTTGAGGCATAAATATTTAGTCAACAGATAAACCTTTCCCCCAACTTGGAATGTACTTTGGGTAGCCCTCGTTTTATCAGCCTGCTTTTTATAGGTCTTGGAAGTCTTTTTTAAAGCAATCTTCATGTTTCTCCAAACTTCTTTCCACCCATCGATCAAGTGTCTAGGAAGTGGAGGGCAACTGAGGGTAGTCAGGTATTCGGCTGAATTCTTTTCCTGTGGCTACCCTGAAAGGTGTGTAGCCAGTGCTGCTGTGAACAGAATTATTGTAAGCCACCTCTGTGAAAGGGAAGAGGTTGTTCCAGTTTGTTTGTTGGTATGAAACATAACATCTGAGATATTGCTCCACCATCTTGTTAGTGTTGTGATTCAGGGTCAGCCTGTGGGTTTGGCAGTTGGGTCGGATGACTCAGATGAGGGGGAGGAGGGGGGTGTTGAAGAACTTGCTGATGATGGCTTTGAGGCTCCGCAGAGCCCCCAGCCAGGCCCCTCCCACCTGGTGGAGACCCAGCTGTGTGAGCCTGACAGCGTGGATGAAGATGACCCACAGCTGGCCCTGTTCAAGGACGCCCGACGCAGGAGGCAGTCAAGTAGGAGTAAACAGAGGAAGGCAATGGGGCTTCTCGGAAGGAGGGAGAGAGAAGCCACGCCCTGAACTCTTTATAAAGGACTTGTGTGGGGAGGGCTGGTTTGCTGAAAGCAACCGCTCAGATATTGTTTCAAAGCTCCGGTATCTTGGTTCGTGTCTTGTTTGTTTTGTAATAAATTTGGCAGACGTATTCCAGCCTCTTGCCGTCTGTAAAGGGGTTGCCTTTTCTGCAAGGCCGGTAGCAGGCTGGTACAGAACAGTTAGCAGGTTCCATGGCCCCATTGGTAGCTGGATGAAAAGCAGATGATGGGCCTTGAGATGATCCAATTAATTTAAGAAAGCTTCTCCAAAACTTCATTGTGAACTGTACCCCCCTGTCCAAAATTATTTGCTTAGGGGCACCATGCAGCTGGTAGATATGTTTCAGGAACAATTTAGTCAGTTGTTGGGCCAACGGGAGTCCTTTGCAGGTGATGAAATGAGCCTGCTTTGAGAATAAGTCTATCACATTCCAGATGACAATATTTCCTCTACTTTCAGGTAGGTCTACTATAAAGTCCATAGCTATTTCTTCCCATGGTTGAGAAGGGTCTGCCACCAGCTACAGTAACCCAGGGGTTTTCCCTGGGATTATTTTCATGGTGGCACATACAGCACAACTCCTGACATAGTTTTCCACATCTCATTTTAGCCCCCCCCCCCAAAAAAATGCCAGCAGATGAGATGTAGAATTTTTAGATATCCAAAGTGTCCAGTCCATTTTATGTCATGGCTGTGTTTGAGAGCCTTAAGGCAGAGGGCTTCAGGCAAATACAGTCCCCCCCACCCTTGTAAGCCAAACCATCCCTACATGTTAGGGAGGTTTGATTGTCTTTGAACCATTGGTCGGTGAGGAGTTCTTGTTTTATTTTCTTTGCCCCAGGGTCATCAGGATTAGGGGTCCTGTGAGGTGTGAGTTGAGCAACAGTTTGTGGACTGGAGATAATTGCCTCGTTAACCTCTTCACCTTAAAGAGAAAATAGCTGCATCTTCATATGTTGTCAAAGCAAGAACATCTGATGTTAGCAGCATTGACATAGCAGCCGGAGAACCAAAAGAAACTTTTGTGTAATATTTGATAATATGATTGATACTTTTAAAAGTTTGTAAATATAAACATTGGAGCATTTGCTTTTCGCTGAATATTTTTTCTTTTTATTATCAAGAATATATAACATAAAGAAGCTTTGCTTTATTCCCTCTTCCAGCACTTGGCAGGAGACTTTCTAAAACATGTTCTCTTGGGAAAAACACATTCTAACTTTTTACGCAGCTATTTTTCATTTTGCCCAAGTTATACATTTTGCACTTGCTCACTGGAATACTGATACATTAATTAACACTTGCCGCACATGTGGAAGATTGAAAAAAATGCTATAAAATGTTGAGGATTATAAATAAAAGAGTGGCTTTATAATTAAAGATAGAAAATATACAACTTAAAATGTTAAGGCTGCACATAATCTTCAAAATCCTTGGATATGTCCCTCAGAGTCCTTCCAGAATGTAGCCAGAAAAAGATAAGTTTTACTGTGACAAAATTACTGGGACATTATTGGATTTGTAGGGAATTAACTTAATTTAATTTAATTTAAATAACATTAAACTCAGTAAAAATAATATTTTTTGTCTTGACCTTGTCACTGTTGGAATGCAGCCTGCTCTATACCTCTAAATGCCAAGTATGCTCCCAAATGGTTACTCAGCTCTGCTGTTGACTTCAAAATGTTGCAGTCTCTGAGTATTTATGCTTCTGGGTTATCCTGGTTTTAGAAAACTCTGAAAATATCCACAAAAGCAGTATTGTAGACTGATATTATGCTTTTCTCATCACTCATCCATGCTATGAATAATCATGCTCCTGCTTTCTGCAACCATCCAAATAGCCTTCAAAGACTCATATAGAGGACTGCACTCCAGAAATGAGAGAAGACCCTTATATCAGGGTCCCCAACTCTCAGACAGTGGACCAGTACTGGTCTGTGGTCTGTTGGGAACCAGGCTGTGCAAGTGAGTGAAGCTTCATCTGCACATGCGCAGATTCTAGGTTGTGTCCAAAATAACACTTCCCCTTGTCCATGGAAAAATTGTCTTCCATGAAAACTGATCCCTGGTGGAAGAGAGGTTGGGGACCGCTGCTTTATATAGTAAGCCATATCAGGCAATCCTGAAGCTTGATCCCTTATAGCAGGGGTGTGAAACTGCCGGCCTGCAGGCCGGTTTCATCATACCAAAGCCATGCCCATCCCATTGTCGGCAATGCAGAAAGAGTCACGATACATCGCAACACGTCATGTGACATGGCAAGTTTGGCACCTGTGCCTTATGGCATTCATCTACATTTCAGGATGGTAACAAACAGGCAGCTTCTAGGTTCAAAATCATTAATGACTCAGATTTAAAGTCTGTGCTGATTGCTGGGATCAGGCAGCAAGTGTAGGGGAGTTGACTTAATAATGCTTAAGTTTGACTAGAATAGGTTAACAACACAATTAAAACGATGCTGCACATTCTCCAGTTATCACAAAGTATGTCAGTTACTACATGGGAGGATCTTTTTTGTTTTGCAATGGCAAAAGGCTAGGAGGATTGAATAGATAAGAAATTGTCCTAAAAGTTGGATTGGGCCCTCAGTATGGGGCAGGTACATATCAGAACTTCTTAGGAAGTGGAAATTTGTTTGAGCAACTCAAAAGAGCCAAGGAAGTTCTTTCCACTAATCTTGTTCTTTGACCATCATTCATGGATGTAGGAAAATTAATTAATACCAAGTATATAGCCTATGGACAGTACCAAAAGGCAAAACGATATGACGCTGGAAGATATAGCCTATGGACAGTACCAAAAGGCAAAACGATATGATGCTGGAAGATGAGCCCCTCAGGTTGGAAGGCGTCCAATATGCTACTGGGGAAGAGCAGAGGGCTAGTACTAGTAGTGCCAGAAAGAATGAAGCGACTGGGCCAAAGCCAAAAGGACGGACAGCTGTGGATGTATCTGGTGGTGAAAGGAAAGTCCGATGCTGTGAAGATTTTTTCTCCATAGGAACCTGGAATGTAAGATCCATGAATCAAGGAAAGCTGGACGTGGTCAAACAAGAGATGACAAGACTGAACAACAGCATCTTAGGTATCAGCGAACTAAAATGGACAGGAATGGGTGAATTTAATTCAGATGACCATCAGGTATACTACTGCAGGCAAGAATCCCTCAGAAGAAATGGAGTAGCCTTCATAGTCAATAAAAGAATAGGAAAAGAAATACTGGGATACAATCCTCAAAATGACAGAATGATCTCAGTTCGAATCTAAGGCAAACCATTCAATATCACAGTAGTCCAAGTTTATGCTCCAACCACCAGTGCTGAAGAGGATGAAATTGACCAGTTCTATGAAGCCCTACAGCACCTTATAGAACTAACACCAAAAAATGATGTCCTTATCATCATGGGGGATTGGAATGCTAAAGTAGGAAGCCAAAAGATAACCAGAATAACAGGCAGGTTTGGCCTTGGAGTACAAAATGAAGCAGGGCACAGGCTGATAGAATTTTGTCAAGAGAATACGATGGTCATAGCAAACACTCTTTCCCAACAACCCAAGAAATGGCTTTACATATGGACATCACCAGACGGTCAACACAGAAATCAGATTGACTATATGCTCTGCAGCCAAAGATGGAGAAGCTCTATACAGTCAGTAAAAACAAGACCAGGAGCTGACTGTGGCTCAGACCATGAGCTTATCATTGCAAAGTTTAGACTTAAACTGAAGAAAGTAGGAAAAAGCACTAGGCCAGTCAGGTATGAATTAAATCATATCCCTGTTGAATATACAGTAGAGGTGACAAATAGATTTAATGAATTAGATCTGATAGACAGAGTGCCTGAAGAACTATGGACAGAGGTTCGCAACATTGTACAACAGGTAGCAACTAAAACCATCCCAAAGAAAAAGAAATGCAAGAAAGCAAAATGGCTGTCTGAGAAAGCTTTGCAAATAGCTGAGGAAAGGAGGGAAGTGAAAGGCAAGGGAGAAAAAGAAAGATACGCCCAATTGAATGCAGAATTCCAGAGAATAGCTAGGAGAGATAAGAATGCCTTCTTAAATGAACAGTGCAAATAGAAGAAAACAATAGAATAGGGAGGACCAGAGATCTCTTCAAGAAAATTGGAGAGTTGCAGGGAACATTTCATGCAAAAATGGGCATCATAAAGGACCAAAATGGCAGGGACCTAACAGAGGCAGAAGAGATTAAGAAGAGGTGGCAAAATTACACAGAAGAACTATACAAGAATGAGCTTAACGTCCCTGATAATCACAATGAGGTGGTCACTGACCTTGAGCCAGACATCCTAGAATGTGAAGTGAAGTGGGCCTTAGAAAAGCTGAGCAACAACAAAGCTAGTGGAGGTGACAGTATTCCAGCTGAGCTATTCAAAATCTTAAAAGACAATGCAGTAAAAGTGCTACACTCAATTTGCCAGCAAATTTGGAAAACCCAACAGTGGCCACAGGATTGGAAAAGATCAGTTTACACTCCAATTCCAAAGAAAGGCAGTGCCAAAGAATGTTCAAACTATCGCACCATTGCACTCATTTCTCATGCTAGTAACGTTATGCTTAAAATCCTACAAGCTAGACTCCAGCAATATGTGGATCGAGAACTACCAGAAGTACAGGCAGGATTTCGAAGAGGTAGAGGAACTAGAGATCAAATTGCCAACATACGCTGGATCATGGAGAAAGCTAGAGAGTTCCAGAAAAACATCTATTTCTGCTTCATTGACTATGCTAAAGCCTTTGATTGTGTGGATCATAACAAACTGTGGCAAGTTATTAAAGAGATGGGTGTACCAGACCATCTTATTTGTCTCTTGAGAAACCTATATGTGGGTCAAGAAGCAACAGTGAGAACTGGACACGGAACCACTGATTGGTTCAAAATTGGGAAAAGTGTCCGGCAAGGCTGTATACTGTCGCCCTGCCTATTTAACTTATATGCAGAGCACATCACGAGAAAGGTAGGGCTAGATGAATCAAAAGTTGAAATTAAGATTGCTGGGAGAAATATCAGCAACCTAAGATATGCAGATGATACCACTCTAATGGCAGAAAGTGAAGAAGAACTAAAGAGCCTCTTGTTGCGGGTGAAGAAGGAGAGTGCAAAAGTTGGGTTGAAACTTAACATTAAGAAAACCAAGATCATGGCATCTGGCCCTCTCAATTCCTGGCAAATAGATGGGGAAGAAATGGAGGTAGGACAGATGTTATTTTCCTGAGCTCCAAGGTCACTGCAGATGGGGACTGTAGCCAAGAAATTAAAAGACGCTTGCTCCTGGGGAGGAAAGCCATGGCAAATCTAGACAGCACACTAAAAAGCAGAGATATCACTCTGTCAACAAAAGTGCATATAGTCAAAGCTATGTTCTTCCCAGTTGCAATGTATGGCAGTGAAAGTTGGACCATTAAAACGGCTGAGCGCCAAAGAATTGAGACCTTTGAACTGTGGTGCTGGAGAAGACTCCTGCGAGTCCCTTGGAGTGCAAGGTGATCAAACTGGTCAGTCCTAGAGGAGATCAACCCTGACTGCTCTTTAGAAGGCCAGATCCTGAAATTGAAACTCAAATACTTTCTCTACCTAATGAGAAGGAAGTACTCACTGGAGAAGAGCCTAATGCTGGGAAAAATTGATGGCAATAGAAGAAGGGGACGACAGAGAATGAGGTGGCTGGATGGAGTCACTGAAGCAGTAGGCATGAGCTTAAATGGACTACAGAAGATGGTAGAGGACAGGAAGGCCTGGAGGAACGTTGTCCATAGGGTCACGATGGGTCAGACATGAATTTGCAGCTAACAACAACAACAAATATAGCAGTATCCTTCCTGACCGATTTCTCTTCCCAGCATTGTGTGTGTGTGTGTGTGTGTGTGTGTGTGTGTGTGTGTGTGTTCCCTAATATGCTTTCAGGAGTATTGTGTACTTCCACACCATTCAGAAATTGATAGGGGACTATTAAGGCCATGAAGCATAAGGCTTATTAGCATTTATTCTACTCTTTAACCTGTTGCTCTTCACCAACTCTCCAAAGGGGCTGAGAAATCTTCCCCCACCCATTCAATAACATCACTGACCACATTGCCTGAGACCCCTAGGATTCCCAACCACAAGAGAATTCATATCTACTTAAGCTTTAGGTAAATCACCTCAATGCAGTTGTGACAAGCTGAGCTTTATCTGCCTCCATCTCCTCCTCGCTTTGTTTCTTTGTTTCTCTGATTTGTTTTCTTTCCCTTTTTGATGCTAAATACTAATATATAAATATCAAGGAAACCTTTCTCTATGGATATGCCAAATATTAAATGCTTTCTCCTTATTGAATATCTCCAATTCATTCAATTGTTTTGACTAGCATATTTGCTTACATGTAGAAACTAATGTTCATGGTTTGTGGACTTTATTTCCAAACATGATATGGTAATGATTGAAATGCATTGCCTACAAACAACAAATAATTAAATTGAAATGTTACCCACAAGTAGCATTCTTTAAGACTCATGCCCTCTGCCAATCTGCTAAAATGTACAGAAAGGAAATAAGGAAAAACCCAAAGGAAAGCTTGTATTTAGCTATCATAGAGAATGAATTAAAATACTTTAAAAATGTTCTTAAATAAAATTATGAGATGAGAGGAAGAAGTACTAACAGAAAAAGTGAGAAGTAGGCCACAGAAGAAAACATAGTTAATTTTAAGTGCTCATTCTCTTCCTTTTAGCATATGGAATTAGAAATAAATATGAGCTGGGCCTCTGAGCAATTCTTAGGAATCTTGGAGGGAGGGGGAAAGGCATGCATGAACAAAGAAAAAAGGGAGAATATGAAGGAATCCTGCTGTGTGATTTAAATGATAAATCTTCAGAAAATCAGTTCTTTGTTCTTAAGCTGAAGAATATTTCCTGATTTATTGTTGACCAACTGATTTAGTAAGTAATAGTGCTGACTAGATCTGTCTGATTGTGTTGGGCAACTACTTTGAAAAAAAAAGCTTTGGAATCAGGAGATTTTATGAAGCATTTCTTTGAAAACCAGAAAAACCATCACTTCTTTTGCTATGGCTGGTTTGGAAGCTGGTCCCAATTAACTTCACATCAACAGGAGATTTGTCATTCTAACCTCTCCCCCCCCCCCCAAGGGCAGAAACAGATCCTTGCAGGATTAAAAAAAATGTTTTTTTTTAAATTTGAAAATAAAATTTCCAATTCCATTCCCTCCCGATGTCACTTTTTTTCTTTTCTTTTTTCTATTCTTTAATTGGGAATGTGGTCAGGCCCAAAATATATTGCTAGGCAATTGTCAATGCTTCATTGATAGAGGGTGTCTTCCCCTCCACTTTAAAAGAGGCAGTGGTAAGGCCCCTCCTCAAGAAGCCTGCTATGGACCCGGCCTCCTTGAATAACTGTCATCCTGTCTCCAACCTTCGCTTTGTAGCGAAGGTTGTCGAGAATGTTGTGGCGCAACAGCTTCCGCAATTCCTGGATGAAGCAGACTATCTGGACCCATACCAGTCCAGTTTCAGACCCAGCTACAGCACGGAAACAGCATTGGTTGCACTGGTGGATGATCTCTGGCGGGCTCGGGACAGGGGCTGTTCCTCTGTCCTGGTCCTACTTGACCTCTCAGCAGCTTTTGATACCATCAACCATGGTATCCTGCTGCGACGGCTCGAGGGGTTGGGAGTGGGAGGCACTGTTTTACGGTGGTTCTCCTCCTACCTCTTGGGCCGTTCACAGTTTGTAGTGGCAGGGGGGCAGAGATCTACCCCAAGGCCCCTTTCTTGTGGGGTTCCTCAGGGGTCAGTTCTCTCCCCCCTCTTGTTCAACATCTATATGAAGCCCCTGGGTAAGATCATCCATGACTTTGGGGTGAGGTATCACCAATATGCTGATGATACCCAGTTGTTCATCTCCACCCCGAGCCAACCCAGTGATGCCCTTGACGTGATGTCCCGGTGCCTGGAGGCGGTGCGAGTCTGGATGGGAAGGAACAGGCTCAGGCTGAACCCCTCCAAGACCGAGTGGCTGTGGATATCGGCATCTCATACTGTCCAGCAGGTTCCATCTCTTCTTATGGGGGGGAGTTATTGCCCCCCTCAGAAAGGGCCCGCAACCTGGGTGTCCTCATGGATTCACGGCTTAATTTGGAAGACCATCTGGCTGCCGTGACCAGGGGGGCTTTTGCACAGGTTCACCTGGTACACCAGTTGCGCCCCTTTTTGGACCAAGATGCCCTATGCACAGTCACCCATGCCCTTGTCACTTCTTGCCTGGATTACTGTAATGCTCTCTACATGGGGCTGCCCTTGAAGTGTACCCAGAGGCTTCAGCTGGTGCAAAATGTAGCCGCACGGGTGCTTATGGGAGGATCTTGATACTCCTGTGTTACACCACTCCTGCGTGGGCTGCATTGGCTTCCGGTTGCCCTCCAGGTGTGATTCAAGGTGCTGGTAATTACCTTTAAAGCCCTACATGGCTTAGGCCCAGGGTACTTGCGAGACCACCTGCTGCCAATGTCAACCTCCCATCGCCCGGTTCACTCCCACAGAGTCAGCCTCCTCAGGGTTCCATCGGCCAGGCAGTGCCGGCTGGTGACCCCCAGGGGGAGAGCCTTCTCTGTGGGAACACCGACCCTCTGGAATGAACTGCCTCCGGAGCGCGGACGGCCCCTGACCTTTGATCCTTCCGCCGTGACCTGAAGACATGGTTGTTCCAACAAGCGGGCCTGGACTGACCATGGTTTTTAATTTGGTTTTTATTGTGTAAATTGTCCCGTATTTCTTATATTCATTGTTTAATTCTTTTTTAATTTTTGTATTTATGTCTCTTAATTTTTATTGTTGTGAGCTGCCCTGAGTCCTTAGGGAGAAGGGCGGCATATAAATTTAATAAATAATAATAATAATAGCAAGCTTTTAATACTTTCCTTCCTAGACAGCCAACTACATATAAACTCAGAGGCTTGGAAATTTAGGTGTCTTTAGCATATAGAATGGAAGGAAGGAAGGTATTAGGAGGGAGGGAAGAAATGAAAATTTTAAAAGAACCTAATTGAATGAGGTTCACCTGGTTATGAAGATGGTGAAAAATAACTTTCTTGGTCTCAATCACAATTCGCAAGAAAGAACATCATGGCACAGAACATTTGAGATGAGACTCTGGAGAACACTGAGGCACGCTTGCAAGAAAAAGAGGCTATTTATCTCTTTCTCTCTTCACTTCACAAAATTTCAAAGGTCTGTAACTAGGACAACCAATGATGACCTGATTGCAAGGGTTACTATTATCTGTGGATAGTACTATCAGTCACTATGCACAATATTTTCTTTTTCTTCCCTTCCCTTCTCCACAAGCCATTTTTTATATGAACAAGTGTCAGAAGATTTTTGCTTCTTTTAGACAGTTGCTGTAGCAACTTCCCTTGTGCTGTAGATGACACTCTCAAGCTAAAGAGAGGATGTAGAGCTTTATAAGTTGCTTTAAATGGGATGGGCATGTTAGGGATATGAACATTTCTTTGTGTGAATTATATCTCGTCCTAAATTGTCCCTGGGATATGGGCTTTCACTCAAACCAGAGTATAGTTATAGTAAGTCATTACAGGATCAGACACCCTTCTAACCAATATTCTGTAGTGTAGGGAATAGGAAATCAACTGGCATGCGGCTGGGCTGATGAAAGCATCTATCAAATCTTCTTTTACAAATTATGAATTTATCCAAAGGGGCTGTGTGCACTGATCTGTATGTGTAATCCTGTTCCACTTGATAGGAACAGAGTTTTTCTTTGTGAGAAATATCTTTACATGTATACAGATGGCTTCTGGTGAGAAACAGAGCTAGTCCATGAGTTAGCAAAAGCCCTTCATATGTTCTTTCAGGACATTAGTATGAGAATACAGTATTTTGTTCCTTGCCATTAATTGCTTATTTATATACCAGTGGCCTTTTTCTCATTACTGTCTTAAAGAATCTTCATAGGATCCCCAGAACCTTCAGTGTAATAATATGAAGCCTGTCTTCATTGTTGTGATTTTGGTATAATCATGAAAGACCTCATATCACTAGGGAAATGACCAATACATGTTTAAAAAGCCATTATTAAAATCACAAGAAGCAGACCAATGTTTGATCATGTAAAGATAATAAATCCATTGAACAGGTTGCACCCAATAACACGTCAATGGAACTACTTGCATAAAAAGTTCCTTAAGAAAAAATAAGCAATGTTGTAGTATATGTAATGTTATTCTGTAATCAGAACAGGAAAACAATGTGGCGACTCCTAATAAAGCATATATTCTTTTTTCTTCAATACCTTTTCCTGAAGGATGTACTTCCTTCCAAAGTTCACGGTCAGGTGTAGTTCTGCACTCTCAGTATTGTTGACTGCAGGATGTTGGCAGTGCTCCAAAGCTAACTTACCACTGACATGCAACCCCGCCTATTCAGGGTTCTTATAAAGTATAAAATAAAGCTCTGTATCTTTAAAACTTGGCTTGAAAGTATTGCCAGCAGATAAAGATTCAATTACAAAATAAACCCTGCATTTTCAGAGGTTTTAACATCTTTCCAAGAAAACCTCCAAACAGGAATAGATTGTCCACTATTCCAAGAGAGACATTGCCCAAGACTGATACAGAAGACTGGGGAGGGGAGGGAAATGTGAGAGTGTGGCAACACATTAGCAGCATCCCAGTTTGCAACAGGCCTTGCCACTTCTGGCTTTACCTGACATGCCCAAATGTAACCCAAGGGCAAGAAAAGAACCTGGGCAAGCCCCAGAAACATTACTAGAACCCATAAAGCTAACAAGACAGAAAAATAGATGAGGAACAACTCTTATCTCTTCATCCCAGAGACAACTAAAAATATGAGTAATGAAACTTTAGCCCCAGGACCCATTTTACTTTGAAACACTATAATAACACTACAGTATAATAATGCCGCATTGGCCACCTCTTCAAAAGCTCAAATCATCTCCCCAAGCAAGGAGACAGCCTCCTGGAATAAGTTCTCAGTATCTCCCTAGCAATTATACCACTATAGTTGTTTCCAGGAGGCTTGCCTTCTGTCTACAGAAATAGAATGTAAAATAACAGTGTTGGAGTTCTAATCCAACCCCCAGCTCAAGAAGGAAATCCTATACCATTCCAAACAAATGGCTGTCCAGTTTCTTCTTGAAAACCACCAGTGATGGAGCACCGGCAATTTCTAGAGATAAGCTATTCCACTGATTGATTGCCAGAACCTTGGGCGAGACTGACCACATCATACTGGAATTCAATATAATACAAACACAAGCAATAGAATATAATCCAACCAGTGTCTTAAACTTTAAAATTGCTCAGAGAGAATGTAAGCAAAATTTCAGGGGAAAACAAGTCAAGAAGCAAGGAAAACACTGAAAAATATAATCATGAAAGCCCAGTCCAACACAATAACACTAAAGAAGAAAAGAAGAAATCCGTCCCATAACTTTTCCCATTCTTCAAGCTCTATAGTATGTCCAACATTTTTTGTCCATATTATCATTGTTTCTTTGTTCTTCCTCCATCTTTAAATTAAGCAGAAATCTGTAGAGCTTTTTTGTAATGTATTGGGCTTGTTAACACCACATGGTATTGAGCAGGGAAGCTAGCTAACAGCTCCCAGCTCCTCAGACAACCCATCTCCAGTGCTGCTATTGGTTGCCCCTCGGGTGGCAATAGGTTGCTTCAAATCTATTGGCTGCCACCTAGGGGCCAGGGTATAAATTGCTGCATCTGCAGCCCTGTTTTCTAGTTCAGATCCTGCAAGCAATAAACCATGATCTTTGCTGAACTCACCCGCCTCGTCTTTATTCCGCTGCAACGAACCCAGTACACAACACTGGCAATGAAGGTGGGATCCTGCTTCTCCATCGAAACTGAAAGTCACTAGGGGAGAGGCAGTGCATGCCTGGTGGGAAAAGCAATTCCCCCCCCTATGGTCAGCTAGCCAAGCCATGCTAGCAACCATGTGCTCAGAGGACCAGTCCCTGAGCAATGGAGAGGCAGGATTTGAAGACGCTGAAAGCCAGCCGCGAAGACCAGCACAATGCCCAAGGTTGGAAGGCTGCAAGAATTTAACATCAAGCAACCAGAAGAATGGCCCTCGTATCTGTCCCATGTCAAAAACTACCTTTGGGTGAACCAGGTTGCAGAGGACAGAATGAAGGCCGCCACGCTGCTCTGTGTGTGCAGCCCAGCAACGTTCGATCTAGCCGAGAACCTGTTTGTGCCCACACCATTGGAATCTGTCTCCTACGCCGAATTGAAGAAGAAGCTCGGAGAACACTTCCAACCCAAGATGTCGGTGATTGCATGGTGCTACGCCTTTGAACAAAGAATACAGCAGCCAGGAGAGACTGCATCCGAGTACATTGCGGTCTTGAGGCAGGCTGCCCGCCTGTGCCGATTTTCAGATGTCGAAGAGCAACTGCGAGACTGGCTCATCTGTAGCCTCTGCAACCAAGAGCTGCAGCAAAAGCTATTTGCCAGAGAGGTCCTATTGTTTGTGGATGCCCAGAAGGAAGTCATGGCGGACGAAGCTGCCGGAGGAGCCGTCCAAGCTATCTGGCCCACCAAATCGACGCAACGTGAAGAAGCCACCACGAGGATGTAGAACTCACAGAGGACCCTGAAGAAGACGCTGAAGTTGACAAGTTGCACAGACAACCTGACCAACAGCACTGCAGCAACAAGCAACAAGAGACTACTTACAAGGCAGATCCCTTGCCTAGATGTCCAGGTTGTGGCAGCCATCACCAATGCTTGGACTGCAGGTTCCAGACAGCCACGTGCCGGGCCTGCGGAAAAACCAGCCACATCGCATCCATCTGCAGAGGTTGCCAGAGGGACCGGCCAGGGAATCACCAGTCGGAAGATCTGACCAGGAGAGGTACTGGGGCCCTGGGGCCATACAGCGTGGGGTTTTGCTCAAGCCGCAGAAGTGTCTGCCGTACTGGGGTCCGAAGCCCCATTAAGCCCAAGTATAGACTTCAGGTGGAGCTGCAAGGGGTCCCCTGTAATATGGAGCTGGACACAGGCTCCACCATTTCCATTATTTCAGTAGAAGATGGACCAAGCTGAGGCCGTCCGACATACTTTTAATAGATTTTCAGAACACAAAGGTCGCAGTCAAGGGTGAAGCCAGCTTGGCTGTTAAATTTAAGGGGTTTTCAGGGCACCTGGATATTGTCATAGTAGGGGGCCAGAGAACGAGCCTAATTGGGCTTGATAGGTTTGATGCACTCGGCATCCAAGTAACTGGAGTGAACCGGACACAAGTTGCGAGTCTAGCGTCAGTTTGCGAGGACTTCGCAGACGTATTTGATTCAGCCCTAGGAACTTACGCGGCCCTGCCAATAGCATTCAAACTAGACCCAAACATGGTTCCCGTCAAGATAAAGCCTCGCAGGGTCCCCTTTGCCCTCAAGCACAAAATAGACATGGAATTAGACAAGCTTGTGGAACAGGGCATTTTGCAACCAGTAGACAGTGGGGAGTGGGAAACTCCTATTGTAACACCACTTAAAGCCAACGGGAAGTCAGAATATGCGCAGACTATAAATGCACAATTAACTGGGCCCTTAAACAGCATGCATACCCAGTCCCTGTGGTGAGCCACATCCTGGCATCTTTGCAGGGTGGCACCACTTTTGCAAAATTAGATTTGGTGCAGGCCTATCAGCAACTACCTGTTGATGAGGCCACGGCTGCAGCACAGACAATAGTAACCCACAGGGGGGCATTCAAAGTTAAGCGCCTGCAATTTGGGGTCAGTGTAGCCCCGGGCATTTTTCAGGGAATCATGGATCGCACACTCAAGGGCATCCCGGGGGTCTGCCCCTATTTTGATGATGTGCTTATTGCTGGAGAATCCACAGAAGTGCTAGCAAGGAGGCTCAGAGCCATCCTGGAAAGGCTCTGTGAAGCAGACCTCAAACTAAAAAAGAGCAAGTGCAGTATTGGGGTCCCTTCAACCAAATTTTTGGGGTTTCTCATTGATGCTGATGGCATCCACCCCACTAAGTCCAAGGTGAAAGCCATTCAGATGGCACCTAGTCCTAAAACAAAAGGAGAGCTGCAAGCATTCTTGAGCCTCAACTTCAACCACACATTCCTTCCTAACAAGGCCACATTGGCAGAGCTGCTTCACAGGCTCTTAGATAAAAACGCTTCTTGGAAATGGACCAGCATTCACGAAAAAGGTTTTCAGGACCTGAAGTCACTTCTGTTGGTCAGTTCCACTATCACCCATTTCAAGGAGTCTAAACCAGTTTGCTTAGCATGTGATGCATCCCCATATGGGGTGGGTGCAGTCTTGAGTCACTTAGAGAAAGATGGAACTCAAGTTCCCATTGCTTTTTATTCGAGGACACTGTCCTCTGCTGAGCGTAATTATGCTCAAATTGACAAAGAAGCATTGGCCATTGTAGCTGGAGTTAAAAAAATCCATGACTACTTATATGGCAGGGACTTCACGGTCTTCACAGACCACAAACCACTATTGGGGTTATTCACTACAGACAGACAGACACCCCACATATTATCTCCTAGAATGCTGAGATGGTCTATTTTTTTATCGGCTTATATGTTTAAGCTGATTAACAAACCCAGCAAAGAAATGGGCCATGCAGACGGCCTGAGCAGGCTTCCCCTGCCACAAATTGAACCAGATCTGGCCCCGGTGGCCTGTGTTTTGTCCATTCAGGACTTGCCAGAATTTCCACTCCACGCAGGGGACATAGCTGCAGAAACGGTGGCTGACAAGACACTAAGTAGAGTGCTTTCTTGGGTACACACAGGGTGGCTGGATAAAAGCCCAGGCCCTGAATTTCAGAGTTATTTTACTAGAAGACATGAGCTATCAGCTCACAAGGGTTGTATCCTATGGGGGAACGGGGTTATAGTTCCTATCTCAGTAAGAGACAGGGTTTTACAATCACTACATGAAGGCCATCCGGGTATTGTTCATATGAAAGCTTTAGCTAGAAGCTACTTATGGTGGCCAGGATTAGATAAGTCCATTGAAGCCCAGGTGCATGGCTGTTACACATGCCAGCAATCAAGGCCTGAAATGCCGCAGGCTTCAGTTCACAGGTGGGAGGAGATTCACACTCCCTGGTCGAGAATTCACATAGACTTCGCTGGGCCCTTTCAGGGACAGCTCTTTCTCATAGTGGTCGACAGCCACTCTAAATGGCTTGAAGTAATACCAGTTGCAAGCATGACTACTGCTAGGACCATCCAGGTGCTTAGGAAACTCTTTGCCATGCACGGGCTGCCAGACATCGTAGTGTCCGACAATGGAGTCCAATTTACTGTGGAAGAATTTCAGGTGTTTCTGAGAGCGAACCTCATCAGGCATGCAACGTCAGCCCCATTTCACCCTTGTACTAATGGTCAAGCTGAAGAGTCACTGAAGCATATAGTGACTGGGGACTGGCACCACAGACTGGCAGATTTTTTGCTGTGCCAACATTCCATGCCATGTATGGCTACAGGAAAAAGCCCAGCAGAGCTGCGCTGGGGGAAGCGACTGATCACGAAACTGGACAGGTTGCACCCAGACCAGGTGGCAGCAGAAGCCTCTCACCCAAAACCCCTGAGGGGGCTACAAGTGGGCGACGGGGTGTGGGCCAGGAACTATGGGCATGGGAACTTGTGGATGCCAGGAAAAATCACTAAAATGTCAGGCCCTCTCTCCTACAAAGTGGGCCTAGAGGGTGGGTGAGTTGTATGGTGCCACATCGATCAGCTTAGGAAATGTTTCTCAGAATGGCTACAAAGTGAGGACTTCATCATAAGTCCTTACTAAGGGCTGCAAACCGGCTGCCGGGCCAATCCAGACATAAACTCTGAAGGCTTAAAAAGCCAAAGCAATGGGGAGTTGGCCGTAGAGGAGGGGAGCCCGGAAGTGCAACATGGGTCCTCTGATGGAGAAAGCCAACCTGAGTCATACAGCCACTGTGCTAACTCTGCTGAACAAATTGACTCTGGTGTGGGCCAACCTGGAAGGGCCAGCCAGAGAGCACCAAGCCATCCTGAATCGTTTGAACTGAGAGACACCCAGCCTTGTGGGCAAGCTGGTAGGCCAGGAAGTGCCTAGGTTCCCTAGGCATTCCACAAGGGCTCGCAAACCTCCTGCTTATCTACAAGATTATGTCCTGAAATAATAAAGCTATAATGTTGTATGTTCCTTTTTGTATTGCCTGCTAACCTACAAGATTGTCCTGAACAATGGAGCTATGATGTTTGTAAGTGCCTTATTGAGCTGCTAAGAGGAAACCTGTTTTCACACATTGTTAACCCATTGTTAATTGTATTGCTTTCTGTTGTTGCTATAATTTTGTTCCTTCTAGGGAGGAGGTGTCAAGGCATAATTCTGCCTGTCAGAGGGCGAAGGACCGTGCTTCAGAAGATGCATGATGTGCATGAAGGAAGGAAATAAAACACGACGCATAATCTTACTAAATAACTTTTAATTACAAAAACTAAATATATATTATAAAGAGAGCTAGCTGACTACATCCTAACATAACAGACAGTAACAGCAAAGTGAAAGAAAATAAAAGAATAACTGTGAGAAACTTTTTCAAGACATGCGCACAAAACAGTCTGGAACCATAACATAGCTGCACATATGAGGGTCACTATGGTTACCAGATAAGCTATCACCACAGGTGCAGAGAGCAGGGGAAATGTACAGTTAGAAATGAACTTTTCTGACGAACTAAAAAATCGTGCAGTGACATTCACCTTCTTTCGTCAGCAAAGTGAAGACTCAGGTAAGGCACATCTTCTCACGCAGATACTCATGCTGGACCATAGGTAGTGGTTTGTTCAACATATCAGCAATTTGATCACGTGTAGGCACATACTGTAATGTCACAAAACCTTGTTTAACCAGTTGTCTTATGTTTTGATATCGGATGTCAATGTGTCTGGACCTTGAACCTGTAAAACGTGTTTCAGAAATATAAACCACAGATTCATTATCTTCCATCACAGTGATCGGTCGAATCGGATGTGTCCAGATATCTGTGACTAAAGCATCAAACCAGATTAAAGAATTGCATGCATCAGACACACAAGCATATTCAGCTTCTGTGGAGGAACAAGAAACAAAATTCTGTTTACGCACATGCCAGTAAACAGGACATCCATTTAAGAACATCATGTACCCTGAAGTACTTTTCCGTGACTTCTTATCACTCGCCCAATCTGAATCTGCATAACAACATAACTCTGCATAATCAGTATGTGTTGGTTCCAACAACAACTTTATGTCTTTGCTGTGTTTTAGATACTTCAATAACTTCTTAACACATGTCCAATGAAACTGTTTTGCCTTACCTACATTTCGTGATAGGAGATTAACACTAAGTGCAATGTCAGGTCTAGTCCAACTACTAATATACAGCAATGACCCAATGACTGAGCGATATAGTGTTTGATCTTCGAACTCAGGACTTTGTTCATGTGTCAAGTTGTGAAAATCGGTTTGCATGGGTATACTTACATGCTTAGCGTCCTCCATGTTGCAGTGATGTAACAGTTGTTCAATCTTATCTTCTTGTGTGAGGCTAAACCCCTTCTGAGTTTTGACAATTTGAACACCTAAATAAGTGTTAATACATCCTAAAGACTTCAATGTGAAAAACCTTTGTAAAGCTTTAGCAAAAACCTCACTCATCTGCTGGACCAATATAAACAATATCATCTACATAAACAAGAATTAGCTCATACCTATTACCGGATCTTTTGGTAAACACGCATTCATCTGTTTCAGACTTAATAAAGCCCATTGAATTTAGTTTGTCAGAAAGACATAAGTACCACATTAAACCAGACTGTTTCAGACCATAAAGACTTTTGTGTAGAAACCAGGTATCCCCTTCTTGCTGTCGAAAACCTGGAGGACCTTTGACATAAATTTCTTCATCTAGATCAGCGTGTAGATAAGCCGTTTCAATGTTGAACTGGAAAACGTCTAGGCCAAGGATAGTTGCAGTGACTAAGGCGATTTTCACACTCTCAGTCCGCACTGTGGGTGAGTAGGTATTTGTATAGTCCTCAGGATAACATTGAGCGAAACCCTGGGCTACAAGTCTGGCCTTGTACAATGACTCACCATTTGGCTTCTTCTTAATCCTGTAGACCCATCGAGTACCAATAACTTTCTTGTTTGCTGGAGGGCTTGCAGGCATAAACACTTGAAGTTTCTTTAGACTGTCCATTTTAGCCTGCATTGCCTCAAACCATTTATCTTGCTCTGATTCAGGAAGATGTTTGATCTGTGTGAACTTCTCAGGTGGAAATATAACATTACAAATCAAAGGTACAGGTGTTTTTGTTACTTGCCACGAATAACGTTTTGGAGGGATTCCCTTTGTGGACCTCTTGGAACGTCTTGGAACAACTGTCCATTCTTCTTCCGTGTCGTTTTCATCTTCATCATCGTCACCAGCGGCAGCATCAGCAGCTTGCAAAGACATAACAGTAGGTTGAGAAGAACTCGTGGGAGGGACAATCTCCTGTGGATCTTGATCATCAGGTTGCATGGCATCAGCCGCATTATCTCTAGGAAAATAAACTCCAGGATCGTTAAAATGAATCCTGGACCAGTCAGCATCTTCCTCAAAAGTAGCAGATTGTGAAACCACAATAACATGATGAGAGTCAATGTATTTGCCCCATTTTGAATTATCATCAATACCCATAAATCTCATCCTTTTTGCTGCAGGACCCCCTTTCTTTCTTTGCGCTGAGGGAATATTCACCATAGCGTATGAGCCAAAAATATGGAGATGTGAGAGGTCAGGCTTGTGTCCATATAACATGAAATAAGGGGTCTGATTTATGACACTACTCCAAGTACGGTTGATGATATGGTTAGCATATTTGATAGCTTCACCCCAGTATGGAAGACCAAGGTTGGCATCTTCAAGAAGGCAACGCATCATGGTTTGCAAAACCCCATTTCTGCGTTCTGCCACTCCATTTTCAGCTGGAGTATAAGGATCAGATGTCTGATGTAGTATCCCATTCTTACGCATCCAGTCCTGGAAACGCTGAGACATGAATTCAGCACCGCGATCACTCTGGATTCTGGCAATGTTGACCTCGAATTGGGTATAGACAAGACTAGCAAAGTCTTTAAAGATCTGAAAGGTCTCAGATTTTTCTTTCATAGGATATACATATCCATATCTAGAATAATTATCAATGATTGTCAAGAAATACCTTTTACCACCAAGTGTTGGTGTAAAAGGACCCACTATGTCAATGTGCACCAAATAAAAAATGTGTGTTGACAGACGTGTAGCGTGTTTTGGAATTACTGCTGTTTTGGATTTGGCTTTCTTGAAGACAGCACAGTCCAAGAACACCTTACACCCCTTTAGATCCAAACCTCTTGCGAACTCTGGCATCTTCTTCAGAACACAGAAACTGGCATGACCCAATCTTCTATGCCACTTATGGATACACCTGGAATGCAAAGGTTTACCTGTTAGTGAATTCTCAACATTTTTATTAGGAACCCCAGGCTTGTCATGAGCAACCTGTGTCTTTTTTGTATTTTTATTATCTTTAGGAACCTTTGGAGTAGCAACAGGATCTCTCTCTGTGGCATCTCTCTCTGGGCCTGTGCTTTTTGGAACGTGTATACTTGCCTGCTCTTGCTGCTTAGACTTTGGTTTTATGTAATAAACACCACCAATCACCATGGTTTCAGCAACAATATCTCCATCTTTAACTATATAACTTGCTTTTTCAAGATGATGGACCTGAAAATGAGAAAACCTAGACAAATGACTCTGACTAAGCAAATTACTAATGGCATACGGAACGTAGTAAACATCAGGAATGAGAGCACCGAGCTCTTCTATGGCCGGTTCTTGATCATAACTCCTCTCATATTGCTGAACCATTGATACATATTCTTTGCCTGCTGCAAACGCTTTTCAAAACCCCCAATTTGTTCACAGTAGCCTTGCATAGCCCTATCTCGCATAGTTTGCTTGGGGCTTGAAGGAGCAGAAGGAATTTTCTTCAGCTGAACTTTAGGTTTCGCTCCAAGCCTTTGAAATTCATCTGGAGCCCCTGGAGTGTGAACATTTTCAAAAGCAGCTGCCAGGGAGCTTGGAAAAGTAGAAAAAGGAGTGACTGACCTTGCATCGTCGACAGGAGCAGGTGTGTCTTCTCCAAGGCATGTGGCTGAAGCGATTGGAGTTTGTAAAGTTGAAGGGAGATGCCCCACAGACAGGCTCCTAGCCTCCCTTTTCATCCGTGGCTTCCTTCCTGACATGTTTCAGCAGTTAATCACCGCTGCCTTGCTAGAACTAACTAACTGATAACAGCCACAGAAACATGCATCTCTAAAAACATAAATCAAACCATCCTCTGCTACCAAATGTCAAGGCATAATTCTGCCTGTCAGAGGGCAAAGGACCGTGCTTCAGAAGATGCATGATGTGCATGAAGGAAGGAAATAAAACACGACGCATAATCTTACTAAATAACTCTTAATTACAAAAACTAAATATATATTATAAAGAGAGCTAGCTGACTACATCCTAATATAACAGACAGTAACAGCAAAGTGAAAGAAAATAAAAGAATAACTGTGAGAAACTTTTTCAAGACATGCGCACAAAACAGTCTGAAACCATAACATAGCTGCACATATGAGGGTCACTATGGTTACCAGATAAGCTATCACCACAGGTGCAGAGAGCAGGGGAAATGTACAGTTAGAAATGAACTTTTCTGACGAACTAAAAAAACGTGCAGTGACAGGAGGAATGTAATGTATTGGGCTTGTTTTGTTAACACCACGTGGTATTGCTGGGAGGCTGTTGAGCAGGGAAGCTAGCTAACAGCTCCCAGCTCCTCAGACAACCTGTTTCCAGTGCTGCTATTGGTTTCCCCTAGGGCGGCAATAGGTTGCTTTAAACCTATTGGCCGCCACCTAGGGGCCAGGGTATAAATTTCTGCATCTGCAGCCCTGTTCTCTAGTTCAGATCCTGCAAGCAATAAACCATGATCTTTGCTGAACTCACCCACCTCGTCTTCATTCCTGCACAATGAACCCAGTACACAACATTTTAATCAGCTTTTCATCTGTTATTAGCAATATAGAATCAGGTTTTGTCTGTTCCTTGTGGATCTTCATTGTTTTCACGTCTTTTTCATACCTGGATTGGATTTGTAGATATGGCCACCATGCTATGTCAATATCTTGTTCTAAGTCTTGTCTAGATTTCAATCATCCTTCATTGTCCAGTAAATCTTTATATGTTACAAGTTTATCATAGTTAATTAAGTTTGGGTAAGCAAAGGCTTCCATTGTTGAGAGCCATTCAGGTATATTAATATAAATTTTTTCTTTTATTTTTTCCCATTCTAAGAGGAGTGCATTTCTTACAGCATGGTTCTGGAAATTTCTATGTGCTTTATTCTTCCCATACCACAGAATGGCATGCCAGCCAATCTGCAGGTCATGCCCCTCTAGGTATAGTAGTCCTTTGTCTAAGTGTTATCCATTCTTTAATCCACGTTAAAATAGCTGCTTGGTAATATAACTTCCAATCTAGGAGTCCAAATCCTCCCCTTTCTCTAACTTCCTGTAGCATTTTCACTTTGTTTCATGCTTTTTTCCCTTGCCAAATAAATTTCAATATTATGGTATTCAATTCATAAAAAAAAGCTTTTTCTAATTTTACCAGAATGGTTTCAAATAAAAAAAAAGTATTTGTGGTAAGATATTTATTTTAATTGTGGCTATTCTCCCCAGTATTGACAGCTGAGGTTTTTTCCACTTTTCTAAGTCCAGTTTTATTTGTTTTAATAATTTTGTATAATTGTCCTCTTTTACTGTTATGCATCTTGCTGTTAGGTAAATTCCTAGGTACTTAAGTTTTTTAACAGTTTGAAGGTTTGTTTTTCTTGCAAGTTGCATTTTCTGTTTTTCTGTTAAATTCTTTGTCAAAACTTTAGTCTTTTCTCTGTTTATTATCAGGCTTGCAACCTTGCTATATTGTTTTATTGTAGCCAACAATTTCATGCTTGTTTCCAGAGGTTTTTCCAATATAAAGACCAAGTCATCAGCGAATGCCTGCAATTTATATTTTTGAACCTTTATCTCCAATCCTTTAATCTCAAACTCTTCTCTGATATTTCTGTTCAATATTTCCAAGGTTAGTATAAATAGTAATGGGGATAAAGGACATCTCTGTCTTGTGCCCTTTTTAATATTAAAATTTTCTGTATAGTCTCCTTTTACAATTATTCTAGCAGTCTGTTTATCATAAATTGCATGGATTGCATTCATAAAGTTTTCCCCAAAGTCCATTTCAACAAGTTGCTGAAACATAAATTGTCAATTTAAGTTATCAAATGCTTTTTGTGCATCAAGGAATATCAAAGCCATCTGTTTGCCTGGATGAACTTCATAGTACTCTAAAACATTCAGGATTGTTCTTACATTATTTTTCATCTGTCTTTTAGGCAAAAAGCTGTTTTGGTCTGTATGTATAAATTCAATCAAGAATTTCTTAATTCTTTCTGCCATTATCAAAGCAAAAATTTTATAGCCTACATTTAGTAATAAAATTGGTCTATAATTTTGTATATATGTCAAGTCTGTATCTTCTTTAGGTATTAAAGTGATATTAGCTTCAGTCCATGTCTTTGGTATTTTAGTTTTCAGGAGAATTTCATTACAAAGTTCTTTCAAGATTGGAGTAAACACATCTTATAACACAGCATAAAATTCTGCAGGTAATCTGTCTGGCCACGGAATCTTATCCCTTTTTTTGCCTTTTTATAGTTTCTATAACCTCCATCATTGATATTGGTTCATATTTCAGATATTCTGGAGAATTTTTGGTAAATTTGCTTTTTTTTAAATACTGCTCTATTTTTTCTTTGCCTTATAAAGTGTTTCATAATATTCTTTAACAATTTTTTCATTGCATCGTTTTGAAACTGTATTTCTCCTTTTGTATCTTGTAGTTTCTTTATCATTTTCTTTTCTTTTTCTTTTTTCAATATGTATGCTAGCCATCTTCTCGGCTTGTTAGCGTTTTCAAAGAAATTCTGTTTAACCTGTTTAATCTGTTTAGCCATTAATTCCATCTCAGCTAAGTTTAGTTTGTGCTTTATTATTTCCATTTGTTTATTGAGTATTGCTTTATCTGGATCTATTTGTAATTCTGCTTCTAGCTTTCTAAGTTCCTCCCTCAACTTTAGTTGTAGTTTTTTCTTTTCTTTATTCTTCTTGGCAATATAAGTTATGGCCAGGCCTCTAAAATATGCTTTAGCAGTGTCCCAAACATTTTGGAGTGATGTTTCTTTGTTCTTGTTTATTTTAAATAAAAATTCCATTTCCTTTTTCGCTAGTTGTAGGAATTCTTTGTCAATATTGATTTGTTTAGAGACCATCTAGGTTTCTTCTTAATTCCTTTCCAAGTCACTTTTATTGGATTGTGGTCTGCCCAGTCATTGGTTTCGATTTCCGCCTCTTGAATCATCAGTTTGAAGTCCAACAAATCCATATCATGTCAATTCTTGACCATGATTTGTGTCTATTTGAGTAAAATGTAAATTGTAGTTTCTCTGGGTTTTTCTCTCACCATATATCTAAAATACTAAATTCTTCTATCATTTTTGAAAACGCTTTAGGTAGATTAACCAAAGCTGTACCATATAAAAAAAATTTGTATAAAATGTTTTATAGATGGCACATGACACCAGTGAGACTAATGAAAAATGTTTAAAAATACTTCAAATGTGTGTTGGAAATGTAATCAAAGACCAGGTACTTAATATCATATCTGGTGGTCATGTCCTAAAGCTAAAAGATTCTGGCTTAATATACACTTATGGTTGGAGAAGATTATTAAAAAAACAAATAGAATTTACACCAGAATTGTTTCTGTTAGGAATGATAGGTCCCAACTATGACAAGGAGAGCGGATACCTAATGTTACATGTATTAACAGCAGTGAGAATTATGTATGCCCAATACTGGAAAAATGAAAAGTTACTGACTGAAGAAGTATTAATTAAGAAAATATTGGATTGTGCAGAAATGGATAGATTAACTTTAGAAAAAGAGCATTCAGTTTACTATAGAACTTGGAATAAATTTTATCAATGGCTAGATAAGCAAGTTAGAGAGAAAGGAATGTGATATGTAATTTTGAATTTATTTGAGTAAGAAAAATATTATACATTGAAAATTTAGTATTGTTTATGATAATTTACTATACTTATTATTATCAATTATTACTTTTACCATTTCTATTTATATATATTTACCCAGACAATATGCTGTTTGCCAAATATTGAATGTTATTGGGGGAAACCCCAACCCTTACCCCCAATTTTCCCTGTACCCTAATTCCCACCCCCTTACCCCGTCTCCAACCCTATAAAACTAATATTTTTTTAGAAGGAGGAGGAGGAGGAGGAGGAGGAGAAGGAGGAGGAGGAGGAGGAGGAGGAGGAGAAGAAGAAGAAGAAGAAGAAGAAGAAGAAGAAGAAGAAGAAGAAGAAGAAGAAGAAGAAGAAGAAGAAGAAGAAGAAGCATGGCTGCACAAATAACTCTCTGATACACTGAAAGACAAAAAGGATAAGTAAAAAAATCTAAACAGGGACACATAACTAAGGCAGGATATCAGCAGATAGCCTGAAGTCAGGAAAGCAAAGACTCAGAATGAACAAAGACTTGCAACAAAAGTCAAAGATAATTTTAAAAAAAGGTTTCTTTCAAGATATAGATAATGAAAACATATATATCAAGGAAACAGTTGGTCCACTAAAGAAGGAAGATGACAAGGAATTAACAGGTAGTAGAGCTCAACTGTGCATGTATCTGGTGGTGAAAGGAAAGTCCGATGCTTTAAAGATTTTTTTCTCCATAGGAACCTGGAATGTAAGATCCATGAATCAAGGAAAGCTGGACATGGTCAAACAAGAGATGACAAGACTGAACAACGACATCTTAGGTATCAGCGAACTAAAATGGACAGGAATGGGTGAATTTAATTCAGATGACCATCAGGTATACTACTGCAAGCAAAAATCCCTCAGAAGAAATGGAGTAGCCTTCATAGTCAATAAAAGAGTAGGAAAAGCAATACTGGGATACAATCCCCAAAATGACAGAATGATCTCAGTTCGAATCCAAGGCAAACCATTCAATATCACAGTAGTCCAAGTCTATGCCCCAACCACTGGTGCTGAAGAGGATGAAATTGACTGGTTCTATGAAGCCCTACAGCACCTTATAGAACTAACACCAAAAAATGATGTCCTTATCATCATGGGGGATTCGAATGCTAAAGTAGGAAGCCAAAAGATAACCGGAATAACAGGCAAGTTTGGCCTTGGAATACAAAATGAAGCAGGGCACAGGCTGATAGAATTTTGTCAAGAGAATATGATGGTCATAGCAAACACTGTTTTCCAACAACCCAAGAGATGGCTCTACACATGGACATCACCAGATGGTAAATACAGAAATCAAATTGATTATGTGCTCTGCAACCAAAGATGGAGAAGCTCTATACAGTCAGTAAAAACAAGACCAGGAGCTGACTGTGGCTCAGACCATGAGGTTCTCATTGCAAAGTTTAGGCTTAATCTGAAGAAAGTAGGGAAAAGCACTAGGCCACTCAGATCTGAATTAAATCATATCCTTGTTGAATATACAGTAGAGGTGACAAATAGATTTAAGGAATTAGACCTGATAGACAGAGTGCCTGAAGAACTATGGACAGAGATTGGCAACATTGTACAAGAAGTAGCAACTAAAACCATCCCAAAGAAAAAGAAATGCAAGAAAGCAAAATGGCTGTCTGACGAAGCTTTGCAAATAGCTGAGGAAAGGAGGGAAGTGAAAGGCAAGGGAGAAAAAGAAAGATACGCCCAATTGAATGCAGAATTCCAGAGAATAGCTAGGAGAGATAAGAATGCCTTCTTAAATGAACAGTGCAAAGAAAATAGAAGAAAACAATAGAATAGGGAGGACCAGAGATCTCTTCAAGAAAATGGGCATGATAAAGGACCAAAATGGCAGGGACCTAACAGAGGCAGAAGAGATTAAGAAGAGGTGGCATAATTACACAGAAGAACCATACAAGAACGAGTTTAACGCCCCTGATAACCACAATGAGATGGTAACTGACCTCGAGCCAGACATCCTTGAATATGAAGTGAAGTGGGCCTTAGAAAAGCTGAGCAACAACAAAGCTAGTGGAGGTGACAGTATTCCAGCTGAGCTATTCAAAATCTTAAAAGACGATGCAGTAAAGTGCTACACTCAATTTGCCAGCAAATTTGGAAAACTCAACAGTGGCCACAGGATTGGAAAAGATCAGTTTACATTCCAATTCCAAAGAAAGGCAGTGCCAAAGAATGTTCAAACTATCGCACCATTGCACTCATTTCACATGCTAGTAAAGATATGCTTAAAATCCTACAAGCTAGACTCCAGCAGTATGTGGATCGAGAACTATCAGAAGTACAGGCAGGATTTCGAAGAGGAAGACAAACTAGAGATCAAATTGCCAACATATACTGAATCCCATAGAGGTGGGAGCTCTATGGGTCTTGCCCCACCCAGGGTGTACATTTTGGACCATCCTCGGGAGCGGATTCGCGACCCGTTGTGAGAGGACGGGTTGTGGTCCACCCCTGGGAGCACCCAACCGAGTGGCAGTAGGTTGGTTGATAGCCCAAATGTTTCACTCCCTCCCCTTCGAACCTCCTATTGGACTTTTCAACTACGGGACTGCCTTCTCTGGACTTGTTCGGACTTTATGTATAGATACTCCAGCACGGACCTGTTCACCCTCAGGGGTGCCCCCCTCTCCTGGGTGCGTCCCGCCTTCTTTGCCATTCCCAGTCTCGATGAAGGGCCCAATTATTGGGACCCTGAGAGATGGCCGGGTAAGGGCAGGGGCCCTCGACATAAATTTAATAGGAGGCCCCTGGTTAATTTTTTAGTGAATTTTTTTATGGGGCTAGGGAGAGGGGTGGGAGGTAGTGGTTGTCTGACTATGGGGGGTGGCCATGCAACCGTGGTTCAGGACAGGCCGGGGTCTGACTGCGTAGGGAGGGAGCGGGGTGTGGTTACATCCGGGGCTCGGGAGTGGGTCGTGGGACTACCTATTCCCACGACATTGGGGTATGGCAGCAGGCGTATGGACAGGGGGCCGTATCGTTACCGGGAGGGCCGTCTCCGCTATTTACAAGTGGTGAGGCGCTCCGACCCTCTGTTTCTTCCCCGAGGTTCCGGGAGCGAGGATGTGCAGCCTCCTGAGCTCCGGCTGGTGTATCTGAATGCCAGGTCCGTGATTAATAAGGCTCCCCTTGTGCGGGATTTGGTTGAGGGTGAGCATGCGGACCTGGCTTGTATCACTGAGACCTGGTTGGGTCCAGAGGGTGGGGTCCCTTTGGTCGATCTTTGCCCACCAGGTTTCCGAGTGCTACACCAGCCTCGGGCTCAAGGTAGGGGCGGGGGAGTGGCGGTAGTTATTAGGGAGAACTTATGTCCGCGGGAGACCACCGTTCCTCAGATAGTCCGGTGTGAGTCTCTCTTTTTGAGGTTTGGTCCGGGGGCGCAGTTGGGCTTGCTGCTGGTGTACGTTTCGCCTAGTCGCACAGCGGCAGCCCTGCCTGAGCTACTCGATGTCCTCTCCGGGTTGGTGATTGAGTTCCCCAAACTTATAGTTTTGGATGACTTCAATCTACCATCCCTGGGAGGGTCATCTGAGTTAGCTCGGGAGTTCATGGCTTCCATGACGGCCATGGACCTGACGCAGGTAATTTCTGAACCAACTCATGAGGGAGGCCACACCCTTGACCTGGTTTTTTTTATCTAGACGGTGGTTTGATGATCTTGGTGGGGGCTCTCCATTTATTATGCCCCTGTCATGGACCGATCACTACCTCCTGCGGCTGGTCTTCCGTCTTGCCACCCCCCGCCGTGGGGATGCGGAACCAATTAGATGGTACCGCCCTAGGCGCTTAATGGACCCTGATGGGTTCCAGGCAGCGCTGGGATCCCCACCTGCCTCCGTTGCTCACAACTCGGCAGATGCCTTAGTGGAAGCCTGAGAAAGGGCAGCCACTGAGGCACTTGACCGAGTTGTACCCTTGTGGCCCCTGACCCGGTGCAGATCCCAATGAGCTCCATGGTTCTTCGCGGAGATCCGGGAGATGAAGCGTCGGAAACAGGGCCTAGAGAGCTGCTGGAGGTCCAGCCGATCCGAATCCGACCGGTTGCGACTAAGAACCTATATTAGGTCTTATCTCGCAGCGATGAAGGCGGCGAGGTGTAATTACTTCTCTGCCCTCATCGCGTCCGCAGATAATCGCCCGGCCGCCCTGTTTAGGGTGACTCGCTCCCTCCTTAATCAGGAGGTGAGGGAGGATCCCTTACAGGGTCGTGCCGAGGAGTTTGGTCAACATCTGTCGGATAAAATCGCTCGGATTCGGGCCGGTTTGGACTCCAGCTGGGCAGAGTCTGACGATCAGGACACGGGCGGTCTTGTCAACGTTATCTGGGAGGAGTTTGATTCTGTGACCCCTGAGGAAGTGGACAGGATTATGGGGAGGTTGAGCTCCTCCACATGTTTATTGGACCCGTGCCCTTCTTGGCTGGTTTATGCAGCTAGGGAGAGGACACGAGGCTGGTTCCAGGCAGTTATATCTGCTTCTTTGAGTGAGGGTAATTTCCCCACCGTCTTGAAGGAGGCGGTGGTGAGACCTCTCCTCAAGAAGCCTGCCTTGGACCCAGCTGTTCTAAACAACTTTCGTCCAGTCTCCAACCTTCGCTTTCTTGCGAAGGTTGTTGAGAGTGTGGTGGCGCATCAGCTCCCTCTGGTCCTGGATGAAGCGGATTATCTAGACCCATACCAATCGGGTTTCAGGCCCGGGTACAGCACGGAGACGGCATTGGTCGCTCTGGTGAATGATCTCTGGAGGGCCCGGGACAGGGGATATTCCTCTGTCCTAGTCCTATTAGACCTCTCGGCGGCTTTTGTTACCATCGACCATGGTATCCTGCTGCGGCGTCTCAGGGGATTGGGAGTGGGAGGCACGGTTCTTCGGTGGTTCTCCTCCTATCTCCTGGGACGCTCGCAGTCGGTGTTGACAGGGGGGCAGAGGTCGACCCCTAGGTCTCTCGTTTGTGGAGTTCCTCAGGGGTCGGTTCTCTCGCCTCTCCTGTTCAACATCTACATGAAACCGCTGGGTAAGATCATTCGTGGTTTTGGAATTGGGTATCATCAATATGCCGATGATACCCAAATTTTCATTTCGACCCCAAACCACCCCAGTGATCCCCTTGCTGTGATGTCCCATTGCCTGGAGGCGGTTCGGGTCTGGATGGGGAGGAACAGACTTCAGCTCAACCCTGACAAGACTGAGTGGCTGTACATTCCGGCATCCCGGGACATTCAAAATGTTCCATCGCTTTCTATGGGGGGTGAGTTTTTACCCCCCGTGGATAGGGCTCGCAACTTGGGAGTCCTCCTAGATTCACGGCTTACCCTAGAAGACCACATAGTAGCCGTGACTAGGGGGGCTTTCGCTCAGGTTTGCCTGGTGCGTCAGTTGCAGCCCTATCTGGACCGGGATGCCTTGTGTACGGTCACTCATGCGCTCGTGACCTCTCGTCTTGACTATTGCAATGCTCTTTACATGGGGCTTCCCTTGAAGACCACTCGGAGGCTCCAACTGGTACAGAATGCGGCCGCGAGAGTTGTCTTGGGAGTTTCCCGGTACTCCCATGTTACACCTTTGCTCCGCGAGCTGCATTGGTTACCAGTTGTCTTCCGGGTGAGGTTCAAGGTCTTGGTGATGGTTTTTAAGTCCTTACATGGCATGGGTCCGGAATACCTCGGGGACCACCTGCTGCCGGCGTCGACTCCCCTCCGCCCTGTGCGTTCCCACAGAGAGGGCCTCCTCAGGGTGCCTCCGGTCAGAGAATGCTGGCTGGTGGCCCCCAGGGGGAGGGCCTTCTCTGTGGGCGCCCCGGCCTTATGGAATGAGCTGCCAGTTGAGCTCCAGATGGCACCGGATCTTCGCTCCTTCCAGCGTGGGTTAAATACCCATTTATTCGAACAAGCTGGCCTGGCCTGATGGGGGAATGTTAGGGTTTTAATGTTTTTATATTTTGATTGTTTTAACTTGGGCAACAATTTAATCCTTTTAAACTTTTGTACTTCTATTTATATGCCCTGTTCACCGCCCTGAGTCCTTCGGGAGAAGGGCGGTATAGAAATTCAAATAAATAAATAAATAAATAAATAAATAAATAAATAAATAAATAAATAAATAAATAAATAAATCATGGAGAAAGCTAGGGAGTTCCAGAAAAACATCTACTGCTTCATTGACTATGCTAATGCCTTTGATTGTGTGGATCACAACAAACTGTGGGAAGTTCTTAAAGAGATGGGAGTACCAGACCATCTTATTTGTCTCTTGAGAAACCTATATGCGGGTCAAGAAGCAACAGTGACAACTGGACAAAGAACCACTGATTGGTTAAAAATTGGGAAAGGAGTCTGGCAAGGCTGTATACTGTTGCCCTGCCTATTTAACTAATATGCAGAGCACATCATGAGAAAGGCAGGGCTAGATGAATCAAAAGTTGGAATTAAGATTTCTGGGAGTAATATCAACAACCTAAGATATGCAGATGATACCATTCTAATGGCAGAAAGTGAAGAAGAACTAAAGAGCCTCTTGTTGCGGGTGAAGAAGGAGAGTGCAAAAGTTGGGTTGAAACTTAACATTAAGAAAACCAAGATCATGGCATCTGGTCCTCTCAATTCTTGGCAAATAGATGGGGGAAAAATGGAGGTAGGACAGATTTTATTTTCCTGGGCTCCGAGATCACTGCAGATGGAGACTGTAGCCGAGAAATTAAAAGACGCTTGCTCCTGGGGAGCAAAGCCATGGCAAATCTAGACAGCACACTAAAAAGCAGAGACATCAGCCTGTCAACAAAAGTATGTATAGTCAAGGCTATGTTCTTCCCAGTTGCAATGTATGGCAGTGAAATTTGGACCATAAGAAAGGCTGAGTGCCAAAGAATTGAAGCCTTTGAACTATGGTGCTGGAGAAGACTCCTGTGAGTCCCTTGGACTGCAAGGCGATCAAACCGGTCAGTCCTAGAGGAGATCAACCCTGACTGCTCTTTAGAAGGTCAGATCCTGAAATTGAAACTCAAATACTTTCTCTACCTAATGAGAAGGAAGGACTCACTGGAGAAGAGCCTAATGCTGGGAAAGATTGAGGGCAAGAGAAGAAGGGGATGACAGAGAATGAAGTGGCTGGATGGAGTCACTGAAGCAGTAGGCATGAGCTTAAATGGACTCCAGAAGATGGTAGAGGACAGGAAAGCCTAGAGGAACATTGTCCATGGGGTCGCGATGGGTCGGACATGACTTTGTAGCTAACAACAACAGAGAAAAAAAAGAGCTGCTTAACTCATTCTTCAAACAAAAAGAAACTATAGCCCAACCTACCAAAAACTTAGCTGTAAAAGACAGACTAGACATAAAAATTAAAATAAGCAAGAAAATGATAAGAGAATACCTTTCTGACCTTGATGAATATAAATCATTGGGACCTGATGGATTACATCTCAGAGTTTTGAAGGAGCTGGCAAATGTTATCTCAGAACCATTGTATTATATCTTTAAAAAATCTTGGAGCACTGGGGAACTACCAAAGGACTGGAAAAGAGCTAATGTGGTTTCCATCTTCAAAAAAGGAGGGGAAAAACAGACCCAGGAAACTTTAGACCAATCAGCATAACATCAATACCTGGAAAGATACTGGGGAAAAATAATAAAAAAACAGATCTGTAAACATTTAGAAACAAATTAAGTTATAACAAGAAGTCAAAATTGGTTTGTTAAAAAAAGATCATGCTAAACCAAACTTACTTCATTCTTTGACAAAGTGATTAAATTAGTAGTCCAATGAAATACTTTGGACATAGTATATTTAGACTTCAGCAAGGCATTTGACAAAGTAGACCACAACCTACTTCTTGGTAAACTAAAAAAATTTGGGATAGATAGCATCACCACAAGACAGATTTTAACTGGCTGACAAACTGTATTGAACAAGTAGACGTTAATGGTACTACATCTACATGGAGGGAAGTAAGCAGTGGGGTACCACAAGGTTCTGTCTTGGGCCCAATACTGTTCAATATCTTCATAAATGACCTAGATGAGGGAATAGAAGGGGAACTCATCAAATTTGCAGATGACACTAAGCTGGCAGGAGTAGCCAACACCCCAAAAGATAAGCTCAGGATCCGAAAAGATCTTGACAGACTTGAACAATGTGCCCTATCCAACAAAATGATATTTAATGTGGAGAAAAGCAAGATTTTACACCTGGGCAGGAAAAACCAAAGGTACAAGTACAGATTGGGTGAAACCTGGCTCAAAAACCTGGAATTCTAGTGGACAATTATGAGCCAGCAGTGTGCGGCAGCAGCCAAACATGAGCCAGCAGTGTGCGGCAGCAGGCAAAAAAGCTAATACAATCCTTGGTTGTATAAAAAGAGGCATAGAATCAAAATTATGTGAAGTATTAGTACTGTTTTATAAAACCTTAATAAGGCCATACCAGGAATACTGCATCCAGTTTTGGTCACTACATTACAAAAAACATGTTGAGACTTTGGGGAAAAAATTGCAGGATTTGGGTATGACCAGTCTTGAGAAAAGAAAGCCTAGGGGGTAACATGATAGCAGTATTCCAGTACTTGGGAAGTTGCCACAAGGCTGAGGGGGTCAATTTATTCTCCAAAGCACCAGATGGCAAGACAAGAAACAATGGATGGAAACTAATCAAGGAGACAAGCAAACTAAAACTAAGGAGAAACTTCCTGACAGCGAGGACAATTAACAGCTTGCCTTCAGATGTTGTGGGTGCCTCATCAGTAGAGGTTTTTAAGAGACTGAACAGTCACTTGTCTGAAATGGTATAGAGTCTCTCTTCCAGCTCTATTCTGATTCAATTGTTCTTACTGTCAGGAAATTTCTCCTTAGTTCTAGGTTGGATCTCTCTTTAATGGTCTTCCACTCATTACTTCTTGTCCTTCCATCAGTGGTTTGGAGAATAGGTCGACCGTCTCTTCAATATCAATGACAGTCCTTCAATGTCTATAGAGTTTTTCAATAATCCAGGACATGATTGTCCCAAAGGTGCTTTTACAAAAGGCAACTGGACTGTTTTGCTTTTATGCTTCTCATCCAAGAAGCTTCTTCAGTTTGGTTCAGAACCGAAGAAGCTTCTTGGATGAGAAGCAAAACATTTTCAAGGAAAAAAAACAAGACAGTCCAGTTGCTTTTTGTAAAAGCACCTTTTTACAAAAAGCAACTGGACTGTCTTGTTTTTTTCCTTAAAAAACCTGCTCAAGTACTGTAAATTGCTATAAAATAACTCTTAGTCCTTTTCTTCATTAGACTAGATTGTATTATTTGTAGAGTAGATCACATGGTCATTCTGGAAGGAAAGTTTGCTTCTCTTGCAATCTCCCTTTCCAAATCACAATTGAAATTGTTTTTCTTTCTTTCTTTGACTAACTGAATGTCATATGCTAGCTTGCTTTTAATTGCTTCACACCTGTTTATTATGCAACTCTACTGTTTTATTTTTTTGAAAAGATGTCAGTTAATCTTATTTCTCAGGTCCTTGCTTCAAGAGTGGGAAAAATAAAATAAATAATAAAATATGATAGTCTTTTATCAAATCAGTTTCTGAAAAACAGTTTAATTTTCTGATTCCCCATCACTGCTTTTTAGCATCTGTGAAAGTTTTAACTTGACAGTTACCATCTTATTGTAGACAGACAATTCTGTGCTTGACAACTAGAATTTGCATGACATTTGCGCAACATTACTTTTATTGAAGTTGCCTTAGCTTATTAATGAGCAAGTGTGAAGCCAGCCTCTTTTTGAATGTATGAATTCTGTAATAGTAAGAAAAGAAACCAGAAATGGATCCAGAAGAAGGGGAAAAGTCATGATAAATTCTCAGAATGGAAATCTAGGCAAGACCAATTTTGAGCATATTTATATTTTCCAGTTCCTTTGAATATAAATTAAATTTGTTCCATACTTCAATCTGGTGTGACTCAGTTTTGTAGAATTAGCAACAGCTCATTAGTTTGTTTAGGGGAAATAGTCAATAGCAATATTAATAACACTTAGACTTAAATACCACTTCACAGTGCTTTACAGCCCTCTCTAGGTGGCATACAGATTTAGCATATAGCCCCCAACAATCTGGGTCCTATTTCAACCTATGGAAGCTGTGAGTTCTCCATTGCTGAAGCTGGCAGATGGTTGAATTGGTTTTCCTGCATATTGCAAAGGATTAAACTTGATTATACTTTTGGTTCCTTACAACTCAACAATTTATATAATCATATGATTTTCTATATGGAATAGAATTGACTAAAAAAGAAAGACTCCTCTATATGAGACTATTAAGGCCAAAGTTGCTAAGAAAAGTATTTCCTGTATAGTGTTGAGTTCTACTGCTTAGCCTCAGCACAGTAAAGGTTGAAACTAGGGCCTGGATGTGCACATATTTTTTATCAAAAGCTTCAATTCCCTATGGTTCCCTTTTTGGGGCCTCAGGAAGTTAGGACCTAATATATTGGCCTTTTATAGCTGTCTTATGGATTCCAGAGGTTCAAGAGGAAGCTGGGGAATTTTGTTGAGGAACAGAACAGAATAGATCAGAGCTGGAAGGCACCTTGGAGGTCTTCTAGTCCATCCCCCTGCTCAAGCAGGAGAACCTGTCCTATACCATCTCAGATAAGTGACTGTCTAGTCTCTTCTTAAAATCTCCAGGGATGGAGCACCCACGATTTCTGGAGGCAAGCTTTTCCACTGGTTAATTGTCCTCGCTGTCAGGAAGTTTCTCCTTAATTCCAGGTTGCTTCTCTCTTTGATCAGTTTCCAACCATTGTTTCTCGTCCTTCAACAAATCAACATTAAGGGAGACTAGTTTTTGTCTTATCATCTCTATCTCTATCATCTCTATCTAGATGATAAGACAAAAACCTTGTCTCCCTTAATGTTGATTTTGATCAAGTTTAGGGAATGTATATTCCTAGTCTAGGAAACTAGCTGCCATTCTTGTGAATGTAGGCTGGCATTTCATTGGATGAAACCAATTAGCTTCTGTTCTTCCACTTCTTTGATTTGGGATGGAGAGAGTAAACCAAAGAATGTGCAATATGTACCCTGATTCTCTAAGGTGTAGCTCGTCATGGGTTCCTATAAGTCGTTTTGTCCCCTGAAATCTCCCATTAAACTCATCTTGGCCCTCTTTTAGCAAATCTATGTAGTCTTTTCAGTACAGACACTGGAGCAACAGGTGCTCTGGCCTTTACAATTAGATTCAGTTATGGTTGTTGGACCTTGCAGAACTAGGTTCTTTGCTGAGTCTGGCCAACAGAGCTTTAATCTTTCTTCCACATTGCCAAATGTTTTCTACCTTATCTTCTTTTTGATCCATTCATTCTCTAAGACTATTTTCTTTATAAATATATTGTCCTATTATATATCTATAATAGATTATATTTATATGAATATATTGTCCCCTATATAATATATATATATTAGCGAACAACGATCCGAGGCAAGTATGGCAGGGACGGCAGCACTTAACCAACTATAAGGGCAGCACGAGGAGCATGGCAAACATCGATGCCTCGTTGGCTGAGGAGCTGAATATCTTCTTCGCTCGCTACGAGGTTAAAAGACCAGACCCCGTAGCCTTTGCTGGCCGGCCTTCTGACTCTCAGCCACTCACCCTGTGTGAACACCAAGTGAGAGCTGTATTGAAGGCTGTGAATCCCAGCAAAGCCGCAGGCCCAGATGGGGTGCTGGGGATAGTGGTCAGGAATTGTGCCGATCAATTAGCAGGGGTCCTGACAAGGATTTTTAACATCTCCTTGCAAACGGCATGTGTACCATCATGCTTGAAAGCAGCTACCATTGTCCCAGTCCCCAAGAAAACTGCAGTTGAGTGCCTGAATGACTACAGAACTATTGCATTAATGTCTGTAGTCATGAAATGCTTTGAAAGATTGGTTCTCCAACATCTTAGGACATGCCTCCCACTGGACTTTGATAAACATCAATTTGCCTACAGGGGAAATAGGTCGACAGACGATGCCATAGCTACTGCTTTACACTCTGTAGCAAGTCATCTCGAGAAACCTGGAAGTTACGTCAGGATGCTTTTTGTTGACTACAGCTCAGCTTTCAACACCATTTTGCAGAGCATTCTCATCGAGAAGCTGACTGACTTAAAATTCTCCCCCGCCATCTGCGATTGGATTCAAGACTTTCTTAGGGATCGGTTACAAACAGTGAGGGTCGAGTCTGCTTTGTCCACCCCCCTGAAGCTTTGCACTGGCACGCCACAGGGCTGTGTGCTTAGCCCCTACCTGTACTCTTTATACACTTATGATTGTGTATCATCTGACCCATCCACTGCAATAATCAAGTTTGCAGATGATACAACTGTGGTGGGTCTTATTACAGGTGGGGATGAGACAGCATATAGGGCAGAGGTACAAAAACTATCCATTAGGTGTAGTAACAACAACTTGCACCTAAACATCGGCAAGACGAAAGAGATGGTGTTAGACTTCCAGAGAAAAAAGGAGGAACCTGCCCCACTTTACATCGAGGAGAACTGTGTAGAGAGAGTTTCCTCCTTTAAATTTCTGGGAGTCTACCTCTGTGAAGATCTGACCTGGAAAGTTAACACAACTCAGGTGGCTAGAAAGGCCCAACAGAGGCTTCACTTTCTTAGGGTCTTGCAGAAGAACAGGGTAGAACAACAGCTAATGACCCTTTTTTACTGGTCTACTATAGAGACCGTCCTCTCGTATGGTATTGTCATTTGGTATGCTGGTCTGACAGCCGCAGACAGGAAAGTATTACAGAGGGTAGTGAGCACAGCACAAGACATTGTGGGCTGTTCCCTGACACCACTGGATGACATCGCCAGGGCTCGTTGCCTTGGAAGAGTGAGGAAGATTCTCAGGGATGACTCACACCCTGGACGGTATCTCTTTACTCTCCTACCATCCGGTAGGAGATATAGGAATATAGCCAGCCGTACCAACAGGCTGAAAAATAGCTTTTATCCGTGGGCTGTTAGGCTTTTAAATGGGACATAATCTTATGCAGAATTGACTTGGGAGGCCGGTGTGTGGTGTAGTTGGTTCACATAGTGTGGTGGGATGGAGGGTTTGTTGTCACTGTGTGTTGGGGGGAGAGAGCACAGGGGGAGGCTCAGCTAATCTCAATGTACACATGTTGTACTTTGACAATAAAGGTTTATTTTATTTTTATTTTTTTATTGATTTCCTACCAAATGTTCACAGTATAGTACTCATAGAATTGCTGAAGTCTAGTGGTTCAGGCATTTGATTAAGACCAAGAAAACATAGAACATTCAGACTGGCAAGTTTTATTGAAATCACTGAATGCATTTCCTTGAATCATTAAAAAAAAAACCCATCAAGTTTAACTATAAGTTTAAAGATTTCTAATTTTTTTGAATATTGAGCAAAAGTTTAATTATTTTATTGAGTTTGGAAAGTTTTACATGGATTAAGAACTCAAATGGACTTGATTTCAGATTTTCAGCTTGATTGAAATCATCCTCTCCATGGGAAAATCCTTTCTTTATATAATAAGGCTTTGAAGATTAGACACTTCAGAGCACCAGATGGCTACTTAAAAGAAACATTTGATTTATGGTAATGGAGCTTTTTGAACTCTTTAACTCTTTCATAGTATCTATTGGTGTAATTGCAGAGGAGCAAGCCCCGATGAATAAAACTGAAACTTATTTACAGATGAAATTAAAAATTACAATTTAAGAGATGAAAATAATAGATTTACAAATAAAAATGGTGAATTAAAACTGATAAAAATACAAATAAATCAGATGAACCATCTGGATTATTTTCTTATACATATACATAAGTCATATTTTTATATGACTTATGACAACAATTTATGTTGTTAAGTGAGACATTTGTTAAGTGAGTTTTGCCCCATTTGACAACCTTTCCTGCAATAGTTGTTAAGTGAATCACTGCAGTTGATAAGTTACTAACCCAGTTATTAAGTGAAAATGGCTTCTCCATTGACTTTGCTTGTCAGAAAGTCACAAAAGGTGATCAGATGATTCTGGGATACTGCAATCATCATAAATATGAACCCCTTGTCAAGCATCTGAATTTTGATCACATGACCATGAGGATCCTGCAATGGTCATAACTCTGAAAAACAGTCATAATTCACTTTTTTCAGTGCCATTGTAACTTTGAACACTCACTAAATTAACTGTTTTAAGTCAAGAATTACCTGTACTGAATTTACAAGAGGGATTTGTTGGAGTTGCTATGTTAGAAGTACAAAGGGGTTGATAAAGATGACAACAAGAATTTTAGAGATGAGAAAAATGGAGCATGAAAAGACAGATGCCAGAACTTTGAAGATTTTAAAGATTGTTTACAGAGAGAAGAAAGAATACAGAATTGGTTTATTCAGTTAAGGTAAAAATAATGGATTGTGATTTGGGGGGATTGTTTAATGCCTTCTTGATTGTAACTGGATAACTATGGTTTATTTCTGGTAATGTTTAATTGTTTTTTGAATGGGATTGAATTTTAGTGATTTATTTAAAAGAAAAGGAAAGATTCATACTGCATATAGTACATATAATTTGTAATATTTATATTATTATTTCTGATAACCCATACTGAACCTTTGCTGTTTAATAAGGAGAGATGAGGTTCTAGAGATTTATTTAGAGAAACTGGAGTGTGATGTGGAATTTAGATAGATAGATAGATAGATAGATAGATAGATAGATAGATAGATAGATAGATAGATAGATGTTGTTAGTTGCGAAGTCGTGTCCGACCCATCGCGACCCCATGGATAACATTCCTCCAGGCCTTCCTGTCCTCTACCATCTTCTGGAGTCCATTTAGGTTCATGCCTACTGCTTCAGTGACTCCATCCAGCCACCTCATTCTCTGCCATCCCCTTCTTCTCTTTCCCTCAACTTTTCCAAGCATTAGGCTCTTCTTCAGTGAATCCTTCCTTCTCATTAGGTAGCCAAAGTATTTGAGTTTCAACTTCAGGATCTGACCTTCTAAAGAGCAGTCAGGGTTGATCTCCTCTAGGATTGACTGGTTTGATCACCTTGCAGTCCAAGGGACTCGCAGGAGTCTTCTCCAGCACCATAGTTCAAAGGCTTCAATTCTTTGGCGCTCAGCCTTTCTTATGATCCAACTTTCACTGCCATACATTGCAACTGGGAAGACCATAGCCTTGACTATATGCACTTTTGTTGGCAGGGTGATGTCTCTGCTTTTTAGTGTGCTGTCTAGATTTGCCATGGCTTTACTCCCGAGGAGTAAGCGTCTTTTAATTTCTTGGCTGTAGTCCCCGTATGCAGTGATCTTGAAGCCCAGGAAAATAAAATCTCCATTTCTTCCCCATCTATTTGCCAGGAATTGAGAGGGCCAGATGCCATGATCTTGGTTTTCTTAATGTTAAGTTTCAACCCAACTTTTGAACTCTCCTTCTTCACTCGCAACAAGAGGCTCTTTAGTTCCTCTTCACTTTCTGCCATTAGAGTGGTATCATCTGCATATCTTAGGTTGTTGATATTACTCCTGGCAATCTTAATTCCAACTTTTGATTCATCTAGCCCTGCCTTTCTCATGATGTGCTCTGCATATAAGTTAAATAGGCAGGGCAACAGTATACAGCCTTGCCAGACTCCTTTCCCAATTTTGAACCAATCAGTGGTTCTGTGTCAAGTTCTCACTGTTGCTTCTTGAACCACATATAGGTTTCTCAAGAGACAAATAAGATGCTCTGGTACTCCCATCTCTTTTAGAACTTGCCACAGTTTGTTGTGATCCACACAATCAAAGGCTTTAGCATAGTCAATGAAGCAGAAGTAGATGTTTTTCTGGAACTCCCTAGCTTTCTCCATGATCCAGCGTATGTTGGCAATTTGATCTCTAGTTCCTCTGCCTCTTCGAAATCCTGCCTGTACTTCTGGTAGTTCTCGATCTACATACTGCTGGAGTCTAGCTTGTAGGATTTTAAGCATATCTTTACTAGCATGTGAAATGAGTGCAATGGTGCGATAGTTTGAACATTCTTTGGCACTGCCTTTCTTTGGAATTGGAATGTAAACTGACCTTTTCCAATCCTGTGGCCACTGTTGAGTTTTCCAAATTTGCTGGCAAATTGAGTGTAGCACTTTTTACTGCATCGTCTTTTAAGATTTTGAATTGCTCAGCTGGAATACTGTCTCCTCCACTAGCTTTATTGTTGCTCAGCTTTCCTAAGGCCCATTTCACTTCACTTTCTAGGATGTCTGGTTCGAGGTCACTGACCACCTCATCATGGTTATCAGGGACGTTAAGCTCGTTCTTGTATGGTTCTTCTGTGTAATTTTGCCACCTCTTCTTAATCTCTTCTGCCTCTGTTAGGTCCCTGCCATTTTGGTCCTTTATGATGCCCATTTTTGCATGAAATGTTCCCTGCAACTCTCCAATTTTCTTGAAGAGATCTCTGGTCCTCCCTATTCTATTGTTTTCTTCTATTTCTTTGCACTGTTCATTTAAGAAGGCATTCTTATCTCTTCTAGCTATTCTCTGGAATTCTGCATTCAATTGGGTGTATGATAGATAGATAGATAGATAGATAGATAGCTAGATAGATAGATAGCTAGCTAGCTAGATAGATAGATAGATAGATAGATAGAGATACTGTATATTGTGTATGTATGTGAGTATGTGTATGTATATATGCATACACACCCACACATACACAAACACACACAATTCTAACTTATGCTAACTATAACTCTCCACACCATTCTTTTTTAATCTTATCAATTCCATGTAGGAAAGTCTTTCTTGAGCTTTTTCTTTTCTCTCAATCTATTTATTCCCTTGATTCAATTCTCATCCATTCTCAGTTACAGCCAAACCAATTCAATGCATTTCTTTTGTAGTCATCATTTCTTTTTTTATTTTCAGAATCCAGTAGAAGTACTACATTCATTCAGCACCCATTCACTGTTGACCTTCTATTTTCTAGTTTTGCTATATATATTCAAGTTCTCTGTTCTCATTGCATTCAGCTTACTTCTATTTTTTCCTGATATTTCCAACTCTCCTTTTCATAGGTCATATGGAGAATTAAAAAGGTTCATACAACTACCTTGGACTTTCATCCAATGATTTCCCCTTCTCACATTTATTGTAAGTGACTCAGGTTCTCAGGCAACACTATGACATCAAATTCAAAGAGATGAGGAAAATTACTTAACTACATTTAACATTAAAAAGAAAGCCAAAGCCAAAAAGTCAAATCTTACACAAGTCTTTTGCCCAACTTTAGCTTACTCATTGTAGACTAAGATTGCCCAAGAAATAAATTCAATATCCTGCTTGTCTGACCATACATCTTTCAGAAGACCACTCTAAGGTCAACAGGCCTCAGTCACATTTTTTAAACTTGTGTTTCCCATGAAACTTAGCATAGTTTAATGCTTCCTTAATATTATCATATATCTATTTTCAGTATTTTTTCATAAATGAATTCAGTAAACCGGCACATGTACACATTGCAAGTCATTTATTTAAAACAGTGGTTGCAAGATCAAATCTGGGCCAATCACCAGGATTTATATTTCCGAGCTTTCAGATTCATGCTAGAGACCAACTTTGGGGGAACTACTCTCTACTGGAATATGTGCTTTGGGGTATTCTGTGATTTGTATTTATGTGGTGCCTGAGCCTAAGCTGATGATAAATCAATCTCCTGTTAACTGACAAGGTGCCCATTTCCCAGGCTTCAATCATTTCCCTGGAGATCTTTGTTCCTGCATGGTCAACAATCTTAGTACCATTGGTTGTTCTAGCATTCCAAGATATTTTTTTCTTATAAGAGTTATTTAAACTTCTGGCTTAGGCAATTTTTACTGAATCATTCTTTCATTAGGAGCTGTGGCGGTGCAGTGCTTATAATGTAGTATTGCAGGCTAATTCTGCTTACTGCCAGGGGTTCAATCCTCACCAGCTCAAGGTGCTAGTTCTTAGAAGGCTCCAGCAATGGGGAACTCATTACTTCCATAGGTTGAAATAGGACTTAGATTGTTGGGGCAATATGCTGACTCTGTAAACTGCTTAGAGTAAAGCACTGTGAAGTGGTATATAAATCTAACTGCTATTGCTATTGCTATTCATTAAATTAACAGCAGAAAGACCAATAGTACAATTGTCTGAGAATTTTCCTAGATTTTTCTGAACATTTGGAAAAATTAAAGCACTGGATGTGTTATACCTGAACTGGAACAAAACATGGCAAACTGCAGAACACTGCATCAATGAGCCAGCTTACAGATTCTTTATTATTGCTTGGGCTTATTTATTATCGAGTTCAGGCATTCAATATGAACTGGACTATAAAATGTACTTCAGGGAAGCTCCTGGATATGAAAAAAAATCACATTAAAATGTTCCATCTCAAAGAAGAGGCTTACCCATGGGACGTGGTTATACTGCTGCATGAGGATAGAAACCAGGAATTGGCTTGTACGTGCATCATTATATTAAATACACTTCTTGGTTGAGTGTAAGCAGAATTGGGCTTTCATACCAGCTTGGCTGCAAATCCCACCCCCACCCCCCCTGCTCACATCTGCTCTTTTCCATCATGTAAATAGTTGGCATGATCTCTCAGTATGGTGGAATGGGGAAACAAACATCTTGGCATGACTTCTCTGTAGGGAAAAAAACAATCTGTGGCTAAATGTCTCAGTGGTACAAGATATCACATTCAATTCCTGCATAACTAATCAGGCTAAAAAAAACTTGAAACCTGGAGAGTTGCTGTCAGTCAGTGTAAAAAATACTGAGTTAAATGGCCCAGACACTTCATCTAATACAAATGAGCACCTAATGTTTATATGACAGGTCTAGTCACCACTGAGTTAAAGGAGAAAACAAATGGACTTCAAATTACAATTAGAGCTAGCCAAAATCAGAGCTCTCTGAAACATCATGAGAGCACATTCAAAGTCAGCTTATCAGCACAAGGAAAGAAGACCAGGCAAGGTCTCCTTTTACAAAGGTACCTTGTATAACTCATACTTGTACTTGCTTTTGTTTGGAGGAGTCACCGTTTCTTTGTCATCTTCTTGGCTGTGGCCAATCTTGGCTTTGACATAAATGAGTAATAAAAATGTGTTCTTATGCTGTGGGGAAGAAAATCATGCTGGCATATGCTCTGTTTCAAAACATGGATCAGTAAACCTAAGAACAAACTAAGGGCAATTTGTTCTCATCCACTCTTTGCTTACAAGTGTGGTGTTCTTTTCTAGCAATGCTGTTAAGATGTTTGTTTTTGCCAATTTTACCCTAAGGGCTTTTTATAAGTACAACAATTTTTTGTCAGAAGCTGGCTGGAGTGCATTATTCCCATTCTCTACTTACATGGTAACAATAAACTTTTTATGAGCAAATGTCATCTGTTTATCTGAGCTGGTTAAAAAATATGCTTGAAGCATTCATGAGGCCAATTACCACCAAGCATCATCCTTGTGGGACATTTTGTACATAAAGCAAAACTAATGACCTAAAATTCGGCTGCACTCATCCATTTTATCAGTTTCAGTGATAGACTATTGAGTGTACTATTAGTACTCTACTTTAGGAACCACCACCTATGACATCATATCATATCATATATCATATCATAATCATTATTTTAAAAATAATTTTGGACTTCCGGTGGCGATGCGACGCTGAAGACAGCCATCTCCGGGCTGTCCGCTCCGCAGCTTTGTTGAATTGCTGAAAACAGCACCGATCAGCTGTTTTGGTGATTTGGAAGCCCCCTCCCTGGGAGAAGAGGAGGGGGTGAGGCCCCAGGTAGGGGTTGAGCTCTCCGGGGCCGCCTGAGCTTTAAGTTTGGGCGGCTGAAGGATCGAGCACCCCCGAAGCCTGGGTTTGCTCCGGGCTGCGCAACGCCTCTGCTTCGTGATTTTTGGAGCAGAGCCAAGCGTTAGCAACCACCCCTGCCAGAAGGAAAGACTCTTGAGTGTGAAGACGCAGGCAGAGCGGTACAGGAGGTCAAGGTGAAGTGGACTTTTACTTTTACTCTCTAGTGCAATGGACTTTATGGCTTTAAAGTGAAAGTGCGCAGCAAGTGAAAGTGGGGGAAGATGGCGACTAAAACTTCCAAAGTTCTCCGGAGTGCGGGGGCTTCCCCGGTGCAACAGACCTCGTTGCAAGCTTTGCTTCCTCCTGCACCTGCTCCGGCATTGACGCTTAAGGATTTCGAAAAGCATTCACAATTAATGTCAGATATGATGGATGAAAAGATGGAAAAGCTGGAGGAGAAACTGGAGGAGAAGATGGAAGAGAAGTTTAGAGCAATGAGGACAGACATCTTGCCTGCAATTGAAGGTGTGGCTGTATGTGTGCAATGTTTGGATGAAAAAATGGAGGATCTTAGTCAAAAGAATTCTATATTAGAAGCAAAAGTATTAGAGAATGAAAATATAAGGGATAAAATGGATGGAGACTTGACCCTCGTCCAGTACCATCAGATGGAGTTTGCTATCAGAATCAGAGGCTTAAAAGAGAATCCTAAAGAAGATTTAAAGCAGCTGGTCTCTGAGGCTTTGGAAGCGGTACTGGGTCAGTCAGCAGCTGAAATTGAGGGAAGTATAGACAAAATCTTTCGTGTGAACTCATGGATTGCAAGGCAGAGGAAGCTACCTAGAGATGTGGTGGTTTACTTTACAAAGAGAGCAATTAGGGATGAAGTTATCCAAGTTGCTTATGATACTAAGCTTGTGGTTGCTGAGCAAGAAGTTTTGGTCTTAAAAGAGATTCCTCCAAAGATTTTAAGGAGAAGGAAAGATTTTGCCTTTTTGGCACAGGAACTTAAGAAATGTGACATCAAGTTTAGATGGGAGATTCCAGTGGGCATGGTGGTGATGCATGAAGGCAAGAGACATCGTTTGGTCACAGTGACTCAGGCACGTGATTTTTACAGTAAAGTTTTAAAAGCAACCCCTCTACCACTTTTGGAATCTGTAAAGGGAAATGGAGAGGGAAAGCCTCAAGATGCTGAAGGAATACAGACAGAGGAGAGGGGATCAAATTACAGTTTCATCGGCAGCTGCTGGAGAGCAGAGGATGACGCGTGCCGCCTTAAGACGAGTGAGACAAGAGCAAGAGCAAGATCAGCAGAAAGTTATGGAACCTCCAAAGCGTACTTACAGTGAAGCTGTGGGAGGGGCGCGGCCTAAGGAAGTTAAAGGGGTCCTGGCAGACGTGCTCCAGAAGCTTCGGGATGCCAAGAATGGCGACTAAGTTCCTAACCTGGAATGTTAATGGATTAAATTCACCACAGAAGAGAAAGAAAGTTTTTCAATATTTAAAACAATTTAAGACTGATGTTATCTGCCTGCAAGAAACGCATATTAGGGTTATGGACCAAAAGTACTTGTGATGCATGAAGGCAAGAGACATCGTTTGGTCACAGTGACTCAGGCACGTGATTTTTACAGTAAAGTTTTAAAAGCAACTCCTCTATCACTCCTGGAAGCTGCAAAGGGATATGGAGAGGGAAAACCTCAAGAGGCTGAAGATGGACAGACAGAGAAGAATGGTGCTGGAGGGGATCTAACAGCTTCATCGACTGTTGCTGGAGAGCAGAGGTTGACGCGTGCCGCTGTAAAACGAGCAAGACAAGTACAAGAGCAAGACCAGCAGAGGTTTATGGAGATCTCAAAGCGTACTTACAGCGAAGCTGTGGGAGGAGCGTGGCCCAAAGAAAATATAGGGGCTAATAAAGATGTGCTCCAAAAGCTTCGGGATGCCACGCATGGGGACTAAGTTTCTAACCTGGAATGTTAATGGATTAAACTCACCACAGAAGAGAAAGAAAGTTTTTCAATATTTAAAACAATTTAAGATTGATGTTATCTGTTTGCAAGAAACGCATATTAGGGTTATGGACCAAAAGTATTTATCGAACTCAAGGTTGGGCACGCAATTTGTTGCTTCTGCGATGAATAAGAAAAATGGAGTGGTTGTTTATGTTAAAAGTACTCTAACAGCGGAACTAATTGAAGCAGATAAGCAAGGAAGATATGTTATGATAGATTTGTTGTTAGAAGGTAAAAAAACGCTCTTAGTTGGACTGTATGCTCCTAATCAACAACAGACTGACTTTTTTAGTTCACTACATACAAAGATTACCCAGTTGGATTATAAATCTTTTATTTTTATGGTAGATTGGAATGGTGTCCTGGATGTACAGCTGGACAAATCTGGTTTTTTTAAGCGTGCCCCGAGTCATGCTAGATTGCCTAAATCTTTTTTTTAAATGAAGGATGATCTGGAATTGCGAGACATTTGGCGAGAAACACATCTACATGAAAAGGATTAAACTTTTTTTTTTTTTATTGAAAAGTTTTAAAAATACAGTTTTCCTTTAAAAAACCCCCTTCCCCCTCCCTCCTCCCCTCCCTACCTCCCCCCTTCCCCCCCCTCCCCCCCTCCCTCCTCCCCCCCCACCTCCCCCTAACCCCCCTCCCCCCCCCGGACTTCCCAGAGCTAAATACAAGGTATATATATATAAAAAAGCAATCATAAACAACCATATACTAACAACTATAAATTCTAAAATCCATCACTCTCTAACTTATATAGGATCAAACAAAACTTAGCATTATTAAATATATATAGAAGACAAAATAAAAAAAGAAAAAAGAAAACGAAAGAAGACTTATTCAAATGCTAGATAAAACTTCTTGACCCTATACTTATTCTGGATAAACTCAATCCATTTTCTCCATTCCATAATATAATGTTCTTGCGAGTAATCTTTCAAATAGGCCGAAATCTTCGCCATCTCTGCCAAGTCGGAAACCTTTAAAATCCACTCTTGTATAGTCGGCAGTTCCTCTTTCTTCCAATATTGACCTATCAAAAGTCTTGCTGCCGTAACTAAATTCAACATCAACTTAGAGTCCACAACTGTAGCGTCAACAATTATTCCCAACAAAAAAAATTGCGGACAAAACTTTATCCTCCGTTTAAAAATCTTCTGCATATTCCACCAGACTTTTATCCAAAAAGCCTTGACCTTTTTACATGTCCACCATATGTGAAAATATGTTGCCTCTTCATCACCACACCTCCAACATTTAGGCTGATAATTCGGATACATACTTGCAAGCTTTTTAGGATCTAGATGCCATCTATAAAACATTTTGTAAAAGTTCTCTCTTAAACTTTGAGCTTGAGTGAATTTTACATTCCTCACCCAGATCTTTTCCCACGTGTCCATTGTAATAACTTCCTGAATGTTTTGGGCCCATTTTATCATACAATCCTTAACAAGCTCTGTTTCTGAATCGATCTCTATCAATGCAAGATATATCCGTTTAATATGTGCTGGTCCTTGATTTCTAATTTGCTTTATCAAATTTTCATCAGTCGTTGCAAATCCATTTTTTTGGTCTTCTTTCCACCTGGCCTGTAACTGAATATATTGAAACCAAGTCTGAACAACCTTCTCTTCTCGCAAGAAACTATATGATTTCAAGCACCAAATATTCCTTTCCAAACTTAAAATTTCCTTGTAAGTAGTCTCATCATGTTTGAAACCAGCATGTATATTTTCTATTGCGTGTTTTGGGATTGCCCACAATGGTATCTTGCTGCTTAACTTATGTCTATACTTCTTCCAAACTCTCAGCAATGCCTGTCTTAAAATATGCATCCTAAACACAGTATCTACCTTCTTATCATACAACAAATATGCATGCCAGCCAAACAACAGATCATGGCCCTCAAGATTTAATAACCTCGATTGTGTCAAATTAATCCAATCACTTATTCCTACTAGTGCAGCAGCTTCATAATATAATTTAAAATTAGGCATTTTAAGGCCACCTCTCTCACGAGTATCCTGCATAATCTTAAGTTTAACTCGTGGCTTTTTCCCTGCCCACACAAATTTATTGATACCACGCTGCCATTCTTCCAAGTTAGAGTCTTTCTTAAGAATCGGTATCATTTGAAATAAGAATAAAAATTTGGGCAGGACATTCATTTTCACTGCTGCAATCCGTCCCAACAAAGACAATTGCAATTTTTCCCAACTCTCCAGTTCTTTTTGAATTTTCCCCCATAACTTTTCATAATTATTTTTATATAGCTTTGTATTAGAGGGCGACAAAATCACCCCCAAATATTTAACCCTTTTAACAATCTCAAATCCAGTTAATCCTTCTAGGAGAGCCTTCTGCGAAACTGTCATATTTCTAGCCAAAATTTTAGTTTTCTGTATATTTACTTTAAATCCAGAAACCTTCCCATATTGTGTTATTATCTCCATCAGGTCCACAACAGAGTTCTCTGGCTGGGTCACTGTAACAACCAGATCATCTGCAAATGCTCTCAATCTGTAATCCTGATCTCCAACTTGTATCCCCTTAATTTTTTCCGAATTCCGAATCTTAACCAATAATATCTCTAATGTTAATATAAATAACAAGGGCGATAGCGGACAGCCTTGCCTTGTGCCCTTCTCAATATTACATACTGTTGTCAAACTATTGTTAACTATAATTCGGGCAGTTTGTTTTTGGTATAATGCCCTAATCGGTTGTAAAAATTTTTCCCCAAAATCCATTTTGTCTAAAACTTTCAACAAAAATTGCCAGTTCAATTGATCAAAAGCCTTTTCAGCATCTAAAAAGATTAGCGCAGCAGAGATCTGGTTGTGCCTTTCCAAAAACTCTAACACATCAACTATATGTCTCACATTAGTTTTCATTTGTCTTCCACTAATAAACCCCGTTTGGTCCCCATGAATCACCTGTTGCAGAACCCTCATCAGTCTATTAGCCAAAACCTTAGCAAATATCTTATAATCTGTATTTAAAAGCGATATCGGTCTGTAATTTTTAACTAAAGTAGCATCCTGGTCTTCCTTCGGAATCAAAGAGATAAAAGCTGTTCTCCAAGACGGGGGCACCTTTCCCCCCCTCTGGATTGTCTGGAACAGTTCCTTTAACGGTTTTATCATCTCTAATTGTAAGTTTTTATAATAGGCCGCAGTCAAGCCATCAGTGCCTGGTGCTTTATCCACCTTCAGTTCCTTAATAGCTGTAAAAATTTCTTCTTCTGTAATCAGTTGGTTAATCCCCTCTTTTTGTACTTGCGTAAGAACCGGGATGCTAGCCTTCTCCAAATACGTATCAATATCTTTTGCATTAATGTCCTCTTTAGTATATAATTTCGAATAAAAATCCACAAAGGCATCCTTAATAAGATTCTGTTGATACACAACCCTTCCTTTATGCTCAATCTTATCTATATTAGATGCCCTTTGTTTTTTCCTCAGTCTATAAGCCAACCATCTGCCTGGCTTATTAGCATTGCAAAAAGTATTATGCCTAGCAAACCGCAGATTGGTCGCCACTTGATCAGCCATTAATTTATCAAATTGTCCTCGTAACAGTCTAATAGCCTCCTTGATCTTCACCTCCTCTGGGTTCAAAATCAAAGCCTTTTCTTTTTCCTTTATTTCATTCTCCAGTTCTTTCCTTCTAGTTTCCACTGTACATCTATGTCTATTATTCATATATATCAACACCCCTCTCATATAGGCCTTGCTAGCATCCCAAACCATATCCATAGAGGTACCCTTATTCATATTCATCTCAAAAAAATCCTTCATCCGCTGTTTGCATTCTTCCACATTTCTCTGATTTCTAAACAAATTCTCATTTACGCGCCATGAGCGTCTATCTCCTCTTTCCTTATCAATCTCCAACCACACTGGACTGTGATCAGAGATAATTCTTGCGCAGATTTTCACCTTTTTAGTTCTCAAAAGAAGATCATTAGTCAACAAAATAAAATCAATCCTCGAAAAAGATTGGTGTCTATCAGAATAAAATGTATAATCCTTCTCCCGCAAATGTCTCTCACGCCAAATATCTCGCAATTCCAGGTCATCCTTCATTTCAAAAAAAGATTTAGGCAGTCTAGCGTGACTTGGAATGCGTTTAAAGGCTCCAGCCTTATCCAACTGTACATCCATAACTCCATTCCAGTCCCCCATAAAAATAAAGGATTTATAATCCAACTGGGTAAGCTTTGTATGAAGTAAACTAAAAAAGTCAGCTTGTTGTTGATTTGGAGCATATAATCCAACTAAAAGCGTCTTTTTACCTTCAAACAACAGCTCGATCATAACATATCTTCCATGCTTATCTGCTTCAATTAGGTCCGCTGTTAAGGCACTTTTAACATAAACAACCACTCCATTTTTCTTATTCTCTGCAGAAGCAACAAATTGCGTACCCAGCCTCGAGTTCAATAAATACTTTTGATCCAAAACTCTAATATGCGTTTCTTGCAGGCATATAACATCTATCTTAAATTGTTTTAAATATTGAAAAACTTTCTTCCTCTTCTGCGGTGAGTTTAGTCCATTAACATTCCAGGTTAAAAATTTAGTTGCCATGTATATCCTCGAGAAGCTCTTGGACCACAGCTTTGATAGGACTGGTTACTTTAGGCCGTGCTCCTCCCACAGCTTGGCTATGAATGCGATGTGAAGAATCTGAAGACTTTTGCTGATCTTGTTCTTTTATTTTCTTTGCTCGTTTTAAAGCAGCACGCGTCACTCTTTGCTCTCTAGGATCATCCAAAGAGATTGTAGCTTGATCTCCTCCAGCACCATTTTCCTCTGTTTCCTCCTCTTGTTGTTCTTCTTCTCCAGATCCCTTTCCAGCTTCCAGGAGCGTTAATGGGGTTGCTTTTAAGACATTATTGTAGAAATCACGTGCTTGTTTCACAGTAATCAGCCTATACCTTTTACCTTCATACATCACCATCAGCCCCTCTGGAATCTCCCATCTGAACCTTATATCTCTTTGCTTGAGCTCTTGCACAAGAAATGTATAGTCCTTTCTTCCCCTTAAAATCCTTGGAGGAATTTCTTTTAAAACCAAGACTTCTTGTTCAGCAATCACAACCTTAGCATCATAGGCAGCTTGTATAACTTGATCTCTAATTTCTCTTTTTGCAAAATAAACCACCACATCTCTAGGCAACTTTCTCTGTCTGGCAATCCATGAATTCACCCGAAACACTTTATCCATAGCTGCTCTTATTTCAGATGCTGGCTGGTTCAATACCCCTTCGAGAGCCTCAGAGATCAGCTGCTTTAAATCTTCTTTAACATTCTCTTTTAAGCCTCTAATTCTGACAGCAAACTGCATCTGGTAATATTGGGCATGGCTTAACTCCCTTTCCAACTTGCCTCTTTCAATTTCATTCTCCCGTGCTTTTACTTCTAGTATAGCATTCCTTTGAGCCAAATCATCCACTTTTTCATCTAAATCTTCCACACATTCCGCCACTTTATGCACTGAAGTCAAAATGTCTACCTTCATCACGCTGTACTTCTGTTCCATCCTCTCTTCCATTCTTTCCTCAAATTTCTCCAATTTCTCCTCCATCTGTGCAAATTTATCAGCAATTGATTGATTAATTGATTCCAAAAGTACCTGGGCATGTTTATCCAAGGCATCTCGCAAATCCTTCGATGTCAGCACTTCAGGAGGGTGCAATGCCTGTAGTGATGATTGTTGCACCGGCGAGGATCCTCCACTCCGAAGAGTTTTAGAGGGAGGTTTAGCCGCCATCTTTTAATCCTCAATTATGACGCACTTTCAATTAAAGTTTAAAAAGTCCAACAAGTTAGAGAGTACAGTAAAATAGTCCTCTTCACCTTTTCCTCTTGTACCGCTCTGCCTGCTCCTTTAAATCATAGTCCTTTCTTCAGGCAGGGATGGTTCGCAGACGCCTGGCTCTGCTCCAGGAAGTTCGGAGCAGAGACGACGGCCAGCTGGGAGCAACCCAGGCTTCGGGGGAGTTCGATCCTTCAGCCGCCCAAGCTCAAAGCTCAGGCGGCCTCGGAGAACTCTACCCCTACCTGGGGCCTCACCCCCTCCTCTTCTCCCGAGGAGGGGGCTTCAATTTCGCCCGAACAGCTGATCGGCGCTGTTTCGGGCGAAAAAACAAACAGCTGAGCCGCGGGCAGCCAGGGGAGGCTGTCTTCAGCGCCGCGCCGCCAGCGGAAGTCCCGAAAAGGATTAAACTTTTTTTTCTGACAGACACCAATCTTTTTCTAGGATTGATTTTATATTACTGACTAATGATTTTTTTTCTAAGATTAAGAAGATAAAGATTTGTGCAAGAACTATATCTGACCATAGTCCAGTCTGGATAGAGATCAACAAGGACAATAGAGATAGGCGCTCCTGGCGCGTAAATGAGAATCTGTTTAGAAATCAGAGAAATGTGGAAGAATGCAAAAAGCAGATGAAGGATTTTTTTGAAATTAATATGAATAAGGATACTTCTATGGACATGGTTTGGGATGCTAGCAAAGCCTATATGAGAGGGGTGTTAATATACATGAATAATAAATACAGATGTAATTTGGAAGTTAGGAGGAAAGAACTGGAGAATGAAATTAGGGAAAAAGAAAAGGCCCTAATTTTGAATCCATCGGATGTGAAGATTAAAGAGGTTATTAACTTGCTAAGAGGACAATTTGATAAGTTGATGGCTGATCAGGTGGCAACTAACTTACGGTTTGCTAGGCATAATACTTTTTGTAATGCCAATAAACCAGGTAGGTGGTTAGCCTACAGGTTAAGGAAAAAACAAAGGGCTTCTAATATAGATAAAATTGAATATAAAGGCAAGGTTGTGTTTCAACAGGATCTTATTAAGGAAGCCTTTGTGGACTTTTATTCCAAATTATATGTTAAGGATAAGATTAATGAAACGGATATTGATGTATATTTGAAGAATGCTAGCATCCCGGTTCTTACACAAGAACAAAAGGAAGAGATTAATCAATTGATAACAGAAGAAGAAATTCTTTTAGCAATTAAGCAATTGAAGGTGGACAAAGCGCCAGGCACGGACGGACTGACTGCGGTCTATTACAAAAATTTACAATTGGAGCTGATAAAGCCATTAAGGGAATTGTTTCAGACAATTCAGAGGGGAGGAAGGGTGCCTCCGTCTTGGAGAACTGCTTTTATTTCCTTGATTCCGAAGGAAGATCAGGATGTCACCCAAGTAAGAAACTACAGACCAATATCACTTTTAAATACAGACTACAAGATATTTGCTAAGGTTTTAGCTAATAGATTGATGAGGGTTTTGCAACAGATGATCCATGGGGATCAAACTGGGTTTATTAGTGGTAGACAAATGAAAAATAATGTGAGGCATATAGTTGATGTGGTGGAGTTTTTGGAAAGGAACAACCAGATCCCTGCGGCGTTAATTTTTCTAGATGCTGAAAAAGCTTTTCATCAATTGGATTGGCAATTTCTGATGAAAGTTCTAGATAAAATGAATTTTGGGGATAAAATTTTACAACCAATTAGGGCATTATATCAAAAACAAACTGCCCGAATAATAGTAAATAATAGCCTGACTGAAGTATGCAATATTGAGAAGGGCACAAGACAAGGGTGTCCGTTATCACCTCTATTATTTGTTTTAACATTGGAGATATTATTGATAAAAATACGGAACTCGGAAAAAATTAAGGGTATTCAAATTAGAGATCAGGATTATAGATTGAGGGCGTTTGCAGACGATCTGGTTGTTACGGTGACCCAGCCAGAAAACTCTGTTGTGGACCTGATGGAGATAATAATGCAATATGGGAAGGTTTCTGGATTTAAGGTTAATGTACAAAAAACAAAAATTTTAGCCAAAAACATGACAGCATCGCAAAAGGCCCTTTTAGAAGGATTAACTGGATTTGAGATTGTTAAAAGGGTTAAATATTTGGGGGTGTATTTGTCACCCTCAAATGCAAAGTTATATAAAAATAATTATGAAAAGTTATGGGGAAAAATTCAAAAAGAATTGGAGAGCTGGGAAAAATTGCAATTGTCTTTACTGGGAAGAATTGCAGCAGTGAAAATGAATGTCCTGCCTAAATTTTTATTTTTATTCCAAATGATACCGATTCTTAAAAAAGACTCTAATCTGGAAGAATGGCAACGGGGTATCAATAAATTTGTTTGGGCAGGGAAAAGGCCACGAGTTAAACTTAAGATTATGCAGGATACTCGTGAAAGAGGTGGTCTTAAAATGCCTAATCTTAAATTATATTATGAAGCTGCTGCGTTGTCAGGAATAAGTGATTGGATTAATTTGACACAAGGGAGATTATTAAATCTTGAGGGCCACGACTTGTTATTTGGCTGGCATGCATATTTGTTGTATGATAAGAAGGTAGATAATGTGTTTAAAGTGCATATTTTAAGACAGGCATTGTTGAGAGTTTGGAAGAAGTATAGACATAAGTTAGACTACAAGATGCCGTTGTGGGCAATCCCGAAACATGCAATAGAAAACATAAATGTTGGCTTCAAACATGATGTGACTATGTACAAGGAGATCTTAAGCTTGGAGAGGAACGTCTGGTGTTTGAAGCCATACAATCTTTTGCGAGATGAGAAGATCGTTCAAACTTGGTTTCAATATGGTCAATTACGTGCCAGGTGGAAAGAAGACCAGAAAATTGGTTTCTCAATGACTGATGAAAATTTGGTAAAGCAAATTAGAAACCAGGGTCCAGTACATATCAAATGGATTTATCTTGCATTGATAGATATTGACTCAGAAACAGAACTTGTTAAAGACTGTATGATAAAATGGGCTCAGAATATTCAAGAAGTTATTACAATGGACACGTGGGAAAAGATCTGGGTGAGGAACGTAAAATTTACGCAAGCCCAAAACCTAAGAGAGAACTTTTATAAAATGTTTTATAGATGGCATTTAGATCCTAAAAAGCTTGCAAGTATGTATCCGAACTATCAACCTAAATGTTGGAGATGTGGTGGCGAAGATGCAACGTATTTTCATATATGGTGGACCTGCAAAAAGGTTAAGGCTTTTTGGATAAAAATTTGGTGGAATAGGCAGAAGATCTTCAAGCAAAGGATAAAGCTTTGTCCGCAATTGTTTTTATTGGGCATAATTACAGATGCTACTGTTGTGGACATTAAGTTGATGTTGAACTTAATCACAGCAGCAAGACTCTTAATAGGTCAATATTGGAAAAAGGAGGAACTGCCGACTATAGAAGAATGGACTCTAAAAGTTTCTGACCTGACGGAAATGGCAAAGATTTCGGCTTACTTGAAAGATCATTCGCAAGAACGTTATATTATGGAGTGGAAAAAGTGGATTGATTATATCCAGAACAAATATGGGACTAAAAAGTTTCACTTAGCATTTGAATAAGTTTTTTTCTCTTTTTTTTTCTTCTCTTTCCTTTTATATGTAATATTAGTATTGCTTGTAGTCATCTCATATGAGCTAGAGTGCGATACACTTAATAGTTTATTGTTGTTAGCATATGGATGTTTATGATTGTTCTTTGTTTTTATACCTTGTACTTAGCTCTGGGAAGTCGGGGGGGGGGAGGGGGGAATGGGGGGAGGGATAGGGAGGGTTAGGTAGGGGTGGGTGGAGGGAGGGGGGGATTGTTAAAGATAAAATGTATTGTAAAACTTTTCAATAAAAAAAATAATTTTAAGTTTTAAAAACAGGAGGAACAGTCTCTCCTGTGCTGGCTGATGATAACTGATTTTTATGTTTTAGAAAGAGACGTTATAGAAGAAACATCAACACATCAGCCTCACTCAGTTGAACAACTCACCTCCAGCCACAGCTGTTTCTACTATTATACATGTTATTCAAGAGAAACTGTGGAAGAGAATACAGGGTCTAACAAAATATAGCATAAGGACACCAAGGTGCACATAAGTTGAAAAGGCTGTTTGCATTCCACTGGAATCACATGAGTATGGATTTTCCTCAATTTAAAAGTGTTTTAGTATATAATGATGCTACATAGGATGGAGTTTTTGCCTTAGCTGCACAATATTGAAATGATTATTCCTTAATAATATTCCTTAATAATATGTCATTGAACATTCTTGAATTTGAGTTATAGTGTTTTCTGTTACCTGGAGAGATATTTGGTGCCAGGCAGGAAGAAACTCCATACATAAAAAAAGAGTTTTGAATTAGTTAGAAAACCCATTCATTTTAAAGCACATATAGGAGATTTGTTTTTTGTTTTGTTTCCTCATTGTACCTGTAATGGCCACGGAAAATTGACATGCAAATGGTTTGGCATACAGTACCATTTTTCCATTGCTTAATCAAATTATTGTTTTTAAATGATTTTCAATAAGTAGAATATTGCTAAATCTTAGATTAAAACTCAAGAACATCCTTCTCCTTCTCTTTCTCCTTTCCCCTCCTCCCAAAGCACAGATTCAAATTGAAAGATTGCTGATTCTGATACAGGGTGGTGTTTTGGGGTGGGGTGGGGGTTGGAGGAGAAAGGCCTGACATTTGTCCTGGCTTGTAAAGGTATGTGGCAGTAGGAACATGTTGCCTTCATTATGCAATGTAGATACTGTAGTTCTTTCCACCTGCCCTCTCAGTGAGATTGTTACTGAACCACCATATATTACTTTAGTCTGATAAATATTATCTTATCTACAAGTAGACATGATTTAGTACTGAAGTGTTATCCTGTAAAATTGCAGTGCCAGAGCAGAGCAGAAAGAGCTATCTAGAACAACAAAATTGTATTCTCCTCTTCTAACCTAAGCAGTGGAACACTGTTTACCTACAGTGGCACTTCAAGTGGTCTTCATTTTGTGACCACAATGCTTCATAGACCTGCAAAAGTAATAAATATGAGGAGTGGTTGGAAAATTACTTTTTCATCACTACTATAACTGTAAATGGTCACTAAATGAGACAGTCACTAAACAAGGACTAGCTGTAATTGAATCTAACTGTCCTTGTGGGTTCATGATGTTATCATGTTAGGTATGTCACTGCTAAATGGTTTTATTCGTGTAATGTCCTAAAAATAGTGCAGGAATATATAGTAATATTTTGTAACTATAATTGGGTAGCATAAATGTTGCATGGAATCTCTGCTTGTCTAAATAAAAAGTGGAAGACACCCTCCAAAAAACCCCATCCATGTATAATATAGTGATTTTAGAAATATTATTTGCACTTTTTAAAATGGCATTTTTCACACAGGAAATAACCCAATCAATACCCACAATAGTTGTTATATGCAGTCCATAATACTGTCCTTTTTATAAGACACAAGCAAATTTTTGTAATTCTTTTCATCACTTTCATCACTCAAGTGATATATAAATATGAATGTAGCACACACATACATACACACAAAGAGAGAGAGAGAGAGAGAGAGAGAGAGAGAGAGAGAGAGAGAGAGAGAGAGAGAGAGAGAGAGAGAGAGAGAGAGAGAGAGAGAGAGAGAGAGAGAGAGAGAGAGAGAGAGAGAGAGAGAGGCCCTTTAAAGTTCCATTGTTCTCCCTGTAGATTTTTGCATAAAGCAATACAAAGTTATGGATCTTATGACATTTTTACATGTAATATTGAAGTTTGCACTTTCAATGAAAATAATAAATGCATCTGATGATCTATCTGTCTGTCTGTCTGTCTGTCTGTCTGTCTATCTATCTATCTATCTATCTATCTATCTATCTATCTATCTATCTATCTATCTATCTATCTATCTATCTATCTATCTATTCCTGCAGATTCCTTGATTGACTTAAAAATAGAATAGACTTTAAAATTTGGGTAAGTTTATTAGAACAATGGAAGGATTGGTATAAAATGAAAGAAATCACCATAAAGTCCTTGAGTTGTCCTAGTACAGTGGTGGTGAACCTATGGCAGAGGTGGCACTCAGAGCCCTCTCTGTGAGCATGAGTGCCACCGCCCCCAGCAGCTTGCGCAGGTCCATTAGGCCACTGCCACCTGGAGCAGCAGCTCTGCCCAGGACAAAGGTGGCGAAGTGGCCAACTAGGAAGCCCTACATAGAGGTGGCAGAGCACACCCATGCCCAGCAAGTCAAAGGCCACCCCAAGCAGGGAAAGCCAGTTCCCCATTGGTTCCAGGGGCCCCCAGTCCCAGCCAGGATTGTATGCCTCTCCCCCATCTCTGCTGGGCCTGGGTGGCCATGACACTGATGGGGATATTGTAAAAGAAGCAGCCGTTTTGGTCTGCTCACCTGATGGAAATGGGACTGAAACAGCGGTCCAAAGAGAATGCACTGCTGAGGGGGAGGCTTGTTCTTCAGAAGAGCTTGCAGGTGAATGCAAATGATGAATAACCTCCATTTGCTCACCTGCTATGTCCAGGCACTGCAGAGGATGAGCTGCACAATGCAATAAAAGTGCACTCTCTCTCTCTCCCTGTACCTCCATTTTCTTTGTGGCCAGAGGGAGTGCGCACACGGACACATGGTGTTAAAGGCAGCCACAAGGAACAACTGGTGCCTCCCTGCAGCCCTCTCTCTCTCTCTCTCCGGGTGAAGGGGATTAAGTTTATGGCATGTGGAAGGAGGTGGACAGTGCAGCATCAAGGGCATGAGGAGGGCCCAGCAGGATGCATCTTGAATAAAACTGTGTTGGGTGGAGTAGTCAAAGGAGCAGTTATTTCACTGTTTTGTGCCCCACTTGCTTAGAAATTCTACGCAAGTCTCATCCTAACAAAGTCCCCATCCTGAAAGTTCCCTTTTTTGGGGGGGAAAACATCACTCCATTTAGCCCCACCTGTGAATTGCCGGGCAGGGCTTAAACACAACGCCAGGGGAAAAAGAGGTGTTGCCAATGAAGGCAAGGGAGAATGGCCTTATTGCTGCATTGAGGGACCAGGTTGGGAGGCAGTCATGGCTGGTTTTGGTAGAAGAAGGTGGGTGTGCATGTGGATGTCTGCTGCAAGATTGGTAGCATTGGAACAGGGTGATGTACATGAAGAGGGGCACTCATGGTGTGGCCTCATGTCTAAGATGCTGTGGAGGAAGTGCCACTGGCTCAGCAAGGTAGGAGTGCTCTGTGTCCTGAGGGAGAAGCTCCAGCCCAGACCCCGACCTCCTGCGGGGCAGCACCGAATGGGGAGAATTCCCTTACCTCAGAGGCCACCTGGCTGACTCCGACGGCAGAGCTGGTTCCATTTTGCTTTCAGGGAAGCCCCCTGCCCCGGGGATGTACTGCTGGAGGTAAATGGAACCCGTGTGCCAGTTGATGGGCCAGTAGGCTGTGGCTGCTGGCGAACACAGTCAGCCCCCCATGCACTCGCTGGCCTGTCTGCGGGGGCTGATGGTGTCAGGTAGCAGCCACACTGGCCCCTGCCTTACCTTGCCCCATGGCAATTGCACCCCCACCCTGCCCCCTGGCTGCTGCCCACCACCTCACCTGCCAGAGACCCTCTGGACCTCCCCCAACCCTGTCCAGCCCCCATGAACAGCATCGAGGTGGCCACACCCACCCTGGCCATGCCCACCCAGTCTGCCTGTGACCACTGCAGCCATGCCCACTCAGTGGAGCACAACTCCTGAGGGCACCACAATGCTGATGCAGCACTGGCACTTTGCGATAAATAAGTGGGGGTTGGGTTATGGTTTGGGCACTCGGTCTCTAAAAGGTTTTGCCACCACTGTCCTAGTACCTCTTGCTAATACTTAGGAATGTTATTTTTATGGAAGAGTGAAGTTTTTGTTCTAAAATATTTTTATGATATAGATGCATACTTCTTGTTAGGGTCTTTTATTGAGGATCAACACTGCTGCTAAGTTCATATATAAACTCATATAAATTTCCCCATTGAAACCAATGACCAAGATGGTGAAAAACCATCTTGGGGAAGGCAGAAGGGAAGAGCTTATGCTCAAGCTCCCCAACTGTATTCCTCTTTCAATGTTTCCATAGGAAGTGTTCTGGCAATGTGAGAGGTCATGTTCCAGCCTGTCTTTCCAGTTCTTGAGGAGGGATTGAAAGTTGGACTGTGAGACTTTTCTAGAATCCTCAAATATTTTATTACATTTTAAAGTTTACACATTAAACTTTACATTTTAAATATTAGAGGAGTATATGTGTTATATGTTACGGTTCTGTTTCTTCAGCAGGCTGATTTGGACTGCAATTTGAATGACCAAAGTTTTATATGATCTAAGTATTTAATGTACAAGTACTTGCTTGTTAAATTAAAATACTAGCACTTCACTGAATATTCTTATTTTGAGAAAATCTAACAGATGTTTTAATGTCAGTATTGACATAATAGTAAAATAAATCAGAAAATTAACAATATTTTTGAAACAGTTTTAATTTATGCATATTCATCCAAGAAAGCCATGCCCCCCAGCAGTCTAGATACTAGCTCATCTTTTGTCTTATTGTCAAATGAGAAGTATATCATCTGAAAACAATAAATTTGTGCAATTTTGAATCATACCCAAATTTACTCTTTTTGACACAGCAAAAAAACCTAGTACATCACTGGATAAGTTCTTAAAATATTTATTTTTTCAGTGTTGCTTTTTACTAAAAAGATGACTGTTTATCAAAAACAATTAAAATGAAAACCAAAAATGGATAACTTAGTCAGCCACAACATAACCTTTGGGTGATATCCAATTAGGTTTCCCACTACTGGAATGGCAAGACAATGCCCGCTGCAGCTCTATGTTCATTTTCAAAAGCTCTGAAGTATTGAGAAGAACCATCCTGTGGGTAGACACAATCTTCACAATATGTTGGATTTTCTCCCTTTCTTAAAATATGAGATAGTGACTTGCAGAAACATTTATGTAACAAGGTACATGCTATTCCAATGGAAGAGTAGGCAATATAAAAACTGGTTTTTTTTCATCCACACATATAAGTCTATTATGTTCCAGATGAACTTACATACAATTTTCACAGTCCAGGTTACTGTTGTAAAATTCACGGGATACAGAGTTGATGGATTGCAACCAAAAACTTCACATTTCTCTGCAGTTTTCTCTAAACCTGAACTGCTAAATTGTATGCTAATTTTACAGCACTGAAACATTTGTGTTCTAATTCCAGAAACAGTGGGGAAAAGTTTGGAAATGATGGAAATATGAATAAGAAGGAAAACAAAAATGGCAACATTTTGCCAAAAGAAATAATATGCATCAAACTTGGAAAAATATGTTTGTTCCTTATTATTTATGTTTTGTAAATGTAGCACATCAGCTATATTATCAGTTTTGTAAATGTAGCACATCAGCTATATTATATACAAAATAGATCTGAAAATGTTGTTATTGAATCTATACATTAGAAATGTTCTATTGATTTAATTCTAAAGAAAAAAATCTTATAACTTCACAGAAATAAAATGATATAGCATGCCATAACAATAGAAAGCACTAAAATTAAATAACATACAGATATATATATTTATGTGCATATTGTGCAAATACATTTTACATTAATCTTATTTAAATAATTTTGATAATATGAATGCATTTTCCTGTCAAGAAAACAAAATTATTTTCTAAATTATCTTTGGAATACTTTTTTTTATATATAAAACTTTGAGCTAGAATTACTTTGTTGGAATCATGGATTTTTTTTAAAGCTGCATAGTAGCAAAAAGCTTAGAAAGAACTAATTTCATCCATTCTCATAGAACTTTTCTAAACCATAGACCTGATGTCTTTCAAAATCACCTGTAATCTAGCTATCTCCTGGAAATTTGAAAATGGTGAAGTACACAAAGCACATGAGAATTAAACTGGCCATATAGTAAAACCTTGATTTGATAGATCATGCAGAAGGAAGGTGTTCTCATTAAATCTGAATGTTCATAATTTGGATCAATTTTCATTATTGAGGTACAACACATTGTAAAAAATCTAGAGGTAATGAACAAGCCCTCTATTGGCTAAATCCTTGATTTCACCTACTATTAGTTTCATAAATGGAGATTGAGTTAAATTGAATAAGACTTTACTGGCTGAATGCCATGTAAAGGATTTACTGCAGTTTAATCAGAATCTCCATAGATGATATCCCCTAATTTTGAATAGGAAATGATTTAATAATCCCACATTTTAAAAAATCCTGAAAATGTAAGCAGTTGTTCAATTCAACATATTGTAGCAATATATAAGAATGTTCCGAGCAAAAGTAAAAGTGATCAAGAAAATGCAAAATAAAAAGATTCAATTTTGAACAAAATATATTAACACAGTAAAAGTATCTCAGAGACTTTCAAGTTGACATGAAACAATTCATTTGGTCAGTATTAAACAAATGAAATTAAAACCTTTTGCTTAATTACCTTACATAATGGACAATGTAAATCAGGGGTGTCAAACTGCCGGCCCACGGGCCAGGTGTGTCACCAGGAAACTGCCCACCCCATTGCTGGCAATGGAGAAAAAGCTCCGATACGTCACACAACGTCATGTAACGTCACGAGTTTGACATGTCTGCTGTAAATAATAGTAATTAAAGTGAGGTATATTTGCAAACAATAGGACAGAATTTTGATGATTTAAATAAAGATTTGGTAATCTTACAGAACTATAGTTATCAAAGCAGACTGCTTCAAAAAGCTGGCTCTCTCATTTGAAAAGTTTATTTTAAAAGGCAATTTGTGTACACCATTACATAGTGTGTGTACACATGTTTATGCACAATGAGTATAATACATATTCCTTCACAATATATGTACACATCATACATACATATATATATATATATATATATATATATATATATATATATATATATATATATATATATATATATATGTGTGTGTGTGTGTGTGTGTGTGTGTGTGTGTGTGTGTGTGTGTGTGTGTGTAGTGTAAAATGTCTTCTGTACATATACAAAATAACAGGCAAAATAGTATTTGCTTGTTACAGTCTTTGTTAAAAAAATGAAGTAAAAGTCAATTTAGTTGACATAGTATAGCCAGTAGATTAAATTGAAAAGAGAAAATGTGAAAGGAAACACCATCCTTGACCATCTGTCAATTGCATTCACATCTGTTAGATCAGGAATTTTTATTTTTAGCTGAGAAGATCTTCTCCGCAAATGACTCTTCTTAGTGTGAGTGCCAGTTCTATCTAATGTACGTCTCCCAAGAGTTTCTCGGTGGGAAGTCTGCTTTCTATACTGGATTCCTGAGTTAAAAGATGTTGCTGAATTCTGTGGATCAGTGACACTTGTTGTAACTTCATTGCTTGCAACTTCATTGTGAATTTCAAGGGATGTTAACAATATGTTCCCATGCATGTCCACCTAGTTAGAAGCAAATTGATAGTTAAATTAATAATTAATTTAATAAATCAAAAGTAATATATCATATTTAGAAATTATTTATATCCATATAAATATTCATAAAAATAAACTGGATTATTTTAAAAGAGCATAAAAATAAAACAAATCGAGACAAATGCAGTATTTTTCCATCTTATATCATCCCTCTTCCTTTTTTTTTGCTCTCCTTCATGCCACTTAAACTTACTATTGGTACCTGATTACTGAAGATCTCAGTCATTGTTACATTATTATCTTTGTTGCTTCAATTTACATTTGCATACTAGGGGAGGGGTATGAATTCATGCCTTTTACCTCTCAGTAGCACTATTTAAAGCAAACTGAATTAGTTGAGTTTACTTGAGTTCACAAAAGTACAATTGCTTTGACTAACATATTTCACAGGAATTATTATTTGTGCAGCTATATTAGTCCAAAAATAGAGAAACAGAGAATGAAATCTGGAGGATGGGGTTGTTTCTTATGTTAACAACATTTTTGTGAAATGATATGGTTATGAAGACTGAGATTGAATTGTATTTTCAATTTGTATTTTTCTAGTGAAAAATATAATGAAATATAGTGTTTCTCACTTTTAGATATCAAGACACTGAAGTTACACATTTTAAAAACTTTAAGCACCTACCTATATCTTAAGATCTTCGAAAAACACCTGTGTTTTTTTTAAAAAAATGTTTCTCTCCCACATCATCACCAATATCTACAGTAAAACTGACATCATTCCTGTGATTAGATTAAATGTGTTCCTCCAGTTCTTTTTAGGAGAAAAACATGCAAGTGTGAATTGTATTCCATTAATGGGAAAACCTTATTCAACCGTATTAATAAATCCAAACTGTACTGTCTTTATGGTTCTAACGTAGATTGATTTCCTTGGTGCTGGTTAATGAACACATAATGTTTTTCAGAGTTTCAACATTTTAACACAGAACCAATTAGGAAAGCAACTGGTTATATTTAAACTTCATTTCACCTTCTCATCAAACAGGACATAATTTTGAGGGGAAAAACCACCAGCCTTGTGCTTCGCTGCTAAGTGGGGACAGACTGCCATGAACTATGGGGAGGAGGGAATGAAGGGTGGGGAATGCTTAGGAAAACTAAAGTAAGTGCTGTATCTCCTTAAGATGCTGCCTCAAGGTCACCTATCTGGAAGAAGGAGGGAGCTGCATACCAAACTACCCTTATGAAAACATCTTGCCTGAACCTGATTGGTTACAAGGGGTGGACGATGAGAGACAGCTAGAGGAGGGAAGCATTGAAGCTAGGTGTTTTAGCATGTGATTCTTAGTTCTGGCTTTGCATTACTGCAATACACTTGACTTCTAATAAAACTATACCTTTCTTAACCAAGAATGATTTCTATTTCTATGGAACCAAGGATCATTTCTATTTAGATATTTAAGTAGTGGCGGGTCTGGACAGATGCCTCAGGAAAAGATACCCCGAAGAGTCCCTTCTTGAGGGAAATGGGCAGTCTAAAAACATGAAATATAAATAAATAGATAAATGGGTCAGGTTTCTGCTGCAGCTGAAAGCAAATGGCTATGGATGGCAAAGTCCAATAACTGGAAGGAACATCTCCGCAGTAACCTAATATGGCCAACAAATCCTGGGCATTTCCCACCTATGAACCCATCAACAATTCATTACTGAAGAAGTATGATAACTCAAGCTCATGGCAAAAATTGTATCGTAAGAATGAAAACACTACTTAAAACAGGAACATCTACACACAACTTTAGTTTTCTCTCCTATGTTTTGGGATGACATAAAACTAACATTATTCACTAATTTATCAACTTGTCAGCTGCTTCAATCACTGAAGTAATTCTAGGAACCTTATATATTATTATTATAACTGACAAAATGGAAATAATAATTATATTTTACCCTACTATTTATATTTACACACACAGAGAGAGAGAGAGAGAGAGAGAGAGAGAGAGAGAGAGAGAGAGAGAGAGAGAGAGAGAGAGAGAGAAAGAAGAAGAAGAAGAAGAAGAAGAAGAAGAAGAAGAAGAAGAAGAAGAAGAAGAAGAAGAAGAAGAAGAAGAAGAAGAAGAAGAAGAGGAGGGGGGAGAGAGAGAGAGACAGAGACAGAGAGACAGAGATAGAGACAGAGACAGACTCAAATCAATTGGTATACATACCTAATATTCCTGCTGTCTACTTTCCCCATATCAACAACCCAGAGAGCTGAGTTGGGCTGAGAGAGAGTGACTGGCCCAAGAAACTTATATATGCTTTATAAGGCAGGTGTGGCAATGAAGAAGGCATATAACCTAGATCACGGATGTCAAACTCACCACGTCACGTGACATGTCACGACGTATTGTGACTCTTTTTGCATTGCCAGCAATGGGATGGGCGTGGCTTTGGTATGATGAAACCGGCCCGCGGACCAGCAGTTTGACTCCCCTGACCTAGATCCTGCAAGATGATATTGTTTTACAGCTGAGGCCTGAAGCAGGCCTACTTTATAAAATGTTACTCATGAGCAGAATCAACAGGAAGAAGACAGTTCCACAGATAATCAAATCCCAAGACATGAAAGGATTGAAAGGTGACAGCAACCCCTTGAATTGTACTTGGAAGCCATTGTGCAGCTTACAAAGCAGAGTTACACAGGCAAATCAGGGAATACTCAAAACTACATTGTGGGCACAATTATTAGGCAGATTGTATTTTGAAGGATTAATTTTCTTATTGAACTACTACAGTTTTCTCAGTCAATCCAAAATGTTAATAAACCTCAAACCTGAATATTTAAAAAAGTAAAAGTGAGGTTTTGGCTTTCTTAGAAAATATCTATGTGGGCAAAATTATTGGGCAGCTATTAGTGTGCAGAATTAGTATGCAATTAAATTAAAAATAAAAATTTGTCCATCTCTCTCATTTATTTGCATCTATTAAAATGAAAATAAAAACAACTCAAAACATACAAATAAACATTTCTGACATTTCAACAACAAAAAGAAAAAATCAGTGACCCATATAGCCACCCTTCTTTTCAATCAGAGTCATAAGCCTTCCATTCACTGTCTATCTGTTTCTTGATCTGTTGACAATCAACATTTTATGCAGCAGCAACCACAGCCTCCCAGACACTGTTCAGAGAGGTGTACAGTTTTCCTTCACCCTAAATCTTCCATTTTAGAAGGGCCCACAAGTTCTCAATAAGGTTTAGGCAGTACTTTTTTTGTAAAAGAAAAAGGTGCCGGAACTCACACATGTCATATAACCCGCCTTGCCTACCCTACAAGGTTCCATCCAAAAAAGGTGCCGGAACTCCATATTGAGTGTTCTATGAGAAAAAAAGCCCTGGGTTTAGGTCAGGTGAGGAAGGAGGCCATTTCAAAGATTCTAAAACTATTCTATTAACAATATAGTGCATAATACGCTATATGTATTCTTTTTTTAAAAAAAATATATCAATCTACCTGGCATTGATTTAGGAGCAATAACATGAGATGACTTTACTTTTACTTTACAGAGCTCTGTTTTTTATCCAACTGATGCTTTTGAATGAGCTATAGTTAATTATTCACTGAGTCAATGCAAGTCACATTAGCCAATTCTGAAGCCCAGGATCTGGATGCAAAGAAAATATAGAAATCCTCACAAAGCCCTAATATTAATCAACTGCCACTGTCATAGCTTGAAACAGCAAAGATTTGCAGTTCGAATTTGCGTAAACATTTAGAAAACGCCTATTAAATGCCAGTGTGGTAAAAATCTCAGACCAGCTATATCTATCCACATTTACAAAAAAAATAAAGAAAGAAAGAAATGTTCATGGAATCTCGACCCCTTACTTTATTTTGGCAAATAATTTCTACAAGGCATTTAGTTCATTATCGATTTTATGTTATTAGTGAAGGATTAATGGCTTAGGTACTACAGAATCACAACCTGTTACTTTCCAATAACTTAAAATGTAGCAGTCAATGATGTACTGATTGTTTTAGAATATGTTCCTGAATTTCAACAACACACCATTATATAAATTTGCTCAGTGACAAATTGTCTTCATTTAATGAATCTCACAAAGTTCTACATATTCTAGATGTTATAGAAGTTTGGCTTTTCACCCACTTCAGAGTATATTCACTTTTGATTAGCATTTGGCTTTTATCTAACAGAATTGTGTTAATGAACACTTTCTAATTGAAGAAAGTTCCTGTTACAGATGATGCTGAGTGTAATACAGAAGATCCTGCTCAGGAAAATCTGAGCACAGATAAACATTGCAAAAAAAAAACACCATTTGTTTATTGATGAGATTTCCAGATACATGCCATTGTTAGGAAATATCTCCTTAGTTCTAGGTTGCTACTTTCCTTAATTAGTTTCCATCTTCTGCTGCTTTGGAGAATAGCTTGACCCCATCTTTTTTGTGACAGACCCTCAAATATTAGAACACTGCTATCATGTCACTCCTAATCTGTCTTTTCTCTAGACTAAAGGTAAAGGTAAAGGTTCTCCTGCACAGGGGGGGAAAGGTGCCTCCGTCTTGGAGAACTGCTTTTATTTCTTTGATTCCGAAGGAAGATCAAGATGCTACTCAAGTAAAAAACTATAGACCGATATCACTTTTAAATACAGACTACAAGATATTTGCTAAGGTGTTAGCTAATAGACTGATGAGGGTTCTGCAACAGGTGATTCATGGGGATCAAACCGGGTTTATTAGTGGTAGACAAATGAAAAATAATGTGAGGCATATAGTTGATGTGGTGGAGTTTTTGGAAAGGAACAACCAGATCCCTGCGGCGCTAATTTTTCTAGATGCTGAAAAAGCTTTTGATCAATTGAATTGGCAATTTTTGATGAAAGTTTTAGATAAAATGAATTTTGGGGATAAATTTCTGCAACCAATTAGGGCATTATATCAAAAACAAACTGCCCGAATAATAGTTAACAATAGTTTGACTGAAGTATGTAATATTGAAAAGGGCACAAGACAAGGGTGTCCGTTATCACCTTTACTATTTGTTTTAACATTGGAGATATTATTGATAAAAATACGGAGTTCGGAAAAAAATAAGGGTATTCAAATTAGAGATCAGGATTATAGACTGAGGGCGTTTGCAGATGATCTGGTTGTTACGGTGACTCAGCCAGAAAACTCTGTTGTGGACCTGATGGAGATAATAATGCAATATGGGAAGGTTTCTGGATTTAAGGTTAATGCACAAAAAACAAAATTTTGGCCAAAAATATGACAGCATCGCAAAAGGCCCTTTTAGAAGGACTAACTGGATTTGAGATTGTTAAAAGGGTCAAATATTTGGGGGTGTATTTGTCACCCTCTAATACAAAGTTATATAAAAATAACTATGAAAAGTTATGGGGAAAAATTCAAAAAGAATTGGAGAGCTGGGAAAAATTGCAATTGTCTTTGTTGGGAAGAATTGCAGCAGTGAAAATGAACGTCCTGCCTAAATTTTTATTTTTATTTCAAATGATACCGGTCCTTAAAAAAGATTCTAATTTGGAAGAATGGCAACGGGGTATCAATAAATTCGTCTGGGCAGGGAAAAGGCCACGAGTTAAACTTAAGATTATGCAGGATACTCGTGAAAGAGGTGGTCTTAAAATGCCTAATCTTAAATTATATTACGAAGCTGCTGCGTTATCAGGAATAAGTGATTGGATTAATTTGACACAAGAGAGATTATTAAATCTTGAGGGCCATGACTTGTTATTTGGCTGGCATGCATATTTGTTGTATGATAAGAAGGTAGATAATGTGTTTAAAGTGCATATTTTAAGACAGGCATTGTTGAGAGTTTGGAAGAAGTATAGACATAAGCTAGATTACAAGATGCCGTTGTGGGCAATCCCAAAACACGCAATAGAAAACATAAATGTTGGCTTCAAACATGATGTGACTACGTATAAGGAGATTTTAAGTTTGGAAAGAAATGTCTGGTGTTTGAAGCCGTACAATCTCTTGCGAGATGAGAAGATCGTTCAAACTTGGTTTCAATATACTCAGTTACGGGCCAGGTGGAAAGAAGATCAGAAAATTGGTTTTGCAATGACTGATGAAAATTTGATAAAGCAAATTAGAAATCAGGGTCCAGCACATATTAAACGGATATATCTTGCATTGATAGAAATTGATTCAGAAACAGAACTTGTTAAAGACTGTATGATAAAATGGGCTCAGAATATTCAAGAAGTTATTACAATGGACACGTGGGAAAAGATCTGGGTGAGGAACGTAAAATTCACGCAAGCCCAAAACCTAAGAGAGAACTTTTATAAAATGTTTTATAGATGGCATCTAGACCCTAAAAAGCTTGCAAGTATGTATCCGAATTATCAGCCTAAATGTTGGAGGTGTGGAGGCGAAGACGCAACGTATTTTCATATATGGTGGACCTGCAAAAAGGTTAAGGCTTTTTGGATAAAAATTTGGTGGAATATGCAGAAGATCTTTAAGCAAAGGATAAAGTTTTGTCCGCAACTGTTTTTGTTGGGCATAATTACAGAAGCTACTGTGGTGGACGTTAAGTTGATGCTGAACTTAATCACAGCAGCAAGACTTTTAATAGGTCAATATTGGAAAAAGGAGGAACTGCTGACTATAGAAGAATGGACTCTAAAAGTTTCTGACCTGGCAGAAATGGCAAAGATTTCGGCTTACCTGAAAGATCATTCGCAAGAACGTTATATTATGGAGTGGAAAAAGTGGATTGATTATATTCAGAACAAATATGGGACTAAGAAATTTAATTTAGCATTTGAGTAAGTTTCCTTTTCTTTTCTGTTTCCTTTTCTTTTTATACGTAATATTAATATTGCTTGTAATTATTTTATGTGAGCTAGAGGGTGATAGGATTAATAGTTTATTGTTGCTAGCATATGGATGCTTATGATTGTTCTTTGTTCTTATACCCTGTATTTAGCTCTGGGAAGTCGGGGGGGGGGGAGGGAGGAATGGGTGGGAGGGATAGGGAGGGTTAGGTAGGGGTGGGGGGAGGGGGGATTGTTAAAGTTAAAATGTACTGTAAAACTTTTCAATAAAAAAAAAGGTTCTCCTGCACAGGCGTGCTAGTCGTTTCCAACTCTAGGGGCCAGTGCTCATCTCCGTTTCAAAGCTGAAGAGCCAGCACTTGTCCGAGTACATCTCCATGGTCATGTGGCCAGCATGACTAGACGCCAAAGGCACACGGAACACTGTTACCTTCCCACCGTAGTGGTCCCTATTTTTCTACTTGCATTTTTACGTGCTTTCGAACTGCTAGGTTGGCAGAAGCTGAGACGAGTAACAGGCGCTCACTCTGTTACGCGGTACTCAGGATTCAACCCGCCAAACTGCCAACCTTCTGATCGGCAAGCTCAGCGTCCTAACCCACTGAGCCACCATGTTCTCTAGACTAGACAAACCCAATTCCTGCAACAGTTCTTCATAGGACATCAATATTCTTGTATTATAACAGAACAATAAGGGCACAATACTCTTTAATCTCATGAATGCCACATATACTGTTACCACAGTCAGCAAGTTACCATCTCCATACTCCAAGAAAGCTTCAGTGATTCCAGTCTGTTCTATTATATATTTTGTCTAAATCAGGGGTAGGCAATTTGGCTCTTTTATGACTCATGGACTTCAACTCCCCCTGGTCTAAATCAATGAATGTTCAATAATGAGTTTTTCTTATAGTCATATTTTTCTCAATGACCTGCTGAAGAGCAAAAATGTGATCTGCACATTTCTTTCCACTGTACAGCTACACTACACTTTCCAAATTTTGTTCATATTAATTTTTGTACTTAACCCTAACCCTAACCCAAAACAATCAGGAGAGAATAGAAAGGGAAAAATGTTAACAGTAAAATATAAAATAAATCCTGTGGGATATAAGTCCAATGATCAATGACCAAGAATTGCAAGAGAAGTCCTTCTCACTTGCTTTTTAGCAGGTCCTGGAAATAGCATAGGGCTTTCAAGACTAATAGCTATTAACACACACACACACACACACACACACACACACACAAACACACACACACACACACACACAGAGAGAGAGAGAGAGAGAGAGAGAGAGAGAGAGAGAGAGAGAGAGAGAGAGAGAGAGAGACAGAGACAGAGACAGAGACAGAGACAGAGACAGAGACAGAGACAGAGAGACAGAGAGAGAGAGAGAGACAGACAGACAGACAGACAGACAGAGACAGAGACAGAGACAGAGACAGAGAGGTGGACTGAAGACTAATCATGGGCTGACTCCCTGAGGTCAGTCATATTATTTGCCAGTCTTGATTTAGTGATTTATCTTGGTTGACAAATACATCCCACAATGGTAATTTGAATTGATATATATATATATATTTCAGAGCTCTTAATTAAAGAACCTAGGGGCTCAAAAATTATATAAAATTATGAAGATATGAAGATGTTAGAGATCAAACAAAGTATTATGAATCTAGTTCCAAATTCATTCAAATTAGAGATCAAGTCTAAAATTAGATGTGTCTTTAACATCTTACACTGGAGCATGTTTCTTATGTTAAAAAGTATGATAAATACAGTATCATCTTCTTCACTGAAATCAAGTACTATTCTAAGGTACTACCCATCTGGATTTCCCATGAATTGGCAATTATCACAAAATATGGCAAGGTTACTTTTTCCAAAATTAAAGTGAGAATAAAATGTCCTTAAAATAATATAATCCTACATTTGCCTCAACTTTCTTTCAACTTTCTTTTTAGGTAATCAACATTTGGCAAACCTTCAAACATTCTGAATGCAGCCATGTTTCTTCATTTTTCATTTGCCACTGCAATGGGAGTGGGGAGATGCATTCTTGTAGTTTAGTCAAAGCAATAACTTTCTTGTGGAAACCAAGGTCAAGCAATCTAAGTATTTGGTGGGCTGGAGCTACTGTTAGAGAGCCCGCCAAAGGTTTTAATTGGGGATTGTGATAAATGACACATCAAAGGGGTAGGGAGTTTAACTTTTACTTTGTAACCTTTTGGGGAGGGGAACTTTCAGTCTTGGCTTCACCTTTGTTCGTGCAGATATTATGTAGCCATTAAAAGTGTTATTTGAGGAAAGCAATTGCCTCAGAGTTCTTATTTTTACTGGTCTCATCTATAGGAACCATGACATTAAACCAAGACTCCAAATTTCATTTATCCATGGGGTCCTGAGCCCTGGTCAACTACCCAAACCTTGGAAGGATGACAAAGATTCAGGGAAGATGCAGAGATGGAAAAGAAAGGGGAATCAATCTCGAGCCTCGGAGCGGCTGCAGTGGATGCATATCAGGCTGCTACTTTTGTGGAGAGCATGGTCCTATCTATTGGAGCAAGACCAAAGGCCTGTGAGGTTCCAGTGGAGAAGTTAACTCAGAAGGAGGAAGCAATTGTCCTCAGGGGAACTGGTGGTCTGATGCTGCCCTGCCATTTAAGAGTACACTGAAGGCTGCAGAGGTTGAGTTCCCACTGATTTCATCACAGGGTGTCCCTTCACCTGTAACAATGAAAGTGAAGTGGCCAGCAGCTTGGGACAAATCCAGTGAGTGGAAGTATCTGAAGGCCATCCACAGTCAATCAGTGGAATGCCTGAGGGAGAAGTTCAATCAGCTGGAGATGGGCAAAGGAAGACAGGCCATCCACCAGATGTTTTCAGGTGGGCAGGAGGAAAAGTGGTTGCATGAATCTCCGCTATCTCAATGGAGTCCTAGCCCTATGGTGTTGACCCCAGTGCACTGGAAGGGCCCTGACTGCTACCGATGCTAAGCCAGCCTGGATTGATTCCAATGACAGGTTAGTCCTGAATATTACAGGCATCCTGCCAGCCCCAAGTGACATAGGCATCCCATTAGCCCAGATCAGCACTGTTACTCTCCTAGCCCTGATCACTACTGATGGCCTGCAAGCCCTGAACGCTATCGGTGCTATGCTAGCCCTGATCACCGTTGGCATCCTGCCAGCCCAGATCACCACCAGCACCCAGGGAACCTGGCCTCTATTGACCTTGTGCGAGCCCTGACCGCTGTCAGTGTCCTGCCAGCCCAAGACCTTCACCAGGGGTTTTCCAATGAGGGGGATTGCAACAGCCCCAACCATAGTTCCCTGGCTTACTGCAGGCCCTTTGGGACCACCGCCCAGCCGACCCAAAAAGGTGACTATCTTCCTGAACCAGGTGTGGTCTCATGTTAATTTTTATGAATGGGCATATTTGAATGAAGCTGAGATGATTGATGCCATGGCTGCCAATCTGGAGGGGGAGGCTGCAGAGTTGGTGGCTGGTCTACAAGAAGAGCAGGCACCTGAGTTATGGAACTTCAATCTGTTCATGCATGGACTGAGGGCCAGATTCAAAGATGAATTCCAAGCAGTAGAAGCGGAAAAGACCTCCACAATGTGAAGCAGAGGGGTTGAACAGCAAGACACTATGTAAGAGAGTTTCAAAGGGTGGCAGGGAGGATCAGGCAATGGCCCAAGCAGTCATTGATCCACTATTTCAAAGCAGGGTTGGATTGCAACCTATTCCAGACATGGATCTGCAGAGACAATCCTAATCAACTTCATGATTGATACTGCTTAGCTACAAACATGGATATCGAGCTGACATGGTACCACAAGCCTGCTGCTTCGGGACATGAACTGAAGCAAGACCCTGTGAGGCATCAACCCTCGCAATGGCCTCCACCCCGCAAGACGTGTGGACCCATTCGAGCCTCTGCTGAGCCCCAGATCAAGCGTTTCAGGTGTGAACAACCTGGACATTGAGCTGCAGAGTGCCTGGTCCCTTTCCCTCTGCCAAAAAGTGCGACCAGAACTTCAGCGAAGCCAAAGAGACGGCTGATGTGACCAGTCAAATTGGGCCAGTCAGGGGAAAGTTGTACAAGTCACCTCTCCTCCCTAAGTGAAACAAAAGGAGTCAGCTGAAAGCCTACTCACACCAGATCCCTATGACAGTGATGATGGGGGGAAAGACGACACGATGGTGAGTCAGCCTGTCCCACCTTTTGCCTTTTCTGCCAAAATAGTGGTGCCTAAATCAGGGGCTCAGTTGGACTTGAACATTTTAGTCAAATCAGGATACACCTGATGCTTAATCAACTTCCCTACCATACTAAAACTGCGCATTAGAGCAAAATTGCTACCTTTACCCATGAGGTTTGAGCAGGCTGATGGATCTTCATCAATGATTTGGAAAAGGGGATAAATGGGGAACTCATCAAATTTGCAGTTGACACCAAGCTGGCAGGAATAGCCAACACTCAGGAAGATAGGATTAAGATACAGGAGGATCTGGACAGACTTGAACACTGGGCACTATCTAACAAAATGAAATTCAATGGTGAAAAAAGAAAGATTCTACATTTAGGCAAGAAAAACCAAATGTACAGATATAGTATAGGTGGTACCTTGCTCAATGGTAGTAACTGTGAGAGAGATCTTGGAGTCCTAGTGGACAATCACTTAAGTATGAGCCAGCAGTGTGCTGCAACAGCCAAAAAAGCCAACACAGTGCTACGGTGCATTAACAGAGAAATAGAATCAAGATCACATGAAGTATTAATACCACTTTACAATGCCTTGGTAAGGCCACACCTGGAATACTGCATCCAGTTTTGGTCACCATGATGTAAAAAAGATGTTGAGACTCTAGAAAGAGTACAGAGAAGAGCAACAAAGATGATTAGGGGACTGGAGGATAAAACATTTAAGGAACGGCTGCTGGAATTAATTATGTCTAGTTTAATGAAGAGAAGGATGAGGGGGGACATGATAGCAATGTTCCAATATCTCAGGGGCTGCCACAAAGAAGAGGGAGTCAAGCTATTCTCCAAAGTGCCCGAAGGAAGGACAAGAAGCAACAGATGAAAACTAATCAAGCAACCTAGAACTAAGGAGAAACTTCCTGACAGTTGGAACAATTAACCAGTGGAACAACCTGCCTCCAGAAGCTTTGAATGCTCCAACACTGGAAGTTTTAAAGAAGAGACTTGACAGCCATTTGTCTGAAATGGTATAGAGTTTCCTGCCTGAGCAGGGGGTTGAACTAGATGACCTCCAAGGTCCCTTCCAACTTTATTATTATTATCTCTCATAGGGGGAGCCCTGGCTACCCACCTAGTACATCTAGAAATAGGGGAGCATTGTGTTCTTAACCAATCAGCGGTAACTGCATGTGGAGCTGTCAACTCACAGCTGTCAGACAGAACTGTCAAACCTGTGCTGTCAAACCGCAACTGTCAAATGCACTTTTAACTATTATACATTACACCCCTTCCCCCCCACAATTAAACAAGTAACTATTTACAGAATTCTTTGTTGTACAGTGTCTATGACAGGTGTGTTTAGCCAGACTCTTGACCATACATAGTCTTTTAAGTATGCTGGTGGTCTTCTTGTCCTGACAGAGCATCTCCGGGAATCATCTGCTGTACATTCCCTGGCTGGAGGTGTTGTAGGAGGTAGGGGATTCGTAGCCACGGAGTTTCTGCTGCCCTGGTGACTTAGGGCAATATTGGGGGGGACCCAAATATGGGGTTTTCCCCCAGAGTCTGAAAGGTTTTCTTGTCTATCTTGCTGGGACATTTCCTGGATGTTGGGGGCAGGGGTGACTGGTTTGCCAGAAGATGGTTGTCCACCAGGAGCTTGAGGAAGGTTACTCAATCCCCTTTTCCTCAATTGATCTATGTGCCATCTAAACTCACAGCCCCCTTCCCCCTCAACAAGATAAAATATAGGCCCAGTGCAAACAATAACCACCCCAGGTAACCATTTGTCCCCCAGCCCAAAGTTTCTGGCCCAAACATAATCCCCAAGATTGAATTGTCTTGGAGGAACTGGTAGTTCTGCTTCAGGTGCCACCCTGTCAGGGTGTAATTTGTCAAGTTTTGTGACCAGACGGCAGCCCCAACGTAGCTCCGCAGTACTCTTGCCAGTGGCTGTGCAGGGGGTAGAGTGCTGGGCTAAAAGAAACTGGGCCAAGCGTTGGTGCCAGTTGCCCGTGATGATGCAATGTAAAGCATCCTTAGTTGTTCGGACCATAACTTCCACCAGGCCGTTAGTGGACAGCCGGAAGGGAGCAGAGGTGATGATGTGCTTAATCAAGTTGGCCTTGGTGAAAATCTGGAAATTGGCAGAAGTAAATTGTGGCCCATTGTCTGAGACTATCACATCAGGAAGACCATGTGTAGCGAAGAGCCCCCTTAGCACTTGTACAGTGCTGGCTGTGGTTATACTTTTGACTGGAATCACCTCTAGCCACCTTGAATAACTATCAACTACAATGAGAAATAGCTGCCCCTGGAAGGGTCCTGCAAAGTCAGTGTGGATCCTAGACCAGGGGTTGTAAGCTGTTTCCCATCTGTGTAGAGGTGAGTGAGGTGGCCCTGGCCTGGCCTGCTGACAATGGTGACATCCAGCTATGTGTTCCTCGGTGTTTTTGTCAAGGCCAGGCCACCAAAAGTAGCTACGTGCTAAAGCCTTCATCTTTACTACTCCAGGATGACCTTCATGTAGTGCTAGGAGGGCTCTAGCACCATGTTTGTCTGGAATGACAACTCTGCTTCACCATAAGACACACCCTTGGTGTGTGGACAATTCATTCCTTCTCACAAAATAGGCTCGGAAATCAGCATTCAACACCTCTTCGCATTCCCCGACGATTAGAATGTCGTCGAAGTATGGACACACCCCTGTGATGCCTTTCAAAGTTCGTTCCATAATTTCCTGGAAGATTCCAGGGGCAACAGAAATGCCAAACTGCAGTCTGTTAACTTTGAAAGCCCCGCGGTGTGTCATGATCGTTTGTGCATCTCCCGTCTCCCTGGTAACAGGAAGCTGCAAATATGCATGTGCGAGATCGAGCTTGGCAAAAATGGCGCCTGACTGAATCGCGGAGAGGACGTGCTTCACCGATGGGACAGGGTAAGCATGCGGGTTCAATGCGCGGTTTAGGGTGGCCTTATAGTCAGCACAAATCCGAACCTCGCCATTAGGTTTAACGGGGGTGACTATAGGGGTTTCCCAGCTTTCCCCATCCACGGATTCCAGCACTCCCAATTTTATAAGGCATTCCAGTTTGCTCTCAATTTTTTGTTTGAGGGCAAACGGAACCCTTCTAGCCTTAATTCTGACTGGGAGGACATCAGGTTTTAATTTCAGGGAAATAGGAGCCCCAGTGTATTTTCCTAAAGAGCCATTGAATATGTCTGCAAATTGTTTGCAGACAGATTCGAGGCTTTTGGCTTGGGTCAGGTGGACTCCTCCTAGCCAAATACCTAAAGCTTCAAACCAATTAAGTCCCACTAAACTGGCCCCTTTTCCCTGGGTGACTAGTACTTCTAATGGCCCTAGAAATCCCCTGAACCGAACAGTTAGCATGGCTATCCCTTTTAGTTTGATTGGGGCTTGTTGAAAATCGGCCAATTTCATTTGGGTAGTTTTCAGGGAAATCTTCCATTTGCTGAGGCCACAGATTGAGTTGTAGGTCTCCATTGAAATTATGGAGACCGAGGACCCGGAGTCCACCTCCATCTCGCAAGGTACTCCTTGCAAGTGCACTGTAATTTTTATCTTTGGCTTCAGCAACTGGTGGATGTTTAGGCGGCTATCCGGCTCCCCATGCCAATTAGTGGTTTGTACCAAGGGCCAAGGGGGCTCTGTGCGTGGGGAGTAAGGAGTTGTCATACCTGGCAGAGATGATTTGAGGTTGTTGATGTTTCCCCGATTTCGGCTGCGGCATACGGACCGGATATACCCTGTCTTGCCACACTCGTGGCATTTGGCATTCCGGAACTTACACACTGCCTGTGGGTGAGCTGCTCTGCAGCTGGCACATCTAGTTCCGAGGTCCGTTGTGCGGGGGCTTGGGTAGTTCTGAGGTCTGTTTGGTCCCTTTCCCGGCACCATGCTGTGCCTGGGATTTCTTGAATTTTTGCTGAATTACATCTATCTCATTGTCAGTTTCCGTGACCTCTTCTTTGCCATCAGTAAAACTGCTTTGGTAGAGCGACCTGTTTGGCCCATTGGTGGGCCGAGCTTATGTCTCCTCATGAGTAGTTTCATGTGCTCAGATCTCGCTGATGACCTCAGTGAGGTTCATTGTCGGTTTTGCGACAATTTTCCGTTGCAGCCGCTCGTCTAGGAGTCCAAGGACGATTTGGTCCCGGATCCTGTCTTCAAGGTCTGGGAAATGGCACCAGTGAGTGGCGTGTCATACTGCTGCGACAAAATCTGTTGCGGCTTTGCCTGGACGTTGGGTCTGACGGGCGAACCGAAGCCGCCAGTATAGTTCTGAGTGTACTGGCCTAAAATGTTTGTTTAATTTGTCTGTCAGCTCTGAGTACGAGACGGTGTTGACTGGGTCAGGATTGCAGAGCCCACTGGCAATGTCATAGACTGCTGGCCCGCTGAGGCAAAGTAAAGCCGCGGCCTTTAGGCGGTACTCCGTTATTCGGTTGACGAGGAGGTAGCCCTCTCCCTGTCCCAAATGTGACTCCCATCACTTGGGATATTGAATATCGAATTCTCTGATCTGCCCCAGTGTAGTCATGCCGTCCCGGTGAATACTGCTTTGTGGATTCCTTTGGGGACGAGTTTCCCCAGTGACTTCAGCTCAGTGACAGTCAGCTTGTGACTTCACTCAGTGATCAGCTCCCTCGTTGCCAGATGTAATGTCTTGTGTGGGTTTCCGGTCATAAAGGACAGCAGGCTCGGTCGATTTCAGCTGGTTTATTTCATCTGCTCAGGAACACAGGCAGCCTGTTTAAAAAACCCTTTTATACTGAAGCCGGCGAGCCTTCGCCCAATCTCCAGCCGAGGATTCTCCCGCCGCATGTGTTCTTAACCAATCAGCGGTAACCGCATGTGGAGCTGTCAACTCGTAACTGTCAGCGGTAACCACATGTGGAGCTGTCAACTTGCAGCTGTCAGACAGAACTGTCAAAACTGCGCTGTCAAACCGCAACTGTCAAATGCATTTTTAACTATTATACATTACACCAGAGGTCATTTCATATGGAGGGAAATGTTCATCTCTCTACAAAATATCTAAGATTTAAACTACCTAGCAAAAAATTGGGACCAAAGTTCCTTGGACCTTTCCCCATAGTGCGAATTATAAACCCAGTCACCCAGAATTAAAGCTTCCTCCCCTTTTGGGAAAAAAAATCACCCTGTGTTTCACTGCAACCTATTGAAACCATACCAAGTATCCTCATTGAGACCTCCTGGGAAGTGTAGTCAGAAGGCATGGTGATGCTTAAGTGGCCACAACATTCCCAAATGTCATTTCTGCATTCTCTAAGTTAACCCATTTGACTGAGTAATTGTTGCCCTATAACTTCCAAGATTGCCTAATTAAAGGTTACAGACATGAGAATTTTGGTAGTATATAGATGATGTGAAATAAGTGATCTTATGTGTGCATATGTACAAGTGCATTTCCAATCTTAAATTAGAAAATTTGTAGCTCTGGAAATTGTAAAGCTCGTTCTTGTTGTTGTTAGCTGCGAAGTCGTGTCTGACCCATCGCGACCCTATGGACAACATTCCTCCAAGCCTTCCTGTCCTCTACCATCTTCTGGAGTCCATTTAAGCTCACGCCTACTGCTTCAGTGACTCCATCCAGCCACCTCATTCTCTGTCATCCCCTTCTTCTATTGCCCTCAACCTTTCCCAGCATTAGGCTCTCTCTCCAGTGCGTCCTTCCTTCTCATTAGGTGGCCAAAGTACTTGAGTTTTAGCTTCAGGATCTGGCCTTCTAAAGAGCAGTCAGGATTGATCTCCTCTAGGACTGACCGGTTTGATCGCCTTGCAGTCCAAGGGACTTGCAGGAGTCTTCTCCAGCACCACAGTTCAAAGGCCTCAATTCTTTGGCGCTCAGCCTTTCTTATGGTCCAACTTTCACAGCCATACATTGCAACTGGGAAGACCATAGCCTTGACTATACGCACTTTTGTTGACAGGGTGATGTCTCTGCTTTTTAGTGTGCTGTCTAGATTTGCCATGGCTTTCCTCCCCAGGAGCAAGCGTCTTTTAATTTCTTGGCTACAGTCCCTATCTGCAGTGATCTTGGAGCCCAGGAAAATAAAATCTGTCACTACCTCCATTTCTTCCCCATCTATTTGCCAGGAATTGAGAGGGCCAGATGCCATGATCTTGGTTTTCTTAATGTTAAGTTTCAACCCAACTTTTGCACTCTCCTTCTTCACCTGCAACAAGAGGCTCTTTAGTTCTTCTTCACTTTCTGCCATTAGAGTGGTATCATCTGCGTATCTTAGGTTGTTGATATTTCTCCCAGAAATCTTAATTCCAACTTTTGATTCATCTAGCCCTGCCTTTCTCATGATGTGCTCTGCATATAAGTTAAATAGGCAAGGCGACAGTATACAGCCTTGCCGGACTCCTTTCCCAATTTTGAACCAATCAGTGGTTCCGTGTCCAGTTCTCACTGTTGCTTCTTGACCCGCATATAGGTTTCTCAAGAGACAAATAAGATGGTCTGGTACTCCCATCTCTTTAAGAACTTGCCACAGTTTGTTATGATTCACACAATCAAAGGCTTTAGCATAGTCAATGAAGCAGAAGTAGATGTTTTTCTGGAACTCCCTAGCTTTCTCCATGATTCAGTGTATGTTGGCAATTTGATCTCTAGTTCCTCTGCCTCTTCGAAATCCTGCCTGTACTTCTGGTAGTTCTCGATCCACATACTGCTGAAGTCTAGCTTGTAGGATTTTAAGCATGACTTTACTAGCATGTGAAATGAGTGCAATGGTGCGATAGTTTGAACATTCTTTGGCACTGCCTTTCTTTGGAATTGGAATGTAAACTGATCTTTTCAAATCCTGTGGCCACTGTTGAGTTTTCCAAATTTGCTGGCAAATTGAATGCAGCACTTTTACTGCATTGTCTTTTAAGATTTTGAATAGCTCAGATGGAATACTGTCACCTCCACTAGCTTTGTTGTTGCTCAGCTTTTCTAAGGCCCACTTCACTTCACATTCTAGGATGTCTGGCTCGAGGTCAGTGACCACCTCATTGTGATTATCAGGGACGTTAAGCTCATTCTTGTATAGTTCTTCTGTGTAATTTTGCCACCTCTTCTTAATCTCTTCTGCCTCTGTTAGGTCCCTGCCATTTTGGTCCTTTATCATGCCCATTTTTGCATTAAACGTTCCCTTCATTTCTCCAATTTTCTTGAAAAGATCTCTGGTCCTCCCTATTCTATTGTTTTCTTCTATTTCTTTTCACTGTTAATTTAAGAAGGCATTCTTATCTCTTCTAGCTATTCTCTGGAATTCTGCATTCAATTGGGCGTATCTTTCTTTTTCTCCCTTGCCTTTTTCTCCCTTCTCCCTTGCTCACTCACACACAAAATATATGGGTTTTTACTGCATATGTTTTGGATGTAAGTGTCTCCCAATTTCCCATTTTCTTACATTCAAATTCTTTACATCTTCTTTTACCGATTTAGTAAATAACTGAATGTTGGTACATAGTTAGCATTACTGAATCAATTAAAACTAATATTATATATAACTTTTAATTTCTTAAGAATCTTGATTGGTTCAATTTAACGGATGAAAGAATATTGAATATTGAGGGGTATGATTTATTGTATGGATGGCATGCGTATTTATTTTATGACAAAAAGGTGGATAATATTTTTAAGACTCATATTTTAAGGAATGCTTTGTTCCAAGTTTGGAAAAAGTACCAATATATATTAAATAATAAAATACCTATATGGGCAATACGTAGACATGCAATAGGAAATATAAATGTGGAGCAGAAACAAGATGTGATTACTTATAAAGAACTTCTTAGGATGGAAGGGAATATTTTGAAACTGAAACCTTTAAATGTTTTAAAGGAAGAAAAGATAGTACAGACTTGGTTTCAGTTTATACAATTACAAGCTAGATGGAAAGAAGATCAGAAAATTGGTATAATAAAAGTCAGTGCTTCTTTTGTAAAATAAAAAGGTGCCGGAACTCACACATGTCATACAAACCGCCTTGCCTACCCTACAAGGTTCCATCCAAAAAAGGTGCTGGAACTCCGTTCTGAGCATTCTATGAGGAAAAAAGCCCTGATAAAAGTTGATGAAAATTTGATAAAGCAAATTAGAGATCAAAGTCAATCGCATATAAAAAGGTTATATAATGCTCTTATAGAGATTGATTCAGAATCGGAGTTAGTTAAAGATTGTATGATAAAATGGGCTCAGAATATTCAAGAGCCCATAATGATGGATACTTGGGGAAAAATTTGGGTTAGAAATGTAAAATTTACACAAGCACAAAACCTAAGAGAGAATTTTATAAGATGTTTTATAGATGGCATTTAGATCCTAAAAAGTTAGCATGTATGTATCCAAATCAACCAACTAAGTGTTGGAGATGTGGTAGTGAAGAGGCAACTTATTATCATATATGGTGGACATGTAAAAATGTTAAAGCCTTTTGGATAAAAATATGGTGGATTTTTCAGAAAGTTTTTAAGAAAAAAATAAGATTTACTCCACAGCTATTTTTATTGGGGATTATTTCGGATTGTACTGTTATAGAAACTAAATTAATGTTACACTTAATAACGGCAGCCAGACTGTTGGTGGCGCAACATTGGAAGAAAGAAGATTTACCTACAATAGAACAATGGATACTTAAAGTAATGGACGTAGCTGAAATGGCAAAAGTTTCAGCATATTTGAAAGAACAGTCACAAGAAAAATATATTTTGGAATGGAAAAGATGGATTGATTATATTCAAAACAAATATGGGACTAAAAAGTTTCAAATAGCATATGAATAATTCTTAACAATTATAGATGTGTTATTATAATTACTTTAGTTTTGTTATAAGGGAGTTAAAGGGTGGAAGGTTTGTTAACATTGTAATAGATATTTAGCATATGTTTGCATAAGATTGTTATATGTAATACCCTGTATTCTGCTTTGGGAAGTCCGGGGGGGAGGGAAGGGGGGAGAGTTGATGGGGACGGGGGGGTTATTATTAAAATTTTGTAAAACTTTTCAATAAAAAAAGAATCTTATGAATTTTGTTCTCATTTTTTAAAAAAAGCTCATTTTTGTCTGCATTAAATTGTACTTTTTAAGTTCAAGAAAAATCATGTTGCAGATCTCCTTATATACATTTTTGTATATATTTTAAATGTATACATTGTAAATATTTTTTCTTAAAATAATGCAAATAATGCAATAAGTATAACTTTAGAACTATATTCAAATATATGTTTTAATTGGAGAAATATTATTTTTAATAATATATTTAAGGTTTAGTATGCATTGTCAACTATGAAAATGCATATTAAAATTTCCCACTTTTAGAGCTGTCCTTTCCTATCAAATGTTATTATAGTGATACTTATAAATGCAACTGCAAAAACAAAATGTCAAGGAATTCTACTGTTTATTATTCTGCTATACTAAGTAATCTAAGACAAGCAGGACTAGTCTCTCTGACATATTTTTTTCTTTTTGTTAAAAGAAGTTTCATAACTTCAGGAAGCAGAACTTAAGGGAAAAATTTTCAAGATTCACCATCTTGTTCATTTTTTAAAAAAAACATGATCACATATTATTTCTTTTTATTCTGTGATCAACCCAATTGCTTAAAAAAGGAAGGAAGGAAGGAAGGAAGGAAGGAAGGAAGGAAGGAAGGAAGGAAGGAAGGAAGGAAGGAAGGAAGGAAGGAAGGAAGGAAGGAAGGCTACATTAATACCAATGATGAAAGGACAAATTCCAATGACTATTTTTCACTATTATGATTTTCAAGTTTGCCAACTTTTTAGGAATTTTTGTGCTTATTGCATTTTGGTATGCTATATATTTTATATTGATAAACTGTAATGAATATAAAGTGATGCTGATGGCTATGCTATCTGTATAATCTAATATACAATCCAACTAGCAAGGTAATAGTACTTAATTTCATTGATTGGAACCATCCCTTGAAACTGAAAATAAGACAGACTTGTAGAAGACATGAAAAATCCTACCCGGTTGCTTTCAAACTTAGAACGATCATTGTTTGCTTTAGCTGTCTTTTCAGCAAGTTTCTTCTGCCTTTGAGGGCCCTTTCCAAAGAAGATATAGTTGACAAAGGCATATTCAAGTAAGGCCAAGAAGACAAATACAAAGCAGCCCATAAGATACATATCAATGGCTTTGACATATGGAATCTTAGGCAAAGTCTCTCTGAGATGAGTATTGATAGTTGTCATAGTAAGGACAGTTGTAATACCTAAAAAGAAAGAAAAACAAGAATCAATATCTTTTTGCATCATTTTCATAACTTATTTCTGTAGCAATTTCCAGGAGTTTTCCAGTGATGTGAAAAAAAACACTAAGTAGAATTGCAAGAGACAACATTCTAATAGAAGAAAATACATGTAGCTCAGAGTTGAACTGTGGAGTCCTTGGTACTCTCTGAGCTTGGATGTTTGCCTGCAGATGCTTCATTACCCAATTAGGTAACATCATCAGTATTGTAAGTGTGGGATGTCTAGCAGTGTTGATGCCCTGTGGTTGAGTCTGTCCATGTATTGTGAGATTAAAAATCTTCATTATGTGTTCTGATTGCCAGTTGATGTTCATGGATGTGCTCTGCTAGCCTTCTGCCTGTCTAATCCTACATATCTTTTAGCTTATACAGTTTTTGCCTTTTATGATTGTAAGCTGCCCAGTTAACCTGAGGCAAGATGGGCAGCCAATAAATTTAACAAACAAACAAACAGACAAACAAACAAACAAACAAACAGTGACTATTAAAGTCCTTACACTGTATGTTGTAGATGACTCCTCTTCTTGAGATACTAGATCTTTTAGTTTACTTAAGATGTTTTGAAGATGGTTAGTTGGTTTGTGTGCTACAGTACTATTATGTGGTTGTAGTAGTCTTGTTTCTGATATGTTTTTAATATATCAATGTTTTTAATGTGTTAGTTTTGTGTTGGTTGTGCTGTAGGGTTGAATGGTCAGGTACTTTTTGATAAAATTGAGTGGATATTGTTTTGTTGGAAGATATTTGACAGTGGTCTGCTTCCTATTTATGGTGTTCTGAGTTGCTGCAATACATTTGTGCTTATCTGAAAAATGTTTTTACATAGCTGCTTTTGTGGAAAGTAGTGGAGCATTTGATTGCTGTGGGTGATTTTTCAGTAGGCTTGTATTTCTAATTTGACCTTGTCTCCTCTGCTGATATCCAAGAAGAGTGGTGTGTTGTTTTCTTCTTTCCTTATGAATTTTATTCTTTTGAAGAAGTTGATTGTTTAGTGAGTCTTCTCTAGTTGTTCCTTTTTTATTATGTTGATGATGTTATCTACATACCAGCCACTATGTAGGGCAGAAGATTAGCAGAGCCCACCAATGAAGATTAACTAGCAGTCAGAAGACATGATGAAAACTTTTTAATTGTACCACACATGGACAGAATCAATCAAAATTTCAATTGGGAAATTGTGAGTATCCTAGACCAATCCAAATCCAAAAATGCCAGAGAATTCTTTTAAGTTTGATGTTCAGACTAATCAGCCATTAATAGACACTTAAAAATAAACCATATTTACAGACCAAAACAGGTAACAAAAAGCAAAGAAGAAATCAAAAAGTCCAGGACACATTCCCTTCCAGCAGCCAACACCCAGATAAGCAGGGATTAACAGTATACAAAGCCCTCATCAACACTTGCAGGACAAGAATTTTTTAAAAATAAGAGACAGAAAGAGAGAAAAAGAGGAGGGAGGGAGGGAGGGAGGGAGAGAGAGAGGGGGGGCAAATATTTGAAATTAACGAAGCCTAGGGAAATCCTGATTCCCTGGAAAAATAACTGAAATGTCTTGAGTACTAGTACAACTCTCACAGAAACACTTCATAGCTGTAACATTTTTTCCTGAAATATAGTCAAAAAGTAGTATTCAAATATGATCCAGGTACATGCATTATTACTATTAAAAATAGTGAGAAGCTTGGACTACTGCTTGCAATCTCACAAATTGAGAAAGTGAATACTAAAAAGTATTTTAAACTAGTATCTCTGGCAGATGCTCTGAGCAATATTTCTGTACGTGTAAAAGCTATCCAACTTGTATACCCTTGATGTATGCTGAGTATCCTTCAGGGTAAGTTGAAGCTATGGTATAGTAAATCCAGAAGCTACCATGCCTGGAGGCACCTTGACCAGCATTTACAGAAATGGAGAGGAGCTTTCTCACACAATGCTGGCTTGCTCTTACCCAGACTTTCATCAATTGTGTCATCAAGTAAATGAGAGGCCTCTAAGGGAAGAAATATTAGAATTGGAAGAAAAAGAATACATAAACCTTTTTATTCCACTATCTTTGCATTATTCCTTCAAATTTTATTTGTCCTTAAATTTAAATTTAGGGTACCACAATCTTCCTCTAAAGTCAGTTCTTCCATACCATTCCTAGAGTAATAAGGAAACTGAGCTCTATTTGGAGAGCTCAAATAACAGATTTTATAAAAATGTTATATATTTCAGATGACTGAATCAATCCAGACTAATACAATATTTATATAAATGATCTTGACCTATTAATAAGTTGCAAATTCTAGTAATTGATATTTGATAGTGCAAATGAAGTAATGTCCTACTCATCCCCATTTCATACCAAGAGCCACTCTTGCTGCTGATGCATCATAATTTATCCAGAATGATACCCATGATAAAATGGTAATCAATATTGTGGGCATGTAGGTCTGAAGAATAAAGTATCCAATATTCCTCTTCAACTTAAAACTCAATGATAGTCTTGGATAGGCACCTAATAAAAAACAGATAGCCATTAAGTTGTTATATATTTTCTTTAAAATAAATCTTAATGATAATAATCTGGAATACTTTACCTTCTATCTAAAAATCACTCATTTAAATTACTTGCCTGATATTTAAAATATAATGAATAAAATATACTAAACATATTGCAAAAATATTGTGTATTAGTGGAACCTATTACTTCCCAAAACAAGCACAGGGTAGCCCATAATTTGAAATTTTGTGCAGAAAAAAAATGTAATGTAGCTATTGTCAAAACACAAATATTAGTATTAAATATTTTAACTCAGTAAATTATATTTGATTGATTATATGCCATTGGCTATTATTAGCACTATTATTATTGATATTAGTATAATACAGTATAATAAAATATTAATATTTTCAATTTATAAGGGATGCGGTGGCTCAGTGGGTTAGGATGCTGAGCTTGTTGATCAGAAGATCGGCAGTTTGGCGGGTCGAATCCCGAGTGCCGCATAGCAGAGTGAGTGCCTGTTACTCGTCCCAGCTTCTGCCAACCTAGCAGTTCAAAAGCACATAAAAATACAAGTAGAAAAAAAGGGACCACTACGGTGGGAAGGTAACAGCGTTCCGTGTGCCTTTGGCATCTAGTCATGCCGGCCACATGACCACGGAGACGTCCTCGGACAAGCGCTGGCTCTTCGGCTTTGAAACGGAGATGAGCACCAGCCCCTAGATGAGCACCAGCCCCTAGAGTTGGAAACGACTAGCACGCATGGGAACCTTTACCTTTTTATTTTCAATTAGCATAATAAATACTATAGCTGCATTTCTCAAACTGTTTTAATTATGAATAATTTGAATGATAGGGAAAAATAACTTGTACTGGAAACCTGTTCCTGAGTTTCTGCTTTCTTTTCAACATAAATTATAATCCTCAATTTTATCACCCATACTGCCAACTGACTGCCTTGTATAATCTATTACTTGTAGCTTAATTAGAACACATATTTCTATTCATGTATTTATTTTTTAGAATTTCCTATTAAAAATATTTTATTAGATTGGAAAACTTGACCCAACTAATTTTCTAAATCTCATTATTCAGGTAGTAATCTACTTATGACCATAATTGTGCCCAAAATTTCTGTTGTTAAGTGAGACATTTTAAGTGAGTTTTGCCCCATTTTATGATCTTTCTTGTCTCAGTTGTTAAGTGAATCACTGCAATTGATAAGTTAGCAACCCGGTTGTTAAGTGAATCTGGCTTCCCCATTGATTTTGCTTGTCAGAAGGTTGCAAAAGGGGATCACATGACCTTGGCACACAGCAAAAGTCATAAATATGAACCAGTTGCCAAGCTTCTAAATTTTTATCACTTGATCATGGGGATGCTGCAAACGTAACTGTGAAAAATGGACATAAATCATTTTTTTTTCAGTGCGATTGTAACTTTGAACGATCAATAAATGAACTTTTGTAAGTTAAGGACTACCTGTATGTAGTTTCAGATACAAATATTATTTTCTTTACTTAAAAATCATCAAACAAACTAATCAGTTTTAACATTTCAGACCTGGTAACACCAAATATTTGTAAAGAAAGAATGAACTAGCACTATCCCTATTTTAATTACCTCTTATATAAAGATAAAATATATGCATGCATTAGAGAACTAGGAATAATGGAAATTTAACAGTTAGGAAATACATGCCTGTGGCAAAGACAACATTTTTGGACACAAGTTTATATTCCACAATAGAAAATTGAGGAAGCTCAATTCTTTCTACTCCAGTAACTGCATTGTCTCCACCTCTCCAATAAAATTCTATATCATCTGTTGTGTATCCATCTGGAAACAAAGCAGAAATGTTTTAGTATCTTGTTCTCAAAATATATGATAGACTCACTTTTCTTAAAACTTTCATTCTGCCCTAAAGAAGAGAATAAAATTTTCAACTCCTAAACCTTTGGTGAGTTAAGCGTATATTCCTCAAAATTATTAATAATAATATGTGTGTATATCCATTCTAAACCATGTTATAGGTTGATATACAATTTGAAGAACAGACTAATTTTTCTCCTTGTTTCATGACAATTCATGCTGTTTCACATGGAACTAATAAATATATGCTATACGATAACTACTATAAAAATGTGAAAATTCATTTTTGAAAAATAATTTAAACTGTGTACAATAATGCAATAAATGTAAAGTTATTGATAGCTAAAATGAAATAAAACTGGATAATTTCATAAAATGAGATAAATGTCGACCATTTCACCATATATCATAACACCAATTATCCAATGAGCTTGTGATACTATCTTACAGATTCAATCAGTTGAATACACAATATTATCATAATTATATGTTACTGACTATGCAGGTCATAATTGGCTGGGATGATTAATCTGTAAAAAATCTATATGGAGTAATACCTGTAAAAATGGATAGTGATACTGACGATCAAGCTTTGAAGGCATGGATGGCATTAAAGGATGTTTGATTTGAGTCATTTGTCAGGTAATGCAGGTGACTATTTTTGCAATAAAATACTTGGAGACTTACATATCAGTTCTACTGTAGATACAGATAGACCTTCTCCTTGAAGACCATTCTTCTTAAAATGTAATTTCAATAGAGTCTTTGCTACATTTTTATACACTTTAGTAGAATGGCTGAGCCTGTAGTATAGAAGGCGGGATATCTCAAAAGTAATGTAATGGAATTCTCTAAGTCTGGGAAAGAAAAACTATGTTTCCAAAACATTGAGATGGAAACCAGATTGTCCTCCAATTCTATCTTTTAAGTGAGTCATTAGTCTAGCTATTAAGGAATCTGAAAAAGGATCAAACTAGTCCCAGCATTGCTGCCTTGCCATACTCATTAACTATCAAACATATAATACAGTTATCTACTTTCCAAAATCTTATAACCCATTTAATTTTACTTGCACTTAATCAAGGAAAATTCAGTGTATATGACATTCAGGATTTATCATTTTTTACCTACATGCCATCTATATGACAAAATCATTTACAGTAAAAACCATGTAATGAAATGGATAATAAAAATAATCAGAAAAGAATCGATCAATGCTTTTTAATTACATTAATGCATTTTGGAGAGAAATGATAAAAATCTTACTAGTAATTCATTGGCAGCAAGGAATAATAATATGTTTTTTAATAATATGTTTTTTTTTCTTTTCAAGCTTTTAACTACTGCAAATTAGTCAGTGACTTCATCAAAAATATTCATTGCATATTCAATAGGCAGGATTTACAGGTTTGTCAATCTGTCTTCACTTATCAAAGAACATTTTCCATTAATTTTAACTTTTAAATTTAAAACACTCTTTCACATGAGACAACAGATTCACAATACTTAGGAAAAGGCCTAAACATAAGGATAAGTGCAGAGATCCATTAAAATTCTATTTCACAAAAAAATCAGTATCAAAGATACTGTCCATATCTTTGTTTCTTTGGGATCAGTTGTGGCTACTTTCAAATGTCTGTGCAGTTAGAAAATTTCTATTAAAATATATTCAATAGTTATCATACCTTTCTATTATATTTGATTAAACCTTGTAAATATTTTCTTCTTTGCAAAAATGATGGAAAATGGGTTGATGATAATGAACAGTGGCATTATTTGATTCATTGCTTCAGAACAAGAATCAGAAGAGATATGGTTCTGATACCTCATATTCAGAGACTTTGGGATTTAATTTCCACCATGTTTTACAGCCAGTTATAAATATGGATGTTCCATTGTTTGTCTTACTATTTGCAAATAACTCTACAGCAAAAATAAAACTACTTCTCAACACTTTTTGGTGTTTGGTAAAGGTTTATAAAACTATGACATTGTTCAGTGTTGACTGCCTCCTTTGCGCTCTTGTCCTTCTCAATAACCTGTAGAATAAGATCCATCTTTATTTTGAAAAGATTCATTTGTTCTCTTAAATGGTTTAACTAACAAATTGCTCTGGAAATCAATTTTATCAAAATAAATTTAAATATAATTCTTCATCAAAGTGTTAGTCTTCACTAGCATTTCTTTTTTTCTCCATTTTTTCCCTGTTGGTGTTGCTTCTTACTATCATTTTCTTTCTTTTCCCCACTATCAAAACTTATACAAGATGATTCCTTTTTGCCTTTGAGCCTTAGGTCATCTGAATTTCTGTATTTTTTTAACGTAATTCTTTGGATGTACCAGTTACTTTTTTTTCCAAATGTTTGTTAACTATAATCATTACTGAAGGCATTACATATTTCACAATAGATTCAGACATTGCTTCAATTACCTCCTTTTTTGCTTTTTTATTTTTATTTTTTTATTGAGCACCAGTGGGTTAATGTCATTCCATATAGATACTTTAAATTTATTTACAAAATTCAGAATAATTATGAAACAGTGCTGCTGACAACTGCAAGTTGCAACTGCAGACCACGGTAGAAGATAAAAAACAGGAGGTGATTATATGAAATGCACCTGAAGTGAGCTTGAATGATTTTGAACTGTTAAGAATGTGATGCATATTATGGGCATGAGAAATTAAATAAATATTAGTAACAAACTAAAAAAACTATTTTGCACAATATATTTCATATACCTGAAATTAATAGAAATACGTACAGCTTTCTATTTCCAGTGTACAATTTTGTTCATCTAATGGGTACCTTCTCAAGTCCATCATGCAAGCTGCAGTAGTTGTGATTCTAAAATAAAACACAACAAAATGAATTATTACAAAAACAAGGAATACAAAATAAAACATTTAAATAAATATTTTGAAATAAATAATAAGAGCCAATAATAATAAGAGCTTTGCAATAGTGGCAAATATTTGTAGCTTGGGTGTAGGATGAGGGCGAAGGTTTGCTCTCCAAGCTTGTAGGTTGGTTTCCAAATGTTTCATTACAGGCTAGGTAACACCTTCAGTGGAGTTTAGGGGATGTCAGTGTTATTCTGTTTATAATGGCTTCAGGTATGTCAAGTGAGAATCTTGTGATGGGTCAGGTATGAGTCATGAGGAGCTTGTGATGGGTCTTGTGATGGGAGGTTACATCAGGTCAGCGTCATTGGGAGATGAATTGCTGGTGGGGAGGAAGAGAGGGGTTTGTGTGGGTTGGTTGAAGGTCAGTGTTGTCTCTGGTTGGCTGTGTGGTTGATTTGGATAGTGAGGGATTTGTAGGCTGGTTGTAGGTCAATGTATCTGTTGATGGAATTGCTTGTGGACTGCCAGAATTTGATGAACTCATGAGTGCAGTAGGTGATAGGTTGGCCAATGATTCTAGTGTTGCTCCAATCAAACTGGTGCTGTTTGGTGTCGGTGTGGGTAGAGATTAAGGATTTGGGATCATGGTATTTGACTGTCAGCTAATGTTCATGGATCCTGGTTTTTAACTGATGTGATGTTTGTCCCTCGTAGAATTGGTTGAAATGGTTACAGTTGATTTTGTAAATTACATTATTTCTTTCATACTTCTGTATCTTGTCTTTGGTTCTGCTTAATTCCTGGTGGAGTGTGGCTATAGGTATTGCTATCCCTAGGGGCCCCTTCATGGATTACTGCCTTGTCATGGTGAAGGGACTTGCGTAATTCAGTGAAGCTATGAGCTATGCCATGCAGGGCCACCCAAGACGGACAGGTCATAGCAGAGAGTTCTGACAAAATGTGATCCACTGGAGAAGGAAATGGTAACCCACTCCAGTATCTTTGCCATGAAAACCCCATGGACAGTACCAAAAGGAAAAAAAGATATGACGCTGGAAGATGAGCCCCTCAGGTCAGAAGGCATCCAATATGCTACTGGGGAAGAGCAGAGGGCTAGTACTAGTAGTGCCAGAAAGAATGAAACGACTGGGCCAAAACTGAAAGGACGCTAAGCTGTGGATGTATCTGATGATGAAAGGAAAGTCCGATGCTGTAAAGATTTTTTCTCCATAGGAACCTGGAATGTAAGATCCATGAATCAAGGAAAGCTGGACATGGTCAAACAAGAGATGACAAGACTGAACATCAACATCTTAGGAATCAGCAAACTAAAATGGACAGGAATGGGTGAATTTAATTCAGATGACCATCAGGTATAGTGCTGCAGGCAAGAATCCCTCAGAAGAAATGGAGTAGCCTTCATACTGCTAAGCTTGTAAGCCGCCCTGAGTCTTCGGAGAAGGGCGGGATATAAATGGAATTAAAATAAAATAAATAAATAAATACTTAATAAAAGAGTAGGAAAAGCAATACTGGTATATAATCCCCAAAATGACAGAATGATCTCAGTTTGAATCCAAGGCAAACCATTCAATATCACAGTAGTCCAAGTCTATGCCCCAACCACCAGTGCTGAAGAGGATGAAATTGACCAGTTCTATGAAACCCTACAACACCTTATAACACCAAAAAATGATGTCCTTATCATCATGGGGGATTGGAATGCTAAAGTAGGAAGCCAAAAGATAACTGGAATAACAGGCATGTTTGGCCTTGGAGTACAAAATGAAGCAGGGCACAGGCTGATAGAATTTTGTCAAGAGAATACGATGGTCATAGCAAACACTCTTTTCTAACAACCCAAGAGATGGCTCTACACATGGACATCACCAGACAGTCAACACAGAAATCAGATTGACTATGTGCTCTGCAGCCAAACATGGAGAAGCTCTATACAGTCAGTAAAAAAAAGACCAGGAGCTGACTGTGACTGAGACCATGAGCTTCTCGTTGCAAAATTTAGGCTTAAACTGAAGAAAGTAGGGAAAACCACTAGGCCACTCAGGTATGAACTAAATCCCGGATGAATATACAGTAGAGGTGACAAATAGATTTAAAGAATTAGATCTGATAGACAGAGTGCCTGAAGAACTATGGATGGAGGTTTGCAACATTGTACAAGAAGTAACAACTAAAACCATCCCAAAGAAAAAGAAATGAAAGAAAGCAAAATGGCTGTCTGAGGAAGCTTTGCAAATAGCTGAGGACAGGAGGAAAGCGAAAGGCAAGGGAGAAACCCAGTGCTTTTTTTGTAAAAGAAAAAGGTGCTTGAACTCACACATGTCATACAACCCACCTTGCCTACCTTACAAGGTGCCATCCAAAAAAGGTGCCGGAACTCCGTTCTGAGCGTTCTATGAGAAAAAAAGCCCTGGAGAAACCTATATGCGGGTCAAGAACCAACATTGAGAACTGGACACAGAACCACTTATTGGTTCAAAATTGGGAAAGGAGTCCGGCAAGGCTGTATACTGTCACCCTGCCTGTTTAATTTATATGCAGAGCACATCATGAGAAAGGCAGGGCTAGATGAATCAAAAGTTGGAATTAAGATTTCTGGGAGAAATATCAATAACCTAAGATATGCAGATGATACCACTCTAATGGCAGAAAGTGAAGAGGAACCAAAGAGCCTCTTGTTGTGAGTGAAGAAGGAGAGTGAAAAGGTTGGGTTGAAACTAAACATTAAGAAAACCAAGATCATGGCACCCGGCCCTCTCAATTCCTGGCAAATAGATGGGGAAGAAATGGAGGTAGTGACCGATTTTATTTTCCTGGGCTCCAAGATCAGTGCAGACAGGGATTGCAGCCAAGAAATTAAAAGACGCTTGCTCCTGGGGAGGAAAGCCATGGCAAATCTAGACAGCACACTAAAAAGCAGAGACATCCTGCCAACAAAAGTGCGTATAGTCAAGGCTATGGTCTTCCCAATTGCAGTGTATGGCTGTGAAAGTTGGACCATAAGAAAGGCTGAGGGCCAAAGAATTGAGGCCTTTGAAGTACTGTATGGTGCTGGAGAAGACTCCTGCGAGTCCCTTGGACTGCAAGGCGATCAAACCGGTCAGTCCTAGAGGAGATCAACCCTGACTGCTCTTTGGAAGGCCAGTTCCTGAAGTTGAAACTCAAATACTTTGGCCACCTAATGAGAAGGAAAGACTCACTGGAGAAGAGCCTAATGCTGGGAAAGGTTGAGGGCAATAGAAGAAGGGGATGACAGAGAATGAGGTGGCTGGATGGAGTCACTTAAGCAGTAGGCGTGAGCCTAAATGGACTCCAGAAGATGGTAGCGGACAGGAAGGCCTGGAGGAACCTTGTCCATGGGGTCGCGATGGGTTGGACATGACTTCACAACTAACAACAACAAATTCCTGGGGGTTAAAAATTCTGACTGTCATTTCCGACAACCCTTTTGTGCATGGTAGGATTAGTTTTTGCATGTGGTCAGCTATGTAGTGTGTTGTAGTTTGGGTGCTGTGTGTCATAATACAAAGTTTTTTGGATAGCTATTATGGAGGAAGATGTCGAACAGACATTTCTATTCTGCATTTTTTATTGTCATGGTGCTGCAGTGTAAACTGGCCCTTCTGAAAAAGGTCTTGACACAGTGTCTTTTGTGTGCAGTGGTATGATTGCTTGCAAAGCTGGGATCTGGTTTCTGGTAGACACGGGATTCCAGTTCTCCATTCTCCATTCTTCTTATGTTGATATCAAGGAATGGGAGTCTGTTGTCTGTTTCCACTTTGCATGCAAATTTGATCCCAGGGAATATGTTATTAAATAGGTGGTGTGTTTGTTCAATTTGGGAACGTTTGATGATGATGAAAGTGTCACTGATGTAGCACGTCCAGACTTTTGGTTGTATGGTGGGTAGAGCTATGGATTTGAGTCATTGAAAACTTTGCATTCTGACCCACAGCACCCAACACACACCACACAGCCAATCACACACAAAAAATAACCCTACCATTCAAAAAAGGATTGTTGGAAATGACAGCCAGAATTTTCCAAGTCCTAGGAATAGCAATACCTATAGCCACACTCCACCAGGAATTAAGCAGAACCAAAGACAAGATACAGAAGGATGAAAGAAACAATGTAATTTACAAATTCAACTGTAACCATTGAAACCAATTCTACGAGGGACAAACATCACATCAGTTAAAAACCAGGATCCATGAACATTAGCTGACAGTCAAATACCATGATCCCAAATCCTTAATCTCTACCCATACCAACACCAAACAGCACCAGTTCAATTGGAGCAACACTAGAATCATTGGCCAAGCTATCACCTACTGCATTCATGAGTTCATCAAATTCTGGCAATTCCTCCAAAATTTCGCTGTAAACTGCACCCCTCTGTCTGAAATTATTGGCTTCGGGGCACCATGTAGCCAGTAGATATGTTTTAGGAACAATTTAGTCAGGCGATGGGCTGATGGGAGTCCTTTGTAGGCGATCAAATGAGCTTGTTTTGAAAACAGGTCTATCACAGTCCAGATGACAGTATTTCCTCTACTGTCAGGTAGGTCTACTATAAAGTCCATAGCTATTTCTTCCCATGGTTGAGAAGGGTCAGCCACCATCTGCAGTAACCCAGGGGTTTTCCCTGAGATTCTTTTCATGGTGGCACATACAGTACAGCTCCTGACATAGTTTTCCACATCTCTTTTTAGTCCCAGCCACCAAAATTGCTGGTGGATGAGATGCAGAGTTTTTAGATAATAATAATAATAATAATAATAATAATAATAATAATAATAATAATAATAATAATAATAATAATAATAATAATAATAATAATAATAATAATAATATCCGAAGTGTTCAGCCTGTTTGACATCATGGCTGTATTTGAGAGCGTTAAGACAGAGGGCTTCAGGAAAGTACAATTCCCACCCCCTTGTAAAGCTGGACCATCCCTGCATGTTAGGAGGTCTGATTGTCTTTGAACCATTGATCGGTGAGGAGTTCTTGTTTTATTTTATTTACCCCAGGGTCATCAGGATTAGGGGTCCTGTGAGGCATGAGTTGAGCAGCAGTTTGTGGACTGGAGATAATTGCCTCGTTAACTTCTTCGCATTCACTTTTGTACTGGGGCAATCTCGATAGTGCATCAGCTTGGAAATTTTTTCCTCCTGGCATGTACTTTAGAGTAAAGTTAAAACAGTTAAAGTACTGTGCCCATAGCACTTGCTTTAGGGACAATTTGCGGGGAGTTTTCAGTGCCTCTAGATTTTTGTGATCTGTCCATACTTCAAAAGGCACCTTGCTCCCTTCTAGATACTGTTGCGTTTAATAGTCCCCACCTAATTGAGAAGGCCTCCTTCTCCTAGACTGCCCATCTCCTCTCGCTTTCAGTGAATTTCTTAGAGGTGTAGGCACAAGGTTGCAGGACCCCACTTTTATTCTTTTGCAGTAATACTGTTATGATTCAGGGTCAGCCTGTGGGTTCGGCAGTTGGGTCAGACGACTCAGAGGAGGAGGAGGGGGGTGTTGAAGAGCTTGCTGAGGGGATTGGACAGCTTGATGAGAGCCCCCAGCAAGGGCCCTCTCATCTGGTCATGATGCAGACCCAGCTGTGTGAGCCTGACAGCGTGGATGAAGATGACCCACAGCTGGCCCTGTTCAAGGACGCCCGACGCAGGAGGCAGTCAGTCAGGAGTAAACAGAGGAAGGCAATGGGGCACCTCGGAAGGAGGCACAGAGAGGCCACGCCCTGAACTGTATTTAAGGGGAATGTGTGGGAGGGCTGGTTTGCTGAAGGCAACCGCTTGGATTGTTCCTGCTTCTTAGCTCGTGTTTTATGGTTGGTGTCTTGTCTTGCTCTGTTTTATGTGAATAAATTTGGCAGGCGTAATTCCAGCCTCTTGCCGTTTGTAAAGGGGTTGTCCCTGCCTTCTCTGCAGGGCCGGTAGCAGGCTGGTACAGAACAAATACATCTCCGACTGCCACATTGCTGGCATCAGCTTGAATTACAAAAGGCTGCCCTGGGCAGGGGTGCTTTAGAACCGGCTCAGCAGCAAATAGTCTTTTTACATTCTCAAAAGCTGTTTGACAACACATAGTCCATGCTAGTGGTTGGCCAGGTCATGGTTTCCCCCCTCCTTTACCCATTTTGAGTAGTTCTGTAAGGGGTAGAGCAATCAAAGAGGGAATTAATTGACGGTAGAAATTGGCAAACCCTAGGAAGCTCTGGAGCTGTTTGCGAGTCTTTGGAGGTTGCCATTCAGTTAGAGCTTTCACTTTGGCTGGATCCATTTCAATGCCTTCATTGGAAATTCTATAGCCAAGATAATCTAATCGGGTTTGGTGAAATTCACATTTTGACAATTTGACATGAAGCTTGACATTCAATAGTTTCTTTAACACTTCTCTCACCAGCCTTATATGGTCAGTCATATTCGTACTGTATATAAGGATGTCATCAAGATACACCAGAACTCCTTTGTATAAATGATCATGTAGGACCTCATTAATCAACTGCATACAGCTGGGGCATGACTTTGAACTGAGTAAGTTTGAGTAAGTTTGATTTCTTTCCTGCTACTTCTCCCTATCCCACCCTGCAGTTCCCTTGCCCTGTTGTTTATGATAGACTGACAGCAAGCAAACCATGACTGGAGTAGTTGTAGTCCTGACAGAACCTCACTAAAGTGGCTGTCAAGTTTCCAATGGATGAACTCTTCAAAGAACTCTGAGGCATTGTTTACCTTAAAAATCTTTTATTAGAGCAATATAACATCAGTAATACTTGCTTAAAGCCGGAATCTGGATTCCCCTCCCCTAAGCACAATAATATTAAAACATAGTTCCCTCCTTTTGTTGCTGTCATAAATCACATTCTCCAATTAGTTTGAAGGGTAAGTTCTCCCTCCTTAGTTTAACCCTGTTCTTTCTTATCACCTCTTATTACATTCAATCTTGAAAATGCTCCGCTACTATGTTATTATGTCTAACTAATCCCCCATGCATATTCTTCCTTCCCCCTCCCTTCTTCATCTAACTTTAACTCTAAAAGTGATACACAAGTAGAAATATAAAATAGCTGCTTCTTCATCTTTTGTGAAAGCAAGAACATCCAATGTTAGCAGTGTTGACATCGGCTGTATTTTTACGCAGATTGTATGAGCAACTATAGGAACCTGGGAAAGGCTTCGGTGCCTTAAAGAACTGGATCTGAATCTGAAATGATGCATAACTTGAAGCAATGTTTCTCAACCTTGGTAACTTTAAGAAGTCTGGACTTTAACTCCCAGAATTCCCCAGCCAGCTAGGGAATACTGGGAGTAAAAGTCCAAATCTGCAACAAATCTTAAATCAAGGTTGAAAAACCCTGGCATGAAATGTATATGTCTATACTGTTGTTAAATCAGCATAACAATTAAAATATTATAGGGTAAATGCAAATGATAAATTATGACTAGTATTAGAGAGATTAAGTAGGAATAGGAATAGGAGTAGCACTTAGACTTATATACCACTCCATAGTGCTTTAAAGCACACTCTGAGCTGTTTACAAATGGCAGCACATTGCCCCCAACAATCTGGGTCCTCATTTTACCAACCTCGGAAGGCTGAGTCAACCTTGAGTTGATCAGTAGGCACAGTTATATTTGTCTTACATGATGTATTCTCATGTCAGTTGAGAAGGCCAAATCATATAGATTTTTATTTAGAAAAAATACTTTTGCTTGCTGTTGTTGCTATAATGAATTTTGTTTGTTAAGTTTATCTGGGTAAAAAAAAAGCTGCCAAAAGTATTTCACAATTTACATGGATGAATCCTGGATTCAGATCCAAATATGGCTCATTTGGAAGAAACAGGTAATGTTTAAACTGGAACTGAGTTCTTACAATCAGCACCCATCTGAAGCTTCCCCATTTTGACATATAAGGACTTGAAGGTAGAAAAAGGATTAAGTAGATTTTTTAAAAAATTTTAATTCCATTTATATCCCGCCCTTCTCCGAAGACTCAGGGCGGCTTACAAGCTTAGCAGTAGATGTACTGTAATTTAAGATGATGTACTGTAATTTGACAATTTATAGTTTTATTTTTCAACCATAGTGAACACCTTTATACCACAACTGTCTATGCTCAGTGCTTTGAAAAAGAATGATTAAAATGATACATTGCAGCACATTGCTGCCATTCAATGTTCAGTCTCCAATTGTTCTTTCTGTTACTTTGATACTAATGGAACAGAGAACACATAAGAAAAATAAAAATAAATATTTCTAAACTTAAGATTATATTTCAAAATTTGGCACATTTCTTGTCTTAGGAAATTACTTCATTTTCATAGCAAAAAAACAAAGAACACCCTACAGAGTAAAAAGAATCCCCAAATATATTTTTATGTTTCCCCAAACAAACATTTCTTTCTACCAAAACTATTACATCAGTTCTAAACATTTTCAAATTTAATGTGCAAATTCAAAAATTTCTCTTACTTTCCACTAAAAGTCTTTAACCTGATATTCTTATAAAAGACAACTATATTTCATTTCATTTTAGATATAAAGATTCCATTCAGTTTCAAAGATAACTATGCCTATATATTTTATTCAGTTTTAATTATAAGGCTAATACTGACAGCTTTATTTTTAAAAACTTAGAGCAGGGGTCCCCAACCCCCAATCTGTGGACTAGTACCAGGCCACAGCATGTCAGCAAACGGTCCACACAAACAAGCAAAGCCCTATCTATGGGGTGCAGGCAGCACACAAAACTATGCACTCTCCAGTCCGTAGAAAAACCTTTCTCCATAGAACCGGTCCCTGGTGCCTGAAAGGTTGGGACCTCTGACGTAGAGTACATAAAATAAAATCCTGGGAACTTCCGGGGCTGAGGTCACAGCAGGCAAGCGGGTCCTGGAATATCTCTTCGGATCGCAGCTTGTTTTCCCGACACTGTGCGGCTCTACATAGCCATCACCAGCTGGGGATCAGCAGGCGAAGAAGAGAGGATGCTCGGCAAATGCAGGGAACTTGCAAAATCCCTGCTTAGCAGTGAGAAATCCTCCCGTGGTGCTGGTATTGAGATAAGACACCTGAAGAATGGCTGTCCTGGAGCTGTGACTCAGCAATTTAGAAGGAAGCTACTGACGTCCCAGGCCGAGTTAAGAGTGAATATTAAAAGAGAATGAGAATCCCCCCTTTCGTTTGATGATTGTTTGAGAGGTGAGCAGCATGAAGTATCATCCAGCCGTGATTATAGCGGCAGATAACAATAGAGGCTTTTAACAATAGCCACCTTAGAGAGACTCACAGGCTGATTTGAGGATTCCAGTTACTTCCTTGGTGTTTTTCTTCGGTGGACAGACTCTTTCTTTAAATTTTGATAAGTTTTTTTTTTTATTTTTTCTCCTTTTTTCTCCTTTGGAAATATCTGGGATCTGGATGGTGATTCGTTAATTCGTTAATGCATAACAGCCTGGAGACCCCTTTTCTATAATAAATATAATAAATATAAATATTCGATCTGGCATCGAATTTTTTTTCTGCTCCTTTCTTGGAGGTTTACTTAGTTGGATTGTAACATCGTAATATTTGTCAGCAGAGAAGATAAGAGGAACTGAACTGAACTGAATTGGACTGCCACGCCTGCTTGAAGAATAAGGAATTTAAATATACTGAACTGGGTTACATCTTCCCCCCCTTTTTTAATATTGGCTTATCCATATTATTACTTATTCCCTTTCTTTTTTGCCATTGATAGGGCCTATTTACTATATTCTCTATATTTTTTCTTTTTATATCTTATATAATAACATATTTAACCCCTACTTTAATAAACTTAGATTTGATTATTTATTTTTATAAAGGAAATAATTGTTCCATAAACGTATAAATTAAGTGATTAAAAATAATTAATTTACTAATATATTAATCAATTAGTTTTTGATTGGTATTATGGTTGAGATTTAGTATTGAATTGTGTGTATGGATAATTAATTGATTAATTGGCATAATTTGATAAGTTTTGATATAACTGTTTACAGGAATATTTATAATTGAATATTGGTTAAATATTAGGGGTTTAAAAAGAAATTGGGTGATTAGGATAATATTGAGAGTACAAGGTGCTTGGGGAGGAGTCTTGGAGATTGGGTAAGTGTAGGCTATTTTGGAAGAGCACCAAAGAATAATGGAAATGGCGACCATAACAACTTTTGCCAAGAAGAAGACCATAGTGCCTGTGCCCACAGAATCCCCATCAATTAGACCCCTGCCTGCTTGCAAATTTCCGGATGAGACAGTGACAGGAAATAAAGATGCTTTATCTATACAGGGAGTTCAGGATATGTTCAAGTCACTTCAAGACTTAATGTTGAAAAATCAGGAAACTACAGCTATAGGATTTGAAGAGTTAAAGCGGGAAATGAAGGCTGAGATGGGTAACCAGATGGAAGGTTTAAAGGGAGAAATAAGGAGTATACATATGAAGCTCCAGGAAATGCAGACAATGGTAGTGAGTCAAGAGGAACGGATCCAGGTGGTGGAAATGAGAATGGATAAGACAGATGTAAAAGTGGAAAGTATGGAACACCGGCTGGTGATAGCTAACAAACGCCTGGAGGATGAAATAATTGCCCTTGAATTAGATAAATCTGCCTTCTTCCTACATTTACAAAACATTGAAGAGGACCAAGAGGAGCAGTTGGAAACTATTGTGACAGAGATTTTGGCTGGAGTGCTTGAGGTGAACCCACAAGAGATATTGAGGGATATAGATGACGTATTTCAGCTTTACACTAGTTATGCACGTTGAAACAAACTCCCGAGAGAGATACATGTCCGACTGAATAAAACATCAGTGCGGGAGCAGGTCCTAAGGAAAGCAAGAGAGAAGACTATATCCTTTAAAGGAAGATCGGTAATTATTCTTAAGCAGCTACCAAGAAGAGTAAGAGATCAGAGGACAAAATATGATTTCCTAACAAGTCAGTTTAGGAAATTTGACATTCGCTACCGATGGCTGATATCAGAAGGATTGGCTTTTATATGGCAGGACAAGAGATATCGTATTGATAACTTACAGGATGCCCATGTTTTTTTTGAATCTCAGTTCAATCAGGAGAGTGAGGAGAAGTTAGAAGGCAAAAGCCAGGAAGAAGTCCAATTGGATTTCAAGGGGAGAAGTGGAGGAATAAAAGAAAAGAAGACTATAGATAAGAAGATGCTCGGGAATTGGGAGGCTCGGGCCCTCAAATGGAGACACAGTTAGCAAAAAAAATAAAGAATACAGCGAAGCAGTGACATTCAGGAAGAGATTCGCCTTTTTTCTGTCAATATTAATGGTCTTAATGCTCCTATTAAGAGGAAAAAAACTTGGTCCAAACTTTGTAAATTAAAATATGATATAATTTGTATCCAGGAAGTCCATATCATTAAAAGTCAACAGAATGTACTAGCGTGTCCAAAATTGGGGGAAGTTTTTGTGTCCCTGGCAGAACAAAAGAAAAGGAGAGTAGTGATTTACGTCCGGCGAAATATTGAGGCCCACTGGGTGTATTCAGATACAGAAGGTAGAGTAGTGATGGTAGAACTTCGATTGGCTCAGAAGAAGATCTTATTGGTGAATGTGTATGCACCAAATTGTAATCAGTGTGCCTCTTTTCAAGGTTTATATAAAGTAATAGCAGGGTTAGAATACGAGCATATATGCATTGTAGGAGACTTCAATGCAATAGATGTTGATAAAGACTATACCCCGGGGCAACGTTTACTTAAAGGGGTAAAAAGAACATTGCCTAAGGTGTGGGATCAAGTGAGGGAGGAGTTAGGTATATGTGATATATGGTGAGATTTTCATAGGGAAGAGTGGCAATATACTTATTTCTCCCCCAGGCATCAAACATGGACCCGAATTGATATGATATGGGCATCCCATGAATTGAAAGAGATGGTTAGGGAAATAGAGATTATGACTAATGACTGGGCAGATCACAGCCCGTTAGTTTTGGTTTGAAAAGGAGAAAAGAAGAAGTATAGATGGACAATGAGAGCAGCTCTTTTAAAAGAAGAACAATTCAAAAACGTGTTGAACCAGGAAATGGGATACTTTTTAAGGAGAATAGAAGGGAAGATACACCAATTCAAATTATATGGGACACTGCGAAAGTAGTGATTCGAGGGATAGCAAATAAGTATTCAGCACATAAGTGGAAGAAAAGAGGGGGTTAAGAGATTGGAGTTGATGGGAATGTTGACAGAGGCCGAGGAGGCTCTTCAGAAAGATCCATCCTCAGTAATAGCGAGGGAGAGAAAAGATATTACGTGACACGAGATTTCCCTCCTGGATCAACGTGAATTAGCAGAGAAAATTCAAAGGAATAAACAATTTTTTAACATTCCAACAAGGCTGGAAAATGGTTGTCCTATAGGCTTAGGAAGCGAGCAATTGCGAGAAAAATAGAATGGTTACAGGATGGGATGGGAAATATGGTGGGATCAAATGAACAAAAGAAAAAGGTGATTCAGGAATTCTTTACCACATTGTATAAGACCCAATTTTAGAAGAAAGGATTGGAAGTTACTAAGAAAGGGTGGACTTACAGGAGGTTCCTGAGAATGTAAAACAAATTTTGAATTCAGAGATCTCAGAAGGGGAAGGAGGCAATTAAGAAACAATCGAATGGGAAAACCCCGGGAACGGATGGACTCCCGATGGAATTATATAAAGAGATGTTGGGAACGTTTAGTGGCCATTTAAAAGATTTATTTAATGAGGTTTTTAGTGAAGGGAAAATACCCCAGTCATGGACAGAGGCTTATATATCTTTGATCCCAAAGGAAGATTCAGATCGTACCTTGGTTAAAAATTATAGACCCATTTCGCTATTGAATGCAGATTATAATTTTTTTGCCTCAATTCTGGTGGGCAGGCTTAAAGTATTCTTAAGAGAATTTATACATTCAGATCAGAATGGGTTTCTTCCAAATCGGCAAATAAGAGATAATTTGAGAATAGTGATGAATACGTTGGAATACTATGAGATGCACCCTAGTAAACAGTTGGCAATGATGTTTCTCGATGCTCAGAAAGCATTCAACATGGTTAGTTGGGAAATTTTAATATATCAGATGATTAAAATGGGATTTGGACCTAATTTTGTAAGAGCTATACAAACAATTTACACTACGCAATCTGCCCGAGTATTATTCAATGGTGAAATGACTGGGAAAATTGATATACAAAAAGGTACGAGACAGGGATGCCCCCTTTCACCTCTGCTGTTTATTCTGACTTTAGAACCACTATTGATTATAATTAGGCAAAATAATAATATTAAAGGATTAAAAATAAATGATCAGCAATATAAACTTCAAGCTTTCGCTGATGACTTAGTTTTTATTTTGGAAGACCCATTGGAATCAGGCCCTAAATTACTGGAGGAAATTAGTGCCTTTGGAGAAGTAGCAGGTTTAAAGATTAATGGAGATAAAACTAATTTTTGGTAAAGAATATAGGAACTGAATCCAAGGTACAATTACAAGAGGTGATGGGGATCCAAATAGTTAAAAAAGTTAAATATTTAGGTATTTGGTTATCTTCAAGGTGTCCATCTATAAAGGAGTTAAATTATCAAAAATTGATGACCGAGATGGAGAAGAAATTAGACAGCTGGAAAAACATTCAACTCTCAATCCTAGGACGAATCGCAGTGATTAAGACTCATATTTTGCCAAAGTGGTTATACCTATTCCAAACTGCTCCTGCAAAACTAGGTAAGAAATTTTTTAAAAAACTAGGACAGATAGTTGGTAAATTCATATGGAATAATCGAAAGCTGCATATTAAAAGGAGAACATTGCAGGAGCACAAAACAAGGGGAGGACTGGGGCTCCCACATTGGGAGCTGTATTACCATGCCTCTGCCTTGGCTTGGATTAGGGACTGGGTTGTGTTATCTAGAAGGAGGGTGTTAACTATTGAAGGATATAATTTAACGCAGGGATGGCATGCCTATCTCTGGCCAAGGAAGGATAGTTAATATAAAGTTTTCTCTAATCATTATATTAGGGATGTATTGATAAACTCTTGGCGTATGGTGAGAGGGTGGATTTATACAAAGATACCTGGCTGGTTTACTCCTTTGGAAGCTGTAACCTATTCGATGTTACACAATCCAGACCGAAATTATAGGTATAAAGATCTCATAGATCTGAGAGGCAATCTTAAATCCAGGGAGGAGTTACATTCTGGGGGTATAGAGTTGGATTGGTGGTCGTATTCTCAAATGAGCTCAAGGTTTAATAGGGATAAGCAGGAATTTGGAATCAATATAATCCCACAAGAATTTGACAAGATTTTGGTTGGGCGGAGCCAGCTGTCAGAGCGGGCGGCTGTGTGAACAGATTTCTCTGTCACACACAACCTCTCACCCAGTGTTTGTGGGGGCTTTTCGGAGCCCTAGGAGGTCCTGTAGGGACAGCTGAAGTTGCAGGCATCCCGGAGAACCTACATGTGCAGCAGCTCATGTCGGAGATCCGGAGAAAGCCTGATGCGAGCAAACTGGGGAGAAGGAGGACAGTAATGGCCGACATGAAGACCTGACAGAGGGATGGAGCTAGCACTGACTTAGTGGTACAACGGTAGAACGGAGCTGACGGAAAGTATATCCAAATATTTATATATGAAAATATTAGGAAGCGCTTGGGAAAGAGACACTGGCTTGAAGTGGGTGCCTTACGGAGAGGGAACAAGCGGCGATAGAAGCACTGAGAGAAGGCGTTAGGCGAGAGTGACAAGAAGAGGAAGCCAGGAAGTTATTAGACTGTAAACTAGCTGTGGAAACTGCTGTAAACTGTAAACTAGCCGTGAAATCAGACAAAACGACAGAAAAGCAACAGGGCAAAGATTACCTTTGGAGTCTCGGAGACTGAGCCTTTGAAAAATCGGGCATGGAAAGTGAACTGTTTGGACTGTCTTGGTAAATTTTGAACTTTTGAAACTTTGCTCTACTTGCCACGGGTGGTTAATGGACCTAAGATGGAGTAAGTGACATAGCAATTTAGGAACTGAAGTCTGGATAGTGAGACACCTACTGGTCTTTGGTGGCAGAGAAAGACATAAAAGGTGCCAATTTTGGAGCCGGAAATGAAATAAGAATGTGATTTTGAACATATCTAGATAAATATATTATATAATTTTATTATATAATCTGTTTAGTTGGTAATAAGTATCTGGCTGTAATTGTTATATATAACCCTTTGTTATATAGTTAAAGGTTTATATAAGGTTAAAGGAACTAAATATTTGTAAAGCGCGTTTGTGATTAAGCAATCTGGTTAAATATGACAAGTATTCCGAATCTAAGACTAGCGCAGGTAAGAAGGCGACAACACAGGGGCAAGGGTTGTCCTCAAGCCCTTCTAGTCAGAAGTCCATAGAGGACATGTTGCAAAGGGAAAGATCAAATTCAAATTCTTTTAAAGATTTACATGCCCTCTTACAAAATATGCATGAGGCAATGACCAAAAATCATGAGGAGATGAAGAAAGAAATAGGTCAAATAAGAAGTGATACTGGTGAACCTAAGGGGAAAATTCAAGCGATAGATGATAAATTTGAAGGGATTCAACAACAATTAATTAAAAATGAACAAAGGTTACAAGATATGGAAGCTAGAATGGAAAAAGAGGAGAAGAGAGTTGAGGATCTAAATGAAACACTACTTCAGGCAAATAAGGAGTTAGAGACAACAGTTATTTTCCTGGAAGCGGAAAAGGCTGCTCATTACTTACGTTTCCAAAATGTTCAAGAAAAAAGAGGGGAAGATTTGCTGGATATGATGGCAGAATTAATGGCAAAGGCACTTGGTTTAGGGAAGGAGGAAATGTTGGCGGAAATTGACGAAACATACAGGGTTCAAACTAATTATGCGAGGAGACACAACCTCCCTAAAGAAGTACATGTAAGACTGGTTAAAAAATCGATGCGGGATGAACTTCTGCATAGATCAAGAGAGGAGCCATTAGAATTTCGAGGACAACAAATAACTATTCTTAAACAGATACCTAGAAGGATGAGGGATTTGAGATGCGGCTATCAATTTTTAACATCGAAATTGATTAGTGACAATGTGAACTTTAGATGGCTAACTCCAGAAGGTATTTTAGTTACATGGCATGATAGAAGGTACAGATTGGATTCGATAGAGAAGGCAGAAGATTTTTATAAACTCCACTTTAATAACCAGGATGAAGTAGAAGTAGAAGATCAAGACGGAAGGGAGGTAAGAGAAAGAGACACAAGGGAGGGAAAGCTTTAGGAGTAGAGGATAGAAGGAATAAACCTGGAGAGTCCACAGAGTCACATGGAGCCAGAGAGAAGGATGCGAGAGAGCCCCGGATTATGAGATCTACAAAAACTAGAAATAAGTAAAACAAAGGGAGATGAGTGTAGAATTTTGTCTTTAAACATCAACGGATTAAACTCGCCAATGAAAAGGCGGAAATTTTTTAATAAGCTCATTAGCCAACAACTAGATATCGTTGCAATCCAGGAAGTCCATATAAAGGAACAACAAAAACATTTGCTAGCCCAACCAAAATTAGGGAACTTATTCGTTTCATTACTGTAGACCGACAAAAGAAAAAGAGAGGGGTGGCACTATATGTGAATCAGAAATTGGCAGCCAAACAAATTTATAATGACAAAGAGGGTAGAATATTGATAGTTGAGGTTGAAATAAATTATAGGAAGGTGATGATGGTAGAGATATATGCCCCGAATCGCAATCAAGAACGGTTCTTTAAAACACTACATAATAAGATATGTAGCATAGATCATGATGAGATTTGTTTGCTAGGAGACTTTAATGCTATTTTAGATATGAATCTGGACTATATGGGCAAGATGATTAGGAAAAGGAAAAGAAGATCATTACCGAGATCTTTTTTTAATTTGGCTAGAGACTTAAACATTCAGGATGTTTGGAGGGTGAGAAACCACAAGGCAAGACAATATACATATTACTCTAATCGGCATAATTCATGGTCTAGAATTGATATGGTATGGATGACAAAAGAAATCAACTCCGAAGTTGAAGAGGTGTGTATTGAGACAGGTACTTGGGCAGACCATAACCCCATGAAATTTAGCTGGAAAGGTTAAAAAAAAAATCTAGATGGACCTTACAAAGATCAATCTTAAAAGAAGATGATTTCAAATCAAAGATGGAGAGAGAATTAGATCTCTTCTTCAAGGAAAATAAAGTTGAAGACACCTGTGTACAAAATAACTGGGACACAGCCAAGGCAATAATGAGAGGGGTAGCAATGGCATATATGATAAATAAGAACAAGGGGGAAAAACAACAACGGAAAAGGTTAGAAGGGGAATATAAAAGTTTAGAAACAATACTCCAACAAGATCCACAAAAAAAGAATATCAGACAATCAATGGATTTGATTAAACATAAGCTTAATATTCTAGATAAAGAGAAACTAGCACAACAAATGAGAGGCATAAAACAAAACTTTTTTGAAAATGCAAACAAACTGGGCCGATGGCTCGCATATAAATTTAAAAAACAAAAGGAGATCTCAGCGTACTTGAAAAATCAGTCGCAACAGAGATATATTGTGGAGTGGAGAAGATGGATTTATTATATCCAGAATAAATATGGGACTAAAAAGTTTCATCTAGCATTTGAATAAGTATTGATGTGATATTTAAATTGCTTGTAGTTATTTTATAAGAGTTAAAGTGCGATAGATTTAATATTTTATTGTTGTTTGCATAAGGTAGACTATGATTGTTTGTATTTTTATACCCTGTATTGAGCTCTGGGAAGTCGGGGAGGGGGGAGGGGGAGGGGAGGGAGGTGTTGGGGAGGGTTGGGGAGAGGGGAGGGGGTTGGGAGGGGTTTTGTCTTTTTAAAAAATGTATTGTAAAACTTTTCAATAAAAAAAAACAAAAGGAGAAAAGTTGGATTAGTAAACTATGTGATGACAAAGGGAGAATACACTATCAGGAAGAGGAGAAAAAAACTATAGCCCAGGAATTTTATGAGCAATTATACAAAGAGGATAGTCAGGTAAACATCGAGAAAGTGGAGGAATGTTTCCAAAAAGCTAAATTACCTAAGGTTACAGAGGAAATCAGAAATATGCTGAACGAAGAAATTAGGTTGTCCGAGGTGATAAAGGCCATTAATGAACAAAAAAACAATAAAGCATCGGGTCCTGACGGTCTCCCGATAGAAATTTATAAGGAACAACAAAATATTTTAGCACAACCCTTACTGGAGGTGTTTAATGCGGTATTAGAAGATGCAAGAACGCCTAAATCTTGGTCTGAGGCAAATATAGTTCTTATCCCGAAAGATAATACTGATCATACATCAATTCAAAATTATAGACCTATATCGCTACTCAATTCGGATAATAAGATATTCACAACAATCATAGCTGAACGATTTAAAAGATTCCTGAATGACTTTATACATGTAGACCAGAATGGCTTCCTTGCTAAGAGGCAAACTAAACATAATATTAGAGTAATACTGGATACCTTAGAATATTACGAACTACACAGCGGACAACAGATGGCGTTACTATTTCTAGATGCCCAGAAGGCTTTTGATAATGTAAAATGGTCATTTTTATATCACCAACTTAATTTTATGGATATGGGTGAAAAATTTATAAACATAATTAGGGCAATCTATACTAACCAGGAAGCAAAAGTAATTATTAATGGGGAAACATCTAGGGAATTTCAAATACAAAAGGGAACATGGCAAGGTTGCCCTTTATCTCCACTGCTGTTCATATTGACACTAGAAGTCCTAACAAGAACAATTAGAAATGATCCACAGATAAAAGGATTAGCTAAATCCCAACGGACTATCAAGTAATAGAGAAAGTATTACTATGCGCAGAGTCAGATCGAATGACATATATTCTCAAAGGGAAAAGTGAATCACTTTTTAATAAAAGTTGGGACTCCTGGTATTCATGGTTACAAAATAGAATATTTAACTTCAATGAGGGAAATACCAGATGATTGTGTATTATTATTTGAGGTATAGAATCTGGAGATATATACAATTATAGATTTCTAATATTTGGTAATTAAAGGTTACTTAGCCTGGGATGTACGAGAAAAAGAAAATTAGGGGTAGTATTACACTCCCCGGTCTCGTTTAATGTTGTTGTTTTTGTTTTTTGGTGTATAGGGTGTTTTGGTGTTTTTCTATTCAACGCACTTTTCAGTACTTTGTAATAATGTTCTTGTTTTTATTTAAAACTTGTTTAATAAAGTATATTTTTAAATAAATAAATAAATAAATAAATAAATAAATAAATAAATAAATAAATAAAATAATAAAATAAAATAAAATAAAATAAAATAAAATAAAATAAAATAAAATAAAATAAAATAAAATAAAATAAAATCCTGCATTTGTTACTCAGAATTTGTCAGGTTTTATTTATTTATTTATTTAGTTGCATTTGTATACCGCCCTTTCCCTGAGGACTCAGGGCGGTTTACAGGGAATTAAAAAATCCAACATACAAAAGTTAAAACCATATTAAAAATATTAAATTGACCCTGTGCACAATTAAAACCCCAATTAAAAATTTCTCCTCAGCCTGGGCCCGAGAGCTCAAAGAGCCAAGTCTTCAGGCCCCGGCGGAATGATCGGAGGTCGGGGGCAGTTCTCAGCTCCACCGGCAGCTGGTTCCAGAGGGCAGGCGCTCCCACTGAGAAGGCCCTATCCCTGGGTGTCACCCGCCGGCAATCTCTCACCGGCGGAACCCTGAGCAGACCCTCCCTGTGGGAGCGCACTGGGCGAAGGGCGTTTGATGCCGGCAGCAGGTGTTCCCTCAAATAACCCGGACCCAGGCCATGTAGGGCTTTATAGGTAATAACCAGCACCTTTATAATATGAAATTTCTTTTTGTGCTGTGAGGTATACAAGAAATGTATATGTTACAATTTTTCATAATATAGATTAGTTTATATTTTATAAAAACTATGTAGAGCCAGTATTTTAAGGCAGAGGTCCCCAAACTTTTGGGCACCAGGGACGAGTTATGTGGAGAGAGGTTTTTCCACGGAACAGAGGGGAGCATGGTTTTATGTGCTGCTTGCATCCTGTGGATAGGATTTTCCTTGTTTGTGTGGACTGGTTGCTGGCATGCCACAGCCTGATACTGGTCCACAGACTGGGGGTTGGGGACCCCCATTTTAAGGTATAATCATATAGCCAAAGCACAGCTATATTTAACCTTGCTAAAATGATGACATGCACAACTTTTGATTTGAAGCAGGCATTAATTACATTATACAGATAAGCAAGTCAAATTTTTTAGGGGGTTGGGGAGGGGGGTGGGGGGTAGTGGTTGTCTGGCTGTGGGGGGTGGCCATACAACCGTGTTGCAGGCCAGGCCTGGGTCTGACGGCGTTCGGGGGGAGCGGGTTGTGGTTACATCTGGGGCTCGGGAGCGGGTCGTGGGATTACCGATTCCCACGACACTGGGGTATGGCAGCAGGCGTATGGACAGAGGGCCGTATCGTTACCGGGAGGGCCGTCTCCGCTGTTTGCAAGCGGTGAGGCGCTCCGACCCTCTGGTTCTTCCCCGAGGTGCCGGGAGCGAGGATGTGCAGCCTCCTGAGCTCCGGCTGGTGTACCTGAATGCCAGGTCCGTGGTTAATAAGGCTCCCCTTGTGCGGGATCTGGTGGAGGGTGAGCATGCGGACCTGGCTTGTATCACCAAGACCTGGTTGGGTCCAGAGGGTGGGGTCCCTTTGGTTGACCTTTGCCCACCAGGTTTCCGAGCGTTACACTGGCCTCGGGCTCAAGGTAGGGGCGGGGGAGTGGCGGTTGTTATTAGGGAGACCTTATGTCCGCGGGAGACCACCGTTCCTCAGATAGTCGGGTGTGAGTCTCTCTTTTTGAGGTTTGGTTCGGGGGCGCAGTTGGGCTTGCTGCTGGTGTACGTTTCGCCTAGTCACACAGCGGCAGCCCTGCCCGTGCTACTCGATGTCCTCTCCGGTTTGGTGATTGAGTTCCCCAAACTTCTAGTTTTGGGTGACTTCAATCTGCCATCCCTGGGAGGGTCATCTGAGTTAGCCCGGGAGTTCATGGCTTCCATGACGGCCATGGACCTGACGCAGGTAATTTCTGAACCAACTCATGAGGGAGGCCACACCCTTGACTTGGTTTTTTTATCTGGACGGTGGTTGGATGATCTTGGTGGGGGCTCTCCATTTATTATGCCCCTGTCATGGACCGATCATCACCTCCTGCGGCTGGTCTTCCGTTTTGCCACCCCCCACCGTGGGGATGCGGAACCAACTAGATGGTACCGCCCCAGACGCTTAATGGACCCTCTCGGGTTCCAGGCAGCGCTGGGATCCCCACCTGCCTCCGTCGCTCACAGCTCGGCGGATGCCTTAGTGGAAGCCTGGGAAAGGGCAGCCACTGAGGCACTGGACCGAGTTGTACCCCTGTGGCCCCTGACCCGGTGCAGATCCCATCGAGCTCCATGGTTCTCCGCGGAGCTCCGGGAGATGAAGCGTCGGAAACGGGGCCTAGAGAGCTGCTGGAGGTCCAGCCGATCCGAATCCGACCGGTTGCGGTTAAGAACCTATGTTAGGTCTTATCTCGCAGCGATGAGGGCAGCGAGGTGCAATTACTTCTCTGCCCTCATCGCGTCCGCAGATAATCGCCCGGCCGCCCTGTTTAGGGTGACTCTCTCCCTCCTTAATCAGGAGGTGAGGGAGGATCCCTTGCAGGGTCGTGCCGAGGAGTTTGGTCAACATCTGTTGGATAAAATCGCTCGGATTCGGACCGGTTTGGACTCCAGCTGGGCAGAGTCTGACGATCAGGACACGGGCGGTCTTGTCAATGTTATCTGGGAGGAGTTTGATTCTGTGACCCCTGATGAAGTGGACAGGATTATGGGGAGGTTGAGCTCCACCACATGTTTATTGGATCCGTGCCCTTCCTGGCTGGTTTATGCAGCCAGGGAGAGGACACGAGGCTGGTTCCAGGCGGTGATATCTGCTTCTTTGAGTGAGGGTAATTTCCCCACCGTCTTGAAGGAGGCGGTGGTGAGACCTCTCCTCAAGAAGCCTGCCTTGGACCCAGCTGTCTTGAACAACTTTCGTCCAGTCTCCAACCTTCGCTTTCTTGCGAAGGTTGTTGAGAGTGTGGTGGCGCATCAGCTCCCTCTGGTCCTGGATGAAGCGGATTATCTGGACCCATACCAATCGGGTTTCAGGCCCGGGTACAGCACGGAGACGGCATTGGTCGCTCTGGTGAATGATCTCTGGAGGGCCCGGGATAGGGGATATTCCTCTGTCCTGGTCCTATTAGACCTCTCGGCGGCTTTCGATACCATCGACCATGGTATCCTGCTGCGGCGTCTCAGGGGATTGGGAGTGGGAGGCACAGTTCTTCGGTGGTTCTCCTCCTATCTCCTGGGACGTTCGCAGTCGGTGTTGGCAGGGGGGCAGAGATCGGCCCCTAGGTCTCTCGTTTGTGGAGTTCCTCAGGGTTCGGTTCTCTCGCCTCTCCTGTTCAACATCTACATGAAACCGCTGGGTGAGATCATTCGTGGTTTTGGAGTTGGGTATCATCAATATGCTGATGATACCCAACTTTTCATTTCGACCCCAAACCACCCCAGTGATGCCCTCGCTGTGATGTCCCGTTGCCTGGAGGCGGTTCGGGTCTGGATGGGGAGGAACAGACTTCAACTCAACCCTGACAAGACTGAGTGGCTGTACATTCCGGCATCCCGGGACATTCAAAATGTTCCATCACTTTCTATGGGGGGTGAGTCTTTACCCCCCGTAGATAGGGCTCGCAACTTGGGAGTCCTCCTGGATGCACGGCTTACCTTAGAAGATCATGTAGTAGCCGTGACCAGGGGGGCTTTCGCACAGGTTCGCCTGGTGCGGCAGTTGCAGCCCTATCTAGACCGGGATGCCCTGTGTACGGTCACTCATGCGCTCGTGACCTCTCGTCTTGACTATTGCAATGCTCTCTACATGGGGCTTCCCTTGAAGACCACTCGGAGGCTTCAACTGGTACAGAATGCGGCCACGAGAGTTGTCTTGAGAGTTTCCCGGTACTCCCATGTTACACCTTTGCTCCGCGAGCTGCATTGGTTACCAGTTGTCTTCCAGGTGAGGTTCAAGGTCTTAGTGATGGTTTTTAAGTCCTTATATGGCATGGGTCCGGAATACCTCGGGGACCACCTGCTGCCGGCGTCGACTCCCCTCCGCCCCGTGCGTTCCCACAGAGAGGGCCTCCTCAGGGTGCCTTCAGTCAGAGAATGTCGGCTGGTGGCCCCCAGGGGGAGGGCCTTCTCTGTGGGCGCTCCGGCTTTGTGGAACCAGCTGCCGGTTGAGCTCCGGATGGCACCGGATCTCCGCTCCTTCCGGCGCGGGTTAAAGACCCATTTATTTGAACAAGCTGGCCTGGCCTGATGGGGAATCACTTAGGGTTTTAATATTTATATATATTTTTTATTGTTTTTATTGTGGGCAATAATTTAATTCTTTTTTAACTTTTGTACTTTTGTAGTTTTAAGATATGCCCTGTTCACCGCCCTGAGTCCTTCGGGAGAAGGGCGGTATAAAAATTTAATAAATAAATAAATAAATAAATAAATAAACGGAGTTGAAACATTTGTATCAGCCAGTGTAGACAAATAGGCTCTTATTGTGACCTGAGTTGTTGAATGTCACAAGCATGAAAAGGGAAAGATAAAGGTAAAACAAAGGGGAATTATTAATTGTACAGCTGCAGTATCTAATAATTTTACTAGGCTATCAGAAAGGATGTGACTAGACAGGACCTATCAACTGGGTCTCGAAAGGAAGTATGTGGTGTATTCTACCGGACAGGTATAAAGGTTTATGCTGAACTAATTTGGGCGTGGTCTCTGGGATTATAGTTGCTGAGATCCACCAGCCTTTGCAAATGCTTCAATAAAACTTGTTTTGTTTCCCAACACCTTTGAAGTGGAATTTATTTTATTCCTCATGCTGCCAATATAATCTAATTAAGTTAAGAAAAGTAAAATGTGAGGCCTTTTGTAGATCCAGTGAAAATTGATGAAACACAAAGGACTGAAATTTTAATTGGAAATATGTTTGCAAATCAAGATGCAGACTTCAGCCAAAATTAAGTCAGCAGGACAATTAAATCAATATGATGGTAACTGAACTATTTTTCTAATCTCTGTCATTTCTGAATCTGAATTATGGAGAATCTTAGTAATACATATTAAACAAATAACCAGATATGTGACAACAAATTACATGATTAGGTCCTGTAAGTGATTTACCATATGATCAAAAAAAGATTCCAAATCATAATGAAATACTATCCTTCACTGAAAAAAATGGTCTCTTGATTAAGGCTAGAAACTGGGAAACTGTGAGTTCGAGTCTCATCTTGGGCCTGAAAGCTGGCTGGGTGACTTTGGGCCTATTTTCCCAAAACTAAATGGAATGTCATTTGATAGTAGGGATGCATACTTTTTCTTGTGCCATCTGAACTCTGAGACTAAACTTTTGATTATTCTGACACTAAAAACCTAGGGTAACCAAAACAGAAAATATTTTAAAAACAGGTAATTATAAGATCCTCCAACTACTGGATAGAAATTATGTTTATATAGGTAATGATAAACAAAATATTTGTACATAATGAATGGTTATGGTTCAATGTCATGGAACTAGGAAAAAAAGGCAAACTTGGAATTAATCCAAATGGTCAAATTTAATGTAATATTATTAATCCTATTAACAGTAATCACTATAGTTATATAGTATGATGTAATTAATGTAATGCAATATAAACCACAACAATCAGTTGAAGTTATAGAGTGCTCTTTTATGCCTGGAGTCATGATGTAAAATAGGTATACTTTAACTTTCTTTATTTGTCATCCATATTAAGGCACAAGTATGTCCTATTTTCATTGATGTTGGTGTAATTTTTTTTTACCACAAAATAAGTAATAAATATGCCAGTCTAATTTGGATTGTAATCACATTACAAAAATGTAGAGTAGGGAGAACAGTCCCCCTGCTCTTTCCTGCTATTCACTATCATTTGAATATTTCTGTGCAATCTGAGAATTTAGTATGAAATATAAATGTTGAGCTATTTCAAAAATTGTCATATCAATATCAGATTCTACATACATGAAAGGTCTTCTTAAGATTATACTTTCATGGTTAATTTCAAAAGTGAAAAGTGAAAATGTGTGTGAGAAAAGTTAGAATACAATATTGAACAGCAAATGTGTAATAATGCAATTAAGGATATATAAAATTAACTTTAGTGTGATTATCAGCAGGTTTTAGAACTGTGCAGTGGATCAGTTTCTGAAAAGTCCTTGGAGACCATAGAAATGAAACATTTCAAATCAGGTACATCTTTTTGTAAGTGTTGCAGAGGTGTGATGTTTGCACTCCTGCCTACTGTGAAGGAGTCCTTGGAGTGCTACAACACCTTTGTTGAGTTACAAACTGTAAACAACATTGAATAAGCTACTTGTAACTTCTCTAACCATTAAAGAGCAAGGTATTAATACCAGAAATACTATAGAAAGAACTTTGCATTGATTATTGCTTAGGGAGAAAATAAGGTATGACACAGTTAGCTACTACTTAATGCCAGATTTACTTAGGGCTGCTGGTACAAGGGGACTAGAGAAATACTTTATTGCACTGGTGTTATACATAATAGAGGCATTTTAAATAGTACTGAACCCTGGACTACAACATTTTGGCGTGAAATTGATGATTTTTTCTAAGTCTCTGCACAAGATCTGATAGTGTCATGTCCAGAGGATTCAGCATCAGCATCAACATGCTGTTTGGAAGTTTCCATTAATAAGCTGTGATTTTGACATTATCTCTTAAATTTTAAGCAGTTTTAAGGGAGATGCAACTTTTAGGAAATATTTAGAAAATACAATTACTTAGTTATAGAAAGAAGCAAAGAGGAAATATTTATAATTAACATAGCAATATGCCTCGTATTACTAGTTCATCTGTTAATCAAAGCTATCTACAGTATGCAAACTGGCAGCAGCACAGCTCAGATCTTTCTCTCTTTTAATTTAAAATACCAAAGACTTAACTTTCGTGTTGAAAATCATGCATTTAACAACATATTTAGAGTCCTTCTTCAGGTAAGATAATTTTCTTCAGGCAAGGTACCTTTCCCTCTATTAACTGGAGATAAATTGAAGGCAAATTGATTCTGGTTGATTTTGTAGTAGCTTACTTTTATTTTTATTTTTATTTTATTTATTTTATATGTCATCCATCTCACTATCAAGCAACTCTGGGTGGTTTGTACCCTAATTTTAGAATAATGTGGATAAGTTTGATTTCTATGACATTTAAATTATAATAAATGTTCCTAATCCTGCATATGCACAAAAATAAAGCTAAAGTATATGTGGTCCTTTGAATAAACCAACCTTTTTCAACTTTTTATTTTTTGCTTCTGAAGGTATCCTTGAAATAATTTTGAAGGTTTTAGGTAAATTCTCTGTAAAAATTATAACATCTACAACTTATGGTACATTAGTGTAATCAGAAAACTGAGTCATGGCATATAAAATTTATTAGTATTATAAGTGCTAGCTGTTTTTTTTAATCACTAACAGTTGCTTAATCCCTAATGACCTCTCATGAGACCTAGAAGTCTGAGAAAGTTGAGACTGGTTGCTTTAAAGCTACATAATTACATATCTAGCACTTGTGTCTATACGCTGAGAAATTTGTTAATATGCAGGTGAATCATAAGCTTTCCCATAGATTTTGTTGACAATGTTAATGGAAGATGAATTGGATTGACACAATGAAGGGTTAAAAATATTTCTGAAGAATTTACATCATGGAATATGGATGAATGGATAAACTTATAAAAACTGGAATAGCTTCACAGCTGGTCTATGGCTTTAGGATAATGTCTTTTAGTAAACATCTGTCAGTGCCTGAATAATTCTCTAGGCAAGGTGCTCAGGCATATTGACCATAAGGAGAATGCATGTCTTCAGTATAACAGCAACAACTGTAATTTAGAAGAGACATTAAATAATCAAATACTAACCATGCCCCAAATCACAGCACATTAAACCAATGGGTGAAGTAATTTTAAAAATGTATCATTCTGGTTTATAAAAAATACCTTATAATACTCTCTTGTTATTAAACAGGAAAAAAACATCAACCAAATAATACCCAATTGTTTTAAGATATTATTAAATCCATGCCGATGATGATGATAATGATGATGATGATGATGATGATGATGATGATGATGATGATGATGATTAATTTGATTTCTATACCGCCCTTCTCCCGAAGGACTCAGGGCGGTGTACAGGGCAATGAAATGCAATAAAAATACAATAAACATAATGTTTCATTTTCTAATTACTTGAGAAAAAAGCCTTTTTCAAAAATAGAGAAATTTCCACAATCCAATCTTTAGTACCTGGAATAATGTCAGTTTTATAATTTCTCCAAATACATTTTAGGCAGCCTTCTGGTATAACAGTGATTCCTCAAAGATAGTCAGGTTCCAGATTTTAAAATACAGTTCAATAAAATATTAACTCATCGCCCAGTCCCCTTCTTGAGGGAAAGAGGCGATCTAGAAACATGAAATATAAATAAAATCAATTAATAAATAATATCCTTATCACTGTGGTATTTCTATATAAATATTATGTAATATACACTCACAAACACAGTGTCAGAATACATTTATTTCACATTTCATAAATGTATAGGTAGAACAATGTGCTTATTCTGGGGATTCTGCCATCTCTCCGAAGGGGGGGGGGGGAGAGGATAGACTTAAGGTGATCTTCTAACAACAGGGAACATTTGAACTGGGGGAGGGAGGGGGAGAGACAGATCTGGATTGCATCTTCATTTACAACTGAAAAAGGAAAGCAATAACCTTAAAACCAAGGAGAGTTCCCTTTCCCACGGAAGGGCCTGACACCTAAGCAAATGATGAGAGCCTGACCAAATGGATGAGGGGAGGGGCTGAAATGGGAATGCTTTATATAGGATTGAAATGTAACTTTGTTAGATTCCGTCTTGTATTGCCACAATCGATTCCATCCTAGTAAACATTTTCCTTTTGGACTAAACTTGAATCCAAGAGTTCTTATTTCCTAAGATGTGGATTGAGGTGGGTCCTGACAGTAGACGGAATCTGCTTTAAGAGTCAACCTGGAAGGGAAAACCTTACCGGGGGACTTTGCAACAAATACAATGTCTGGCGACGAAGCAAGAGAAGAGGGAAGCCCCATGGAGGGGGAGTCTTCCCCCCAAGTGAAATCCCAGAGACGATGGGAAGCTGAAGCGGCATATTCCCCCGGGGAAGAAGCGGTGGAGCAGTACGACCGAAAACCCCAATGGTCGATGGGCATTGGAAGGAAAAGTGAGTGGGAAAAGGCTTCGGGAGAAGCGACCCTGAGGCGGAGTAACCACCAACCAGAATGGAGGCAAGAGATGGAGAGTTCCCTGCACGCCAGTGAGGAGGAGCGGATCCTGGAAAAGGCCATTGATCTGATGAAAGCAACCCTGAGCTCACTGAGGGAGGAGAGAGCTGAAAATCGCAACTGAGGCAGCGCCTGGGGATGCAACTGGAAAGGTAACGGAGGGGATCCAACACCTGAAACCCCGGGGCCGTCCAATGGAACAGGAATGGCTGCCTCAGCAGTACCCACCCACCCCAGAACCACAGACGGGGACCAGGATGAGGAGCGATACCGGCCACGGAGCAGACAACGCTCCAGTCCAAGACTCCCGCCCCTGGAAGTCAAATTCAAGGGGGAGCAATCACGACTGGGATTTTTCCTAACCCAAGTCCTCAACTACATGGAAGAGTACGGACGGGACATCCCCAGTGACAAAGCACGCATCCGAATTGTGCAATCTGCCCTGGACGGGACGGCTGCAGACTGGGTGGTGAACTTGCATGACTCCAACGCCCCAGAACTCAACAACTTCAACCGATTCATGTCATCTTTAAGGCGGCAGTTCGAGGATCCTTTGGCTGACCGTAAGGCCCGGGAGAGAATCAAAACGGTGAGGCAGGGCAGGTGAGCAGTGGCTGATTATACCCAAGAATTCCGAGCCATTGCCAGCAAGCTGAACTGGCCAGAAGACATCCTCCTCAGCCACTTCAAAGACGGGCTAAACTACGACCTGTATGACGCTTGCCTGCCTCGAGGAGACCCACCCCATCTCGACGACTGGTACATCCTGGCGGAGGAAGTGGAAATAGACCTACTGAAGAGACACCGCAGAGGAAAACCATGGGGCCGCCTGCCACCCGAGCAAACACGCGAGGGGGAAAAACCACCAGCCACAGCCAAAAAATCAACAGGTTGCTTCAACTGCGGGAGAGAGGGCCACCGTGCTGCAGAATGTCGTTCAAAAGCCCCCCCATGAAAACCAGAGGCATCATCCTCCAAGAAGCCGGGGAAGCCCCAAGGCAACACAAAAGAATCTTCCATGAAGGGGACAGAGGCTGTAGAGTCCACAATTCCTGCCAGGAACTGGGATTGGACTCCGGCCTGCACTGCAGGGACGGTGGAAAACTCGGAAGACAGCTCAGAGGGAGAACCATTGGTGACTATATTAGCTTCCCCTATGCCTGAAGCAGCCAAAATAAAAGCTCTGATAGACTCTGGGTGCATCCGCTGCCTTATCAACCCAACGCTGGTGGAGAGATTGAGCATCCCAGTGAGGAAGCTAAAACAACCAATCTCTTTTAGTCAATTAGATGGGACAATAGCAGGGGGAGGACCAGCCACCCTAGCCACTTTACCAATCCACCTATCACTGGGGCCCCATGAGGAGGACATAACGTTTATAGTGGCCCCAGGCATGGAATGCCCAATGATTCTAGGACTGGAATGGCTGAAGAAATGGAACCCTGGGATAAACTGGAGGACAGCAGAACTCAATTTCCCAAAGGGGGGGCAGAAGAACTTAGACTCCAAAAGCACCCCCCCAACCCAGAGGGAGGAGACAGCAGCAGTGGGGAAAGAGAAGGGGTTACCAGAGATACCGGAAGAATACAGGGACCTGGCTGAGGTTTTCAGTGAGGAAAGAGCAGATGAGCTTCCCCCCCACCGCCCCACAGACTGCACCATAGAATTCAAACCTGGTGCAAAACTCCCAAAACCCAGGATGTATGCCATGAGCCCAAGGGAAATGGCAGAAATGGAAAGATTCATAAAGAAAAACTTAGAAAGAGGATTTATTGAGCCTGCCAAACCCAAAGTGGCCGCCCCGGTTCTGTTCAGGGAGAAGGATGGTTCTTTCCACTTGTGTGTAGATTATAGAAATTTGAACACAATTAGTGAATGTAATCTGTACCCCCTTCCCCTAATGAAGGATATGCTATCCCACCTATCGAAAGGAAAGATTTTTACCAAACTAGACCTGAGGGAAGCATATTACCGTATTAGGATTAAGGAAGGAGTCGAATGGAAGACTGCATTCAACTTCCCAATGGGGTGCTATCAATTCAAAGTATTGCCATTCGGACTGCAAGGGCCCCCCACAGTCTTTATGCAATTAATTAATGATGTGCTGAGAGAGCACCTATATAAGGGGGTCCTGGTTTACCTCGATGACATCCTTATCTTCACAGAAACCAAAGAGGAACATATCAAACTAGTCAGAGCAGTCCTGAAGAAGTTGCGAGCTGCCCATTTATATGCTAAATTATCGAAGTGTGAATTCCATCAGGAAAAAATCGACTACCTGGGATATCGCATATCTCCAGAGGGCATCGAAATGGACCCTGAGAAGGTCAGGGCAGTACTAGAGTGGGCACCCCCCGCAAACGGAAGCAATTACAAAGTTTCCTGGGGTTTGCAAATTTCTACCGCCAATTCATCCCCGCATTTGGCCAAATAGCCATGCCCCTCACAAATTTGTTGGAAACGAAGGGGGGGTCACCCATGAAACCCAGCCAGCCTCTGAAATGGTCAATGGAATGTCAAGCAGCATTTGAGAGGCTAAAGAGACTTTTTTCTGCTGAACCTGTCCTAAAACACCCAGATCCCAACAAACCTTTTGTAATACAGGCAGATGCGAGTGATGTAGTGGTAGGAGCCGTACTATTACAAGAAAATGATGGGGAGACGTTGCAACCATGCACATACACATCCAGAAAACTCACAGAAACAGCGCTGGCCAATATGGGAAAAAGAGGCATTCTCGTTGAGGTGGGCATTACTAACATGGCACCAATTTTTAGAAGGAAATAAAATACCTTTCCAGGTCTGGACAGACCACAAGAATTTGGAAGCACTAAAAACGCCCAGGAAGCTCACTCCTAAGCAAGCCCGCTGGTCCCAACATTTTCACCGATTCAATTTCACTCTCAAACACTTACCAGGGGGAAAGAACTTCCTGGCAGATGCATTATCCCGCATGCCCCAATATAACAGCACAAGAGTTACTGACTTTAAACCACTTGTACCGGAACAACAACTGGCAGCACCAGTCACCACCAGGGCACAAGAAAAAATGAAGCCGAAGGTAGATAGCCAAACTGGAATAGAATTCAGGAAATCTTTGGAAAGTGATGAATGGTTCCAGAAAAATAAACATGTGTGCACAATTAAAGATGGACTGCCATGGGTGGGGGAGAAGCTATATATACCTGCCACACAGAGAATCAATTTCATGCAACTGTGCCATGATACAAAATCAGCAGGTCACTTTGGCTTTGTAAAAACCTTACACTTAACTAAAAGGCAATTTTGGTGGCCATCTATGAAAAAGGACATAGAAAGCTATGTGGGTAGCTGTCAAATTTGCGCGATGGCCAAAAGACTGCAAGGGAAACCGCCAGGTCTGTTACAACCGGTGGCAAACCCCTCAGCCCCATGGAAAGAAATAGCCATGGATTTTATCGTAGAACTGCCAGAAAGTAATGGAAACACCGTAGTCTGGACTGTCACAGATCTGTTCTCTAAGCAAGTCCATTTCATACCTTGCCAAAAAATCCCGACCGCAAAAGCATTAGCAAAACTTTTTGTACAGCATATTTACAGATTGCACGGGGTACCACAATGCATCATATCTGACAGAGGGGTGCAATTTATGTCAGCATTTTGGAAAGAATTTTTATCCCTCTTAGGAACCACCCAAGGACTGTCATCTAGTCACCATCCTCAGACAGACGGAGCTTCTGAAAGACTTAATAATATACTTGAACAATATCTGAGATGCTTTATTAATTTTCAGCTGTCCGACTGGGCGGACCTACTTCCTTTTGCAGAAGTAGCATATAATAATGCAGTCCACTCAAGCACAGGTTACGCTCCTTTTCAAGTAGCTACAGGCCAGAGTTTCAACCCAATACCAGAACTAAACCCAAAAGAACCGGTTATCCCTGATCTGAAGGAATGGATTGCTCAATTACAAAATACATGGCCAATTGTTAGGAAAGCGTTGGAAGATGCCAGAAAAGCATACAAGACACAGGCAGACAAAAAAAGAACCGATCCCACACCATTTAGGGTAGGAGAGATGGTATATTTATCCACAAAATACCTGAAATCACTCCAACCCTGTAAAAAACTAGGACCAAAATATATTGGACCCTTTCCAATTAAAAGAATCATAAACCCAGTAACAGTTGAATTAGAACTACCCAAAAATCTTAGACGAATACACCCAACCTTCCACTGCAGTCTATTAAAGAGAGAACAACAATCACCACTACGAGCAAAAATCCCACCACCACCACCCCCCATCATGGTGGAAGGAGAACAACATTTTGAAGTGAAAGAAATCTTAGATTCCAGAAAACACCATGGAACGATACAATATTTAGTGGCATGGAAACACCTCCCCTCCTCAGAAAATGAGTGGGTTAACAAACTCCATGTTAAAGCACCTAAGTTGCTTAAGAGGTTTCATACAGAATATCCGAACAAACCAGGCTAACATTTATATGTTTTCTTTCCCCACAGATGGACTCATCTTTTTTCTGAAAGGAGAGCCGAATGTCAGAATCCATTTATATCACATTTCATAAATGTATAGGTAGAACAATGTGCTTATTCTGGGGATTCTGCCATCTCTCCGAAGGGGGGGGGGAGAGGATAGACTTAAGGTGATCTTCTAACAACAGGGAACATTTGAACTGGGGGAGGGAGGGGGAGAGACAGATCTGGATTGCATCTTCATTTACAACTGAAAAAGGAAAGCAATAACCATAAAACCAAGGAGAGTTCCCTTTCCCACGGAAGGGCCTGACACCTAAGCAAATGATGAGAGCCTGACCAAATGGATGAGGGGAGGGGCTGAAATGGGAATGCTTTATATAGGATTGAAATGTAACTTTGTTAGATTCCGTCTTGTATTACCACAATCGATTCCATCCTAGTAAACATTTTCCTTTTGGACTAAACTTGCATCCAAGAGTTCTTATTTCCTAAGATGTGGATTGAGGTGGGTCCTGACACACAGACACATGTGTGTGTGTGTGTGCGCGCATGTGTGTGTGTTGTAATATTCCCAAAAATACAAGTGATTCACAAGGCCACAACATATGAGTCAATGTATCCTCAATTTTTTTACATCTCCAACAAAGGAAATTATATATTCTTTGTGGAGCCCTATAAACTTAGAATACAATTTTGATCAATTGTAAACTCAAATCTATTGAAACCGGTTTAAGATTTTTAAAGAACTTGCAACTCTTCATGTGATATTATCAGATATTTCAGATATTTCTTTAGTCCTTAAATCCAAGTGGTGTCAACTTTCAAAAGTGTTAACTTTTAGTAAAGAAATGTTGCAGACTAAGTTTAGTCCATGGACTCCATCAAATCAAGTCTTAGGTATCCTTGAAGTGACTGAGGTGTCTGGTCTACTTTTCATTTTGCTAATCTACTGGACAGCCATCAAATCTATTAGCTGCTAATTATGAGCAGAGTGAGGAGGTAAATTAATTGATTTTAACCCCCACAAAACTAAGCTAAGGTAAACTAAGCAGGTGTGACTTGTACTTTGCAGAACCAATTTTGATTACAAAATTACACTTTTGTTTAGGAAGAAGAATGTGAATTTGAGGGAGAACAAAAGCATCCTAATTGGTAAAACAGCATGGGCATTAAAGTCAATAAAATATCTGAAACTTCAAGTGTGATATATCAGAGAGTTCCATTCTGTTAAAAGAAAGAATAGAAAGAATATATGGATAGAAAGAATGGATAGAAAGAAAACAAGAATATATTGGGAAATATATTTTAAATAGAATAGAATTCTTCCCTTGCTGAGTGCTGAGTGATAGATATCTTTCTAATTTTATATTACATACAGCATACCTTACAAGTTTGAAACACTTATCCCCATGTTAGTTATAGTTAAATAATAACTTTAACTTATTAACACTAATCATGTGACTGTTATAAAACTTACAATACATTCTTGTATAAATACAGTACATTCCTGTATTTATGTGTTTAGAATGAATGCCTAAATTCTAAAAAGATTCTCTAGCTAACATGCTTTTGTATCCATACAATACTATATCATAAACCAATACTGACATTTATTCTAAATTAGTTAAACAATGTCTTTCGAGTTGAGCACCATTTTTGAATTTTGAGTAATACACTTAAGTCTATCACTGTTTTCAGGAAAAAGGTGGATGGTTGGCAAATGATGAAATGCATGCCACAATGTCATGACAGGAACCTGATGTGCTTTCGAGCAACATTGCAGTTGAAGAACAAAAGACTGGAACCAGAACTGTGGCACCATGCCATATTTTTCATCACTGTCTTAACCAAAACTAGAAATGGTCAGGTGTAACTCATCAAAACCAACACAGGAAGTGGGAAAAATCAGAACAAAACTATGGCAGCAGAGATTGGGAAAAACTGCTGCCTGAAATTCTGTAAGGTAAACTGTACAAAATATTAAAGTAAATTGCTTGATTCAACATTAGAAAGTAATTTATAAAGTCTCAGTGAAATGTTGCAAAGATTGCAAAATATTTACCAAGGGTTGCAAGAGCAAGGACAATGGGTTGCATCAACTACAAATAAATAGAGTGACACAACCCCCTTCAATCCCACATCTTAAGAAAACAGAACTCTTGGAAGCTATTTTTTCCAACAGGAACTTTTATTAAGAGTAGCTAATAGCAGGCATAATAGACAGGATCTGAGGATTTCCCACGCAGAATGATAGGTTCAGGTATTCCCAAGCAAGACCCCACCCCATAGTCCACCTGGCCAGTGTGGGATGGCCAATCCCCAGGTGTTAGGTCCATCATGGGAAAAGGAGAGATAACATTGGCCCATCTCCAGTTCACACAGCGATGGTCAGCGGCTCTTCACACCTTCCTCTGAAAGTGTAGAAATAAACCAGGCATGGAGGTTACATTCCTTACTCCCTCCTTTGTTCCAGATGACAGTTTAGGGAGATAAAGTTCAGAGAGAGATATAATGCAGGAAAGCAAAATGTTACCTTGTAGAAGATAGAGGACACAGGGCCAATAAATGAAAGCAAAAGGTTACATTGTAGCAGATAGAATGGATAGGGGAAGTAGAGGCAATAAACCCATGTGCACATCCCCCCTCCCCCTTGGGAGTATGGCAGAACCAAGGGAAAGGTGAGATTTGATTTTGGGTCAGAGGGGATAGATAGAAATGAAACAGGGATGGGTTCTGACAGAGAGGCTTCCTCATTCTTAAACACAAGCGATTATAGTTGCCCCCATTCTCAGTACAGAGTAAGGGAAAAGTCTGGAATCCCTTTTGATGGATTAAGCTGCCTTAAAATGTATAGCAAAATAGTGATATGCCAGTGGTAACCAGTATATGTCTAATGCTCTAAAGTTCTCCTGCTGAGATGACGAATCCCAGCAGAGAGAAATCACATTATTTCCATAGAACAGAATAATCCTCCTACATTTAAATTATTCTCAGGTCACAATGCTGATGTAAAGTGGACTGGAATAATGTGATGTCTATGGGAAAAAAGGCACATAGAAATCATTTTACTTGTGCATATTGCTCTTATTAAAGAGGGTGGCATAGTTATGTTCCTGCCTTTACAATGCATTTTCCATGAAATTGGTTGTAGAGGTGAAGACCTTGGCACTCCTTTGTGTCCCGTTCCCCCACCCAGGGAAGTTCTAGGTTTGTTCATATGAGTTCCACATACAGCCTACTTTTCTAAGAACAAATGTAGACCTTGTTGAATGTAGAAGTAGAAAAAGCTTTGAAAATGAAAATATTAAAACAAAATTTTCCTAGTTAAACTTAGTTCATGAAGAAACTAAAATTTAAACTTACACAGTTGAAGAACTACTCTCCAAATTTCATGAAATAAATTGAGGCTAATTCTCTGAAATGTACTAATACTTTACTCCAAAATTATCAAAGCTTATGAGGGAAGCAACCACAAAGCTAAAGCTGAAGTTGTTTTTATACTGATCCTTCGTATTAACAATGGGCAAATCCAAGCACAAAGAGGCTTTTATTGCTTCTGGAAAAGCCTTAAAACCTAATTCTGTGGGTTAGCTTGGCAGTCTGATGGGGGACTCTGTATTGGAGGTGGTTGGTGGACTAACAGAAAAGATTCCACCACTGTACCAATCTTGTTTTTGCTGACCTCTGTGCACAATGTTTTAATATTTTATATTAAATATTAAATCATATTAATTATGTTTTTAACTGTAAGCTGCCCAGAGTTGCTTTGCAGAGTGAGATAGATAACATATATAATAAAACAAAAAAAAAACTTTACTGAAAAGAGTCAGTATTTTAGGCTTGAAACAACCAGACAATTGCTATAGTTACATAAAATTCTGTCTCCTAGCTGCCATCTATTTGGTTGTCCACATTTGCTCTAATTAATTCAGGCCTTGCTATGTAAACCAGGAGAAAAAAACCTTTTTTCTGTCAATACCCAGGCCATTTTCCAGGAACTGTATTACCAACAAACAGGATCAGAGTTAAAATAGACAAGGTTGCCTGCTGTCTCTCACAAATACGAAGTCTCTTTTTCACACATGCACACAGAAAACAGATAGGGGCACAATTTTTCTCTCTATGCTTAGAAAAAGAAAGTGATTTTTGTGTGTGTGTAGTTCTCTATGTCTAATTTGTTTCAATAGAAAATCTGAGAAACATGGTTACAAACATGGACAGAGCCTTTGCTTTACTGTCCACAAATTGGGAAATTTAGAATTTACAGGTAAAACTTACACCAAAGAAATCCACTTTTCATTCTTGATTTAAAATTTTCAGCTCCTGTATAACTTCTATTCTGAACAATAAATTCATTGGCAATTGAAAAATAAAACATTGACAATGCTACTTAGTTTGTAGAGACATCTGTTTTAAAAGCAATGAAATGGATAATACGTTATGCATATTATGATCTAATTTAGTATTTAATGTAACAATCTTGCACCAATCCCCCCAAGTGATGATCAATATAACATACAAGAGTGCATAATTCTTGATTACATAGCTACAAACCTGAGGCCATATAATACTGTGCCATCTGGATGAAGGCGAATCATTCGATTCTTAACAGTAACACCATGCACAAACGATTTCTTGTCATTTAGAAAGTAAGTATCAGGCACCCATAGTTGATCTGCTACTCTGTTATCAAGCGTAAGGTTGAGAGGAATCCCAGCATAGGTTAGTCTTTTATCTCGCCAGTATTGTTGAAAATACATTGTTAATGTGTAATCCTGGTGGAGAGAAGAAGAAAAACTGAAGATAAGTCTTGGTTATGAACTGAACTTCCAGAATCAACTTTCATATAATCTTAGATTTAGTTAGGTTGTTCCAAATAAAAAGATAATATTTATTTCAAAATGCATACCATTTTTCTTCCTAAAGGTCTCTTTACCTAATACTGTATAAGCTTCAATGAAACATCTCTGGACTGAAATAACACACTAGCAAGAGCTCTACTAATGTTACTGTAGTGTTTTTGTTTTTAGATTTTTCATAACCAAAAGAAAAAATGACTTCACAAAAATATGTCCACTGCTTTAGAAGAAAAGCTATCTTTCACAGGAAATGAATGTCATTACTATTCAGAGCTACAGCAGTTATATTTTACTTTCAGTGCTCATGAACAGTTTCTATTAAAAGGACAATATGCCCCCTGGTGTTTTCTGCAATTTTCTGAAGTGCAAGTTAGGAATAAAGGCATTCTTTACTAGTGATATCTTAATTAAAGCTTGATTTTAGTAGTAATAAAACTGGAAAGTATTTTTATTGACTTGTAATAAATGACTTAAAAAACTAAATTACTAAAACCCACATGTATACATGTATAATACCAAATAAGAAATTATACTACAATATCAGCAATTTAGTTAAACCAAAAGCTGTTGCTATTGTAAAAGAAAATATATATTTAGAGAGGCATATTCTAGCTATCTTGCACTCTTCCTTGAGTTGTGTCAGATTTCCCCTTTAGAGAAGTCTGATCCAGAAGTAAAAAAGTTACCTTTCCCACTCAGCAACTGAAAACAGAGCTTTAATGCTATACTACAGAGCAGCACATGACATTCTATAAACCAAATGGGAAAATAAAGAATACACACATTCTCATCTATATAAGCTATGCCTCATTGTAACCTTCATAAATTCTGCACCCACAATTATTGACTTGGTTTACAGTATTTGCATCAGAATGCATGCTTGGCTAGGAAAGCTAGCTCTGAGAATATGGCAGGAAACAGATAATTAAAAGAGTAAACTTTCCCTCTCCTCTCTGACAGCTCAGGTCACATTGTCCAATTAATCTTTTGGCAATTGTTATGAGAAGAAACTTTGGTTTGCCAAAACATATTTTAGCGGCTTTGGTTCTCACACTGATAGGGTGTACCTGTGGATCCCAAATGCTCCCCTCCACCACCACCCTATCTATAGACAAGCTAGAAGCACTATGGTGGTCCTAAAGACAGTACATTTTGTAGCTTGAGAGGTATGTGACAATGTTGCCCCTATAGGACAATATTATTCATGTCTATTCATTAGTAAAGGAATGAGAAAAGCAGGGTGGTAAGTTTGAATGCCTTTGGCAGAGAAACACAAAACAAATTCATTAAATAAGGTACAATATATGAATTGTTTGTAACATGAGGATTTGTCCCACACAAGCTTTAAACTGATATTTAACAACTGAGAACAGAACACCCATTATTTCTTGAAACTCACATACCAGTTAAGCAGAAGTAAGCCACAGTTTATGGTCTGGATTCTCATTTTAATCTAGTAAATTGCTTATAAAATAGGCTAGTCTAATTTATTCAGGCTCATCTAGTGAACCTCTTGGTTGGCTTGAAGGTTTGAACTCTCCCTAATTTTAGAAATAATCCAATATCTTTGAACTCAGGAAGTAAACAACACTGAGTTGAATTATATATTATATACCGTCATCTCGTTTAGTCCAAGAGGTTCCATCTTTGACTATAGGAGGAGAGATGTTACCTCCCATTGATAGAGCACGCAATCTGGGTGTCCTCCTAGATTCAGGACTCAGTTTTGAAGATCATATTGGAGTCGTGGCTAGGGGGGCATTTGCCCAGATTCACCTAATATACCAATTGCGCCCCTTTCTGGACCGAGATGCCCTACGTACAGTCACCCACGCACTCGTTACCTCCCGTATAGACTACTGTAATGCTCTCTACATGGGGCTGCCCTTGAAGACCACCCGGAGGATTCAGCTGGTGCAGAGTGCAGCTGCACGGGTTGTGATGGGAGCACCCCGATACTCCCATATTACACCCCTCCTGCGTGAGCTGCATTGGCTACCGGTTGCCCTCCGGGTGAGATTTAAGGTGCTGGTACTTACCTTTAAAGCCCTACATGGCTTAGGCCCGGGATACTTGCAGGACCATCTGCTGCCGGGAACAAATTCCCATCGCCCAGTACGCTCACACAGAGAAGGCCTCCTCAGGGTACCGTCAGCTAGGCAATGTTGGCTGGCGACCCCCAGGGGGAGGGCCTTCTCTGTGGGAGTGCCAGCCCTATGGAATCAGCTCCCCCCTGAGCTACGGATGGCCCAAAATCTCCAATCCTTTCGCCGCGACCTCAAAACACTCCTATTCCACCAGGCTGACCTGGACTGACAGGCATTTTAATTAATTATATTTACAATTTTTAATTTATTTTTAGTTTTTAATTTTAATTTATTGCACAGATGATTTTAATTTTATTTTTATCTTAATTTCTGTACTTATATGTTTTGTTGTTAGCCGCCCTGAGTCCTTCGGGAGATAGGGCGGGATATAAATCCCATCAATAAATAAATAAATAAATAAATAAATATTTTCCCAATAGGGGATACTGTAGTATGAGACTAGGCTGAAGTTGCCACACCTACAGATGAAGTAGGCATGTAAGCAGGGTGGAATTGTGTCTATAAGACCCCTTCAGGAAGGTAGTTAAGAAGAAGCCAAGTCCTTAAGGAAACAAAGGTAAGAATGTTACCTGAACCAGACAAAATAAATTTGGCCTGAGCGCATGGAACCTCTCCTCCCCTATAAATCCCAGCAACAGCCTGACTTGAAAATCAACAAGATAAGTTTAGTGCCAGCCTTGTGAATTGACAAAACAAGCATAAAAGGGATCCTGAAGCTTGCCCACTTTTTGAGTTGTTTTGGATCCAGATTTGGCATCTTCTATCCCTGTAGCTAATGCCTGGCAGCCTAAGTAACAATGATGTTGGTAAGTGTTGATGAGTGTATATTTGCATGTGAGAAAGAGTAAGTGTAGATTGCAATCAGTAAAGTTTTGCTGTTACTTTAAATTCATGGGTGTCCACATATTGCAAAGAACCTATTGTTTCAATGTTTGGTTGAAAGTGAATTGAGTGTGTCCCTAATTACTTCTCAGTTGTTGACCAGGACTATGAGTGTGTGTGAGAGAGTTTATCAGTAAGGATAGCTGATCAATGATGGACACTTTTTATGAATAAGTGACTAAGAATTACAATAATTACTAAGTATATTTATTCAAAAGGAAGGCAGTACCTAGATTAAATAAGTATAGAATTGTAATTTCAATTGGTTTGGTCATGTTAATCTGGTTAATCATTGCTATTTTTTCTTAATAATGCTGCATTCAAATATTTCCAGATGTTAATTAATCACTCAGGAGCAGGCCATTTTTAAACTCTCTTATATATCATGCATTTCCTAACTAACCCCTTTTTATTTAATTCCATACTGAATGACACCCTGTTGATAATGTTGAGCTGAGAGCTCTTACTATCAGTTAAGTCATCAGGGACTACTGCTTTGTTATGGTTGGATCTTTTTACCATTATGGTCCACTAACTGGGAAGAAATCCTGAGGATATTGGACTATTTTTTTCATCTCCTTAATAGAAACTAGTATGCTAACCTGCAATCACAAGAAAATGAATGTATGTTTATCCTGCAGTAGTTTTTATTTTCAGATAAATATATTGTAGAACAGGGCTTTTCAACCTTTTCACCCATTGTACCACTTTTAGGATATGGCAATATCTGAGTACCACCAGTTGCCTAGCAAGGTGTCAAAAACGTGATGACCCAAAAAAAGAGGAAAAAAGTGATAAGTCCTCGACTTACAACAGTTCGCTTAGTGACTGTTCGAAATTACAACGGCACTGAAAAAAGTGACCTATGACCATTTTTCACACTTATGACTGTTTCAGCATCCCCAGGGTCATGTGATTTACATTCAGATGCTTGGCAACTGATTCATATTTATGATGTCTGCAGTGTCTCAAGGTCATGTGATCCCCTTTTGGAACCTTTTGACAAGCAAAGTCAATGGGGAAACCAGATTCACTTAACAACCTTTTATATTGGGGTGTCAACCTCAATTTCAATTAGGGCCAGCTGATCTCCTCCAGGTCTGTGCAGCGCTGCTTTATCTGGTTCCCTTCCTCGCTACACTTGGCTAGGGGTCGCGTACCACCTGCCAAGTGCTAAATTACCACTGGTGGTATGTGTACCACTGGTTGAAAAGCCCTTCTAGTCCTGTTCAGTTGACATGCTAACCAGAGCAGACTGTTCACTGCGGATTCTTATGCTCTAAATATGAACAGGAAAAAAGAGGATCTGGTGTTTGTCTATTCTCATGGTATGAACGGTAACATTTTTCCCACACTAGCACTTGGTATGAAGACCTTGAAAAAGATATGCAAATGCTGTGATGTCTGTATACCTAGAAATATCAGAATGATGCAAGCCACAGTATTCCCTGTGACACTCTGTGGAAGCAAAATTTGGATTCTGGAGGGAAGAGGAATTATGCTTTTGAACACTGGTATTGAAGAAGACTTCTAAGAATACCATGGACAGCCAAAAAAACTAACAAATGGATTATTGAATAAATCAACTCAGCATTCTCACTCAAAGCACAACTACTGTAAGTGGGTTCAAACCATAATTATCAGAAAATCTAGCCCTCTGGAAAAGGATTTAATGCTGGTAAAGGTGGAAGGAAAGATAAGAAGAACATTTAGCAATAAAGTGGATGTCTCAGTTACAGCAGCAATGAGTACACGAGATCAGGTTAGGGATAAATACCGTGTTTCCCTGAAAGTAAGACCCAGTCTTATATTATTTTTGCCTCCAAAAGAGGCATTAGATCTTATTTTCAGGCAGTGTCTTATATTTTTCATGACACCTGCCTCCTCGCGGTGGTTGTACCAACAGCCCATCCAGCTGGAGCCTGCATGGCTGCTGGCCCACTTCTGCTGCAGCTGCTCATGGCAGGAGGCTGTGTGGCACATTGTGCCGCTGCCACCATGACGACGCAAGGCAGATGGGGGAGGAGGTGGAGCTGCCCCATGCACCTTGCACCTGCTTCCTTCAGGTCCCCCCCCCAGCCAGGCCATTCCTTGCTCCCTTTCATTCCTCTCCTGAGCCAGACTGCCATGCTACCCTACGGAGGATGGGTGGGGTCGGCCTGGTCCCCCTCCTGCTGAAATGGAGTTGTGTTTTTTTTTTAATCCCATTTATATCCCGCCCTTCTCCGAAGACTCAGGGCGGCTTACAATCTAAGCACAAATCAATGTGCTTAGCAATAGCCTTCATTCTATGTATATGCCTGCTTATTAGGGCTTTTGGGGGGCCCCCAAGCGGCATTTTTACAAAGTCAGCTTATTGCCCCCAACAATCTGGGTCCTCATTTTACCTACCTCGGAAGGATGGAAGGCTGAGTCAACCTTGAGCCTGGTGGGATGCGAATCTGCACTAATTGCAGGAAGCTGGTGTTACTTAAGGAGGCATTAGCCCACTGCTCCACCAAGGCTCTTTCATGGGACTAAAGGTTCATGGGACTAAAAAAAGTTCAGTCAGACCTTCCAACTTCTCACGAGATATTTTTTTTTGTGAGACGTTGGAAGGTCTCACTGAACTCTTTTTTAGTCTTGCAATCTCTGTTTCCCTGCAGCAGGAGAAAAATGCACCAGAGCTGGAAAGCAGGTTAGTGAAGAATTTTTTTGCTTTCAGGAGGAGAAGTGGCAGGAAATGGGGCTGCCATTTCAAAAATGGAGATGGGAGATGTGGGCCAGGGCAGCAAGCAAGTGCTCTTCTTTGCTCTGCATCACTGTGCAGAGCTGCTCTGCTTCCTGTTCTCTGTTCTCTACAGTGGTGGTGATGGAGGGCTGGCAGAGGGAGGCTGTGGGGGAGGCTTGTGCAAGCTATGGGAGAGTTGGCGGAGAAGGAGGTGGCTACTGCCGTCCGACAGGTGATTTGTGGGGCAGAGCGTGAAGAAAGCCCCTCCAGTGGCACACAGTGGCAGCAGAGCCTTTCACCATCACTCCCCCCTAGCTCCGAAATGGTGGAGGGGGACTAGGCCTACCCCGCCCATCCTCCGTAGGGTAGCATGACAGTCTGGCTCAGGAGGGGAGTGAAAGAGAAAGAGTGAAAGGAATGGCCTGGTGTTGTGATTCAGGGTCAGCCTGTGGGTTCGGCAGTTGGGTCGGATGACTCAGATGAGGGGGAGGAGGGGGGTGTTGAAGAACTTGCTGATGATGGCTTTGAGGCTCCGCAGAGCCCCCAGCCAGGCCCCTCCTACCTGGTGGAGACCCAGACCCAGCTGTGTGAGCCTGACAGTGTGGATGAAGATGACCCACAGCTGGCCCTGTTCAAGGACGCCCGACGCAGGAGGCAGTCAAGTAGGAGCAAGCAGAGGAAGGCTGTGGGACTTCTCGGAAGGAGGCAAAGAGAGGCCACGCCCTGAACTCTTTATAAAGGGAATGTTTGGGGGAGGGCTGGTTTGCTGAAAGCAACTGCTCCGATAGTGTTTCAAAGCTCCGGTATCTTGTTTCATGTTTTGTTTGTGTAATAAATTTGGCAGACGTATTCCAGCCTTTTGCCGTCTGTAAAGGGGTTGCCTTTTCTGCAAGGCCGGTAGCAGGCTGGTACAGAACAGTTTGCTTTCAGCCACCCACCCCTTACTAATATTATGGAGCAGCTACGTGCGGAGAATGCCCAGCTCACCCAGCAACTCACTTTGCTGGCAGCTCAGGTGGCTCAACTGCAAGCTCAGGTTCATGCTGCACCCCCACCATCACCCCCACCCAGGAGAAAATGCCAAGTTGCAATGCCGGATAAATTTACAGGCACTCCAGAACTGTTTCCTGCTTTCCTGGGACAATGCCAGCTCTTTATCAGTGTGAGAGCAGCTGATTTCCCCACTGACCGGGATAAGGTGGGGTTTGTGTTAAGCCTTCTTTCGGGTGATGCAGCTCGTTGGGGCACGCCTCTGCTGGCTCAACCTAGCCCATTGTTGGACAACTTTGTGGGGTTTTGTGATCATATGCGTCTGATGTATGAGGACCCTATTAAGACGCAGACTGCTACTCGACGTCTGAAAGCTCTGAGGCAGGGTCAACGCCCCCTACAGGGCTATATCAGCGATTTCCGGCTGCTTAGCCAGGATTCCGCCTGGAATGAGGCTGCGCTCGTGGATGCCTTCCAGGATGGATTGTCGGAGGAGATGTTGGATGAGCTGGCCCATGTGGATATTCCCTCAGACCTCAATGGGCTGATCCATCTCTGCCTGCGGATCGATGCTCGGTTCCAGCAGCGAAGGAGTCGCCGTGCCACCCCACAGACCCCTGCCGCCCCTGTTGTGCGAGAGCCCCCAGTTCAAAGGGAGGAACCAATGGAGCTGGGTGCCGCCAGGTCTCGTCTATCGGTGACTGAAATGAACAGACGACGATCGGGGGGGGGTTGTGTTTTTACTGTGGGGACCCTGGACATTTGGCTGCTTTTTGCCCAAAGAAGCGACAGCGGGCATCAGTGATCGAGTCTGCCCCGAGAAAGTCCCCTACTTTTCTGTCGGGAAACGCCCCGAGCCTGATCTAGACGGTGTGATAGATCGGGCGTCCCACAACAACAACACTGAGCGACGTCTTTCCGATGCTGCCTGTGGACCTCCATGGCATCTGATATTGGAGGCACGTCTGATCCTTCCTGGCAAGCCAGAGGGGATTCCAGTCCATGCCTTAATTGACTCTGGGGCCACCACAAATTTTATGGACTCAGCATTTGTGGCCAAATGGGCTGTTCCCCAGTGCCCGGTGGATCCGCCCATGTTAGTGGAGACTATCGATGGTCGAGTGCTCCTGTCTGGGCCTATTACGGCCGCCACGCAACCATTATGTATGGCCATCAGTTCCCATGTGGAGGCCATCCAGTTCTATATCACCTCAGACCTGCATTTCCCTGTGGTCTTGGGACTGGCGTGGCTCCGGGCGCATGACCCACAGATCTATTGGTCACAGAACTTGGTCACCTTCCCAAGCTTGCAGTGCGTGGACCACTCCCGCCATATTTGTGCCGGCCAGGTGGAGGGTTTCCCAGGGGTGTTCAGCGAGACAGAGGCGGATCAATTACCCCCGCACAGGCCCTATGACTGCCCCATTGATTTAGTCCCTGATGCGCCTCTCCCAGTGGGGCGTTTGTACTCCATGTCGGACCCCGAGTTGGCTGCATTGCGGGACTTTCTGGAGAAGAATTTGGCTCGCGGTTTCATCCGGCCCTAGTCCTCGCCAGTGTCTGCACCCGTGCTCTTCGTCAAAAAGAAGTCGGGCGAATTACAGCTTTGCTGCAATTACAGAAAACTCAACGCCATCACGGTGCGCAACCGTTACCCGCTGCCCCTCATCCCCGAACTCTTGGACCGACTCCGGGAGGCTAAGATCTTCACGAAACTGTACCTGCGTGGAGCTTACAACCTCGTCAGGGTTCGGCCGGGTGATGAGTGGAAGACGGCGTTTGGTACTCGCTATGGACATTTTGAGTACACGGTGATGCCGTTTGGCCTGACCAACGCCCCCGCTGTGTTTCAGCATTTCATGAATGACATTTTCCGGGATTTTTGGATCAGTTCGTCGTGATCTACTTGGACGACATCCTGATCTACTCCCCGTCGCGTGAGGTGCACCATCAGCATCTCCATCAGGTCCTGCAGCGACTCCGAGAACATCGGCTGTTTGCCAAGTTGGAGAAGTGCCAGTTCTACCGGGTGACCATCGATTTCCTGGGTCACCGCATTTCTCCTGAGGGCATCGCCATGGAGCCGAGTAAGGTTGAGTCTTTGCAGAGTTGGCAACCCCCGCGTCGCGTGAAGGATGTTCAGCGACTTCTTGGATTTGCCAACTATTACCGAACTTTCATCCCTGGGTTTGCTGCCTTGACAGCCCCCCTCACCCGGCTGCTGCAGAAGAAGACTCGGTTCCAGTGGAACGCACCAGAACAACAGGCTTTCCAGACTTTGAAGGAAGCCTTCATGAAGGAGCCCATCTTGAAGCATCCTGACCCGCAACGGCCGTTTGTCGTGGAGGCGGACGCCTCCGACATTGCCATTGGGGCGGTGTTACTCCAGGCAACTATGCCCAGCGGTACCCTCTTCCGTTGCGCGTATCATTCACGAAAACTGAACCCTTCGGAGCGCAATTATACAATCTGGGAGAAGGAGCTGCTGGCCATCAAAGCAGCGTTCGAGGCCTGGAGGCATCATCTGGAGGGAGCGCGGCATCAAATCGAGGTCCGGACGGACCATAAGAATCTGGAAAGCCTGCAGACCGCTCGGAATTTGAACCAACGCCAGATCCGGTGGTCTCTTTTCTTTGCGAGGTTTGACTTCCGGGTTCGGTACATACCTAGCAGGCACAATCAAAGAGCGGATGCTCTGTCCAGGAAGCCTGAATATTCCCGAGTGGAAGACAAGCTTCTGCCCAGGACAGTGATCCCCGTCGAGTCTTTTGCTGCGGTACGGGAGCCGGTTGATATACGGGCTCGGATCCGGGAGGCACAGCAGCAGGAGGTGTGGGTGGCTCAGCGGAAGGAGGAGGTGGGGCCAGATTCTCCTTGGACGGTCACGGATGGACTCTTGTATTATCGTGACCGGCTCTATGTTCTGGGAGGGCCACTCAGGGGACTCATCCTCAGCCAGTGTCACGATAACCCGGCAGCGGGGCATTTTGGCCTGTTCAAGACTCTGAACCTGGTCTCCCGTACCTTCTGGTGGCCCCGAGTCCGACACGACGTCCAGTCCTATGTCACCTCCTGCATCCCATGCAGGCAGGCCAAGTCAGCGACAGGGGCCCCGCCTGGATTACTGCAGCCCTTGCCAACACCCAAAAGACCCTGGGGGGCTGTGTCCATGGACTTTCTGACGGATTTACCCCCATCCTCTGGTTTTACGACAGTGTATGTGGTGGTGGACATGCTGACCAAGATGGCGCACTTCATCCCCTGTCGCGGCTTACCGTCAGCCCGCGCCACTAGTCGTATGTTCATTCAGCAGGTGTTTCGGCTGCACGGCCTCCCTGATAGAGTCTTCTCTGATAGGGGGGCCCAGTTTACAGCCCGCTTCTGGCAGGAGTTGATGCATGCGTTGGATATCAAGATTTGTCTCTCGTCCGCGCATCATCCTCAAACTGACGGGGGAACCGAGAAGGTCATCGGTATCCTGGAACAATATCTGCGCTGCTACGTCAATCTGCAGCAAAACAATTGGGTGGACTATCTGGCCATAGCTGAGTTTGCATTTAACAATTCGCAGCACACCTCCACACAGATGACACCGTTCTTGGCCAATGTGGGTTATCACCCCCGGTTTTTCCCCCTTTCTCCCGTGGACTCACCGGAGCCGGCAGCGAACGACTTCATGGCAGACTTACAGGCGATCCATCGATTGGTGCGACGTCAGTTAGAGAAGGCCAAGGCCGATTACAAAAGGTTTGCTGATCGGTCAAGACGGGATACGCCTCCACTATCGGTGGGGGATCGGGTCTGGTTGTCCACCAGGAACCTACCATCAACACGGCCGGTGAGAAAGTTAGATCACCGATATTTAGGACCGTTCCCAGTCGAGGCTGTCATCAATCCGGTCGCCTATCGCTTAACTCTGCCACGTTCCCTGCGCGTGCACCCAGTCTTTCATCGGTCTCTGTTGGTCCCCGAGCAACCGGCTTGTCCACTCCGCCGAGCGGAACCTCCCCCATCAGGACCTCGTGATGGAGGCAGCACCCCCGAGTACGAGGTCGCCAGCATCAGGGATTCCCGTTGGCTGAAAGGTCGTTTCCAGTACCTGATTGAATGGAAAGGTTACGGACCAGAGGACTTCACCTGGGAAGACGCGACCGCCGTTCATGCCCCTGCGTTGGTGACTGCTTTTCATGAACAATTCCCATCCCGACCGCATCCGGATCGGCAGCCCCGGGGGAAGGGCCCTGCGGTGCGGGATAGTGTTGTGATTCAGGGTCAGCCTGTGGGTTCGGCAGTTGGGTCGGATGACTCAGATGAGGGGGAGGAGGGGGGTGTTGAAGAACTTGCTGATGATGGCTTTGAGGCTCCGCAGAGCCCCCAGCCAGGCCCCTCCTACCTGGTGGAGACCCAGACCCAGCTGTGTGAGCCTGACAGTGTGGATGAAGATGACCCACAGCTGGCCCTGTTCAAGGACGCCCGACGCAGGAGGCAGTCAAGTAGGAGCAAGCAGAGGAAGGCTGTGGGACTTCTCGGAAGGAGGCAAAGAGAGGCCATGCCCTGAACTCTTTATAAAGGGAATGTTTGGGGGAGGGCTGGTTTGCTGAAAGCAACCGCTCCGATAGTGTTTCAAAGCTCCGGTATCTTGTTTCATGTTTTGTTTGTGTAATAAATTTGGCAGACGTATTCCAGCCTTTTGCCGTCTGTAAAGGGGTTGCCTTTTCTGCAAGGCCGGTAGCAGGCTGGTACAGAACACCTGGCTGGGGGGGGACCTGAAGGAAGTGAGTGCCAGGTGCATGGGGCAGATCCCCCTCCCCCACCTGCCTCACATCATTGTGGCAGCAGCGGTGTGATGAGCCATGTGGCCTCCTGCCCCATTGCGGTAGCCAAGTGGGACAGAGTGAGCAGGGTACAAATTAGGGCTTATTTTTGGAATAGGGAATATATTAGGTGAAGTGTCTCGGACAATGACCAGAGAGACGGCAGGCTGGGTTTCAACGGTTTATTCGCTTCAGCTCCGGACAGCTGACAAGCGGAGAAACATGTCCTTTTATAGTGAACTGTCAACAGTAACAATGAATCAGGGAACCGTATTCTCCCGCCTCGAGGGCAGCGACCAATAGTCAGCCGGTAGCTTTGACAGCTCCTGGGCAATTGCGCTTGCGCGGCTTAGCCGGGGGAATCCATCAGCTGGCTGGCTTGCCGGCTGAGGGGAGGCGTGTATCGGGAGCCGGCATTCTGACAGCTCGTGGCTGTCAGCCAGCTGGTTCTTGCGCCTGCGCAGCCTTTTGACAGCTGTCACTGTCAGCGGCTGCTGCCGGCTGTGCGCATGCGCAGTTTCTTCCGGCAGCCTTTTGACAGCTGTCATCTGTCAACGGCTGCCACGTTAGAGATTCCCTGGTTCTTCTCGGGCCAGGAGATCATTCATATAATGTCAGTATGTAACATTAGGCCCACCCCAAAAAATCAGGGTAGGTCTTTTTTGTGGGGTGGGTTTATTTTCAGGGAAACATGGTAGTCATGGAGAAAATCTTTCTATGTGATCATTAGGAGGTGAAGTTGACAGCACACAATCAATATAATCATTCCATTTATTATTTGCTCTTTTTTATTAATATTCTTAGATGTAAAGAATCACAAGTATTATTTAGAAAAAGAATCCTTTTCCTTTTAAAGAAATAATTTATGTTTTGTGTGTTTGCTAAAGGAAACAATAGCATAAAAGGTATTCCCATATTCAGTATGGATATAGAATCTTTCAAGCAGTAGAACTCTTTTGTATTAAAACACAACTAAAAGGGTTTACGTTGTGCAGCATTCTACAGGATTCAGATATGTCAGCTGGTAACAACTTGATAGGAAGAAGAAAGTTATAAAGAATGGGGATATTAGGATGCTAGACCCTAAAGAAAAAAAGATTCTGGATTGAGAATCACATTAGAGAAAAATTGCTTTAATTACTTGATTCTTTAGAGCACTTCTAAATCCTTTTCCAAGTATGCACAACTTTATAGCCCTAAATAAAAAGTCTTCATACTTGAAGTATAGCTGTCCCATGCTTAAGGGGCAAAACTATTCAAACCAGCTAAATTCCACTGCCAGCTAAATTTCACTGGACATCATTGCCCACTGCCTAGAGGCTACTATATGAGGACAAATTATGCATTGTAAAGATCGCTTGAAGACAGGAGATACTTTCAATGTAATCTACAGATTCCCTGCATGGATTGACCTGTGACTATGCAGGACAGATGTGGGGGAAACTAACCATCGGATTGCAAGAACACAAGTAAGTGGTCAGACGAGGAGACCTGAACTCATTGATAGCCTCATATTGAAATGAACAAGGACATATATTCAATTTTGCAGCTACTAAGATTGTTGGGTGAGCAGGCACAAAAACAGCCAGGGAAGTGATTAAAGCCTAAGAAATGGGCCCTCATCATTCAACAAGAGTGCTGATTTATCACCAGCTTATCAAGTACTTAGGAGGTGAGGACTTGGCAGCACAAGGAAACAACTGCTAACAACTTAATATCCAGCCATCAACACCCCAATCAGCAACTAAAAAGTCACAAACAACAGGCACCATATAAATACCATGCACAGAATAGCCCAAAGCATACATTCTGCTAGAGAGAAGTTCCCTGAGGATGGGCTCTAGCATGAGTCTGGGAGCTCAGAAAACTAAATCTCTGGTTCTGGTGACTGAACCAGAATGTATCCTGCAGCTAAATTCCAGCCAGCATCTAGACACAGGAGCACAAAGTGGGAGCTGATAATAACTTATCATCTGGATAAAATTCCACTGGATGCCAATAGAATAGAATAGAATAGAATAGAATAGAATAGAATAGAATAGAATAGAGTAGAGTAGAGTAGAATAGAATAGAGTAGAGTAGAGTAGAGTAGAGTAGAGTAGAGTAGAGTAGAGTAGAGTAGAGTAGAGTAGAATAACTTTATTATCACTTTAAATGTACATTAGTTGGCATACATTTGAATGAAATTTCATTGCATATAGCTCTCAAAGTGTCACCACCTCCAATATCCACTACATAAATATGACAAAAAATTGCATATACTCACATATATTCTATGACACAGAGAAACAACACAGTCTAGTTCATATGTATACATGTACTCGTCCAGGGATATTATCAGGATCCATAGCTTTTCAAGTGTTGACTTTCTGCTAATGACTTTTACCCTAAACCTGAATATTTGAAAGAGCCTTCCAGACATCTTGAAGTATAGAAGGAATGCTTTTCTTCTTTAGAGACAACAAAGAGTTTTTACTTACAAAAGAGTGGTGCAACTAAAAAGATTTTGATGATCTATCTTTATCAACCAAATGCCTCAGATCTTTCCATCTTCCAATATTTCGCATGGCTTATTAGTAGAGATTAGTGTACAAAGGTGTGTGTATATGTATGTGTAAGTGATGAATGATGAACTCCAACAATTGTATTTTAACTGCATTTAAAAGAAAAAGTTCATTTTATTTAAATTCCTATCTGGAGCTTTTGAGTCTGCAAATGGGCAGCTTCAGCCTTGGCATTTGCATAAGTTCAAAACTGTGAAAAAAATATTATCTCATTCCATATTTGAATCCCTCTATTCCCAGATTAACATCTGAAGACATAACATTCAGAGGTGAAGTAATGCTGGTATTTAATCCTCATTATAAAACAACACATTTCATTTTGGAATATACTGTAGTCGTGAATAACTTCAATGACCTTGAAGAATCAGACTTCTTAGCCTTAAAAAAGTATCCAATTAATTAGATCACTTTTAATTATGAAGCACACGCCTAAAAATTCTGTACTTCTGATTAACTTCTTCTAGATAAACTCTTTTAATGTTTTATTCAATTTTAATTAGTTTTTTTTCATAAATTGAACTTTGATTTGCTGCTTCCTAGGATGGTTAAAATCAACCCATTGCTTGTTAGTCATATAATTTCAGTTTGTCTATTTTATACTGTTGTATTTTATCAGTGTAATCTGTTTTGAATCCTAAAGCTCTAGCTAAACATGAAAATATATATAGTACATTGTAATTAAAGCTTAATATACTACTCAATAATTATAATTTAAATTTGGAAATGAAATGGCAAGGGTAAATGTTTCAGTATGTTTTTGGCTACTGTTGTTGAAATTGAACTACAATCAGGAAAAAGTTACATTAATGGAGAGATAGGAATGTGTAAATGTTAGTGTAAATTTGGTGGATATTTGGTTGCTCCTTGTTAGATGTTATTTTTTATCAATTCTTGGCCTTTTCACTAACAACAAGGGTAGATAAGAGATAATTTCTATATTAATTTATTTATATCTAAAGATGGAAATGAGAAATTTGTCTACTGTGCATTATATAATAAACTTCTGTACAAGGGTATTTATACCAACTGTATTTACATCTATCGTAAGTAACTTTCATTTGTTGCCTGATTTAAAAAAAATGTGATGTCATATCAATACTGTAGTTAGTTAAGAATAGTGCAACAATATTTTGTGATAAAGGGTTGAATGGAAAAGTTTTCTAAACATTATAACTATCAAAAGTTATACTGGGGATAGTCTCTATAAATTCTGTAGAATATATAGCATTTGTTGTGACTGATTTTCTAGCTTCTACATGAAAGCATACTATTTTAATCAGCCACATACTGTTTGTTTTTGTATTGGCTATTTTACCTTCATTTCATGAAAATGTAATTTATTATGTATGTGGTCATATTATCGAAACACTGGCTTTGGAAGATAATAATTAGAAACATCTGTTAACATTTTCCAGATTATATGGTTTATATATGGTCTCCCATGTAATTTCAAAATGCTCAAAGAATTAAATGTTACTTCAAGTACATTTGGTATATGCATATGTTTGTGTCCGTATGTGTGTATATATATTATGACTTTTTGCACAAAATTGTTACATTATTAACCCGTTTACAGTTATGAATTAGATACAGACTTGGAATACCATATAAATCAGCAATCATAGCATTGGATACACATGTCAGAGATATTCAGTAGCCTACTATTTCTTGTGGAACAATTGCACCTTTTTCCTAAATACTCTGCATATTAGAGAATGTACTAGTAATATAAATTGGGAGGACAAAATTTTGCTTGGTTTTTGTGACAAATTGTTTTGTAATCTGAACAATATGCTCATAATGAGATTAGATAAATCATTGCACATGATCATGACAAAAATGATAAATGATAAAAATGACAATTTTGATATATTGATCACATATACATAGAATGAAGGCTACTGCTAAGCTTGTAAGCCGCCCTGAGTCTTCGGAGAAGGGCGGGATATAAATGGAATTAAAATAAAATAAAATAAATATGTGTATATTGCATTTGATATATATGTATCAAAAATTGATATATTTTTATCATATCTGAATATAATTACCTGAGAATTTAAGAAGTTGTAGACCAAAAATAAGTTGAGTAAAGTTGTAGGATATAGCCAGGGTTTTCAACCTTTTCACCCATTGTACCACTTTTAGGATATGGCAATATCTGAGTACCACCAGTCGCCTAGCAAGGTGTCAAAAACTTCATGATCAAAAAAAAAGAGGAAAAAAGTGATAAGTCCTCAACTTACAACAGTTCGCTTAGTGACTCTTTGAAGTTACAACGGCACTGAAAAAAGTGACCTATGACCATTTTTCACACTTATGACTGTTTCAGCATCCCCAGGGTCATGTGATTTACATTCGGATGCTTGGCAACTGATTCATATTTATGATGTCTGCAGTGTCTCAAGGTCATGTGATCCCCTCTTGCAACCTTTTGACAAGCAAAGTCAATGTGGAAACCAGATTCACTTAACAACCTTTTATATCGGGGTGTCAAACTCAGTTTCATTTAGGGCCACATTAGCATTGTGGTTACCATGGGGGGGAGGTTTCTTTCCTTCCTTTTTCCCTCCCTCCCTCCCTCCCTTCCTCCTTCTCATTCCCATCTATTTCCTTCCTTCCTTCCTTCTCATTCCCATCTCCTTCCTCCCCTTCCTTCCTTCCTCCCCTCCTTCTTTCCCTCCTTCTCATTCCCATCTCCTTCCTCCCCTCCTTCCTTCCTCCCCTCCTTTCCCTCCTTCTCATTCCCATCACCTTCCTCCCTCCCTCCCTCCCTCCCTCCCTTCCTCCCTTCCTTCCTTCCTTCCTTCCTTCCTTCCTTCCTTCCTTCCTTCCTTCCTTCCTTCCTTCCTTCCCTCCTTCTCATTCCAATCTCCTTCCTTCCTTCCTTCCTTCCTTCCTTCCTTCCTTCCTTCCTTCCTTCCTTCCTTCCTTCCTTCCTTCCCTCCCTGATCCTGGTGCTTCTGCTGAGCCCTGACAGCTGATTGGGACTTCTGCAGGGCTGTCAGGGCTCAGTAGAAGCACCAGAATCAGCGCCGGGATACAGCTGATCTTCTGGGTGGCTTAGCAGAAACACCAGGATCAGCGCCGGGATCCAGCTGTTTGACAATTCTGGGCAGCTCAGGAGAAGTGCCAAGATCAGTGCTAGGGTCCAGCTGATAGGCGTTTCTTCAGGGCTCAGCAGAAATGCCAGGATCAGTGCTGGGATCCAGCTGATTGGTACTTTTGGAGGGCTCAGCAGAATCACTGATCAGCTGTAGCTGCATGCACCGATCCTGTGTTCCTGCCAAGCCCCCATAGCCCTGCAGAAGTGCACGCCAATCCTGGGGCTCCTGCCCAGCTCACTCGCTCACCCTTTCCCTGAAAACAGGCCGCTTGCTTGCTTGCCCTTCCTCCCAAAACAGGCCGCTTGGTTGCTTGCCCTTCCCCCCAAAACAGGCCACTTGCTTGCTCACCCTTCCCCCCAAAAAACAGGCTGCTCGCTCACTCGCCCTTCCCCAGAAAACAGGCCGCTCACTCGCTTGCACACCCTGTCTCTTCCAAGGCCACCCCATCTCTTCCAAGACTGCTCGCTCGCTTGCTCACTGTGTCTTCCAAAGCCGCATGCTCGCTCGCTCTCTTTCACTCACCCTTCCCCCCAAAACAGGCTTCTCCCTCTATCTCTTGTCACTGCTTTGCTAAGAAATACTTCTTTGCTTCTTTCTGTTTCTCTTCCTCTCCTGCCAAAATCTGCCCCTTTTATACCTTCTCTTCTCTCCGCCCTCTTCCTTTTCTCTTCCATGTGTGCTGAAAGCTCCAATTACCATGTTGCCATGTGCACCAATCCTGAGACTTCTACCAAGCTCTGCAGCTCCAGCTGATCTCCTCCAGGTCTGTGCAGTGCTGCTTTAGATGGTTCCCTCCGCTGCTACACTTGGCTAGGGATTGCGTACCACCTGCCAAATGCTAAAGTGCCGCTGGTGGTATGCGCACCACTGGTTGAAAAGCCCTGGGATATAGTATTGGCACATTATGAGAAAAATCCAGTAACATAGTGAATGATATGTTGGACAAAGAGCTGCTCTAAAGGAATTACTTTACAATCTTCACATCATTCTCCTTCAAGACTGATATACTTTGGAGATTAAGTAGTGAAGATTATTGACATAATAGGTGATGTTTCTCTGCCTTGCATCTCTAAGAATTGCCTTTAACATTTTTACATATTCAAAACAATGGAATTGTATCAAATGCCTAGGATGTCAAGCTTCAAAAAAACCTTATTCTGCTTCAGCCATTGTTTACTTAGCTTGCCAACAGACCCAGAGGGGATGTGGGGGATGAATGGAATGTGCATTTTCAGTTGTGAGCTGTGAAGTATGGAAATCAAGGTCATTCAGATTATTTACGAAGTAACAAAAGATTTTTCTCATAACAATTGACTGATGTTTGGGGAATGTCACTTGCACTGTCAGGGGAAAGGGGAGTTTCTATACTTTTACTTTACTGTTCTAGCACCAATTTGACCAGAGCTGATTTTCTATTCATCAATGTCCATATGCTATACTCAATAAAGGTTTTCATTAGAGATTGGAATGTCTCAGTTGTGCTTACTTAGTTGGGATCATCAGTCGGAACCTTGACAGAGGATTTAAGACAACTTTAATTTTCACATACAGGTAGTCCTCAACTTATGATCATTTGTTTAATGATGGTTGAAGTTACAAAGGCACTAAATAAAGTGACTTAAGACCATCCTCAAAGTTATGACTATTATACCAAGGCTACAATCAAATGGTTGCAATTTGGATGGTTGGCACTGGCTCGCATTTCTGATGGCTGGAGTATTCATTTATTGCATGGCACATTCACATCATATTTCAGTACAAAGAAACAAGGTTGCAGTGTCCTGTGTTATGTGATCATAATTTGTGACCTTCCAGCTGGTTTCTGACAAGCAAAGTCAATAGGGGAAGCTGGATTTATGTAATGACTTATTCACTTAATGATTGCAATAAAAGTGGTCAGAAAATTAGGTCCAATCATGTGATGGCTCACTTAATGAGCAACTCCTAATATAAATAAATGAATAAGGGACTACTTTTATTTCTTTTATTTCCATATAATATATGGAATTTAATTTAGATCAGAATTTTGTAACGTACCACTCTTTGTAGTAATCAAACATTTGGGATTGCAGCTTCCAGGATTTCTGGCCAGTATAACTAAGAGGATAAGAATTCTGCACATTCCAATACATCAGGAAAGCAACTGACCAATGAAGAATTTTTGTAAAAAAAAATCAGTATTTCTGTAACTATGATTCTATTGCTAACTATTGCACACACGGCCACACAAGCATACAAACTTTAACTATATTCTTGCATTTCTTTTGCCAATTTCTTTTGATAATAATGCTTTATTATCATTATGAAAGGGAAAATAAAATACATTCTTCAAATTTTAAATCAAGACATGAAATACAAATAAAACATGTTATCAAATTAATTCAGAATGCCACCAAGAAAATTTAAGCATATTGTTACTAGCACAACTAGTTCGCCTTCGCCCAGGTTCGCCTGGTGCACCAGTTGCGGCCCTATCTGGACCGGGATGCCTCGTGACCTCTCGTTTAGACTACTGCAATGCTCTCTACATGGAGCTGCCCTTGAGGACTACTCGGAGGCTTCAGCTGGTGCAGAATGCGGCCGCGCGAGTGGTGGTGGGGGTTTCCCGATACTCCCATGTAACACCTCTACTCCGCGAGCTGCATTGGCTTCCGGTTGCCCTCCGGGTGAGATTCAAGGTGCTGGTAATGACCTATAAAGCCCTAAATGGCATGGGTCTGGATTACCTACGGGAGCACCCGCTGCCGGCATCATCTTCCCTTCGTCTAGTGCGCTCCCACAGAGAGGGCCTCCTCAGGGTGCCGTCGGTCAGAGTGTCGACTGGCGGCCCCCAGGGGGAGGGCATTCTCTGTGGGCGTGCCAGACCTTTGGAACCGTTTACCGGTTGAGCTCCGGATGGCTCCTGACCTTCGCTCCTTCCGCCGTGACCTAAAAACTTACTTATTTGAACAAGCCGGCCTGGTCTGATGGGTTTGGGGTATTTTAATATTAATTTTATTAATTTTTATTGTAATTGGGCTACTTATTTAATTCTTTTTTAACGTTTGTACATTGTATTTTATTGTATTTATTGCCCTGTACACCGCCCTGAGTCCTTCGGGAGAAGGGCGGTATAGAAATTAAATTATTATTATTATTATATTATTATTATTATTATTATTATTATTATTATTATTATTATTATTATTATTATTATTATTAATTATTCTGTTACAAAAGCAAAAAATCATAACTCCCATAGTGGGACCCAGCAATTGTCTTATCAAGAACTAAAGGCACAGGCATCTCTCAGCAGGAGGGGTATGGAGAGAAAGGAATCTGGCATAAGTAATAAAACAAACCTTGCAATGTTGTTCCTCAAATTCTGTTCATCACTTACAATTACAACACAAATCTACAAAGGCGGTTTGAAGATCAGCCATTGTTCTAACTGAGAAGTGAATTGATCAGTATATTTATAGATAAGTAATTGTTATATATAACTTGTTAAGTTCTCATAGATGTGATTATATTAAAAAATGGTTCTGTATTTAACAATGAATACTTTCCATTATAAAATATGAAGTAATGCTATTATAATTAAATTTAATAGTACTATACAACAATATTGTTTTGTGTGGCTCAATAGGTGGACAGAAAATGCAGCAGCAGTATAGCAGATTTAGCTACAGAAACAGCTATTAGCTGGTTCATTATCATTCCTCAGATATATTTAAAGGCTATTTGAATTTATCTATACAATAGCCAATTTTTCCTATACTCTTTTATATAAGTAACAATATATAACTTGTTCTTATTTTTTAAAGGTTATGTAAACATACCAACCTTTTTGGAATCAACTTTTATTATGCTCACTATGACAGTTATGAATATCTTTATATTTAAGCTTGGTTGACACATCCAGAAGGCAAACATACAACTGAAGTAGAATGAAGAACTGGCCAATCAATCATTAAAAGCCACCAACACTTGCTATGATGAAAAAAGTATCATGCTATCACAGAAAGTGAAATATATCTAATTCTAACTTTTATGATAACAGATAATATTGTTCTGTCCCAGCTTACTACATCCTTGTTACTTCACAAGGCAACCCCTAATTTAGCAGTAGACTGGAGAAATAAACCCCTTTTTATTGAACTTACAGGCCTTGTCCACAAACAAAACAGAGCACAAGCCAACAGGAAATAACTAACTGGTAACATAAACAGACCATCATCTCTTGACACAGAAGTTCTTTGCAAATGGTTGCCTCCAGCAACCAGCCCTGCCCACACATTCCCTTTTTGTTATGCAGCCCCCAAGGCATGGCTTCTCACTGCTTTCTCCTTCTCCCCTGGAGTTGCCCTATTGCTTCCCTCTGATTTACTTGTGTGACCTGTCTACCTTTCTGAGTGTCTCTGAGGTCTTCCAGCTGTGCTTCCTCCAAGTCTGACTCTGCCTCCCAGCCCAGCTGGCTTTCAGCTTGACCACGAGTGGAGGGGCCAGGTTCTTCCTCACTTTGTAAGTCTGGTAACTCATCACAGCTTTCCTATGACTCTGATAGTTCCCCAGGCCCCTCCTCCTTCTCCTCTGATTCCCCGGACTCAGCTGCCAGGATCACAGGCTGGCATGGAATCACAACAAATATATATAGTTCAAAGTTGCTGTGATGTATTGGTAGAGTTCTAGCATGAAGTGCAACTGCAAGCATTTTACTACCATACCAGGTAACATCATCACTACATGTGATAAGGGGCAGTAGAATTTATTTGTTGACCATGGTTATCTATAAATCACCAGGACCCAACAGATAACATCCCAGAGTTCTGAAAGTGCTGGCAGATTTTATCTCATCATATCTTTAAAAAACCCTGGAGCACCGGGGAAGTACCGGAGGATTGGAAAAGGGCTGATGTGGTTCCCATCTTCAAGAAAGGGGAAAGAAAAAAAAACAAACCCAGGAAACTACAGACCAATCAGTCTAACATCAATACCTGAGAAGATCCTGGAAAAGATAATCAAAAAACATCTGTGAACAACTAGAAGCAAAGAAAGTTATAACTGGTAGCCAGCCCAGCTTTGTTAAAAACAGATCAGGCCAAACCAATCTTATTTCATTCTTTGATAAAGTGACCAAATTAGTAGACCAGCAAAACACTGTGGACATAGTATACTTAGATTTCAGTAAGGCATTCAACAAAGTAGACCACAATATCCTGCTTGGCAAACTAGAAAAAGGTGGAATAGTCAACATGGATTTGTAGCTGGCTAACAAATTGTACTCAACGAGTAATCCTCAATGGTACTACATCCACATGGAGAGAAGTAAACAGTGGGGTACCACAAGGCTCCGTCTTAGGCCTAGTACTCTTGAAAAACTGGAACAGTGGACCCTATCCAACAAAATGTGTTTTAATGTGGAGAAAAGCAAAGTTTTACATTTAGACAGGAAGAATCAAAGTTGTAAGTACAGATTAGGTGAGACCTGGCTCAAAAACAGTAACTGTGAGAGGGACCTTGGAGTCCTAGTGGATGATCCACTTGAATATGAACCAGCAGTGTGTAGCAGCAGCCAAAAAAGCTAATACAATCCTGGATTGCATAAACAGAGGCATAGAATCAAGATCACATGAAGTATTAGTACTGCTTTATAAAACCCTAGTGAGACCACACCTGGAATACTGCAACCAGTTTTGGTCACCATACTACAAAAAAAAATGTTGAGACCTTGGAAAAAGTTCAGAGAAGAACAATCCAAGGCCTGGAGACTAAAACATATGAAGAACGGCTGCAGGCTTGGGTTTGGTTTGAGCAGAGCTGGACTAGAAGACCTCCAAGGTCCCTTCCACTTCTATTCTATTCTATTCTATTCTATTCTATTCTATTCTATTCTATTCTATTCTATTCTATTCTATTCTATTCTATTCTATTCTATTCTATTCTATTCTATTCTATTGTCTTTCACAGCAATAATTCACATACCTGGGGAATGAGTGACTTCTATGAATGACAGCTAATTTGCATGTGGATGAAGTCTTTGATTATATCTTTTGATTGGTCCATAAGCTTATAAGTATATTGAGAATATCTTGGTTTAAGTTGCATACTTTTAAGAATGCTTACATTTTTATCTGACTTGCTCTAAAATTTCTACAGTTGACTTTAGGTACTAGTCTGTCTCTCTGTATACATATAGCACTGTATATTTTGACTAATCCTTTGCCTGCGTATCCTATGCATTCACAGTCTTAGCATTTTATTTTTAATGACATGTTTTATCTTCTTTTGCTAATAGGCAGAAAAATATAGAAATATCTACTTTAATGCCTGATAAAGGAATTAACTTTCTTCTGAGATTGTTATTTTTATAATCAGGTAAAATATTTTGTATGAGGATATTGTATCATGATGGACAGACATGGGATGGATTCACACATTACACCAAACCATATTTTTAAACTGTGGTTTCTTGAATATACCACATGACCTGGATTACACATAATGCAAGGCCATAATCCAAGATTTATAAACCATACCATTTGGGTTCATACTGTATATGAATATAGTATGTTTATTTATTATTTCATTTTTGAGGCCACTTCACTCCATAATGACCTTGGGTGCCTTATACACAAAATTAAAACAATTTTGGGGTTTAAAAATTGATTGGCCCAAAGTCATTCCTGAGTGAAAATAAATCATGCAAAATTTTACAAAGCTTTTTACATGTACATATATAAAAAGCCCTTATATATACAAGTTTTGTTGCTAATTTTCTTCTATTATTTTCTTCTGTTCAATTATTTCTTTATTTCTTTATTTATATTTTATTTAGATTTATATACCGCCCTTTCCCGAAGGACTCAGGGCAGTTTACAGGGCATTTAAAAAACAGTCAATACAAACGTTAAAACAAATTAAAAGAGATTAAATAGAACCCTGAGAAAATTAAAACCCAGTTAAAATTAAAATTAAAAATATTCTCAGCCTGGGCCAGAGAGGGCAGGGCAGGCGCACCCACTGAGAAGGCCCTACCCCTGGGTGTTACCTGCCGGCAGTCTTTAACCGGCGGCACCCTGAGAAGACCCTCCCTGTGGGAGCGCACTGGACAAAGGGAACTTGATGCTGGCAGCAGGTGTTCCCTCAAATATCCCGGGCCCTCGCCATTTAGGGCTTTATAGGTCATCACCAGCACCTTGAATCTCACCCGAAGGGCAACTGGAAGCCAATGCAGCTCGCGGAGTAGAGGTGTTACATGGGAGTATCGGGAGACCCCCATCACGACTCGCGCGGCCGCATTCTGCACCAGATGAAGCCTACGGGTGGTCCTCAAGGGCAGCCCCATGTAGAGAGCGTTGCAGTAGTCTAAGTGGGAGGTCACGAGCGCATGAGTGACTGTGCGTAGGGCATCTCGGTCCAGGTAGGGTCGCAACTGGCGCACCAGGCGAACCTGGGCAAAAGCTCCCCTGGTCACGGCTCCTATATGATCTTCAAAGTTGAGCTGTGAGTCCAAGAGGACACCCAAGTTGCGAGCCCTATCAACGGGGGGTAACACCTCACCCCCCCATCGTTAGAGATGGAATAGTCTGGTTGACCCGAGATGCTAGTATGCACAGCCACTCAGTCTTGGCAGGATTGAGACGAAGCCTGTTTCTCCCCATCCAGACCCGGACCGCTTCCAGGCAACGGGACATCACGGCGAGGGCATCGCTGGGTTGGTTTGGGGTGGAGAAAAAAAGTTGGGTATCATCCACGTACTGATGATACCCCACCCCAAAACCACGAATGATCTCGCCCAGCGGCTTCATATAGATGTTGAACAGGAGGGGTGAGAGAACCGACCCCTGAGGAACTCCACAAACAAGAGGCCTCGGGGCGGACCTCTGCCCTCCTGTCAACACCGACTGCGAGCGGCCCAGGAGATAGGAGGAGAACCACCGCAAAACAGTGCCTCCCACTCCCAAAGGTCTAATAGGACTAGGACAGAGGAACAACCCCTGTCCCGAGCCCGCCAGAGATCATTCACCAGCAAGACCAATGCCGTCTCCGTGCTGTGCCCAGGCCTGAAACCCGATTGGTACGGGTCCAGATAATCAGTTTCATCCAGGAACAGAGGAAGCTGATGGGCCACCACACTCTCAACAACCTTCGCCAGAAAGCGGAGGTTGGAGACCGGACGATAGTTATTTAAAACAGCTGGGTCCAGGGCAGGCTTCTTGAGGAGGGGTCTCACCACCGCCTCCTTCAGGGAGGCGGGGAAGACACCCTCCTTCAAGGAAGCAGTTATTACTGCCTGGAACCAGCCTCGTGTCTCCTCCCGAGCCGCATAAACCAGCCAGGAGGGGCACGGGTCCAACAAACAGGTGGTGGAGATCAGCCTCCTCATCATCCTGTCCACATCATCAGGGGAAACAGGATCGAACTCAGTCCAGATAACATGCTCAAGACCGTCCGATTCCTCCACGTCAGACTCTGCCCAGTCAGAGTCCAAACCGGCCCGGATCTGAGCGATTTTGTCCGTCAGATGATGACTAAACTCCTCAGCCCGCCCCTGCAAGGGGTCCTCCCTCACCTCCTGGTTAAGAAGGGAGCGAGTCACCCTAAACAGGGCGGCCAGGCGATTATCTGCGGACGCGATAAGGGCAGAGAAGTAATTAGCCTTCGCCGTCCTCATCGCCGCAAGATAAGACCTTATAAATGTTCTTAACTGCAATCAGTCAGATTCAGATCGGGTGGATCTCCAACAGCTCTCTAGACCCCGTCTCCGACACTTCATCTCCCGGAGCTCCACAGAAAACCATGGAGCCCAACGGGATCTGCGCCGGGTCAGGGGTCGCAAGGGTACAACACAGTCGAGTGCCTCAGTGGCTGCCTTATCCCAGGCATCAACCAAGGCCTCAACTGGGCTGTGGGTGAGGGCGATGGGTATAGACCCAAGCGCCATCTGGAACCGTTCCGGGTCCATTAGGCGCCTGGGGCGGAACCACCTGGTCGGTTCTGCCGCCCAGCAGTGGGGGGTAGCATAACGGAAGACCAGCCACAGGAGATAATAGTCGGACCATGACAGGGGAACAATGACTGGTGAACCCCCTCCTAGAACATCCAACCACTGTCCGGACAGGAACACCAGGTCGAGAGTGTGACCCCCCGCATGAGTCGGGCCCTGAATTACTTGGGTCAGGCCCATGGCTGTCATGGAAGCCATGAACTCCCGAGCCAGCTCAGACGACCCTCCCAGTGAAGGCAGGTTGAAGTCACCCAGTACCATAAGCCTGGGGAACTCCACCGCCAACCCTGAGAGGGTGTTGAGCAGCTCGGGCAGGGCTGTTGCCACACAGCTGGGCACCAGGTATGTGAGCAACAAGCCCATCTGAACCCGAGGGCCACATCTCAGGAGGAGGGTCTCACTCCTGCCAGTCTGGACAATGGTGGTCTCCCGCGGATATAAAGTCTCCCTGATAACCACCGCCACCCCACCACCCCTGCCCTGAGCCCGCGGCCAGTGTAGCACACGGAAACCTGGGGGACATAATTCAGTCAGAGGGACCCCTCCCTCCGAGCCCACCCAAGTTTCTGTAATGCACGCCAGATCCGCGCATTCCTCCTCGATCAAGTCACAAACGAGGGGAGCCTTGTTAACAACGGATCTGGCGTTAAAATAAACCAGCCTAAGCTCAGGGATCTGATCACATGTACATTCATTAAATAAATGAATGCAATTTTAACTAACTGGTTAAAAGAAAGTCCCAGATTACTATGCTATACATTTTAGAAGAATCATCTGTAAATCAATTCCAGGATATTATTAGTCTAGAAGAAAAACTGAGGGTCAGTTTTCAAGCTATGTAAAGTTTTAAAACCCAAAGTATTTGGCAATAATTTTTACATTACTGCAGTTGCATAGAAACCGGTGAGATACATGCCCAACATTTATATATATTAACAGTCTAGCAACTTAATTCTGAATTAGCTCTTTAGAGGAAGTCCCGAAAATTAAAATACTGTATCCTAAAGCATTTAACACATGATAGCAAAGATTAATTGCCTAGAATAGAAAGAACATAGTACAGCCCCCTTCACTACTGAAACACATTGCACACCACACAAACATTTTGGCATCCAAGTATATCTCAATTAGTAATTTTGGGATGCTATAATGCTGTTATTTTAAAGGCAGTGCCATTTTCATCCTGCCTGAATTGACTTTTAATTCATTAGTTGTCACTTTGTTGTTACCAGCAGTGTCTAGGCAAGGAGACAAATTTTGATAGCAGCCTATACTGATGCAACATAAGATATGCCCATTCTGTACATGTGTTGAAATACTCTATATCTAAGGCATATATGTGTCACTTGACAAGTGCATTCTAGCATTTTCCTTTTTTCTGGCTATGTGCTCTTTGTAATGTGGTGAATAATCTACTATCCTAAAAAAAATAAAGGGTCATCCAAGGCGAACAGGCCACGATGGGTACCCCAGTCTAACACTGATCACATCTACCAACCCGCATTGAACTAGCGTGGCAGATTATAATCTATTCCTTCAACATGACATCACAACCTCAAAAACAGTCCTCATTCCCCAGAGGCCCTACCCATGGCAGAGGGTGCTAAGAATCACCAGACTGCCTTTCATTCAACATTCAAACATTGAAAACAGCTGCTTGATTAGAAGAACTGCTGACCGAACTCAACAATGTGCATTGGGATATCATTGGAGTATGTGAAACACGACAAAAAAGTTAAAATTTAATTGACGCTGATAGGACTGGGCATCTACTCTATACTAGGGGTACCAAGGATGGATGATGTGGCAGAGTTTCAGCAAAAGGTGAAAGATTCTGTCGCAAAATTTGAAAGTATATTGCACAGAATAACCCAATGCACCATTCAATTGAACAAACAATACAAGCTTCAAATCATCCAAGCTTATGCACCAATAATAAGCTATATTGATGATGAGGTCAAAGAGTTTTACAATGATGTGGCCCAGGTTCAAGACAAAAATAAATGTTGGTACAAAATACTAATGGGTGACTTTAATGCAAGAATAGGAAAACAATGTGGAGAAAAATCAATTGGTCCATATGAAAGTGATGAACAAGACAACAGAGGTGACAGGCTAGTAGATTTTGCTGAAGGACAGGAGCTTTATATCATGAATGAACTCATTTTACAAGAAAAAGGCTAGAAGAAAATGGACATGGAAGAGTCCGTCTGGGTACACAAGCAAAACTGACTACATCATGTTAAGTGATGAGACTATATTTCACAACTGTACAGTCATCCAGCGCTTTAACACTGGAGGTGACCATAGAATGCTGTGAGCTAAAGTGAAGATAGACTGCTGAAAAGAACATATGAAAAATGATAAAAATGTCACAAAAAACAAAAATAAAGAGTGAAAAGCTATTAAAGAAAAGCAACGATTTTGAGATTAATTTATCAAATTGCTTCACTCTATTACAAGCTTTGGAAGAGATGAACATTATGGACAAAAATGAACAAATAGTCAAAAACATTCTTGAATCTGCTATAACTATAGCACTACTGGAAAAACATTTGTACAGTCAAAAATCTCTGATGAAACTATTGATTTAATGAAAAATTGATGGACAATGAAGAATACTGGAAGTTCCACTAATAAACTGGAGTACATTGAACTTTGCAAGACCATAAGAAAATATATTCAAGAAACACGTCAGTTTAACATGATGCATGTGAAAAGGCAATTGAAGAAAAAAAGGGATTAATAGTGCAAAATGCAAGCTTATAAATACAAGAAATAAGGTTTTTGCATTAAAACGTGAAGATGGCTCTGTATGTAGAAGAAAACAAGAAATGTTAGAATAACTGGAAAATTCTACCCAGAGCTATACAAAAATCGAGATCACTCAAAAGTAACAACACCCACAAAAAAGGAAATGCCAGGTATCCTAGTAGAGGAAGTATCACATGACAAAAAATCAATGAAAAATGGCAAAACGTCAGGAAATGAGTATGTTAAGGTTGAAATGCTGAAAACTGGTGGCCACAGTTTACACAAGATACTAGCAGAACTATACTCAAAATGCCTCAGAGAAGAAAAAAATACCCAATACATGGAAAAATGTTGAAGTGATTCTTATACACAAGAAAGGGGCCAAAGATGATTTAAAGAACTATCACCTAATAAGCCTTCTTTCATTTATCTACAAGGTTTCACTGCAATAATATCAAGAAGAACATGGAGAACATTAAATTATGCACAACCAAATGAGCAGGCAGGGTTCAAAAGTGGTTACAGCACATCCAGGTTATTCTGCAAGTCATTGAAAGTACACCATGCTTCTGTGTATGGCTTTCATTGACTACAAAAAGATATTTGACTCAGTATTCCAGCAAGCAATAACCAATTGCTCAACCAAGGTGTAGACACTGCTTACATAAATTTACTGCAATCAATACAGTATGTGAAAAAACAATAGCAACAATTTGCTTTAATTATCTTAAAGGTGAAATCAACATAGAATGAGGTGTACTACAAGGTGATACAATATCACCTATCCTTTTCTCAGCCTGCCTTGAAGAAGTATTTTGCAAACTAGACTGGGCAAAAGATGAAATAAAAATCAATGGTGCTTCTTTAAATCACTTAAGATTTACAGATGATATTGTTCTATTCTCACAAGACCCAGATGATAGGAGCTGCACAAAGCAGGAGAACCATTTGGTTTAAAAATAAACCTGAAAAAGAGCCAGGTTATGTTTAATAAATTCACCAAAGTAAGTTTTTTTTTTTTATCTGGAGAACTACTAGTAGACCACTACATATACCTTGGCCAATGGATCTCAATGGAAGGTGATACAAAAAAGTAAACTGAACAGCATGTTAAATATGGTTGGCAGGCATTTGATTTGGCATTTGATGATACAACTGTGGTGGGTCTTATTACAGGTGGGGATGAGACAGCATATAGGGCAGAGGTACAAAAACTATCCATATGGTGTAGTAACAACAACTTGCACCTAAACATTGGCAAGACGAAAGAGATGGTGTTAGACTTCCGGAGAAAAAAGGAGGAACCTGCCCCACTTTACATCAGGGAGGACTGTGTAGAGAGAGTTTCCTCCTTTAAATTTCTGGGAGTCTACCTCTGTGAAGATCTGACCTGGAAAGTTAACACAACCCAGGTGGCTAGAAAGGCCCAACAGAGGCTTCACTTTCTTAGGATCTTGCGGAAGAACAGGGTAGAACAACAGCTAATGACCCTCTTTTACCGGTCTACCATAGAGAGCGTCCTCTCGTATGGTATTGTGGTTTGGTATGCTGGTCTGACAGCCGCGGATAGGAAAGCATTACAGAGGGTAGTGAGCACAGCACAAGACATTGTGGGCTGTTCCCTGACACCACTGGATGACATCGCCAGGGCTCGTTGCCTTGGAAGAGTGAGGAAGATTCTCAGGGATGACTCACATCCTGGACGGTATCTCTTTACTCTCCTACCATCCGGTAGGAGATATAGGAATATAGCCAGCCGTACCAACAGGCTGAAAAATAGCTTTTATCTGTGGGCTGTTAGGCTTTTAAATGGGACATAATCTTATGCAGAATTGACTTGGGAGGCCGGTGTGTGGTGTAGTTGGTTCACATACTGTGGTGGGATGGAGGGTTTGTTGTCACTGTGTATTGGGGGGGAGAGAGCACAGGGGGAGGCTCAGCTAATCTCAATGTACACATGTTGTACTTTGACAATAAAGGTTTGTTTGTTTGTTTATTTATTTATTTATTTATTTATTTATTTATTTATTTAAGCATAATTTTCAAGAACAACCTCCTTCTATGTATTTATTTATTTATTTAAGCATAATTTTCAAGAACAACCTCCTTCTATGCCTGAAGTTTTCAATCAATGTGTGCTACCTGTTCTAATATAAGCCAGCGAAACATGGACACTGTTCTGTACCAGCCTGCTACCGGCCCTGCAGAAAAGGCAGGGACAACCCCTTTTACAAGAAGGCAAGAGGCTGGAATTACGCCTGCCAAATTTATTGCTACAAAAACAAATAGAACAAGACACAAACCAAGAAACAGGAGCTTTTCAAGCGGTTGCCTTCAGCAAACCAGCCCTCCCACGCATTCCCCCTTAAATACAGTTCAGGGCGTGGCTTCTCTCTGCCTCCTTCCGAGGAGCCCCATTGCCTTCCTCTGTTTACTCCTGATTGACTGCCTCCTGCGTCGGGCGTCCTTGAACAGGGCCAGCTGTGGGTCATCTTCATCCACGCTGTCAGGCTCACACAGCTGGGTCTGCGTCGTGACCAGGTGAGAGGGGCCTGGCTGAGGGCTCTCATCAAGCTGTCCAACCCCCTCAGCAAGCTCTTCAACACCCTCCTCCTCCTCCTCCTCCTCTGAGTCGTCCGACCCAACTGCCGAACCCACAGGCTGACCCTGAATCACAACAGACACAATGAATACAAAATCTACAAGTGATGCAAAGAGCTATGGAAAGACACATGCTCAGCATCACAAAACAAGATAAAAAGACCTGAACATGGATTAAAGAACAAATGAAAATATATGATTTCATCAAAAGAGTAAAAGAATTGCAATGGAAATGGGCTGGTCACATAGCAAGAAGAACTGATGGCAGATGGACTAAGGCAGTCATAGAATGGATTCCATTTGATAAAAAGTGTCCACAAAAGAGACATAAAACAAGATGGAGGGATGACATCAGCAAGTATTGCAGGCCCAATTGGCAAAAGAAAGCTCAAGACAGTATTGGTTGGAAACATGCAGAAGAGGCCTTCATCCTGCAATGGATAGACAGTGACTAGAATGATGATGATATAAAAGGAGATGATATTACAAAATGTCAAATATAAAACTATAATCCATCTGCGATTGGATTAAAGACTTTCTAAGGGACCGGCTACAAACAGTGCGGGTCATGTCTGCTTTATCCACCCCCGAAGCTTTGCACGGGCTCGCCACAGGGCTGCATGCTTAGCCCCTACCTCATTGTACACATATGATTGTGTATCATCCAACCCATCTACTGTGATAATTAAGTTCGCAGATGATACCACCATAGTGGGTCTTATTACAGGTGGAGATGAAACAGCGTACAGGGGGAGGTACAAAAACTATCCTCATGGTGTCTAGCAAACAACTTGCACTTGAACATCAGCAAGATGCTGTGTGGACAGAGTTTCCTCCTTTAAATTCCTGGGAGTCTACCTCTGTGAAGATCTTACCTGGAAAGTCAATACAACCCAGGTGGCCAGAAAGGCCCAACAGAGACTCCACTTCCTCAGGGTAGAACAATGGCTAATGACCTTCTTTTACCAATCTACCACAGAGAGTGTCCTCTGGAATCCTCAAGTAATGCTTCCTCTTTATTTTCTCCCAAACCATCAATAAAGAATTCCTGATATAATGTCTCTGGAAATAGCTGTGTATTCTATTTTTCCCATACAATATGAATGAATGCCATCCCAACTGTAAATCATGTCCCTCTAATGTCAATAATCTAGTATTCCTCAGTAAAATCCATTCTCTCATCCATGACATTACTGCAGCCTGGTAATATAATTCCCAATTAGGTAAGCTAAATCCACCTCTGAGTCTTGCATCCTGTAACATTTTTAAATTAATCCTTGCCTTTTTTCCCCTGCCAAATATATTTCAAAATTATTTTATTTAGCCCCTCAAAATATTTCTTTTCCAATCTTATTGTTATTGTTGAAAACAAAAACAACAATCATGGTAATATATTCATTTTAATTATTGCAGTCCTGCCCATTAATGATAGTTGTACCTTTTCCCATTTATCCAAATCTACTTCAATTTGTCTTTTCAATTTGTAATAGTTATCTTCTTTAATTTTTGTACATCTTGCTGTCAGGTGAATCCCCAGATATTTTACCTTCTTTACAATCTGTATCTCTAACTTTCCCATCAATTCTTTTTTTGTTGTTGTTGTTGTTTTTCAGTAATATTTTTCACTAACATTTTTGTTTTATCTTTATTAACCTTCAAACCTGCTACCTCACCATATTTTTCTATTTGTTCTATTAATACAGGTCCTGTCTCTAGTGGCTCCTCCAAGATAAATACTAAATCATCTGCAAAAGCTTGTAGCTTATATTCTTCTCTCTTAACTTTCATACCTTTTATATCCTTACTCTGTCTTATAGTTCTAGTTAGTATCTCTAATGTCAATACAAACAATAATGGGCATAAAGGGAATCCCTGCCTTGTTCCCTTCATAATGTTAATCTTTTCAGTCATATCTCCATTTTTCATTATTTTGGCTATTTGTTTATTGTAAATTGCTTTAATTATATTTATAAATTTCTCCCCAAAATCCATAATCTGTAGTTGTCTTATCATGAATTGCCAATTCACATTGTCGAATGCTTTCTGCGCATCCAAAAACATCAATGCCATCTGTTTTTTGGGATGTGTTTCATAATATTCTAATGTGTTTAATATAATTCGCATATTGTCTTTAATCTGTCTTTTGGGCAGGAAACAATTTTGATCCATATATATAAATTTGTTTAGGAACTTTTTAAGCCTTTCGGCCATGATTGATGCGAATATTTTATAGTCCACATTCAGCAAGGAAATCGGTCTATAGTTCTTTATTTTCTGTATTTCTGTTTCTTCCTTTGGTATCAGGGTAATAAGTGCTTCCGACCACGAATCTGGTATCTTAGCTTCAGAGAGGAGTTCATTATAGAGTTCCAGCATTACATTGCCTAACAGTTCCTGCAATGTTCTATATAGTTTCACTGGTAGCCCATCTGGTCCTGGTGTTTTGCCATTCTTTTGTTTTTTAATTGCTTCTGTTAATTCCATCATTGTTATTTTCTCTTCTAGTAGCTTTTTAAATTTCTCTGGTACTTTAGGTATCTCTGTTTTTTCCCAGAATTGTTTTATCCTAACATCTGAAACTACTTGTTGCTTATATAAATTCTCATAATATTCCCAAGCTATTTTTTTCTTTTCTTCATTCTGGTGTTGTAAAGTCCCCTCGGCATCTTCCAGTTGTTTAATCCATCTCTTCTCTTTCTCCTTTTTAATTTTATATGTCAACCATCTCCCTGGTTTGTTTGCATGTTCGAAAAAGGTTTGTTTAGCTGCCTTTATTTTTCTTGCCACCTCTTCATTTTCTATTAAGTTCATTTTATGCTTGTTCAACTCCATTAAATTTCTAATCTTTTTGTTTTGTGTATCTTTCTGTAATTCTTTCTCAAGAGTCTTATATTCTTCCTCCAATTTTTCCCTAATTTGTCTTTTCTGTTTTTTCTTTTTCCCCATATAACATATAGCAAGTCCTCGCATGTATGCTTTCGCCGTATCCCACATTTTGAAGTGAGGTATCTTCTGTTTTGTTTTCCTTAAAGAAGAAAGTCATTTCTTTTTCCATATATTGCTGGAAGTCTTTTTCATTCAATAGTTTGATTTAATGTTCATCTTGTTCTCTTTTTTTTTGTCCTTTCCATGTAATTGTGACTGGGTTGTGGTCCGCCCATGTGCTTGTTTCTATGTTTATATTTTGTGTACTTGTAAATAAGTCTATTGATGTCCATATCATATCTATTCTCGACCAGGAAAGGTGTCTGTTAGAATAGAATGTATATTGCTTCTTTTCCGGATATTTTTCTCTCCAAACATCTAGTATATTTAATTCGTCCACCATATAATGAAAAGATTTTGGAAGTGTTCTCCTTAGGGTCTTTTTTTTGTGTGTCGTATTATAATCCAGCCCGGCCTTTACAATAGCATTGAAATCTCCAATCATACATATGCCTTCGAATTCCAATTCTATTATTTTCTGGTGTAATTTTGAATAAAAAGTTTCTTGATTTTCATTTGGGGCATAAATCGCTACCAATAAAGTTTTTTTACAATTCATAATTACTTCCACGATTAAAATTCGCCCTTCTTCATCTGAATATAACAATGTAGTTTGTATTTTTTTTTTAATATATAATACCACACCTCTTTTACTCTGATCTGCAAGTGAGGTATATAATTCTCCCAATTTTGGATATTCTAGTAGATTTTTATGTTGTTTCTTAATATGAACTTCTTGTAAACAAATTATATCCATTTTTAATTTCCCCAATTTATTTAGTGTTCTTTTTCTTTTTATAGACGAATTCAGTCCATTTACGTTTATCGAAATTGCTTTTATTTCTTCTTCCATGATTATTTATTTGAAGTTTTAGTTGCTCTCGTTATTCTCATCTCTCTTTGCTGTTTTGCCTCTTTTGCTCTTGTCCCTTCTCTCAACACCCTTTCCTCCTGTTCTATGCTATACTTACTACGTTGCTTCTCTGTCTCATCTCCTTGCTGTCTGATTACTCTTTCCCCTCTCAGCCTTTCTTCTTGCTACCCAAAGTATTGGTTATAGAAAAGTTCTGCTTTCTCTATTGTGTCCAGTCTATGTCTCTGTTCTTGCCAATTTATCATTACTCCTTCTGGTATTAACCATCTAAAATTTATCCCTTTTTTAATTAAGCATTTTGTCAGAAATTGATACTCCTTTCTCAGCTCTCTCTCTCTTCTTGGGATCTGTTTTAACATCACTATCTCTCTTCCTTTATATTTTATTTTAACATTTCTCAGCTTCTGTAGTATATCTACCCTTAATGCTTTTTTAGTAAATCTTATATGCACCTCTCTGGGGAGAGTTCTCATTGCATATCTAGTGTATATACTAAATATCTCATATATATCATTAATTATCTTTTCCTTGCTTTCCTCCAATGCTTCTCCTAATATTCCCGCCATTACATCTGCTAGGTACTCTCCCTTTTCTTCTTCAACATTTTGGAATCTTAAATAATAATCAGCTCTATCCATCTCTAAAGCAATAATCATTTTCTCCTGGTTCCTGTCTGTTAATGTAAGTCGGTTATCAATCTCCTCTAGTCTCTTATCTGTTAATTCAATTCTTTCTTCCACTTGTTGCAATCTTTGTTCATTTTTCTCCATCAGTTCTTTGACCTCTTTTAGGTCCTCTTCTAGTTTGCCAATCCTTTCTTTGAAGTCTGTGTGTAGAGCCAGTATCATATTTTTCAATTCCTTGTTGGATCTATCTTGCTGCATTGTGTTGTCCAGTGATTTCTGTGCCACCAGACTCTGTGATGTTAGGGCAGCTGCTGCTGGGTGTGTTGTGGTCTTCTTCATTTTCTCCAGTAGTTTGTAATCCAAATGTTGATGGGGTATTATAATCCAAAAGTACTCCCCCCCAAAAAAAAGAAGAGTGCAAAAAATTTCAATGACAAGTAAAGGTGAGTACAAAGGGAAAAAGAAAGAAAAAGAGAAGGAAAAAGCCAAATATCCTTATATCTTAAAAAAAGAAAGAAATTAATTCATACAGGTTATGCTCTTTGTTCATTTCAGAGTCTCTGTGCCTTAGTCCAAAAGAAAAAAAATCACACAATCCACCATTCCACAAACTAACCCCCCCCCCCAAAAAACCAGACTCTGTAGCCTTCTTATCAGTGAGTTCAGCAGCTGTCATCCAAGGTCACTTACTCTCCCTTTTTTTCTTAAGCTTCAAGCGTATTCTCAGCCGAGATACTTAATTCATTGCCTTCTTTTGCCTTCCATTGTTGTCTGCCATTGTAGTTCCAGAAGAGGAGCTGTTTAAAAAATCCTCTCCCCTCCCCCACTTCTTCACAGCTTCAAATTCTTCTTATTTCCCCCCCCCCCACAGTTTCCAGCATTTAAGGATTCTCAATCTTCTCACCCAGGCAATCCTCCAAACTTACTTTCAAGATCTTCCAAGTGGCCACCCTGGCTTGTGACGGCTCACAATGGCTGTCTGACAGCTGCTGGTACAGGAAGCTTCTGTCGGCTCTCCAGGAGGTTGCAATCTCTCCTGTGCTGCCAAAACTGTGCCTCCCTTCTTCACCGTCCCTACAGGACAGCTCTGATCTGTCTGAAACTCAGACAGATCCCCCAAACAGCTGAAAAGCGGCAATCCTTCAGGAGCTTCCAAAGGATGTTGTCCTGCCACGGCACTCAAAAAAAACGTGGAAAATTCTACTCAGAGCTATACAAAAATCAAGATCACTCAAAAGTAACAACACCCACAAAAAAGGAAATGCCAGGTATCCTAGTAGAGGAAGTATCACATGACGAAAAATCAATGAAAAATGGCAAAACTTCAGGAAATGGGTATGTTAAGGTTGAAATGCTGAAAACTGGTAGCCACAGTTTACACAAGATACTAGCAGAACTATACTCAAAATGCCTCAGAGAAGAAAAAATACCCAATACATGGAAAAATGTTGAAGTGATTCTTATACACAAGGGGCCAAAGATGATTTAAAGAACTATCACCTAATAAGCCTTCTTTCATTTATCTACAAGGTTTCACCGCAATAATATCAAGAAGAACATGGAGAACATTAAATTATGCACAGCCAAATGAGCAGGCAGGGTTCAAAAGTGGTTACAGCAAATCCAGGTTATTCTGCAAGTCATTGAAAGTACACCATGCTTCTGTGTATGGCTTTCATTGACTACAAAAAGATATTTGACTCAGTATTCCAGCAAGCAATAACCAATGCATTGCTCAACCAAGGTGTAGACACTGCTTACATAAATTTACTGCAATCAATACAGTATGTGAAAAATAATAGCAATAGTATTGTATTGTGGCTTGGTATGCTGGCCTGACAGCCGCAGATAGTAAAGTATTACAGAGGGTGGTAAGTACAGCACAAAACATCGTCGGCTGTCCCCTGACACCACTGGATGACATCACCAGGGCTTGCTGCCTTCGAAGAGTGAGGAAAATTCTCAGGGATGACTCACACCCTGGTCAGTATCTCTTTATTCTCCTACCATCGGGTAGGAGATACAGGAGTATAGCCAGTGGTACCAACAGGCTGACAGCTTCTATCCATGGGCTGTCAGGCTCTTGAACGGGAAATAACTTTATGTATGATTGACTTGTGAGGCCGGTGTATTGTGCAATTAGCTCACATGGTGTAACAAGATGGTGGGTTTGTTGTGAATGTGAGTTGTGGGGGGGCACAAAGGGAGGCTCAGCCAATCTCAATGTATATATGGTTGTACTTTGACAATAAAAGTTCATTCATTCATTCATTATACATGTATATATTATACAGAAAAGCCTGAAGCAATTAATAGTGGAAGGGAGGCACCAGATTATGTCTGCAAGCACAGCTACTGTTAAAAATATAAGTTGTGACTTTTGTCTTTGATTTATTATACAGAAGCTACTTTAGCAATACATATGAAGCACATTAAACTTTTACATCAAAACATATTTAGTTTTCTAAGGAATATTGATGTGTACATCATTTATTGCCCTTATAGATAATTTGCCAACTTAGAGCAAGATGAAGATCTATGTGAAACATGCAAAATATTATTAAAAATTCTAGGATGATACAGGGGACATTTATTAAGCTATAATGGGATACTCTGATTTTATCTTAGACCTTTGGAGATCTATGACCCAGTTCCTCCATTGAACTATATAAATTTGATATATAAATAAACTATGGCTTTATCAAGAGTGAAATCAGCTATTGGTAATAAATGAAAGCTCTAGTAAATCAGATTGAGAATGATTTGTCTTCTTTGGAAAAGTTAAAACCTATCTAATAAAGTGAGGTAAACTATATATCTCAAAGAATTTGTTTCAACCATTATCTGAAGTGATAGGTCCTCAGAAAGATCTCTAAGAAGATGCAGCCTAATTCTGACTGGATAAGGGAGTTAAAGTGGGGTGAGAATGCTGGATTATAGCCTTTAAATTTTGGATTGAATTGCTAATAATTTAGAAGTATCTTTATAAATGCATAAATGGTACTAGTATGAGACCAATATATAGTTGTTGCTATGTTGACACACATTTTTAATAATTGCAAAGGGTGTTTTGAGGTCTCTTATAAGAAAGTCCTGTTTTGATTGATTGATCCAGTGTTTGATAGTGGATATCCAAGTATTTAAAGGTGGAAAATTGCTCAATAAATTTAGCCTTTCATATTCCACCGAATCATGATGTAAGTTGTTTTGGGGTGAATATTAAGATCTTTGTTTAAATTAACTGATATCAAGGCATTCCCCATAGTATGTTAACATTTTAAAGCACCTATGCATGTCCACCTGGGATACAGAATAGCCATATCATGGTGCAGAGAAAAATGGGAATAAAGCAATAGGCAAAGAGATAGAGAGTAAAATGAGCAAATACTTCAACCATATTATTAATATATAAAATAAACAATAATGACCTAGAATACATATTTGTTTTATTCCTTTAGGAATAGTTCGATTAACTCTTATTTATAAATCATCTTAATTTTCCATTGTGGAATATGAACGCAGTGATACTACTATCAATTCAAGAAGGTGGATGATTCAATCAGTGTTGTTGCTACTTTTCATAAAAATTTCTCATGTGGCATAGCATCAAAAGCATCTTTAAGAAGTCCATGGTAACAGTTGCTTATAGAAATGCCCAAATAGATAATGTTCAGGAAAGCTTTTATAGAGTTGCAAGAGGCTGATCAAAGAGAAGAAACAAAATTATGCATTAAAAAACTGGATTAAATTCCAACTGGATGTAAGAAGGAAAGATGCCTGCTGGTTCTGGCACCTTCAACAAGATCGAATCCAGCTAACAATAATAACATCTGCTGATTCTTGAAATGGATATTGTTCAATACCTTTCTAGATGAAGATCCCTACATTTTTTCATTAGAGGGCCCCCTTCCTGCTCCACACCATTATCCTAGTCTCACATAATAAAGGATTCAGTATATGGATATATATATATATTTTTGAACTCTGGCTCAGTTACTGGATGTGATAACATGAAATATGCTGGCTGTCTCTTTAGTATAAGAGAAGGATTTCACCCTTCAAGAACTTTTTGTGAAAACTATTTGTTTTATTTCTGTTACACATTAGATACTGATAATAAATTATTTTTAAGAGCTATGAATAACTGAGGATGGCTTTAGAGGAGCACTGATCATTTTTAAATATTCATGGGGATTTCCATCATGCTTACAAATGTGGAAAGCAGTCTTTCAGCAATGTGTTTTAGAAAGGGGATTTATGTACAGTCACAGAAATCACTCCTGACTAATATTGATATTAAGTTATCTAAGATCCTCCATCTCCTCTAAAATCCCACTTCAATCATAATATTAAGGATGCCAGCAGACAAAAGATCATGTAACTGGGAATAGTAACATAAGACCACTTTTTCCACAAGTACTTTCCAACTAGGAATTAATAATATCTTGTACAAGTAGTCCTTGACTTACAGCTGTTCATTAATGACTGTTAGAAGTTACAATGGCTTCAGAAAGAGTGACTGATGACTTGTACTCACATTTATGACTGTCACACCGATCTTATGGTCACGTAATTGCAAGTGGGCACTTGACAACTGACTTATATTTATGACCAGGTGCAACATCCTGTAGTCACATGATCAGAATTTGCTACTTTTTCATTGATTTCTGACAAAAATCACCCATTGGGGAAGCTGATTCAGTTAATGATCATGTGATTTGTTCAACTGTATGATTAGCTTGATGACCATGGTAATTCACTGTAAAAATTATCATAAAATCAGGTCTTACTCAACTTACAATCGCAATGACTTACAACAAAAATTCCAGTGCCAATTGTAGTTGTAAGTTGAGGACCACCTATAACTTTCTCAATAGCATACAAAACTGTTAGCACCAGGAAAGCAAGAGTGCATAAGAACTTTAATTACAAAGAACATATTCTGAAAAATATTTCTTAGAAATAAACGGTAACTGTTTTGAAGAATATTCTGTTTTTAATAAATCACAGGTCTATTTTTTAAAAAAAATCATAGAAATTACGAAGATAAATGGTTAGAGAGAGGAATGAAAAATACAGTCATTTCATTACCTTTCTTTCAACATGTTTCAGCTATCATGTAGATTCACAAATCTCTTATTATCCCATTCTGCAATGTTTATTTTAAAATGTACAATCATCTTTCTCTTCAGAATGCATACCTATTTATTCTTAGACCTTCCTTTCACTTGCAAGTTTTCTTTGGCAGCCTATAGGTGATGTTCTTGAATCTGCTTTCTGACATATACCAGAAAACCTTCAATGAAGTCACTAGAGTAAAGATTAGTTTTCCTGAGGCTAGGTTGTAACTCCTTTTTGACTTATTTATACCAACATATGCCAAAGCATAGAGAGGGTCCATCATTATGAGAGTTAATATAGTTATAAAAAATTCAAGCTTGCTAATTGTATTTTTACTGACCCATCTTGAATAAATGAATACAAATTCTTCTTTCCTAAGAGTACTATAGGAGAAGAAGCAATAGAATCTGGGAGTGGAGTTAAAAGAAGGATCAGCCTAGAATCCCTATATAGCCACTAAGTCCATCTTTAGTGGCTTTTGAATTCTGTGGACTGTTATCTAATTCCAAGCAGTAATAAATCATTTTACATGGACCTTCATGTGTGGACCTGGTCTTTTGTGCTGACACATACTATTATAATATTACTAATTGTTCTTTGCTGAGGATTTTCCAAGATCAGCCACCTTCCCATAACAAACTACCAGTCATCTTTTCCTCTTCTCCCAAATTCAGAGGTTTCCTATCACAAATAAAGTCTAGTATTCTAGCCTACTTGCCTAACTTCGTAAAGGACAGATACCAATCATACATAAAATATCTTAACTTCAAATGTACATTTCAATTTTTTGAACTTCAAATTAAATATAAAGTAAGAAGAAATCATATGTTAAAGAAGAAAATCCACTCTCTAAAACAAAATCAGTTTCCTAAATTACTATTAAAAAGGCCTTTGTTATAGGGAAATTGGAATTCATATAGCAAATGTGCTACAGATACAGTTTAGGTGAAATGGTTATAAATATATTGTACTTCACACAAATGTGTTACTAATCCTGAATGATGTACATGCAAACACAGAGTTGGTTTGATTGTTAATTCAATGTGAACACTGTAGATTTCCTTGTATTTGATGTTGAACTTCAGAGCTTATTCAAGAGCCTTGGTGGAGCAGTGGGCTAATGCCTCCTTAAGTAACACCAGCTGCCTGCAATTAGTGCAGGTTCGCATCCCACCAGGCTCAAGGTTGACTCAGCCTTCCATCCTTCTGAGGTAGGTAAAATGAGGACCCAGATTGTTGGGGGCAATAAGCTGACTTTGTAATAATGCCACTTGGGGGGGGGGCAAAAAGCCCTAATAAGTAGGCATATACATAGAATGAAGGCTATTGCTAAGCACATTGGTTTGTGCTTAAATTGTAAGCCGCCCTGAGTCTTCGGAGAAGGGTGGGATATAAATGGGATTAAAAAAAAAAGTTGTTTAGGTCTGATTTGTAGTTTAGGTCTGATTTGTTAAGTTTTGTTATACGTTCACTCTGTTCATAATTGTGTCTTTGTCAACCATCTCACTCAAGTTAGTTAATAAAGAAAGATGCCTGGGCCATTGTTTTGACCAAAAATATACTTAACTGAATCAAAAGTGGTTACAGAAGTAGCAAAGCGGAATCTACCAAATTGATATGCAAACGATATACTTAACTTTCTTTTTCCCCAGGACTTCCCCCACCCCGTTATCAGTCCTTGATCAATTGAAAAGTTTCAGATTGTTTGGGTAACAGGCCCTCTGTGTGCACCTGCTTCATCTCCACTTTCTTTTAGGTGACCTTGGGCTGGATTGGCATGTCTCACTCACTTGGCAGGTACTGCTTGGCTCCCAACCCCCCCCCCATGTCCTCCTGCATTCCATTATCCTCCCTTCTCCCCTCTCCCCATTGCAAAAAAATGTCAGGCTGGCTGGATATGAAGCGATGCTAGCAGAATAACGGCCATGACAGTCTTGTTGTTTGTAACAGCGTTATTTATGCAGCCAACAGCAAATAAAAATTTAGTGAAAAGCTTTTGCTATAAAAGTTTGAACAGTAGAATGGCAATGCCTACAAATAGCCAAGAGGATGATCTTTTCTTCTTAAGTGAAACCATTAAAAACCTTCATAGAATACAACAAAATATAGTTTTGCTTTTTGCTCCCTGCCTGGATAATCTTAAGACTTCAAGGAAAAATAAATGAAAGAAATGTTACTGAAAAAGGTGTTTTGTGCTAATAATATGCTGATTAGATATGAGGTTTATTTAAAGAAATTTTAAAAATTATGAGTAAAGAATCTGAATGTTCCTACAATATGTATGAGTGTATCTTATAATAGTTCTAAATGGAGCTGCATTGTCACTGTTTCCTGTGGGGATTTAATTTTCCCCAAAAAATGTTTTATAAATAATTCCCTTTGACGTTTCCCCCCCCCCTGCTGATTAGCTAGTAGCATGGCAGAGGTCTCTGTAGACAGAGAGGTTGGGGGTGACTAGTAAGTAACAAAAAGCAAATTCTATTGAAGTTTATTCTTCCTAATCTCTTGGAGTCCCAGCAATCCAAATCAAGAAAACAAAGAAAACAAATCAAGAAATCAGCATTCAAAATTAAATATCTAGCCAAGTAAAAGGATCAGGAAACAATAGTTTCAGGTTTGCTTTCTTGCTCTCATACCAACAATCTCAATAAGCTGTCTGTCCTAGCTGTGAGCATATAAGCAACTTCTTACTTGAGCAGTCTTTGGACCTTCCTGCTCCCTGAGGAAGGCTTTCCACTGTGAGAAACCAGCTCTCTTTTCTGCTGGGAATGAGCTGAAGTAGCCGAAGGACCACTCGGGACGACAGGTTACTTAACTAGGACTTTATTTAGAACAAGGCAAAAAGCAGAATAACTTGTCCGGCTTTTATAGCCGGCAGCTGTCAGTGAGATCCAATCAGGATCGTTTCTTTTGGCGCCGCGTCTAGCCGAGCCAATCACCGCCATCTTATCTTGACAGTTCTTCTTCCCGCATGGTGAGCCGGCTTGGTGTTTTGACAGCCGCGAGCTGTCAGTGGCTGCACCTGCGCCCTGACGGGGAACTTTGACAGCTGTCAAAGTTCCCGCGTGTTCCCGTCAGTTTTGTTTACCTCATGGAATAAATGGAATAAACGGTTTTAACTTACTGCTAACGTTTGTACACATATATATTACACCACTTACCCCTCCCCTGGATTGCTTCCTCCCCCTTGTTGGTCGTTGGAACCGGCCCATTCGTAGTCTTTCAAATATGTTGGGGCTCTTCTGTTCCTATTCGAACGCCTTGGGGGTGGTACGTTGTCAGGCTCTGGTAGTGGCAAGTTCTCTTGATCCTCCTCCCCTTGATTTGGTATCGGCAAGATGTCTCCGGGGGGTGGGGTTTGGTGGTCTTGTGGGTGAGGGTCTGGGTGGTGTTGTGGTTGCCTTGGCCTGAGCTGATCAATGTGCCGTCGTAGATTGCCTTCAGTAGGCGTGTGTATTAGGTCCTGTTTGTTGTAATACAGTCCCTTGGACCCATTTGTTTTTGGCTGTGTATGATTGTGCCCAGATCATTTGTCCAGGTTTAAATGTACGAGGTGGGGGGGGTGATCTGGCTCCGCAGTGTAAGTGTCGGGATGTAGTCTGTCAAGCCGCGTTATCAGTCTCCTCCCCCATCTTAGCTCTGCTGGTGTCTTGCCGGTTGTCGTGCAGGGAGTTGTATGTTGTGACATTAGGAACTGGCTGAGTTGACGCTGCCAGTTCCCTTTTACGAACTTTTTTTAATGCTTCTTTAGTCGAGCGCACCATAATTTCAGCCATCCCGTTCGTCGATGGGTGGAACGGTGCAGACGTGACCAGTCTAATACAGTTCTTCATAGCGAACATCTGAAATTCACGAGAGGTGAATTGAGGTCCGTTGTCTGAGACCATGGTGTCTGGGAGGCCGTGGGTGGCGAATATTTTCCTAAGGGCTTGTATGGTGGCTCCGGAAGTGGTTTTTCTAAGGGGGATTACTTCTAACCATTTTGAGTAGCTGTCAACTATTATTAGGAAACTCTGCCCTTGGATTGGTCCTGCAAAATCTAGATGTATGCGTGACCATGGGTTTTTTGTAGTTTCCCACCTATGAATTGGGGCTTGGGGTGGCTCGTTTCGTGTTGACTGACAGGTATAGCACCCTCCCACATATTTTTCTATCTCTTTATCTATGCCAGGCCACCAGACATAACTTCTGGCCAGAGCTTTCATTTTAACTATGCCTGGATGCCCTTCGTGTAAGGTGTCTAATGTTTGTGCTATGTTTTTGTCTGGTATTACTACCCTGTTTCCCCACAAAAGGCATCCCAGGTGTGAAGACATTTCGTTTTTCCTGTTATAGTATGGCTGAAATTGTGGGTGTGGATTTTTTGCTGGCCATCCTGTGGTTGTCCACCTGAGGATTCTGCTGAGTATTTTGTCCTCAGCTGAATTTTTAGCTATAATTTTAGCGGAGAGGGGGCAGTCAGGAAGTTGAGATATTGCCAGAATCAGCCCTGCCGGGGCTGGGTCAGGGTCCTTGCCCTGAATTGGTAGCCTGCTGAGGCAGTCTGCGTGTCCCAATTCCTTCCCTGGTTTATGTATTAATTTGTATGAATATGCTGATAAGAAGGTGGACCAGCGCAGTATTCTTGGTGATAGAATCTGCGGGGTTGTTTTATCCCAAGTGAATATTCCTAGTAGGGGTTTGTGATCCGTGAATATGGTAAAGGGTCTCCCATAGAGATAGTCATGGAACTTTTTTACCCCTGCGACTATTGCTAGTGCTTCTCTATCGATCTGCGCGTAGTTTCTTTCAGCTTTTGACAGGGTGCGTGAATAAAAAGCTATGGGTCTTTGGGTGCCATCTTTGTATAGATGACTTAACACTGCCCCAATTCCATAGGGAGATGCATCGCAAGCGATGCATACTGGTGTGTCTTCTCTAAAGAGTGTGACTGTTGAACTGTTACAGATAATATTTTTTAATGATTGGAAGCTATTTTCATGTGTTTTGGTCCAGGACCAGGCAGTTCCCTTGTCAGTTTTGTTTACCTCATGGAATAAATGGAATAAACGGTTTTAACTTACTGCTAACGTTTGTACACATATATATTACATGAGCTGAGTTATAAGTCAATTTTTCAGTGCCATTGTAACTTTGAATGGTCACTAAATGAACTGTTGTAAGACGAGGACTACCTATCGTCAATCCTTCTATTTCTTGACCTGTAATTTTGGTTATGAAGTAGCTAATGTGGTTGTTCCACAGCTGTAGTATCCACTGGGTTGGTAGAAACCTGGTCTCATTCAAGAATTCAGTTCAGCTTCAGAAAAAAAAACCTCCAACTGATCTAATTATCTCAGAAGTAGTCAGATCTAACTGAATCCCTAGATCTAGAGTTAGATTTTGAAAATAGAACAGGGCTTTTCAACCAGTGGTATACATACCTCCTGTGGTACTTTGCCTCGTGGCAGGTGGTATGTGACTGTCCTAGAAAAGTGTAACAGGGAGGGAAATGAGTTGAAGGACTGTCTGGGCTCTGCAGAAGCCCCAGGAGATGGCAGGGCTACAGCTGATGGGGTCCAGCTGATTGGCGCTTCTGGAAGCAGCATGGAGCTGGAGGTGAACTGAACAAAAAGGGGGAGAGGGGAGGAGAGGAGAGGAAAGGCTATAAAAGGAGGTGTGGGCAGGAAAGGGAAAAAGACAACAGGGAAAGAGAAGGAGAGCTCAGCAGGCAGGGAGGAAACAGGGACAGGGAAGAAGCAGCACTGTTGCTGGAAGAAAAGTCCCCTGGTTCATTTTCTCCAGCCAGGAGAATGCAATCAGGTTTCATGAAATGAAAAGCCAGCAGACAAGCATGTCGGAAAGGAGATGGGTTTATTTAGTTCTGGATCAGCTGGCAGCTTGATTGGGTTACCATAAGAATTTTTGTACAGTTTTTACAGAATTTTGTAATTCAGAGGCTCGGTTTGTGTGCTTTGGTTATTGGAATATTTTAGTCTGTATTTTAGGCTAGTAATGAGTCCAAAGTGTTGACTTCCATAGGTTTAATCCCTTTAAACAAATGTAATTAGTTTTACCCCCTTAGCTTGAGTCGGTCTATGGCTTTTAGAAAGTTTTCTTTGAAGGTAAATAGGCTTAATTTAAGGTGAAAGCTTTTCTAAATTGCCAGAGCCTTTCAGTCTTGGCCTACAACATTGTGACACATGACATGCCTGAGGCAGCTTAAAGAAAAAAATGGAGTCTATGTATTTGTTTATTTTGTGAGCCTTTCTTGCATTGCACTTGATTCCTGTGTCTTTAAGGGTACAGGGAAGGGATTGGTGTGTGTGTGCATTCTTACTACAGTGTGGAAGGAAGGCTCAGAATGGAGAGAGATTTAGATTTAGATTTTATTAGATTTATATACCGCCCTTTCCCGAAGGACTCAGGGCGGTTTACAGGGCATTTTAAAATCATACCAATACAAAATACAAAGTTAAAAGACAAATAAAAGATTAAATTATCCCTGAAAATAAAACCCAGTTAAAATTCTCAGCCTGGGTCAGAGAGCTCAAAGAGCCAAGTCTTCAGGTCCTGGCGGAATGAGCGTAGGTCAGGGGCAGTCCTGAGCTCCACGGGCAGCTGGTTCCAGATGGTAGGTGCACCCACAGAAAAGGCCCTCCCCCTGGGTGTTTTCCGCCGGCAATCTTTTACCGGCGGCACCCTGAGAAGACCCTCTCTCTGCGAGCGCACTGGACGAAGGGAGCTTGATACTGGCAGCAGGTGTTCCCTCAAATATCCTGGACCCAAGCCATTTAGGGCTTTATAGGTCATTACCAGCACCTTGAATCTCACCCGGAGGGCAACCGGAAGCCAATGCAGCTCACGGAGTAGAGGTGTTACATGGGAGTATCGGGAAACCCCCATCACAACTCGTGCGGCCGCATTCTGCACCAGTTGAAGCCTCTGAGTGGTCCTCAAGGGCAGCCCCATGTAGAGAGTGTTGCAGTAGTCTAAACGGGAGGTCACGAGCGCATGAGTGACTGTGCATAGGGCATCTTGGTCAAGGTAGGGTCGCAACTGGTGCACCAGGCGAACCTAGGCAAAAGCTCCCCTGGTCACGGCTCCCATATGATCTTCAAAGTTGAGCTGTGAGTCCAGGAGGACGCCCAAGTTGCGAGCCCTATCAACGGGGGGTAGCACCTCACCCCCATCATTAAAGGTGGAATAGTTTGGTTAGCCCGAGATGCCGATATGTAAAGCCACTCAGTCTTGGCAGGATTGAGACGAAGCCTGTTTCTCCCCATCCAGACCTGGACCGCCTCCAGGCAACGGGACATCACGGCGAGGGCATCGCTGGGTTGGTTCAGGGTGGAGAGAAAAAGTTGGGTATCATCAGCATACTGAGAGGAAAAAGGTCTGACCAGCTAGCTCAGGGGCAACTTTAAGGCCTGTGGACTTCAACTTCCAGAATTCCTCAGCCAGCCATGATTGCTGAGGAATTCTGGAAGTTGAAGTCCCCAGTTCTTAAAAGTGCCAAGTTTGAAGACCCCTGAGCTAGCTGGTAGTGGTGCATATTAATAAACATGGATAAATTCATCATATATATATATATACATATACATATACATATACATATACATATACATATACATATATATATATATATAATTTTTATACCGCCCTTCTCCCGAAGGACTCAGGGCGGTGAACAGGGCATATAATAAAAATACAAAAGTACAAAAGTTAAAAAAAGAATTAAATTATTGCCCAAAATAAAACAATAAGAATATACAAATATTAAAACCCTAAGTTAACTCCCCATCAGGCCAGGCCAGCTTGTTCGAGTAAATGGGTCTTTAACCCGCGCCGGAAGGAGCGGAGATCCGGTGCCATCCGGAGCTCAACCGGCAGTTGGTTCCACAAAGCCGGAGCGCCCACAGAGAAGGCCCTCCCCCTGGGGGCCACCAGCCGGCATTCTCTGACCAGAGGCACCCTGAGGAGGCCCTCTCTGTGGGAACGCACAGGGCGGAGGGGAGTCGACGCCGGCAGCAGGTGGTCCCCGAGGTATTCCGGACCCATGCCATGTAAGGACTTAAAAACCATCACTAAGACCTTGAACCTCACCCGGAAGACAACTGGTAACCAATGCAGCTCGCGGAGCAAAGGTGTAACATGGGAGTACCGGGAAACTCCCAAGACAACTCTCGCGGCCGCATTCTGTACCAGTTGGAGCCTCCGAGTGCTCTTCAAGGGAAGCCCCATGTAGAGAGCGTTGCAATAGTCAAGACGAGAGGTCACGAGCGCATGAGTGACCGTACACAGGGCATCCCGGTCTAGATAGGGCCGCAACTGACGCACCAGGCGGACCTGAGCGAAAGCCCCCCTAGTCACGGCTACTAAATGATCTTCTAAGGTAAGCCGTGGATCTAGGAGGACTCCCAAGTTTTGAGCCCTATCCACGGGGGGGTAAAGACTCACCCCCCATAGAAAGCGATGGAACATTTTGAATGTCCCGGGATGCTGGAATGTACAGCCACTCAGTCTTGTCAGGGTTGAGTTGAAGTCTGTTCCTCCCCATCCAGACCCGAACCGCCTCCAGGCAACGGGACATCACAGCGAGGGCATCACTGGGGTGGTTTGGGGTCGAAATAAAAAGTTGGGTATCATCGGCATATTGATGATACCCAACTCCAAAACCACGAATGATCTCACCCAGCGGTTTCATGTAGATGTTGAACAGGAGAGGCGAGAGAACCGACCCCTGAGGAAATCCACAAACGAGAGACCTAGGGGCCGATCTCTGCCCCCTGCCAACACCGACTGCGAACGTCCCAGGAGATAGGAGGAGAACCACCGAAGAACCGTGCCTCCCACTCCCAATCCCCTGAGACGCCGCAGCAGGATACCATGGTCGATGGTATCGAAAGCCGCCGAGAGGTCTAATAGGACTAGGACAGAGGAATATCCCCTATCCCGGGCCCTCCAGAGATCATTCACCAGAGCGACCAATGCCGTCTCCGTGCTGTACCCGGGCCTGAAACCCGATTGGTACGGGTCCAGATAATCCGCTTCATCCAGGACCAGAGGGAGCTGATGCGCCACCACACTCTCAACAACCTTCGCAAGAAAGCGAAGGTTGGAGACTGGACGAAAGTTGTTCAACACAGCTGGGTCCAAGGCAGGCTTCTTGAGGAGGGGTCTCACCACCGCCTCCTTCAAGACGGTGGGGAAATTACCCTCACTCAAAGAAGCAGATATAACCGCCTGGAACCAGCCTCGTGTCCTCTCCCTAGCTGCATAAACCAGCCAAGAAGGGCACGGATCCAATAAACATGTGGTGGAGCTCAACCTCCCCATAATCCTGTCCACTTCATCAGGGGTCACAGAATCAAACTCCTCCCAGATAACATTGACAAGACCGCCCGTGTCCTGATCGTCAGACTCTGCCCAGCTGGAGTCCAAACCGGTCCGAATCCGAGCGATTTTATCCGACAGATGTTGACCAAACTCCTCGGCGCGACCCTGCAAGGGATCCTCCCTCACCTCCTGATTAAGGAGGGAGCGAGTCACCCTAAACAGGGCGGCCGGGCGATTATCTGCGGACGCGATGAGGGCAGAGAAGTAATTACACCTCGCCGCCCTCATCGCTGCGAGATAAGACCTAATATAGGTTCTTAACCGCAACCGGTCGGATTCGGATCGGCTGGACCTCCAGCAGCTCTCTATGCTCCGTTTCCGGCGCTTCATCTCCCGGAGCTCCGCAGAAAACCATGGAGCTCGTTGGGATCTGCACCGGGTCAGGGGCCGCAAGGGTACAACTCGGTCCAGTGCCTCAGTGGCTGCCCTTTCCCAGGCTTCCACTAAGGCATCCGCCGAGTTGTGAGCGACGGAGGCAGGTGGGGATCCCAGCGCTGCCTGGAACCCGTCAGGGTCCATTAAGCGCCTGGGGCGGTACCATCTAGTTGGTTCCGCATCCCCACGGCGGAGGGTGGCAAAACGGAAGACCAGCCGCAGGAGGTGATGATCAGTCCATGACAGGGGCATAATAAATGGAGAGCCCCCACCAAGATCATCCAACCACCGTCCAGATAAAAAAACCAGGTCAAGGGTGTGGCCTCCCTCATGAGTTGGTTCAGAAATTACCTGCGTCAGGTCCATGGCCATCATGGAAGCCATGAACTCCCGGGCTAACTCAGATGACCCTCCCAGGGATGGTAGATTGAAGTCACCCAAAACTAGAAGTTTGGGGAACTCAATCACCAAACCGGAGAGGACATCGAGTAGCTCAGGCAGGGCTGCCGCTGTGTGACTAGGCGAAACGTACACCAGCAGCAAGCCCAACTGCGCCCCCGGACCAAACCTCAAAAAGAGAGACTCACACCTGAGGAACGGTGGTCTCCCGCGGACATAAGGTCTCCCTGATAACTACCGCCACTCCCCCGCCCCTACCTTGAGCCTGAGGCCGGTGTAGCGCTCGGAAACCTGGTGGGCAAAGATCAACCAAAGGGACCCCACCCTCTGGACCCAACCAGGTCTCGGTGATACAAGCCATGTCCGCATGCTCACCCTCCACCAAATCCACAAGGGGAGCCTTATTAACCACAGACCTGGCATTCAGGTACACCAGCCGGAGCTCAAGAGGCTGCACATCCTCGCTCCCGGCACCTCGGGGAAGAAACAGAGGGTCGGAGCGCCTCACCGCTTGTAGACAGCGGAGACGGCCCTCCCGGTAACGATACGGCCCTCTGTCCATACGCCTGCTGCCATACCCCAGTGTCGTGGGAATCGGTAATCCCACGACCCGCTCCCGAGCCCCAGATGTAACCAAACCCCGCTCCCCCCGAACGCAGTCAGACCCAGGCCTGGCCTGCACTACGGTTGTATGGCCACCCCCCATAGTCAGACAACCATTACCCCCCACCCCTCTCCCTAACCCCCTAAAAAATTTCACTAAAAAATTAACCAGGGGCCTCCTATTAAATTTATATCGAGAGCCCCTGGCCTTACCCGGCCATCTCTCAGGGTCCCAATAATTGGGCCCTTCATCGAGACTGGAAGTAGAAAAGAAGGCAGGACGCACCCAGGAGAGGGGGGCACCCCTGAGGGTGAGCAAGTCCGTGTCGGAATATCGGTACATACAGTCCGAACGAGTCCAGAGAGGGCAGTCCAGTGGTTGAAAAATCTAATAGGAGGTTCAAAGGTAAGGAGTGGAACATTTGGGCCATCAACCAACCTACTGCCACTCGGTTGGGTGCTCCCAGGGGCAGACCACAACCCATCCTCTCACGACGGGGCGCGAATCTGCTCCCGAGGATGGTCCAAAATGTACACCCTGGGTGGGGCATGACCCATAGAGCTCCCATCTCTATGGGGCTGCCGATGTAAAACAAGCCACTCTCCCACTGTGGCTTGTGCCCAGGTCCGTCCCAGTCCAAAGGGGAGAAAGGAGGCAGGTGGAAAAGTAATAGATAAATTGGTAGTCCGCTATGTCGCCGCTGTCGCCACAAACATCGTCGCCGCCAATGGAACGGGCCAGTGGGCTCGGAAACACCGCCGTCGCCATCACCATAAGCAGCCGGAACAAAACGAGTGAAATGCAAACATCATCACCGTCGCCGTGGTCGTCCTCTCCACCGCCCCAAAGCAGCTTGAGGACGCCGTCGCCATAGCCGCCTCCGCCGCCGGCAGCGGCTCAAAACCAGCACAGGGGACAGCCTTGCCAGTAAAGTAACAAGCGGTCGTCTTCTCCGCCGCCGAAACTTTCCCTTTGTCAGTGCAAAGGGAAAGTGATTCAGTAAAGGAACACCCACCCAAAAATTAAAACTGGTACTTTTTTACTTTTTTCTACAGTTTGTAATATTTTATTAGATTATAGAATAAAATACAAAAATACAAAAGCAAATAGTAGGACAGAGTGGGGAGGAAAAAGGGGGGAAAGTGAGGGGGAGAAGGGAAAAAGAACAGACTTCCTCTGTTGCAGTAGAAGGAAGCACTGAAACTGAACCTCAACTTTTTACTTTTCCATAATATTATAAACTAGCCATTTCTATAACAACAAATAAATCTAAACAGTAAAACCCAAAATCCTCCCCCCTTTTTTTAGTCATCAGTTTTTGACACCTTGCTAAGCACTGGTGGTACTCAAATATTGTCATGTCCTAAAAGTGGTACAATCTGTGAAAAGATTGAAAAGCCCTGAAACCATTTATATTTCATTTCTAACTCTCTTTCTGTGCAAACCCAAATCTCACCCCACTTTGGATTCTGCCATTCCCAAGGAGGAAAGGGAATAAACATGGGAGTTTATTGCCTCCATTTCCTTTCCTTAGATGTAACTTTTTGTTTATCTAGCCTGCCTGTTACCCATCACAATAAAATCGGTGAGAGGCATTCTTTGTCTCTGATCTTATGAGCAACTAAGAAAGGGGGAAGGGGGATTCTGGTTTGTTTCTCCAGATGGAATGTGAAGGGGAGGGAGTGATTGTGCTATGAATGAACTGATGGTTCTCCCTTTCCCATGAGGGGCTTGCCACCTGAAACTTGACTGATCCGAAACTGACCAAATGAACTGAGGGGTGGAGTTTTGCTTGAGGACACTTTAAAAATATCGATCTGTGAGGGGATTTTTCAGATACTGTCTATTATACCCTCTATCATCTATGTCTTAGTAAAAGTTCCTGCTTGGATAATCTTGTCTCCAAGAGTCTTTCTTTCTTAAGATGTGGATTGGAGTGGGTTCTCCATTAGACAGGACCTGCATTAAGAGTCAACCTGGAAGGAAAAACCTTACCTTGTGAAAAATACAATGTCTAACGACGAGGAGGGAAGCCCCATGGAAAGGGAACTTTCCCCCCGACTGAAATCCCACCAACTATCGAAAGCTGAAGCGTCATATTCCTCCGGGGAAGAGGTGGTGGAGACACGCGACCTCAAACCGTGGTGATCGATGGGCATTGGAAGCAAGAGCTAGTGGGGAAAAGGCATCCAGGAAAGTGACCCTGAGGCGGAGTGGCCACCAACCCGAATTTGGGCATTCCGGTGAGGAGACTAAAGCAACCAATCTCTTTTGACCAGTTAGATTGGTCCATAGCAGGGGGGTACCAGCTACCCTAGCCACCTTACCAGTTCACCTGTCCCTAAGGACCCATGAGGAAGACATAACATTTGTAGTGACCCCAGGCATGGAATGCCAAATGATTTTAGGGCTGGAATGGTTGAAGAAATGGAACCCCTGGGTAAATTGGAGGACAGCAGAATTCAACATCCTGGAGGGGGAGTATAGGAACTTTAAATCCCAAAGGACCCCCCCAACCCAAGGAGAGGAGACAGCATTAGTGGGGGAAGAGAAAGGGTTACCAGAAATACCGGAAGAATACCGGGACCTTGCTGAAGTTTTCAGTGAGGAACGAGCAGATGAGCTTCCCCCTCACTGACCCACAGAGTGTGCTATAGAATTCAAACCTGGGGCAAAACTCCCAAAGCCCAGGCTGTACTCCATGAGCCCCAAAGAGACAATGGAGATGGAAAAATTCATAAATAAAAACCTAGAAAGAGGATTTATTGAGCCTGCCAAACCCAAAGTTGCTGCTCTGGTCCTGTTCAGGGAGAAGGATGGCATGATGCGCTTATGCATAGATTACAGACTCTAAACACAATTAGTGAAAGTAATCTGTATCCCCTACAGGGGATATGCTATCCCACCTATCGAAAGGAAGGATTTTTACCAAACTAGACCTAAGAGAACCATACTACTGCATTAGAATTAAGGAAGGGGATGAATAGAAGACCACATTCAATTGTCCAATGGATTGCTACCAGTTCAAAGTCCTGCCGTTTGGACTGTAAGGGCCCCCCAGTTTTTATGCAATTAATTAATGAAGTGCTAAGACAGCACCTATATAAGAGGGTCCTGGTTTACCTAGATGACATCCTTATCTTCACTGAGACCAAAGAGGAACATATTAATCTAGTCAGAGCAGTTCAGAAAAAATTGCGGGCTGCCCATCTATATGCAAAATTATTGAAATGTGAATTCCACTAGGAAAGAATAGACTACCTGGGATATCGCATATCCCCACAGGGTATCGAAATGGACCCCGAGAAAGTCAGGGCAGTATTAGAATGGGCACCACCTTGCACAAGGAAGCAATTGCAAAGTTTCCTGGGGTTTGCAAACTTCTACCACCAATTGATCCTTTCATTTGCCCAAATAGTCCTGCTCCTCACAAACTTGTTGAAAATGGGGGGGGCAGTGAAACCCAGCCAGCTCCTGAAGTGGACAATGGAATGTCAAAAAGCATTTGAGAGGCTAAAGAGACTTTTTTCTGCCGAACCTGTACTGAAACACCCAGATTCTGATAAACCTTTCGTAATCCAGGCAGACACGAGTGATGTGGCGGTGGGAGCTGTATTATTATAGGAACAAAGAATTCAAAAATTAGAAGATAAATCAACTGTAGTTGACCAGAAAGTCAGATTTCTTAAAAGGAGAAAGTTATATAGGTTTACTAAAATTATAACGAGGCCTAAGTATATGGAATAGTCATAAAGCTTCATATGTCCAGGTACACATCCTAAAAATATCCTCATATTTCTTGCAGTACTGCTGAAAACAGAAGCTTTTTCTTGCAAGTCCTTATTTCCTTCAGCCTGTAATTTATGTAGTAGCTATAGCCAGCTATGGCTAAGAGCAAACATAGTCTATCGGCCCCAATAACTGAAAAAAATATTAAAAAGCCTATCTGAGGTCCAATCCAACTCCAATGTCAAGTCTCATTTGGTAAGCGCCAAAGATCTTAATAATAATTTTTAATCAAAACATATCCCTGAGGGGATAATTGGCCGGGTCCTGTTTTTCCACTATTTTACTGTTGGCTGGGGAATTCTTTGTTAGTGCCTAGATCTCACAAAATATGTTATTTAATTTTTAATATAAGAATATTATTTTATCTATCATGATCTCATCGATGTATAAAAATGCACTTGACTTAAATAACTATTCAAAGCAATTCATTATTTATATATTTTAATTTGAATTCTTTTTGGTATATGAGTGCATGATATAACACTTTACATTGAGATTAATAAAGTAATCTGCTCTGGATAGTGAGATAGACAGCATATATATTTAATCAATAAATAAATCATATGTCTACGGAGATTCTGTCATCCAGGTCATGGTTGTCCCAAAGGTGATTTTTCAAGAGGCAACTGGACTTTCTTGTTTTTCAAATTGTTTTTCTTTGAAGACATTTTGTTTCTTATACAAGAAGCTTCTTCAGCTCTCACTGTGTGGTGGGGAATGGAAGGATTTATATTCCTTGCAGACAGAAAAATAAGAAAGTCCAGTTGCCTCTTGAAAAAGCACCTTGGTGACAAATAAAAATATATTTCAGGTTTGCCTCCACATCAAGTTTTTATAATTCACACATTAAGCTGTTTTAATTGAGTCTATTATTAGAGTAAAATTAATCTCAAGACTGGAAACTGAAAGACTGAAATGTAAGAAACAGTTCTATTCTGTGGTAAAATACATTCCCTTTAGAACCAAATCATGTGAAAATCAGGATAATGTGGGATAAGCAAATAAGTAAAGCACAGTATTCCATACTAATACAATGGAATTTGAAACAAGGCCCCTCCTCAACTTTTCTCTGCCAATGCATTAAACTATAGGTACATATCCACTTCAATAAATAAAAAGTACTTAAATACATAAATAATTTTTCTCTTTCTCTCATAAGCACAGAAAATTAACTCCATCCTTATTCTTTTATACTGTTAACTGGATTTAGATGAGAGCAGTTATTAATATGAAGATGAGGACAAGCCTCATTCATCAAAGGGATACAATTTCAATAAACGATGGTCCTATTAAAAAAAAGCAGTGACATTAATATAAATATAGAGGAAAATGCTTTCAAGCAGGAAAATTTGTTTAGCTTAATTATTTGAGTTCTACCAGAGTCTAACAGTATATGAAAGTTTATGCTTTCAAATAATCCTGGTTACTGATTAATCATATGATTGATCCAAATAATTTATACCTACAAGTAGTAATAGTCTGGTTCCTTTGAACTATAAAGGTTATTGTGGAGAGTGAAGATTTGGCTTTTTAAGATTCCTTTTATTGCTTAATGGTCTTTGTTCTACAACACATAATGTGTCTTACTATTCTTAGTGATACCAAAATGTTATTCATATATGCCGAAGAAAAACTGTGCACTGTATAATAGAAATTTTTTACAGCATTTGATAACAGGGGCTCTCAATAAATATTTTTGGAATATAAAAAATAAATGCAACACAATACTGTTCAAACGCCCAGATTACACCATTAAGATATACTCACATATTGATTTGCATTTTTACTCTTTTCTTTGAAAATAAAAAGAAGATATCCAAATATAAAAAGTATACTGATTTATTTACAAAAAGCTAGAATGTTATACTAGCAATGTAATCTTTAATGTATTAGCAAAAAAGGAAGCAAACTAAGAAATAAAAAACAATCTATAAATGCTTTTGTAATGAAATATCTTTTTTTTTACCAGCCTACTGTTAGAAGTGCCATTTTGCCTAAAACCAGTGGTGGGATTCAGCTGGTTTGCACCAGTTTAGCAGAGCCAGTAGCTAAATTTTGCTGAGTTTGGAGAACCGGCTGAATGCTTCCAGAAGTCTGTTCTAGGCCTGGGAGGCCAAGAGGAGGCCTCCCAGGCCTAGAACGGCTTACTGGAAGTGCATGGATGCCACTTCCGGAAGTCCGTTCTAGGCTTTGGAGGCCCAGACCTGCATCCAATAAGAGAACTGGTTGTTCAGGTATTTCAATCCCACCACTGCCTAAAACTATTTTATATAATAAACAGACTCTAAACCTAATAATAAAGTTCTATGAAACTACAAGAAAAACACCATGTATTATGGCCAATACACTAAATTTGTAATAAAATTCATTGCAATTCATTCATTGTAACTACCTTTCTGTGACCCAGTTGATGACCAATGTGTTTTTATAATAGTTCAGAGTAAGCCTTCCCTATCTTGTAGATTATTTCCATTCTAGGTCATTATGGATACTGTTGTGTACTGGGTTCTTTGTTGAGAGAATTCAGGCAGGAACATGCTTTATTGAATGCAGGAACTGAACTGTACGCAGCTATTTATACTGCTGGACACTAGGCGGTGGCCAATAGGTTTGAAGGAGCCTATTGCCGCCCTAGAGCCAACCAATAGTGATCCTGGAGACTGCTTGTCTGAGGAGCCAGTGACCATTACCCAACTCCCTGATTAAGCAATCTCAAACAGCATTCAAAGACAGTGGTACAACTCAAGTAAAACAGGCCCAATACATTACAGATACTGTTACCATAATAGTCCAACCCCTGCCAGTTTGTCAAAATAATACCCCAAAGTGGAAATTGAAGAGACATGGGTCTTGGAGTCATTCTGTGATTGCATGGAAATTAGTTTGAAAACTATAAAAGGCTATCTCATGATTTGTCGATTTTATACTTTGGAAAATAGGTATAAAAATTAACATGAAAAGACACATTTTGGTGTATAATCTTTTAGAAGCTGATTTGCAAAACAAAATGGTTAGATAAGTCGATGATCTTATGGTTATTTGTTAAGAGGTAGCTGAGAAGGTAATATGATCCTGTGATACTGAAGCAATCAGTAAAGTTACCTATCTTTCTACCTTGTGCATTGTGGCAAGACAGGCCAACTTATCAATGTGTTTTGTCAAGTAATAAAATAATTCAGCATAGTCCAGGAAGTGTGTCACTTCATTTTCTCTGCAATGCAGATAAATATTGCCATCTCACTGCCTGAGGGCAATGCCATTACCGATGATGCAACTTAGTTGAAACAAATAAGATAGTATTATCCCATACATTATATGATTTCTAATTGGCTGAAATAATTCAATAAGAGAAAAAAGTTTCAGAAAAACATCAGATGGCCAACATTCACTTTCCCCAAGAGCTATTATTTCTGTGCTCTCCTACAAGGATTTAAAAGCATAAAATCCAGTCCACTCTAATAACAATTAAATATTATTAAGGGCACAAATGTGCCTGCAGATATTTCCCATGGTGATGCCAGGATGTATGGCCCATCTGATTGTATTATTTTTCCAAGTTTCTTTCAATTAATATACTGTAATGTGAAGCTGACATGTCAAAGCAAAGTGTCAGCATTTCCAAAAATTCTTCTAAAACTAAAAAAAAATGGAGCTGCAGTGATGCTTTGTTTGGAAATGTGTTTTCTATCTAAAGAAAAGAGATAGTATGGGTTTGTAAGGCTATATTGGAAAGGTAGAAAGAATTTGGAGAGCAACACCATTGGTTTTGTCTGATAAATGAATATTAATTATGGGACCATAACATATTCTTTATAGTGAAGGGTTCTGTAACTGGAACAAAAAGAAATGGCTTAGTCTAACTATTGCTATCTCACTTTTGTAATCAGTGTTTGCATCAGGGACAAATTTCATGCAAGCGTGGGAAACATGTACATGGATGGGATGTACTAAAAGAGGGAATAAGGGAGTGTACAGGAATGATTGATGTCTTCCTTATGATGTAATGGCTCTGTTGTCTGATTTTCATTGGCTAACAAAGTTTATAAAGCAATGCTACTAACTTTCTAAGGTGTGGCACTTCTGGATGTAACTCTGCCAGCGTTCCAGATTGTTTGCCACCCAGCTGTTTCATTTGATTAATTAAAGCATTGTTTCTTCAAGTTGCCTGATTAGACTTTTAATGGTATCTCAAATTTAAGTAAGGGCCAATAGAATAAGGAAGATAACCTTGATGGAAATACGCAAGAGTTGTTACCTAGGCAAAACTAGCTGAAATGTTTTTATGTCCAGAGTAAAGAGTAAATTCACTGGTGCTTGACAAGGGAAAGTAAGTGCAGCATAATAGACTTTTAAGATTATGTTATTATAGCCACACTCAATAACAATAGTTTTAATCTTGACTTCCAGTTTTGATGTTGCGGTAAGAGAGGCAACTTCCTGCTGAGGGTCCAAAAAGGACCAAAAGTCTCCACATAGAGGCAACAGACCAAGAGGGGACTCTTATAGATCACGGGAAGGGGTAGCTGACCCACTTGATCCAAGGAATCCCTTGGGACTGGCAGGAGAAACACTGGCTGCACCTATGCAGCCAGTCGGAAGCTGCTGATCACTGGCAGAAAAGCAATTCTAAACAAACATGAGCAACATATTGGACCTGGGTGAGACTATTTTTCTTCTTCTACGATCATAAAACCTGTTCTGAAAAAAAGCATCCGAAAGCAAGAAAATCCTCAGAACTAAAGGGAGGGGAGGTTTCCTATTCTTCCCTCCATAATAAAAGTGGTGGTTTAAGTTTTCATGGGGGAAAACAGAGAAATTTACAATATTATTGTGGACATAACAGACAGAGATAGAAAAAAGAAAAGTCTGGGGAGCTTTAATACTATTACACTCTTTTTTATAATTTTATTGCGGAGTATCAGAGCAAAACTTTGTAAAAATTATTGGAAATTTACAAAATGGGCATCTAGTGACATCTAGTGTATTGTCGGCGGATTCCCGGTCAGAAAAGAGGACAGCAGGCTTAAGTGAGATCAGCTGTTTATTCGCCTCCTCAGGAACAAAGTTAGCGTGTTTCAAACCCCCTTATATAGTCCCGCTGGTGGACTCCTGGCCAATCCCTGCTTGGGGATTCTCCCGCTGTTTCCGCTCGACCAATCTCTGCTGACCACGTGCGGAGCTGTCAGGTTGCAGCTGTTATCAGTAGCTGTCAACAGAAACCACGTGTGGAGCTGTCAGCGGGAGCCTGTCAGTGGGAGCTGTCAACGGGAGCCGCGTGTGGAGCTGTCAGCTGTCAAGGAACTGTCAAACCTATGAACTCTGTTTATAACTATTAAAAATCCCTTTTTAACATATATTACACCCGTTCCCCCCATAATTAACAGTTAACAATACTTAACATTTGTTTGCCAACTTATTGGCCGCCTGGCCATACGTAGTCTTTTAAATAGGCAGGTGGTTTCTTTGCTCATGAAGAGCGTCAGGGGGGATGGTCCCCCGGGGTCTCCGGGGTAGACGAGGGTGTGGGGGCCAGGGGGCTTCCTGTCGAGGGGACCTGGCTGCTCTGGGGATTTAGGGTGGAGTGGGAATTTTCCCCCAGGTCAGGGGTTCCAACTGGGTCAGGAAGGGTTCTAATTTCTCCCCATGGGTTGGAGTTCTCGCTGCCTGGCTCCCTTGTTACAGGATGTTCTGCTGGTGCTGGGAATCATGCTGGGTCCCCTTTTCCTTAACTGGTCAATATGACGCCTCAGTTGTCGATCCCCTTCCTCTTCAATGAGATAAGATTTTGGCCCTGTCCGAAGGATGACTACCCCCGGCAGCCAATTATTTCCAGATCCAAAGTTCCTGGTCCACACATGGTCCCCTATTTCGAACTGTCTGGTGGGTGGTGGTAGTTCTATGTCAGCTGATATTCTGTCCGGATGTAACCTGTCTACTCTGGTGACTAGGTGGAGGCCCCAACGTAATTTGGCTGGGCTTTTGCCGGTGGATGTGCAAGGGGTCGAGTGGTGGGCCAGAAGGAATTGAGCCAACCGCTGGTGCCAGTTTCCGGTAATGATGTGTCGTAAGGCATCCTTGGTTGTCCGGACCATGACTTCAGCCAGGCCGTTGGTAGATGGCCGGAAGGGAGCTGAGGTGATGTGTTTAATTAAGTTGGCCTTGGTGAAATTCTGGAAGGCAGCAGAAGTGAATTGAGGCCCATTGTCTGAAACTATGATATCGGGGAGGCCGTGCGTTGCAAAGAGCCCCCTCAGCACTTGTACTGTACTGGCTGTGGTCAGGCTTCTAACTGGGGTGACCTCTAGCCACCTGGAATAGCTGTCGACTATGATGAGGAACAGTTGCGCCTGGGATGGTCCAGCAAAATCTATGTGTATCCTTGACCAGGGTTTGTGGGCAGACTCTCACTTGTGTAGGGGTGTGTGTGGTGGCCCTGGTCTGGATTGTTGGCATGGCTGGCAACCAGCAACATGCTCCTCAATGTGCTTATCCAACCCAGGCCACCAAAGGTAGCTGCGAGCTAAGGCCTTCATTTTTACCACCCCTGGGTGTCCCTCATGCAAGGCTAAGAGGGCTCTTTGCCTATGTTTTTCAGGGATGATGACCCGGCTTCCCCATAAGATGCACCCGTGGTGGGTGGATAATTCATTTCTCCTATTAAAGTAGGCCTGGAATTCAGGCCCTGGGCTGTGGCCCTGCCAGCCAGCGGTTACCCACCCCAGTACCCTGCTGAGGAGTTTGTCAGTAGTTGTTGCAGCAGCTATGTCTTTTACATGCAGGGGGCAGTCTGGCACTTCTTCGATGGCCAAGATCTGTCCCCCTGGGGCAGGGGCTGGATCAATATCTGCTAAAGGCAGTCTACTCAACCCATCATCATGACACATGTCTTTGCCTGGTTTGTGAAGCAATTTGAACATATATGCTGATAAGAATGTGGACCAGCGCAGAACCCTAGGGGACAGAATATGGGGGGTTTGTTTGTCTACCATGAAGAGTCCCAACAAGGGCTTGTGATCAGTAAAGATTGTAAATTCTCTGCCATATAGGTAATCGTGGAATTTTTTGACTCCTGTGACAATGTCTAATGCCTCCTTGTCTATTTGGGCATAATTCCTCTCAGCTTTTATTAATGTCCGTGAGTAATATGCTATTGGGTTCTGGACCCCTCCTTCCTCTAGATGGCTCAGCACGGCGCCCACCCTATAAGGGGATGCATCACAAGCGATGAATATTGGTTTATGTTCGTTATAGTGGGTAATGGTAGAACTGCTGGATAGCAGCGCTTTTAGGTTCCTGAAGCAGTTTTCATGGAGTGCGGTCCACTCCCATGGTACATTTTTATCTAGCAATCTATGTAAGGGTTCTTGCAGCTTTCTGGGGAAGGAAGGTATGGTAAAAATTTAAGAGTCCTAAGAAAGCTTGAAGCTCTGCTTTGTTTTTTGGAGTAGGGGCTTGTTTAATAGCCCTCACCTTGGACTCTGTTGGATGGATTCCCTGTGCATCTATCCTGTAACCTAGGAATTCTGTGGAGGTTACCCCAATTGAGCATTTTTCTCTTTTTAGTTTTAACTCAGCAGTACGAAATCTGCTAAGTACTGTTTGTAGTCGCACTGCTAGTGTCTCTTCATTTTCGCCTGCTATTAGGATGTCGTCAAAGTAAGGACACACCCCCGGAATGCCTTTCAAAGTTCACTCCATTACTTCCTGGAAAATCCCAGGCGCGGCTGAAATGCCAAACTGCAGCCTGTGAACTTTGAAAGCCCTGCGGTGTGTAACTATCGTTTGTGCGTCTGCAGTCTCCCTGGTAACAGGGAGCTGCAAGTAAGCATGCGCAAGATCTAGCTTACAGAAGATGGCACCGGATTGAATGGCGGAGAGAACATGCTTCACGGAAGGAACAGGGTAAGCATGGGGGTTGAGTGCGCGGTTGAGGGTGGCTTTATAGTCTGCGCATATGCGCACATCCCCGTTAGGTTTCACTGGGGTGACTATGGGGGTTTCCCAGGTCCCTCCTTCTACGGGTTCTAGTACCCCTAACTTTAATAAGTGTTCCAGTTCGTCCTCAATTTTTTTCTTGAGGGCGAAGGGAACTCTTCTGGCCTTAATTCTAATGGGGAGGATGTCCGGTTTAAATTTCAGGGAGATTGGGGGCCCCGTGTATTTCCCGAGAGAACCGTCAAATACGTCTGCAAATTGTTTGCAGACGGATTCGAGGCTTTTAGCCTGGGTAAGGTGGACCCCTCCTAACCAAATTCCTAAGGCTTTGAACCAGTTTAAACCCACTAAGCTGGCCCTTTTTCCTTGGGTAACTAATACTTCCAGCGGGCCCTGGAATCTTTTGTATTTTACGTTTAAGGTGGCTATTCCCTTAAGCTTGATTGGGGCCTGTTGGAAGTCAGCCAATCTCATTTTAGTAGTTTTTAAGGGAATTTGCTGTTTGCTCAGGTTGCATACAGTGTTATAGGTCTCCATAGAAATTATGGAGACTGAGGAGCCAGAATATACCTCCATTTCGCAGGGAGTTCCCTGTAAATGGACTTTTATTTTTATTTTGGGCCTTAACAGCTGATGGACAGTTAATCTGTTATCAGGTGTTCCCTTCCAGTTAGTAGTCTGGACTGAGGGCCAGGGGGGCTCAGTGCAAGGGGTATGGAGGTTTGCTGTACCTGATAGGGCTGAATCCCGGTCATAAATGTTCCCTCGGTTCCGGCTGCGACAGACGGTGTGGATGTGCCCGGTTTTGCCACACTTGTGGCATTTGGCATTCCTGAACTTGCAGGATGCCCGAGGATGGGCTGCTCCGCAGCTGGCGCACCTCTGGCTATTATTTGGCATGCGGGGGTTTTGATATGCTGGCGCCGGTGGTTTGTTTAAGAGTCTTGTTGCACTTCGCTGTGGTACTGGTTTCTTGTAGCTCTGTTGGATTACATCGATTCCGATGTCAGGGTCTGTTGATTCCTCTTCATTGTCGGTTGAATTGCTGAGGTGAATTGACCCGTGGGGTCCAGTAAGGGGTTGTTCAAGGTTTTCTTCGCGAGTCATTTCATATGCCCGGATTTCACTGACGACTTCGGCGAGGCTCATGGTTGGTTTGCTGACTATTTTCCTTTGTAGTCGTTTGTCGAGGAGTCCTAGGACGATTTGGTTCCGGATTCTATCTTCTAAGTCCAGGAAATGGCACCAGTGCGTGGCGTGTCTGACGGCGGCAACGAAATCTGTTGTGGCTTCCCCTGGTCGTTGAGTCTGTTGGGCGAACCGCAGTCGCCAGTACAACTCAGACCTTGCTGGTATGAAGTGCTTGTTCAGTAGATCAGTCAGGACCACGTACAGGACGGTGTTGACTGGGTCCAGGTTGCAGAGGCCAGCGGCGACATCATAGACGGCAGGTCCGCTGAGGCATAGTAAGGCTGCAGCCTTCGAGCGGTCTTCGGTAATTTTGTTAAATAGGAGGTATCCTTCTACCTGCCCGAAGTGCGATTCCCATCGCTCGGGATATTTGATGTCGAATTCTTGAATTTGTCCCAACGATGACATGCTGTCCTGGTGTTTGCTGCTTCACGGGTCTTGTGGGGCTATTTCCCCCAGTGACTTCAGCTCCGTGACTGTCAGCTCGTGACTTTGCTCTGTATTTGGCTCCGTGAAGCAGTCCCACCTTCGTCGCCAGATGTATTGTCAGCGGGTTCCCAGTCAGAAAAGAGGACAGCAGGCTTAAGTGAGATCAGCTGTTTATTCGCCTCCTCAGGAACAAAGTTAGCATGCTTCAAACCCCCTTATATAGTCCCTCTGGTGGTCTCCTGCTCCTGCCAATCCCTGCTCGGGGATTCTCCCGCTGTTTCCGCTCGACCAATCTCTGCTGACCGCGTGTGGAGCTGTCAGCAGAAACCACGTGTGGAGCTGTCAGCGGGAGCCTGTCAGTGGGAGCTGTCAACGGGAGCCGCGTGTGGAGCTGTCAGCTGTCAAGTAACTGTCAAACCTATGAACTCTGTTTATAACTATTAAAAATCCCTTTTTAACATATATTACATCTAGTGGCAAGAGAAAAGAACTACGCCAAGCCTTGCTCACAGACTTTATCTATATATTTTGTCTGGAGTGTTAGAACTTGGCCAGATGCCCAGACATAGTTTACAGTCTAAACCTTTTGATGTCCCTGACCTTCACAGTCCTCTAGATTACAGCTGGAAAAAAAGAAGAATTTCTTTGGGCTGCTTTTCTCTGCAGGATGGATTATAACTAAAAAAAATATAAACTACTTCGAAGCCATCCGGCTTTTTTGGATTATAAGTACTGTTTGAGCTGTGATTTTACAAGCTATTTAAAGACAGAGTGAGTGGTAAGGAATTACTGTTAGCAAGACATTTTGGATTATAACCTTGGCAGATGGGCAATATCAGACCTTGGGATAGATATTATGCTTTTCTTTTCTTCTTTTTTCTCTTCTCTTCTTTTTTTTCCTTTTTATCTCTCCTATTTGTTTGGGGAGCCTAGTGGATTACAAATTTTTAACGTTTGACTGAAGAACTATTTATGGACAGTGCAAAATGAAATATTGGAGATACTTCTTGGAGAAGGCCTATGGACTATTAACATCGAATAGTATGTCTTGGTGGATTATAAACTTTGACTGAGGGATAATTTTGGACTCTGAACAATCATCCTTGGAAGTGAGCCCTATGTACAGAAGTGGATTATAAACTTTTTTTGTTATTTCTTTTTTTCTTCTTTTTTCACTCTTACCTTTTTGCTGAGAGAGCCTATTGGCCTAGAGTCTACATATAAGAACTATAAGAGCTACTTAAGATAATTTTAAAAGATATATTGTGTTGAACATAATACTAATAATTTGGGTTAAGGCAGGTATTGGGAAAAAGTATTAGAGTTTGATAAAAGATTTGGGTAGTAGAAATAAAATGAGTGTTCTGAATCTAACCAAAACTGGTAAGAAAGCACTCTCAGCCCCGTCCTCCACCTCTGCAAGCCCAGTGTATCAGAGATCAATTGAAGCAATGCTTCAACAAGAAAAAGCTAATAACTTCCAGAAGGAGATGCAAGCAACACTACAAGTGATTCAAGAGGCAATTTCCTCCCACAAGGAAGACACAAGGAAAAATCATGAAGAAATGAAAGATAACCTTGATAAAATGAACCAAAAAATTAATAACATAGATTCTCAACTAGAAAACTTTAAACAGATGGTCACAAAAATGCACAAAGAATTTAAAAAGTAGAAGACAAGTCAGTAGAGACCGACCAAAAGTTGGAAGAACTAAAAGATGAAAAACAGAAGCTGATGCAGATTAACAGAGAATTGAAAGACTCAATGGCAGTTATGGAAATGGAAAAGGCCTCTTACTTCCTAAGATTCCAAAACATAATAGAGGATAAGGAAGAGAATTTCATGGATCTGATAATGAAGCTATTGGCTGAAGCACTGGAAATTGGGAAACAGGAAATGGAAGGAGAGTTAGACCAGATATTTCGAGTCAATTCAAGCTATGCACAAATAAATAAAGTCCCTAGAGAAGTACATGTTAGATTTGTTAAAAGATCTATAAGGGATGTGATTCTGAGAAGAGTAAGAGATTACCCTCTGCAATATAAAGAATAAAAAAATTTGTAGTCCTGAAGCAGATTCCCAGGAGAATAAGAGACACACAAAGAGAATATCAATTTTTAACTATAAAATTAATTGAAAAAGGGGTGAATTTTACATGGCTGAGTCCAGAAAGGATCCTAATTAACTGTGATGTGAAAAGATACAGAGTGGACATGCCACTTAAGACATTGTAGTTTTATGAAGCGTTTATGGAACGGGAAAGTCCAGAATTTCATACAGAGAGAGAAACAAAGAGACAGGAAGGAACAGAAGGAACAGCCAAGCCAAGGGAGGAAGAAGAAACTGAAAATACAAATACAGAAGAAGGGGTAAGAGCAAGAGAACAGAGACAAATAAGAATAACTAGAAGATTAAGACCTAAATATAATTGAAGGAGATGGAGAAGGAAAATGCAATTCTTTCAATGAATATAAATGGATTGAACTCCCCCACAAAAAGCAACATTTTTTTACACAATTACCAAGATTTAAAATGGACATAATCTGTCTCCAAAAAACACATATTAAGCGACAACACTACAAATTGTTGGAACAAACTTCACTTTGCATTAGCACAACAAAAGAAAAGAGGAATAGCATTATATATTAAAGAAATAATGAATCCCAAACAAATTTATGCAGATGACGAGAGAAGAATATTAATGGTGGAAATAAACCAAAAACAGATGCTGATGGTAGCAATATGTACCTAACAACAAACAAGAAGAATTCTATCAAAAACTAGATAAAAAAACAGTGGAACTGGAATATCAAAATGTTTGTCCAATGGGAGAGTTTAATGCAATAGTAGATGGAATACTGGACTACAAAAGTAGTAAAATAGGGGAAAAGGGAAAGAATATACTACCTAAAACTTTCTTTAAAATGGCAGAAGAAATCTGTATTCAGGACATATGGAGAGAAAAGAACTCCCAAAAAACCACAATATACATTTTATTCAAGCAGACACAAATAATGGTCCAGAATTGATATGATATGGTATCTCCTGAACTAAGCACAATTATACAAGAGATCAAGATAGAATCCAATATATGGGCAGATCACAACCCAACACAGATGATTTGGAGAGGAACCAAGAAAAAATTAAGATGGTCCCTGAACAAATCCTTATTGAAAGAGAAAGAATTTATATAAATAGCAACAAAGGAAATGGAATTCTTTTTCAAAATAAATAAAAAAGAAGAGACATCGCTTCAAAATGTGTGGAACACAGCTAAAGCATACTTCAGAGGGTTGGCTATAACCTACATGGAGAAAAGAATAAAGAAAAAAAGTAACAACTAAAGTTAAAGGAAGAATTTATGAAATTAGAATCAGAGCTAAAAATAGATCCACAAAAGAAAACACTTAAAAAACAAAAGAAAACACTTAAAAAACAAATGGAAAAAATAAAATATAAAATAAACCTAGCAGAGGCCGAAAAAATGGTGGAACAAATTAAAAGGGCCAAACATATTTTTTTTGAAAATGCTAATAAACCAGGGAGGTGGCTAGCATACAAATTGGAAAAAAGAAAGAGAAAAAAATGATAAACAAACTGCAAGATTCAAAAGGCGATTTACAGTTCCAAAATGATATAATTAAAAAATAATCAAAGACTTTTATGAGACACTTTATGATACGGAGGAAAACTCTCAAGAAAAAATAAAGCAATGTATACAAAAAACGCATTTACCAAAAATCCCAGAGAATATATAAACATTTTAAATGAAAAAATATCAGTGATGGAGGTGACAGAGATTATAAAAAGGCAAACAAAATGATAAGACTCCAGGTCGAGATGGGTTACCTGCAGAGCTTTATACGTAAATGTTTACAAGACACACTAAGTCCAATAATGAAAGAACTGTGTAATGAAGTACTTTTAGAGGCAATAATACCAAATACATGGACAGAAGCTAACATCACTTTAATACCTAAAGAAGACTCAGACTTGACACAAATAAAGAATTATAGACCAATATCTTTATTAAACATGGATTACAAAAAATTTGCCTCAATAATAGCAGAAAGATTAAAGAAATTTTTGATTGAATTTATACATACAGATCAAAACAGATTCCTACCTAAAAGGCAAATAATTAATAACTTAAGAATGATCTTAGACATTTTGGAATACTATGAAATCCACCCAGGGAAGCAGATGGCATTAATACTTCTAGATGCACAGAAGGCTTTTGACAATGTAAATTGGAAATTTATTTATTCAATAATTAGATGAAATGGATTTTGGAGAAAATTTCATAAACATAAGTAAAAAAATTATTATAGACAAACAGTTAAAGTAATTGTAAATGGAGATTTTACAGAAAACTTCAATATTAAAAAGGCACAAGACAAGGATGTCCATTATCCCCATTATTATTTATACTAACACTGGAGGTACTAAACAGAAACATTAGGCAAGACACAAAAATTGAAGGTGAAGTGTTCTGGAACAAAGGGAAATTGTTTAGTATAACTGTTGCTTAGTTGCTTTTTGTAATCAGCTTTTGCACCAGAGAAATTTCATGCAAGTGTGGGAAACATGTACATGGATGTGATATACTGAAGGAGGGAATAAGGGAGTGTACAGGAATGATTGATGTCTTTCTTATGATGTAATGGCTCTGTTGTCTGATTTTCATTGGCTAACAAAGTTTATAAAGCAATGCTACCAATTTTCTAATGCATGGCACTTCTGGATGTAACTCTGCCAGCATACCAGATTGTTGGCCACCCAGCTGCTTAATTTGATCAAATAAAGTGCTGCTTGATCAAGATGTCTTCGCTTGGGTTATCTGATTAGATTGATATGGTATCTCAACTTTAAGTAAGGGACTGGGACCTTACAAAAGATTGGAGATAAAAGATGAAAAATACAAACTACAAGCATTTGCAGACAATCTGTCTTTATACTAGAAGAACCTCTTGAGACAAGCCTTAAGCTTATGAAAAAGAAGAAGTTGGAGAAGTGGCAGGTCTGAAAATACATAGAGAAAAGACCAAAGTGATAACTAAAGATCTCACAGAAAAAACAAAAAAAACAACTGTTAGGAAAAACAGGTCTTCAAATAGTTAAAAAAATCAAATATTTGGGGATTTATTTAACAGCAAGATGTGCAACAATAAAAGAAGATAATTCCGTAAAATTATTAAAACAAATAAAACTAGACTTGGAAAAATGGAAAAATCTACAACTTTCAGTGCTGGGGAAAATAGCAAAAGTGAAGATTTATTTATTTATTTATTTATTTTAATTCCATTTATATCCCGCCCTTCTCCGAAGACTCAGGGCGGCTTACAAGCTTAGCAGTAGCCTTCATTCTATGTATATGCCTGCTTATTAGGGCTTTCACACACCCCCCAAGCGGCATTATTACAAAGTCAACTTAATTGCCCCCAACAATCTGGATCCTCATTTTACCTACCTCAGAAGGATGGAAGGCTGAGTCAACCTTGAGCCTGGTGGGATGCGAACCTGCACTAATTGCAGGCAGCTGGTGTTACTTAAGGAGGCATTTGGTAGATGAATATTCTACCAAAAATACTCTTCTTATTTCAAACAATGCCTATAAGTTTGGGCAAAAACTTCTTTGATGAACTAAATACATTAATACTGAAATTCATTTGGCAAGGAAAAAAAGCTAGAATTAGCTTGAAAATGCTACAAGAAGAGAAAGAAAATGGAGGATTTGGACTGCCGGACTGGACTTTATATTATCAAACAGCTGTATTAACATGGCTAAAAGAATGGATAACCCTTTGAGACAAAAGACTACTATACCTAGAAGGGCATGAGCTACAACTTGGGTGGCATGCCTTCCTATGGTATGGGAAGAATAAAATACACAGATACTTTCAAAATCATTATATAAGAAATGCACTTCTTCTAGAATGGGAAAAAGTAAAAGCGAAAATTTACATGAAAATACCTGGATGGCTGTCAACAATGGAAGTGCTTGTTCACCCAAACCTAAATAACTATGAGAAAATTGTGACCTATAAAGACATTTTGAATAATGAAGGGAAAATAAAACACAGACAAGAATTAGAAGAACAGGGTATTGACCTACCATGGTGGCCATATCTGCAAATCCAAACAAGATACAAAAAAGATGTTAAAACATTTGGATTTTATAAAGAACAGACAGAATTTGACCAGATACTACTGACATCAGATGAAAAATTGATTAAGAAACTTTATAAATATATATTAACTTTAAAGATGGAAGAGGAACAAGTTAAAGAAAAAATGGGCAAAGAATTTTGGACATAACATAGAACTAGAAAACTGGCAAAGTCTCTGGGAAAAAAATTCTAAAATAACAAAAACAGTGGCATACAAAGCAAATCTACACAAAATGTTTTACAGATGGCACTTAACACCGGTGAGGTTAACAAAAATGTTTAAAAACATATCTGGCAATTGTTGGAAATGTAGACAAAAACCAGGCACTTATTAACATCTTTGATGGACATGCCCCAAAGCCAAAAGATTCTGGTCAGAAATACACATATGGTTAGAGAAAATTACTAAAAAAACTTATAGATTTTAAGCCATAATTATTTTTGTTATAATTGTAGGAAACTATGAGAAAGAGTGTATATATATCTAATATTACATGTATTAACTGCAGCGAGAATTGTATTCACTTAACATTGGAAAAATGAAGATTTACCAATGGAGGAAGAGTTAATTAAAGAATTTTAGATTGTGCAGAAATGGATAGATTGACATTGAAAATGAAAGAGAAAGAAGATTCAGTATACTTTAGAACATGGGATACCTTTTATCAATGGCTAGAAAAACGAGGTAGAGAGAAAGGAATTTAACATGTACCGGTATTAGTAAGTTAAATGTTGGAACCCAGACAATATATTACTGATAAAATATTAAGTATTTGTAACTATAAAAATTAAAATATATATGAAATAGTTTTAATCTCCTTATGAGTTGATTTCCTGGTCTGATTTATTTAGTTTATGTATCTATAGATAATTCATCTATTGAGACTGAGACTATCAGATCTCAGAGGTGGATATTTTACCCCCTACAAAAGCATCAGCCACCTGAAACTATTTCATACGTTCAGCACCCCCCAGTAGTACAGCTCTTTCTGAACTATGCATTTATGCTGTGTAGCTATATCAAGGTATTTGTTTTCATGATAAGAACAGACCACCCCATCAAATCTACTTCATGAAAAATGAAATAAAGCTACATCTACCATGCCTGTTTAAATTGCCTCTTCCAAACTATTTCAAATAGAGCCTGAACAGCAAGACAAAGGAAATCATGTCATCCCCTAAATCAGGATAATTATGTTTTCTGATGGTGTGAAATTTTTGTTGAAGAAAATCCAAATTGTGCAGCTCAGAATTACTGGATATACCAATTCAAGCATAAGTTTTTAATTTTACATTTTCTACAGCAGTGCATCCCCACGAGAAAGACTGTCACAGAAAAGTTTAAGCAGAAATACCATCTATGGAAGAAAGCACTGTATTTGTTCCAAACACTTATGTTTTAGACATATAATTATGCTTTTGATATAACTACATGCACTAACTTTTGTTGTAAACAAATAGTTTAAATACAGTTCAATAAGAGTCAGCTGTACAGTTATGTTTCACTGGCCTTGATAATATTGCTATTAATACTAGTTATTTTTAAAAACTTTAAAATATTAAAACTAAACATTAAAATCCACTTAAACCAATCATCAATCCCATCACTGAAAGAATGGATTGCACAATTACAAAACACCTGGCCAGTGGTTAGGAACATACGTGAGATGAAGAGAAATGAGAAAGAAAAAAAATGTGAATGCTTATTTGCTTTTGACAGATTTCAGTTATGTAGCATGTAGAAAATATAAGTGGAATTGAAATGCTAGGGTTGCCTACATTCAGCATGTTGTCTCATATATTAAGTAAACTGTATTTTGAAAACATGCAACAACACTGCTTTATGATGAATGTCATGAGTTTGGCCACAGGATGGGCAGTAATTTGATTAGTACAATACACAAATTGAATGCTACATGGTGTTCATTGTACACTGCCCAGAGTCACTTTTTGTGAGAAGGATGGCCATATAAAGTTGATAACTAAATAAATATGGCACAAACCAAAAAGAAGTTAATGTATTTGCACAATTATGCCTTCATATACAATTTTGGTACAGCAAGACACATTATATGGGAAGAATAAATCTATAAAAAGCACATGCAAAGTATCCATGGAGCCCATTATTGATTTTATGGATTTCTGATTGACTTGCTCAAGTTAACTCAATACATTCATGTGAGAATATCCAGAATTCTAAAGCAGTAATGGTCATGAAATAATAGGAGACGGCTATAGGCATTTGCAAAGTGCTTTTATCTCATCATTTAGGAATTATAGCCTCCTGCTTCCTCATAAACTTCAAAGTAGAAAACAAGAATGATGGCATATTTCCCAAACTGTAGTACATTAATGGCACCAGGACTGATGAAAAAGGAATTGAGCTTGTACTTCTCACTTTTCTCTAGCATCCTCAGTCCTGGAGATTAAGATTAGCCACATAATCAAGTCTTTTGTTGCTGAATAATCAACAATTAGTGAAATAATTAGTTAATTTTAAAAGAAAAAATCACAATTAATGTATTTTGCTTACAACATAGGAAGGTTCATAGTTTATGGAACAAATAATGAAGGAAGGAAACCTGAGATACTCAAGTATACAAATGTGTGAGTATATGTGTATGTGTGTTTGTGTTCAAATATAAAATGTTTAATAAGCATCAGAAGTTCATTTATATTTTTCCAGTACACAGATGAATAATTAATATGTAAGATCACTCACTGCATTGAGCAATGTAAATATTACCTTCTATAAGAAATTTTGCCTGTCAGACCCTAACTTCCATGAAAAAAACCTTTCACAGCTAAAGGGAAGTCCACAGTATTATTTAGCTCTGTAGCTACAGTATTTATTCACTATTTTTTAAAAGTTCCCTTGGTCATTGTCAAAGTTTTATTCTTATTTTTTCCCCTTTTTATTCTAACAGAAAAGAGAGGCCAGACAATTCTAAAAGAATATTCAAATTGAGTAGAGTAGAGTAGAGTAGAATAGAATAGAATAGAGCTTGAAGGGACCTTGGAGGTCTTCTAGTCCAGCCCCCTATACCATCTGAGACAAGTGTCTGTCTAGCCTCTTTTTAAAAATCTCCAGTGATGGAGTGCCCACGATTTCTGAGGGCAAGCTATTCCACTGGTTAATTGTCCTTACTGTCAAGAAGTTTCTCCTTAATTCCAGGTTGCTTCTCTCTTTGATCAGTTTCCAACCATTGTTTCTTGTCCTGCCCTCTGGTGATTTGGTGAATAACATGATCCCCTTTTCTTTGTGGCAGCCCCTCAAATACTGGAATACTGCTATCATGTCACCCCTATTTCTTCTTTTCTTTAGACCAGCCAAATCCATGTCCTGCAGCCGTTCTTCATATGTTTTAGTCTCCAGGCCTTTGATCATCTTAATTGCTCTTCTCTGAATTTTTTCCAAACTTGTCAACATCTTTTTTTTTAATATGGTAACCAAAATTGGTTACAGTATTCCAGGTGTGGTCTTACTAGGGTTTTATAAAGCGGTATTAATACTTCTCGTGATCTTGATTCTATGCCTCTGTTTATACAACCCAGGATAGTATTAGCTTTTGGGGTTGCTACTACACCCTGCTGGTTCATGGTTAAGTGATCATCCACTAGGACTCCAAGGTCCCTCTCACAGTTACTGTTTTTAAGACAAGTCTTGCCCAATCTGTATTTGTACCTTCGATTTTTTCCTACATAAATGTAAAACTTTGCTTTTCTACACATTGAAACTCATTTTGTTGGATAGGGCCCATTGTTCAAGTTTGTCTAGATCTTTTTGGATCCTGAGTTTGTCTTCTGGAGTGTTGGCTACTCCTGCCAATTTGGTGTCATCTGCAAATTTGATCAGTTCCCCTTCAATCCCCCCATCTAGGTCATTGATGAAGATATTGAAGATATTGATTAAATGAACCACCTGAAAAGAATATAAATGTAATAGTATCATTTTTCTCCTTAATATTGCTACACAGAGGAGGGGAGGGAGAAGGGGAGAGAGAGATATGTTTTTGTTTTAGCATGTTTTAACATTTTTTTCAAGAATTTTTTCTATTCCATGAGAGGCATTTTATTAACATTTTAATGTTAATGTGTTTAAAAAAATAACATTAAACAGAAAAGCCTCTTGACCTTTGACCATTTTACATTCTCCAAAACTTTAAACAACCTATGATTTAGTAGATTTATCTCGGTGTACTGACTTAATCTTTGAAACAAGTGATATACAGGTCTATGGAGATTCTCAGTCTTCCAGGTCATAGTTATCCCAAAGATGCTTTTTCACAAGGCAACCGGACTTTCTTGTTTTTTCTTTGAAGATGTTTCGCTTCTCATCCAAGAAGCATCTTCAATTTCTTGGATGAGAAGTGAAACGTCTTCAAAGAAAAAACAAGAAAGTCCAGTTGCCACATGAAAAAAGCATCTTTGGGAAAAGTGATATACAAGGATTTTGTTAGTAGTATACCAAGAAAGTCTCTTATAGTTAAATATACATAGGGGCATACATGCGCCCTGTATTTAAACTTACTGTGTGGTTAATAGTGATGCTATACACTGTACAGAAATTACTGCAGGTAGGGAGCATCTGTTATGTTATTGCAGACAGTCCTAAGATTATTGGCAAAGAGAACAGGCAGGAAAATAAGGCTATATAATATATAAAAACAAAACCAAATTACCTAAGCAATCAGACAAGCCATACTAAGTAAACCAATGCCATGGGATGACTATCAACTAATTTATCAATATATAATTTGCAATATGGAATATGGCAATTTTGGGAAGAATCTCAATTTCCATTAACATAACATGTTAGAATCATACAGTGTGAAGACTGGAAGGGATCTAGGTCAACCTCTTGTCTGTTGCAGGAATCCACTACTACAGAATCATTGACAAACAGCCATCTGGCAAAGAACAGATCACCATTTCCCAAGCAAGTCTATTCAATTGTTGAACAGCTCATCAGCTTAACTTACAACTTTTCCCCTGATGTCCAACTTGTGTTTTTTTTTCCTTAACAAATAAAAGATACAACAGATAGACCTCAGTTTATGACCATTCATTCAACCACCATTCAAAGTTACAGTACTGCTGAATGGACTTACAACTGGTCCCCAAAGTTGTGGCAGTAGCAGTGCCCCCATGATCAAGTGATCAAAATTCAGGCACCTGTCAGCCTGCTTGTACTAACCTCCCCTTCCTGCTATTTTCCCCTTCCCCATCTATGCTCTTTTGGTTCCCTGCACTCCATAAGATCTGGTGTCCTAGCTGACTTTTGTTGTCTTTTTGTTCCAATTGCTGACAAGAATGCAGGGCCTGACTCTTGACGTGGCAGCTACTAGCCACATGAAACTTTCTTCCCAAGGTGGTGCATGTTGTGAGACCTGTAGAAGATGGCCTCACATGGCCAGCAGCTGCCTTTTGAAGAGCCAGGCCAGGCATACCTCATCATCAGTGGGAGCAAGAAGACAGTGAAAGTCAACTATGGCAGGCAAGTGCAACTGCAGCTTATATTTTGTGAATATATGTGCCCACAAACAGGAATGTGTAATGAATTCAGCAGAAGACCATAGATTAACCACTCTCAGTCCATTGCTTTATAACAAATTTGATTGATTGATTGATTGATTGGTCCCTTAGGACAGGGGTAGGCAACCTTGGCTCTTTTATGACTCGTGGACTTCAACTCCCAGAATTCCTGAGCCAGCATAACTCAGCTTGGAAACCTCTCTTTTCCCTCAGCATGGCTGGCTCAGGAACTCTGGGAATTGAAGTCCACGAGTCATAAAAGAGCCAAGGTTGCCTACCCCTGCCTTAGGACAAAGTGTCACTGGTGGTAACTCAGGAAATACAAATACAAATGCTAATCATGCCTGTCTTCTTTAACTGGTTAATGTGTATAATGTGTATTCAGTATAACAATGTTCAATTGGCTTAGCTGTTTATATTGAAATTTCTTCTCATGTTAATTTTGAGAAAATCTAGCTTTGAAGTTTTTATATAGATATTGCTCACAAAATAGTCCTGAAGTTTTGAACTATTCTTACAGCATTGGAGGAGACCAACCAGCTCAACGCAAACAAGAGGTTACTCCAGATCAAGTAGCAACTCGAATTGTCAACTTAACTAGAGTACCCCATGATAAGAAACATACTAAATTAGTGAAAAGAGAACTAAAGCACTTAAAAACTTTGTGCTCGCCTAGCCAGGAATATGCTCGACCCTTCCAAGTGGCTGAAATAGATACTGCCCTGAAGAATGTCAAAGCTGGAAAATCTCCTGGTTTTGATGGAGTAATGCCTGAATTTATCATCCACTCTGGGCCTCACACAAGAGAATGGCTGGCAAAATTCTACACAGATATCCTAACTTACAGTAAGCTCCCTCCAGAATTTAAGAGAACCAAGGTAATCGGCATATTAAAACCTGGAAAAGAAAGCAACAAGCCAGAAAACTATCGCCCCATTGCTCTGTTAAGTGTTTGTTATAAACTACTTGAAAGGTTCATACTTAACAGAATTGGACAGAAAATTAACGAACAAATACCAATTGAACAGGCTGGGTTTAGATCTTATCGGAGCTGTGCCAATCAAGTCCTTAGTCTTACTAGCCACATTGAAAGCAGCTATCAGAATAAATTGAAAACATCTGTTATATTTGTGGATCTCACACCAGCATACGATGCAGTGTGGAGGGATGGTCTATTAAGCAAATTCCTCCACGCTGTCCCTTGTAGGACCATGGGCCGCCTAATAAATAACATGCTCTCAGCAAGGACCTTTCAAGTCATCATGGGCGATAAAATTAGTAAGCAAAGACATCTGAATAATAGACTCCCTCAGAGCTCTGTATTGGCCCTATCCTTATTCAACTTATATATTTCCGATATACCACCCACGCTATCAACAAAATTCTCTTACGCTGATGACTTGGCATTAGCATATAGCCACAAGGACATCGAAGTTACAGAAGGTGTACTTACAGCCAACCTTACAACTCTGAGCACATACTTCCACCAATGGAGGTTAATCCCAAGCGTAAGTAAGACAGTCACATCATGTTTCTACCTTAATAATAAACTGGCAAAAAGAGAACTATGTATACCTAAATAACAAATTGCTCCCATATGAGGCAACTCCAAAATATCTGGGGGTCACCTTAGACAGGACCCTGTCTTTTAAAAACATATTCAGAATATGGCTGCCAAGGTTAACAGCAGAAACAACATTCTGCAAAAACTATGCGGAACAACTTGGGGAGCTTCAGCTCCAACTCTTCAATGCGCAGCCCTTGGGCTTTGCTACTCTGTAGCGGAATACTGTGAGTCCTTCGGGAGAAGGGCGGTATACAAATAAAATTAATAATAATAATAATAATAATAATAATAATAATAATAATAATAATAATAATGATAAAAACAGCTCACATACAAGACATGTTGATGTTCAACTCAACCATACGATGAGATTAATTACTGGGTGCATAAAATCTACACCTATTCACTGGCTACCAGTTCTTAGCCACATACTTCCCCTGCACTTACGACGACAAGAAGCTCTCATTCGGGAGTATAGTAAGATCCTGCTAAACTCCTCTCTACCCATTCATGCCTATACCTCTGATCTCTTAAGATGTCGATTAAAGTCAAGAAATCCACCACTCCTCACAGCACTTAAGCTGCTGGCTGAACATCAGAGCACTATACAAAAGTGGATGGAAGCATGGAGTCGCTATACCTCCCAAGATATTTCTGAGCATATTAATCCTAATAGTATACCTCCAGGATTTAATCTACCCCGACACATATGGGTGACAAACAATAGAATTAGAACAACTCATGGGGTGTGTGCCGATTCTCTGTATAAATGGGGAAAGACACCTTCATCACAATGTGATTGCGGGGCTCCCCGACAGACTATCCAACATATAGTGAGGGAATGCACTAATAGAAGATACCCAGGAGATTTTAAGGACTTCCTCTTCGTAACAACGGCAGCTACTGACTGGATCTCCAAACTCGACATTATACTCTGAAATGTTATTTCTGTTTTCCTCTTAGGTTTTATAATTGCTTTTTTTTAAAAAAAAATTGTTTTCACTGTTCTAACTTGTAAATATGAAGTGCTTTTAATTCTATGTGTAACCAGCCATACGCTAAATAAATAAATAAGCATTGAAAAATTCTGCACAAGTACTTTTGCAATACATTCAATAATCTATGAACACAACACTGCAGCCAACTTTCCATACTTGAGACCAGTGCTTTTTTTCTAAAAAAAAAAAAAGAAGGTGCTGGAACTCTCATCTTGTTAATCTTTTATTTATATAATTTTATTTGTTTATTTATTTATTTCTTAATTGGCTTATACCCTTTGGTTGCGCTGTGCCCTGTTTGCAACTCTGCTATATACTGAGAGAAAGTTAGTGAAATCGCTTCCCGGGTGCACAAAAGGAGGAAAGATTTCCAAGAAGTGCAATTACCTATATACTGGCATTGTGAAGATTCTGGATTTCCCTCTCAGCCTTCCTATCCTAGGAAGATCCAGCAGAGGTTGGCCAAAAAGTTCATCTCGGGTCTGAATTCCCATGCAGTGAAAAGGAGAGGGCTTGCAACTTCTGGTTGTAGTTATCCACATTTCTGCACAATTTTTTCTCCCCAAGAAATGGGAGGGAACTCCGGCCTACACTGCAGGGGCAGTGGACACCTCGGAGGACAGCTCGGAGGGCGAACCCCTGGTAAGTGGATCCATTCCACCCATCCTCAAAACACTAACTATATTAGCTCCCTCCATGCCCGAAGCTGTCAAAGTGAAAGCATTAATAGACTCAGGCTGCACCCACTGCGTCATTACCCCAATGCTAGTGGGGAACTTGGGCATTCCGGTGAGGAGACTAAAGCAACCAATCTCATTTGGCCAGATAGATGGGTCCATAGCAGGGGGAGTGCCAGCTACCCTAGCCACCTTACCAGTCCACCTGTCTAGGGAACCATGAGGAAGAGATAACGCTTGTAGTGACCCCAGGCATGGAATGCCCAATGATCCTAGGGCTGGAATGGTTAAAGAAATGGAACCCCTGGGCAAATTGGAGGACAGCAGAACTCAAATTCCCAGAGTGGGATCATGCAAACCTAAAACCCCAAAGGCCCCCACAAACCCTAGGAGTGGAGAAAGCATCAATGGGAGAAGAGAAGGGGTTACCAGAAATACCAGAAGAATACCGGGACCTTGCTGAGGTTTTCAGTGAGGAATGGGTGGATGAGCTCCCTCCAGTGCCCTGAATGCAATTAGTGAAAGTAATCTGTATCCCCTACCCCTCATGAAGGACATGTTATCCCACCTATTGAAAGGAAGGATTTTTACCAAACTAGACCCAACAGAAGCATACTACCGATCAAGGAAGGGGATGAATGGAATACTGCATTTAATTGTCCAGTGGGTTGCTACCAGTTCAAAGTTTTGCCCTTTGGACTGCAAGGGCCCCCCCACAGTTTTTATGCAACTAATCAATGAAGTACTAGATGACATCCTTATTTTTACCAAGACCAAAGAGGAGCATATTAACCTAGTCAGAATGGTTTTTTAAAAAATGTGGGCTGCTCACCTATATGCTAAACTATTGAAATGCAAATTCTACCAGGAAAGAATAGACTACCTGGGGTATTGCATATCCCCACAGAGCATTGAAATGGACCCCGAGAAAGTCAGGACAGTATTAGAATGGGCACCACCCCGCACAAAGAAGCAATTACAAAGTTTCCTGGGTTTGGCTCAGTGGGTTAGGACGCTGAGCTTGTCGATCAGAAGGTCGGCAGTTTGGCGGGTCGAATCCCGAGTGCCGCGTAACAGAGTGAGCGCCTGTTACTCGTCCCAGCTTCTGCCCACCTAGCAGTTCGAAAGCACGTAAAAATGCAAGTAGAAAAATAGGGACCACTATGGTGGGAAGGTAACAGCGTTCCGTGCACCTTTGGTGTCTAGTCATGCCGGCCACATGACCACGGAGACGTCCTCGGACAAACGCTGGCTCTTCGGCTATGAAACGGAGATGAGCACCGGCCCCTAGAGTCGGAAACGACTAGCACGCATGTGCGGGGGAACCTTTACCTTTACCTTTTTACTGCCAATTCATACCTTTATTTGCCCAAATAGTCCTGCCCCTCACGAACTTGTTAAAAATGAGGGGGGGCAGTGAAACTCATCCAGCCCCTGAAGTGGACAATGGAATGCCAAGTGGTATTTGAGAGGCTAAAGAGACTTTTTTCTGCCAAACCCGTACTGAAGCACCCGGACCCGGATAAACCTTTTGTAATACAGGCAGATGCAAGTGATGTGGCGGTGTATCAATGGGGCCCAAGCTAAAATAAAGCTGCAGCTGGGCAGCCAAACTGGAATCAAATTCCGAAAGACTTTGGAAACAGATGAATGGTTCCAGAAAAATAGATATGTGTGCACAATCAAAGACAGGCTACCCTGGTGGAGGAGAAGTTATATATACCAGCCACCCAGAGAATCAATTTCATGCAGTTGTGCCATGATACAAAATCAGCAGGGCATTTTGGATTTGTAAAAATTTTACATTTAATTAAAAGGCAATTTTGGTGGCTATCTATGAAAAAGGACATAGAAAGGTACGTGCAGCTGCCTAATATGTGCAGTGGCCAAGAGGCTGCAGGGAAAGTCGCCCAGACTGTTACAACCAGTGGCGAACTCCTCAGCCCCCTGGAAAGAAATATCCATGGATTTTATAGTGGAATTACCAGAAAGCAATGGGAACACTGTCATCTGGGGAGTGAGGGATCTGTTTTCCAAACAAGTGCACTTTATCCCTTGCCAAAAGATTCCCACTGCAAAAACCCTAGCGAAGCTATTCATGCAGCACATTTACAGACTGCATGGGGCACCCCAGTGCATCATATCTGATAGGGGAGTGCAATTTACGTCAAACTTTTGGAAGGAATTTTTATCCCTCTTAGGAACCACTCAGGGATTGTCATCTAGTCATCATCCTCAGGGGAACGGCTAATCAGAACGGTCGAACTCAGTACTTGAGCAATATTTAAGAGGCTTTATTAATTTCCAGCAAACAAATTGGACAGTCCTACTTCCTTTTGCAGAAGTTGCTTACAATAACGCAGTCCACTGCAACACAGGCTACACTCTTTTTCAAATAGCCACCGGTCAAAGTTTCAACCCTATGCCAGAACTAATCCCAAACAAACCTAAAATCCCATCACTGAAAGAATGGATTGGACAATTGCAAAACACCTGGCCAATCATTAGGAAAGCTTTAGACGAAGCTAGGTAAGCATACAAAGCACAAGCAGACAAAAAGAGAGTCGATCCCACACCATTCAGGATGGGAGAGATGGTATATTTATTCACAAAATACCTAAAATCCCTACAACCCTGTAAAAAACTCGGACCAAAATATATTGGATCTTTTCCAATTAAAAGAATCATAAACCCAGTAACAGTAGAATTAGAACTACCCAGAAATCTTAGGCAAATACACCCAATCTTTCACTGCAGTTTGCTGAAAAGGGAACAACAGTCACCCTTATGGCCAAAAATCCCCATCACCTCCAATCATGGTTGAAGGACAACAATACTTCGAGGTAAAAGAAATCCTAGATTCTAGAAAGTATTACAAAGCAAGTCAATACCTAGTAGCATGGAAACACCTTCCCTCCTCAGACAATGATTGGGTCCATAAACGTCATGTCAGAGCACTGAAACTGCTAAAGAAGTTTCATACAGAATATCCCAACAAACCAGGCTAATATTTATATTTTTGTTTCTCCTACAGGTGGATCTCTCCTATTCTTAAGGGGGGCAGGATGTCAGAATCCATTTATATTTCATTTCTAACTATATCCTCTGAGCTAACACCAAATCTCACCTTCTCCTGGATTCTGCCATATTCCCAAGGGGGAGAGGGAACAGGCATGGGGCTTTATTGCTTTCACTTCCTCCATTAAATGTAACCTTTTGTTCATTCGCCTGTCTGCTATCCATTGCAATGTAACTAATTGCTTTCTATACTATGCATCTATTTGAATTCTCCTCTCCTTGCTGGGCAACTGGGGAAAGCGGTGTGTGTGGGGGGGGGGAATGACACAAACGTCCAGGATCTGGTTTATTTCTCTGAAGAGGTGTGAAGAGTGGTGGAAATGATAGTGCTGCAAATGGAACTGGACTGATGTTATCTTTCTTTTCCCATGATGGACTTGCCACCTGGAGATTGGCTGACCTGGAACTGGCTGTATGAACTGTGGGGTGGGGTTTGCTTGGGGGAATTTTAAAAATATCGATCTGTAAGAGAATCCCTCAGATCCTGTCTATTATGCTTGCTATCTTCTTTTTCTTAGTAAAAGTTCCTGCTTGGAAAAAACTGCCTCCAAGACTCCTGCTTTTTTAAGATTTGTGTGAAGTAGGTCCTGACACAAATTTTGAAACCAGTCATTTGCCTTACAGAAGGATTTTGGGTGGTGTATTAATAAAATATTAAAGCACAAAAACAGTTTAAAAGTTAAATTTTAAAAGAGGCAAAATGATGGTTAAAAATCAGGGTTAAAAGTTAAATAAAAGGCATTTAGGAGGTGTCCCCTTATGAGCCCCAAGCAAGATTGAAGAACCATGTTTTCAGAACTTTCTGGAAATGGGGGCCTGTATCACTTATGTTTCAGAATGTTCCACAGGAACAACAGCAAAGAAGCCTCACTTCCTAGAGCCAACCACTCAGAAGTTTTTAGTTGATTGGACAGGCTGATATAATGAGATGAAGATGGTTCTGTAGGTAGCCTAGCCCCATGCCATGTAGGGTTTTAAAAGTCATAACCAACATCTTGAATCAGACCCAGAAGCAGACTGGCACCCAATGCAGCCCATGCAGCAATGTTACTTGAACCATTCTTTTTTTAAAAAAAAACAACCTGTTTTTATTGGTACATGTGCCATTCTTTGGATGCTCAAGATTGCCTGTGTGGATGCATTTTGTATCAGCTGAAGTTTCTGGATTCTTTTTGAGGGTAGCCCTATTTAAAGTGCATTGCAATAATACAAACAGAAGAATAACAGGGCATGAGTAACCAAGGGGAGAAGCTCCCTATGCAGGAAAGGCATAACTAGCAAACAATACAAAGTTGAGTAAAGGTCTGCCACCTGCTGTTTGAGCAGCCCCTCCCCCCCAAATTACACACTGGGTTTATCTTGGGTAGTACAACTCCATCCATCCACCTGTAGGGGAAACAAAAAAAATAGAAGGTGTTGCCAAAAATCTTTGGCAAATACACCCAATCTTTCACTGCAGTTTGCTCAAAAGGGAACAACAGTAACCCTTATGGCCAAAAATCCCCCCTCCAATTATGGCTAAAGGAGAACAATACTTCGAGGTAAAAGAAATCCTAGATTCTAGAAAGTATCACGGAGCAACTCAATACCTAGTAGCATGGAAACACCTTCCCTCCTCAGAAAACAAGTGGGTCCCTAAATGTCACGTCAGAGGGACCCATCCACAGCAACTCCATTTTGCCAAAGTCCATCTAGATTCCCATAGCCTGCAGGCACCACAAGAGAAGTTCCACAAACATCACTCATTTCATCCAGGACAGAGATATGTAACTGGGTACTATCAGCATACTGATGATACCTCATCCATCATGACAGATAATCTCCACCAGTGGTTTCATGTTGATGTTAAAAAGGAGAAGAGAAAGCATAGCCCTGTGCAGCAGCCTGCAAATCAGGGTCTGTGAGCTGGATCTTTTGCTCCTTATCAACATTGATTTGGACCTGTTTTAGATGAAGGGGGTCAACTAGCAGAGTTATTCCCTAAGTTATCCAAAAGAATAATATGGTTGATGTATTGAAAACCACTGAAAAGTGATGAAGAGCAAAGATGGATGCACCACCCACGAAAGATCATTCATGAGTGCAACTAATGCTATTTCTATATTCTACATTTTTATATTTATCAGGAGTTATTTCATAATTATCACAACATGCTACCCTGTAGTCCAGGAAATAAGACACCTTCTCTGCTTTATGTTGTTCCAAGCACTTTCCATGATTTCAAAGGCAAAATAATAATTTTCCAACTACGTCCGTAGGGGATAATATTCATTATATTTGGTGGCTGAAAAAATATCAGTCCAATTATATTTTTGAATACCATATAAATTAAAACCACCTTCCTCAATTAGTAATCTCAGTTTTGCTTAGGAAAATTATTATCCCAAATAATTTTCCTAAATAACTTATCAATCCAAAGGAGATTTTATTCAATATTAACATAGGAATAGCTCTAAGAACACAAATTAAATGGAAGACAATATTAATTTTAATAACATTAAATTTACCTCAAAGGCTTAAAGGAATTTTAAGTCATCCAGTTCAATCCTTTCAAAAAGTTTCATTTATCTCCCTGATATTTAGAAATATTTTGGAAATAATCCCAAATATTGAATAATGATCAGGCGAAATCACAGATATTGATATATTAGGGTCTACGAGGAGCAAGATTAATCCCAATTTATCTTGTACCCAAAATACTTTCTAAAATACTGAACAACCTTTATAAAATTAAAGCAAAGAAGTGTAGCATTGGTCTCAGATTCCCAATATATAATCTGCATACAGAAATTCATTTTAGCCATGCTTTGCCAATGGATAATATCTAAAGATTGCCTTACCATGGAGCCAAAGATTCAACAATTAAATTAAACAGCAAGGGATAAAGTGGGCAGTCCTGTATTGTACCACATTGTAATGAAAAAGAACCTGAGCTGTTGATTTGTTAAAACTCTGGCACGAGGTTCTAAACAATAAATCTAAATTGCCTGAACAACATCCCATGGAAAGCTGTATCTAATCATCACTTGCTTCAAGAATCCATCTGAACCAAATCAAATCTGCATCTAATACTGTTGAGTCCATTCTGTCCTTGGTTATACTGAAAGATAAAAAGGACAAGTATAGAAAGTGGAAAGAGGGGGACATAACTAAGTCAGAATATCAGCAAATAGCCCTAGCCTGCAAAAATGAAGTGAGGAAAGCTAAGGCTCAAAATGAACTAACACTTGTGACCAAAGTCAAAAATAACAAAAAAAGCTTCTTTCAACATGTAAAAAACAAGAAAAAAGTGAAGGAAATGATTGGTCCATTAGTGGGTGAAAGTGGCAAGAAGGTGACAAGCAACAGGGAGAAAGCAGAACCCTTTAACTCGTTTTTTGCATCTGTCTTTGCATAAAGGGAAAAAACAGTCCAACCTATCAAAAATAGTGCCATAAAAAACAGAATAAAAATACAAGTTAAGATAGGCAAGAAAATGGTAAGTGAGCACCTGTCCAGCCTAGACCAGTTCAAATCACCAGGACCAGATGGATTACACCCCAAGGTTCTCAAGGAACTGGCAGATGTGATCTCAGAACCACTGGACTATATTTTTCAAAGATCCTGGAGCACTGGGGAACTACCAGAGGACTGGAAAAGAGCTGATGTAGTTCCCATCTTCAAAAAAGGAAAAAATGGATCCAGGAAATGAAAGAACTATCAACGTGACCTCAATACCTGGGAAGATTCAGGAAAAGATAATCAAACAACGAATCAGTGAGCATCTAGAGGCAAACAAAATCAGTACTAAAAGCCAACATGGGTTTGTCAAAAACAGATCATGCCAGACAAATCTTATTGCATTCTTTGACCAAGTGACAAAATTAGTGGACCAGAGGAATGCTGTGGATATAATTTACTTGGACTTCAGTAAGGCATTTGATAAAGTAGATCACAACATACTACTTGATAAGATAGAAAAATGTGGGTTAGACAGCATTACCACCAGATGGATTCATAGCTGGCTGACCAGCTGTACTCAGTGTGTGGTCCTCAATGGAATCGCATCTACATGGAGGGAAGTGTGTAGTGGGGTGCCCCAGGGGTCTGTTCTGGGCCCAGTGCTCTTCAACATCTTCATCAACGATTTGGACAAAGGGATAGATGGGGAACTCATCAAATTTGCAGACGACACCAAGCTGGCAGTTATAGCCAACACTCCAGAAAACAGGCTTAAGATACAGGAGGATCTGGACAGACTTGAACATTGGGTGCTATCTAACAAAATGAAATTCAATGGTGAAAAAAGAAAGATCCTACATTTAGGCAAGAAAAACCAAATGTACAGGTATAGTATAGGGGGTACCTTGCTCAATAGTAGTAACTGTGAGAGGGATCTCGGAGTGGACAATCACTTAAATATGAGCCAGCAGTGTGCTGCAACAGTCAAAAAAGCCAACACAGTGCTAGGCTGCATTAACAGAGGGATAGAATCAAGATCACGTGAAGTATTAATACCACTTTACAATGCCTTGGTAAGGCCACACTTGGAATACTGCATCCAGTTTTGGTCACCACAATGTAAAAAAGATGTCGAGACTCTAGAAAGAGTACAGAGAAGAGCAACAAAGATGATTGGGGGACTGGAGGCTAAAACATATAGGGAATGGTTGCTGGAATTGGAGGCTAAAACATATAAGGAACGGTTGCTGGAATTGGGTATGTCTAGTTTAATGAAGAGAAGGATGAGGGAGGACATGATAGCAGTGTTCCAATATCTCAGGGGCTGCCACAAAAAAGAGGGAGTCAAGCTATTCTCCAAAGCACCTGAAGGCAGATCAAGAAGCAATGGATGGAAACTAATCAAGGAGAGAAGCAACCTAGAACTAAGAAGAAACTTCCTGACAGTTAGAACAATTAACCAGGAGAACAACCTGCTTCCAGAAGCTGTGAATTCTCCAACACTGGAAGTTTTTAAGAAGAGACTGGACAGCCATTTGTTTGAAATGGTATAAGGTTTCCTGCCTGAGCAGGAGGTTGGACTAGATGACCTCCAAGGTCCCTTCCAACTTTACTATTATGATTATGATTACTGTATATACATTCTGTCAGTTAGTAACCATAAATTATCTGATGCCTGATGGTTTTTGATAAACCCAAATTAGGAGGGATGAATTATATCTGGTAAAACCTTCCACAAGTTTGATAGTTAAGATGCCAGTATCCATAGTTCCTGGGTGAGTCATGGCTCATTAAAAATGTCTCCACCAATATTGGAGATGATGACTGCAATGAAGAAATGAAGACCAGCAAACAGACCAATCTTTTGGAACTTTTCTGGAGAATGAGAGGATGCAAAACTGCCCACAAGTGCTCCAAATAGCAGTTCCTTGCAAAACAGGCTGGGAAATCAGAGAAATTTGGATGATTTGCACTTTTGATTTGAAATATATATATATAGATTCGAATCTCAGAAGGGTATGGCTGACTGATGATAACTAATAAGTTAGAAATGCATTTCAGTCTCCCTTAATTCTTTGTTAGTAATTTACACAAAATATATGAGCTGTCCGGTGTGACTACTGCCTGTTCGATGGCCTTCAAGATAGGCTGAAAACAGGAAATAAAGATTTGCCCCATGTTTGGGGCCTAGCAAGGTAATCTAAATAGTTAACATTTGACACATATCTCCCCTTGCAGAAGCTAACAAAAGCGAGAGAGATCCTGTGGCTCAAGAGGTAAAACAACTGCCTAATGTGCAATCAGCCCAGGTTCGAATCTCAGAAGGGTATGGCTGACTGATGATAACTAATAAGTTAGAAATGCATTTCAGTCTCCCTTAATTCTTTGTTAGTAATTTACACAAAATATATGTATATGTATATGTATATGTATATGTATATGTATATGTATATGTATATGTATATGTATATGTATATGTATGTATGTGTATGTATGTGTCAGCCTCCCAAAATTCTTTATTAGCAATTTGAATAATTTGCACAAATAATGAGCTGTCATAAGTTGACTATATCCTGTGGATAAGCCTTGAGTCAGGCCAAAACAGGAATGAAAGAGTTAATTAGCAAGGTACATTCAAAAAGCCTTGACAAATACTTAACACACACACATATATATTAAATATAATTAATATAATTAATTAAATAATACACTTGTGGGAAACAATTAAAATGGAACTCAATCCACTTTAGGAGCTAAAGTTCTTTGAATGCTGCAAGTGGATACTAGAGAAGACTAAAGGTTCAGGCAATTTTTTAAAAAAGTAGAAGTGTATGATCAATCTTTAAATTAATGCTTTAAAATGTCCACCGTTAAAGTGGCAGCAGGAAGTTTTGTACTTTCAGACTTGAAAGATTATATTAAAGTAGCCTTACAATAAAGAAGACCTAACTCATCTGGTCGTGTTTCTTGCCTGGTTTACCAGTGAAGGCTAACCTCAATTGTGCAAACTTCTTATTCTCTTCCAAAAACAGAAATTTCAAGAATGGCCTCTGATCCTCAAGAAACCCTCAAACTCAGGAGTGTCAAACTGCCAGACCATGTGCTGGATGCATCATAGCGAAACTGCGCCCATCCCATTGCCGACAATGGCAAAAAAGTCATGATACATCGCGACACGTCACGTGATGTTGCGAGTTGATACCCCTATCCTAACTGCTGTGTATCTGGAAGACACATTGTTGCAGTATCAACAGCAAGTAAATACACAGATGACCAACTTACACAATGCCATACAACTAAGGAAGCAACTGGGACAGAATTTGCCTCAATCTGCACAACACAACAAATTGCACCTCAACCAATGCTTCTACATTCCCATAGAAACTTGCCACAGAAATTTGGAGGGAATGAGGATCAATTCAACACTTAGTATGAAATGTTTATGGTAGGTAGGCGGGTAGAGTTTATCACTTATCGCACCAATTTGACCTTTGAGAGGAGCCTGCTGAAGGAAGCAGCAGCTAAATGGGCAATATCATTCATTGAGAGGAATGATCCAGTGCTGGACAACTATCAAGACTTCTTGCATAAGCTCAAAGGACACTTTGGGAATCCCATACAGAGAAGCAAATCACAGCGAATCAAAGAGATTCAGAATCGTAAGCAGGGACAAAGGAGAGTAAGGGCACATATTCCACACTTTAAATTATTTGTAGGCAATTTACAGTAGATGCAATTATTTAGTCTTAGATGATCAGTTTGGAAAAAAGCTGGCCAATGACCTGAAAATTTAGCTGGTGAAGGAAGCACCCCAAATAACCTGGAAGATCTCTATTAATATTGTGTGATTAAGGATGTCTGACTGGAAAAGTTGACTCAAGGGAGAAACAGGAAGAAGAAAAGAATCTACAGTCTGTCTTGTGCACTTTCCCGAAGGTCATTCCCACATTCCATTACAGAAAGTATAAAGGGTACAATGGTTAAACCTCTAGAACAGGGGTGTCAAACTGCTGGCCTGTGGGCCAGATGTGTCATGCCAAAACCACGCCCACCCCATTGCCGGCAATGGGGAAAAACTTGCAATATATCATGACACGTCACGTGACGTTGCGAGTTTGACACTGCTGCTCTAGAAGATATTAAGAGAGATTTAAAAAGCAACTTATACTTGACACAGATATAATAGAAATTGTAAGTATGGGATATAATAAAACTGAAATGATTGCTAAAATGGAAATATGATTGACTTGGACAAGGAGCAATTGTGAGAAGAAATCCTGGAACACTGCTTCTTTTCTGGATTTACCAAATAGTTTGCAGAAGGATCTGAAGAATCTTTTGGAAAGTCAGAGATTGATGAAGGATAAAATCCTGTAACACCACTGTAAAGAATAAAAGGCCAAGATTGTGAAGCATAAAAGGAAGGATTATAAAGTTGGTCTATTTGATCTGGGATAAATTATATGTTTAATGTTTATGTAGCATCTATCTCAATTTTTGATGAACCAAGACTGAAAAGATGAAATTTTTTGGATTGTGTATAGATATGAGTTAGGTTATTGGAAGATTTATTTTGTTTGTGATTTTAAAATAAGATGATGGGGCTGCCCTTGAGGACCACTCGGAGGCTTCAGCTGGTGCAAAATGCAGCCGCGCAAGTTGTGATGGGGGTTTCCCATTACTCCCATGTAACACCTCTGCTCCGTGAGCTGCATTGGCTTCCGGTTGCCCTCCGGGTGAGATTCAAGGTGCTGGTGATGACCTATAAAGCCCTAAATGGCTTGGGTCCAGGATATTTGAGGGAACACCTGCTGCCAGCATCAGGTTCCCTTCGTCCTGTGCGCTCCCACAGGGAGGGCCTTCTCAGGGTGCCGGCGGTAAAAGAATGCCGGCGGCTAACACCCAGGGGGAGGGCCTTCTCTGTGGGGGCACCTGCCCTTTGGAACCAGCCGCCCATGGAGCTTAGGACTGCCCCCGACCTTCGATCATTTCGCCGAGACCTGAAGACCTGGCTTTTCGAGCTTTCTGGCCCAGGCTGAGTTTTAATTGGGGTTTTAATTGGGGTTTTATATTTTTTCAGGGATTTTATTTAATCTTTTTAAATTGTTCTTAATTTTGTATCGATGTTTTATATACCCTGTAAACCGCCCTGAGTCCTACGGGAAAGGGCGGTATATAAATTCAATAAAATAAAATAAATAAATAAATATCAACTTGTGCTTCAGGATATGAAATATGAAAGCTACTTATTTATTATTATTTGTTCTTTCTCTTTTCTTTTATTCTCTCTCTTCTACTTTTTAAACTTCTTTCTACCTTTCTCTAATCTTTTAGTTTAGTATTTGTTTTATTATGTGTAATGAAATGTCAATAAACCTATTACAAAAAAGATCTTATCCACATTAATGACTACAATAAGTCCATAACTTATTGAAGGCTACTGCTAAGCTTGTAAGCCGCCCTGAGTCTTCAGAGAAGGGCAGGATATAAATGGAATTAAAATAAAAAATAAAAATAAAAAAATAACTGGCACAAAATTTAGGATCTCTACCTGATTTTAAAATCAATCTTATATATCTCATAGAATGATGGTGGGAATTTACCATTATTAAAATATTTATTATACACTATGCAATAATTATTTGCATAAGATTCTCCTTCTCATGTAGACCATAAACCGACTTGTAAAAAAGTGAAAACAAATTATTAAAAGCAGCAGAATCAAATGTAGTTTGGACATCTTCAGTAACTATTTAAGAAATTAAGCTCTGCTGATTTTGCTGCTACAGACAATGTGTCAGCAACTTTCTAGGTCTTTCTAAGTCTTTCACCAGACCTTTATTTTTAATCTGCTCAATGAAAATTCTACCTTCTCAGCATGGAAATCCCCTTAACTAGCAAACACAAATTCTATATACTGCAAACCTGCACTTAAATTTACACTGTTGATACCTAAGATTTTTCTCACTTTCTGTTATTGACATAAGCAATAACATAACCTTACATATGGTCTTATAAGATTCCATACATTCTGAACAGAATATGAGTTATGATTTATTTTTAAAAAATTAGGAAGATAATTTTCTAACATAACTTAAAGCACTCTCCACCTGTAACAAAGAAATATTAAAATATTGCCTTCCTCATGCTAGCTTAAAGTTTTTAAAGGGAAAGGTTAAAGTAATTGGAATGTGATCTGATATAACAATAGAATGAGTAGAAGAGTCTAGGACATATTCCATAAAGTAAAAAATAATATATTCTAGTGCACATTTTATTAGTTTAAGAAGTAGACGTGTAATTTCTAACAATGGGGTGAATGTTATAAAATACATCTATCAACTGAGACTCTTGCTTATAAATATGGAATACTTTCCAACATTGATTATAGCTATATTTTTGTAGAAGTATTTCTGTCCATTTTACATTCATCAAAATATTTAAGTCATTCCACAGAATCAGATAGTCAGAATACTATATTATGTATTCTTTCCATTATGAACATTTATTCCATAGGTAGGGGACTCACCAAAGAATGCACGTGAAAGAATGGACATCATTTTTTTCCACCAGAGGTGTAAGAAATTTGAGGATTCACTGACCCTTGTGACATGATCATGTGAACTGCATACAATAATGCAAATGACTGCATTCATGCAAAAGAAACTTAAAATTTAGTTGACTTCACTTTCATTTGCAGCCTCTGCAAGTGATTCTTCATGAACACTGCACCAAGAGAATTCCATTTGTAACCCCCATAATCCATAGCATATATCTTCATGTTTTCAAGTGCAAAGTATTTTAATTCTTAAATAAACCCTTCAGTACACAAGATATTGGGAGAATGGTTTTAAGTAAAATGGAATGATTTAAAATTAAATGGAATTAGTAGCCCATTCTTCAACAAGTGCAGTCCCTTGCAGATTCAAAAATTATGCTCCTACAGCCTGTCTGATGATCTGTTTGTTTAAAAAATTCAGATGCATCAAGCTGATTTAAAAAGGGCAGATACCATGGAATTTATGCCATCAAAAAGTCCTTTATAAGATTTAATGAAATTTCATTTCTTGCAATTGAAATATGCTAAGAAATAATAGAAGTAAACTTTCTGAAACACTAATTTAACTTTTTTGGAAGATATTTGAAAATAGAATTCCCTTCTGTTTATTTCTTCTCAAGAGCAATCATAACAAAATATATAACCTTACTTTCCAGAACCTGGTCTCTAGGTTCCCACTCTTCAGGTCTGGCAATATTCTTCATTACAGTGCTTAGAAATGGAACACAGTAGCCAGGTCTGTTTAAATCCAAATTGAGGTTTAAGGTCTGATTAAGGTATTATATGACATTCATGCAGTAACTGTACCAATCGTTTTAGTATATTACACTGCTGTTTCATTTTTAGCTTGTGGTCAACATTATTTTGATATGGACTCTTGTCAAGACAGGCATCTACCTATGCTACAGTATGACTTACTCTTCTTTTATTGTCAGAGAAAAGAGAAAAGATAATCAAGTGAGTGAAAATGGGTCTTCTAATTTCAAGATGAAGCACTATAGCTTTTTTAAAAATGTAAAGATGAAAAACAAATATCTTGTTAATGGATAAGAACATTATTTATGTAAGCTCTTGACTTCTATTTTGAAGCCTAAGCTCCTTTATGTAATTCTGAAAGCAATTTGCAATGCCTACTAGACAGATGTGCCAGGAAAAGAGGATATAGAAGGAACCACTTACAATGCATCAAAAACCTCAATATCTACTTTTTAGAAACATTGTACATTTGGTTACCAAGTTAACCACAAGTAAATATATTTTGAAGCAGCTTCATCATAAAATGATTTTTTTAAAAAAATTGCTTAGGATATTTTTCAGAACAAAAATTATTTTTTGCTTTTGGCTTTTAGAAAGATTTTTTTTAAGCTGGAAGATACTAGAACTTTTAGATTCTATCTTAACTGCCTTTTCATATACTTTCTTTACATGGCTCTAGCAGTTGTAGATGGGAAGGGAAATGAGTAATGAAGAAAAGCTGTGGCTTTCATTACGTAAGCTAAACTATCTAGAGTATTATTCAGCTGAATAATATTACTGATTGACAGTGGTTTGAATAACAGAAATGCAAGAAAAAATAACCCCTTCCCCAACACAAGCTGAGCATCTCAATTACATGGGATTAATATGGAGAAGACATATTTTTTATTCTTCCCTTTATTCTATTGATATTCTACTTTCTCATGCTGCTATTGACATTGACATTCACCCTCCCCAATTTCATTTCTGCTACAAAGGGTATTGGCATTTGTTTTCCATTTCTTTTTGTATTCTGAGCATTTGTCTCTTCAAAATAAAATTTCCTCAGTGTATATGTATCACACTGTATTAGATTCTTTGGAGTGCATGTTTATAGCTGACATAGTAATTTTAAGAAGCAAACTAGGAAAAAGAGCACCAGGAGGGGAGATGAACACAAATATAGACAGCAAGTATGAATGCATGTATGACAAAGCTTCAGAGAAAGAGGGATACAGAAAATAATGAATGCTATTGGATAAAAACTGAGTCCCTGATCTAGAACATGAAAGAAATTGAAGGAAAACTAGTCAGTTTAATACAATCACTCTGGTATTCACTCATGTGGTATAAAAATAAAAGTTGGCACTATTAGGAAATAGGCCCAGTGCCATTATGGATAAATAAACTAGTCTTGTAGTCATTAGTTTGCAGGTACTGCACATGTGAAAAATAATAAATGATAGCTCACTCACACACTGGCATCTGATCCTTTGGAAAAGATCCAATGATCATTGGTAAAGAAACATCTAATAAAGCTTTCTTTGGTTGATATACTTTGGTATTCTAAGTAAAAGAATCAATTTTTCTACAACAGTTTGGAGATAGAAGTGAGATTGGATATATTTGAGGGAAATGAGAATAGGGTACTGATGGAGCAAAGTATCTCCATCTTATCAATATCCATAGATGCTCAATATGACATATATGAAAGAAGATTTATTTGTCTTGAAGGTGTTTTACATGACATGATTAGGTAACTCCTCCAATAAAACATTTAGCAGATAAAACAAAATGCACAAATTAAAACTGAAAGGTCTGAGATACCAATGATAATCTAAAGAACTTAAAACTAAGTACATACCTAAAGTTTTACTTCTGATTAGTAAAGTGAAAGTTTTAATGGATAGGAATTTCAGGTGAGGAGTCTTAACAGATTCCCCAAAAGGAAATATGTCATATATTTTAAAGGTGCAAATGAAATGTTGGCTATGAAGAGTTTGATCTGACTGGCATTGTTCTGGAAAAGAAACCTTTAAATAATTTCCAGCCTTTACCCTTTTCACCTTCTGAGATAAATCAGTGTCTTTTTCAGTAAAGAGACAGGCAGGTGACACAGTGCACAGAAATGGGCATGGTGGTGATAGTGAGGATGATGATGATAAAAAATTGTTTCTGAATTGTCAGTTGTTGAGAACAATTCCAAGATTAACACACAAATCCAATTCAGATTTTGTTTTTGCCCCTGCAGTCAAATAACATTTATGTTAGCATGCGCTCATTTGATCTAGTTTTGGTCTTTTGATATTATATGTGGTACTATTATTGTCTTTTCTTATTGTCTTGTTGTATTATAATTTTTAATGTACTTCTTGCTCACACATACCAGAACATTCTAAATTTTATCTATGAATTGCTTCTCTTTTATATTCTAGATGTCTATTTCAATATTTTTCAAAGACTACCTTTTTTCTCTTTACACATATCAAAACCTTGGATTGTAAGTAAAATTTGTCCTCAAAACATGAATAATCAGTTATATTATTTTGTTTTATTCTGACAGAAATTTCTCTAACTTTTCTTAAAATATAAATGGACAAATTGGTGAATATCATGAATTATTTCTGATGTTCTAAATTTTCTGTTTGCTGATTTAGTTTACAATCTGCTTTGTCCAAATAAACTTTCGCGCAGTTCATTCAAAGCCCTATTTTCTTCATTGACTCTCATAACATTTTTATATTTAGCTCTTTGCAGTCTGCAGAATTTCAAGAGCTTATTTCTACACAAGCATATATTTAAATTTATTAAAGTGCCTATAAAAAATGGGTCACTGAACAAAGTTTACTAAGAAGTTTTTATGGTACCTGAACTTTTTGTTTTGTTATTCCCTCATTAATACTCCACAAATGTTTAACTGCCATTAATAAAAAATCTAACTATTATTCAAAAGGAAATTGAGCAAATATAGCATACTGTGTTAGATAATCAATCTTAGATTTATTTTTAGCTGGTCAAGAGAGATTGCAAACTCATACATTCCTGGATTAATACCTATGGAAATATAGAACACAACCTTGATTTTATCCACCAAAAGATTTCATTTGTTACTTCCAGTTTCATCATTCTGGTAATTACAGTAGTTACCTTCTTTATTTCTCAACTTATATTTGGATATTTTTTTCAAATTTGTCTTACTTTGCATTTCTTTAGGACTAAACTTTAGTATTCTTTCTTGCATTGAAATCAGATTTTTTTTAAAAAAAAATAACCATGCCAGTCATATCTGCAGGAAGGAGGCAAATGATGGAACAAGCATCACAGTGTTATATATGTAATGAATCAACCTTGCTCTTGATTAATCTATCTATCTATCTATCTATCTATCTATCTATCTATCTATCTATCTATCTATCTATGTCATACAACTACCTATTCAACAAAAGTGATTCTGGGTAGCACACAACAATGAGGTGAAACAATAAAGTGAAAACCCCGACAAATATAAAATGTAAAACTCCATGTGAATAAATAACATAAAAACCAAAGATACAAAGTTGATTTAAAAAGGTGCAATCCCATATACTTCTGTGGTACCCTATAATGTTTTCATTCTCTTCCATGCATTGACCAATTTAATTTTTAATTCTTTTCATACAGAATTTGAGTTTATGCTTTCTACTCTTGACACTACCAAACAGTGTCACATTCAGAACTTCTCATCATTCTTGTATCCTTCATTAATTCTATCTAACTTTCATTTTTAAAAAATCTGATCAATCATGCTTTGGCTTCATTCCTTTTCTGTGCATGTGTATGAACAGATATTTAAAAAAAACTCTCCAAGCATATATTTTTTTAAAAAATCACCAGTTATTCGAGGATCTATCACCAGTCACTTTTTAAATACCTTTTTGTGTCATGCCTGCCCCTCTATTTTTGTCATCTAACTGAAAAATGTTTGTCCCCCGCCTTTGTTTTTAGAATGTTGCACAGATCTCTCCCCACCCAAATTGATCAGTGGTTCTTCCATTATCTTCTGACATGTAGCAGATTTAATTGATCCACTTCTGATAAATGTTTTATTCCCTTCATTCACATTTAAGCTAAGTTTTCCTTTCCTGGCATAAATTCACAAACTAGCCTGAAAATTCAATAACCTTTATTCAGGTCTGCTGTATCCTTTCCTCTCCCTTCCCCCACTTTTTTTTTAGTTTCAAAGACATATAACACTTTTATCTTTCTTTCAAATGAATGGGTTTGCTTGACAAGCAAGGTGGTTACTTAATGGCCACAGCATTTGCTTAACTTCAGCATTCAGTTAACAACTGTTGTGAAAACATCTGGAAAATTAATTCTGGCCATGTGGATGCCTTGACCTATGACTACAATGTCTTACAACCATAATTCTGGGTTCAGTTACAGTCGTTAAGTCAAGAACTACCTGTATTATAGCTAATCAATGATACAAAGAAAACAGAAGGTGCACATTTCTATGGCAACAGACAACAACCCACTGACACTATATTTTCCCTCCCCACCCCAAAAAGTCTAACAAAACAGAGGAGGGTGAAAAATGAAAGTTATAAGCAAAACAGCATAAAGTAGAGGGGACATTTAATTCCAGTGTGCCTAATGAATCATGTGATAGACTAATAGAGTATGCCAGGTAAATTGGGTGTTTATAGCAAATATTTTATTCCAACAGTCTGAAAGACAGTTCAATGCATGGACATTACAGGATAGACAATACTGAAATAAAACTGATTATTTATACACTGTATGCAAATATGGAACGCTCTATTCAGTCAGCAACAAGACTGTCTCATATAACTGCAGCTCACAAAGCCCTGCTTGAAAAATTACAACTTTATCTAAAAAAGTAAATAAAATAATCAGACCACAGGATATGATCTCAGCAATATTTCATATAATTATGCAGAGAAAGTATAGATTTATTGCATTAGATTGGATAAAATACCTGCAGCATATTGCACTGACATTTGTGGCATCATTAAAGAAGAAGCAAATAAAAATACCTTGAAATGAAAAAGGCAGCAAAATCATTATCTGCTGACATGTACAAAACAGCAAAAAAGGCAAAAAAAAGCAACAGAGACAGAGGAAAAACTGCCCAACTATGCACTGAGTATGAGAGAATGGGAAGAAGTGACAAGGATTTATATCTAAATCAACACTGAAAAGAAACTGAGTATAATAAGTAAATGGCAAAGAAAAATAATTCTGAAAATTAGTGGAAAAAAACCTTGCTGAGAATTCTCCAGGCAGTCTTTGAGAATCAGATATGATTGAACAGAAGGGAATAAAAAATTCAGAAAGGATACTACTAGCATGCTCAAATTACAATCACAGGTTATTGATTCACAAGGATTATGACTGTAACCATGAAATTTAAAAAAATTGTCTACTTTTTAGGGACAAAGATTATGACAGATCTAAACAAAACATTGAGATTCAAAGGCATCTGATAACAAAGTTATATAGACCATGAGTTTCCAATTGTGAAAATAATAAATTGTGATAAATAGAAAAAGCTGGTGCTAGATAAACTTGTTCAAAATATATTGGGCCACAAATGAAGTAATGGAATACATTGCTCATTGAAAGTGTTAATAATGAAACTAAAACTTAAATGTTTTGGATACATACTGCAAAATTAAGAGTTCCTGGAAAAAAACGATACTTGGAAAAATGAAAGACAATCAAAAAAGAATGACAAGATGAATAGAGACTGTCACTAATGATACAAGTATGATCTTAGAAGAACATAAATAAGGAATTACTAATATAATCTTTGCAAAATAACATCCATCAGGTCACAAAGATTTGGAAGCAACTGAATAATTAAAAAAAAACCAGCTAGAAGAGTAACACACACATATTGCACCAGCAGGACTTCCAACCAAATGTGCATCATTACCATCAACCAATCAGTTAATATATTTTCAATGCATAAGAAACCTTCAGAGGAGTTTGTGACTTCAGGCTTGTATTTTAAAGAATACTTTTGACAAACATTCACTATAATTCTAGCTATAGTTGTGACCACCCTGATTTTACATTTTTGAGGTGGTCATTAAGCAAATGCCAAACTCATTAAGCAAACCAATGGTTCACTAAGGGTTTTACTGACAACAGGAAAACTGCTGGATTTCAGCAACACCATTGTAAAACATGGTCATGTGAATGTGCCCAGTTGCTGATCAGCAAAGTGAAGTATGTCAGCACAGAGGGGCAGGGCAACCATTGGAACTTTGGATCTGGGTCATAAGTTCCCTTTTTCATGTTGGTCATAACTTCAAAGGCAACTTGTACCTTGGAGGGAAGTGTGTGGAAACTTGAAAAGACTGTAATAAATCATTTCCATATTGTTGCCAAGAAAAATTTCATAGACATCCATGGAGTTATAAGAAATCAAACCCAAGTTGTATACTCTTGACTGAAGATCAATGCAGTCTTTCTCTCTGAAATGGTGGTCCTCTTTTGCTGAGTACACAGTTTCAGGAGGAATGAAAAAAAGTGACATAAGAGGAAGAGATCATTCTCTTAGCCAGCCAGATCAGTCAAATCAACTGTGGTGATCAATAGGGTGACAGATATCACAGCCAGATTATCCTCACTTCCAAATATGAGTCAAGTGAGCCATTTCAAAAATTGTCCTTCCCCAGCCATTAGTGCAAAAGGTATTTTACTAGTTCCAAAATAAACCTGAATTCACTAATTCATTTTGACATTCAGTAGATGGTACAATCACATAAATTGTTGCTGTAGTATACGTAACAGTTCAAATGAAACCACAATCCATGGCACTGAATAGAGTAATTTGGAACAGATTTTATTTACCCAAGCAGGGAAAAACAGAATAGAGTGGAGTAGAGTGGAGTAGAGTAGAGTAGGAAGGGACCTTGGAGGTCTTCTAGTCCAGCCACCTGGTCAACCAGGAGAACCTATATCATCTCAGACAGGTGATTGTCTAGTTCCTTCTTAAAAATCTCCAGTGATTGAGCACCCACGATTTCTGGAGGCAAGCTGTTCCACTGGTTGATTGTCCTCACTGTCAGGAAGTTTCTCCTTAATTCCAGGTTGCTTCTCTCTTTGATCAATTTCCAATCACTGTTTCTCATTCTTCCCTCTGGTGAACAAAGTGACCCAGTGTTGGGATTCAGCCAGTTCGCACCACTTTGGCAGAACTAGTAGCTAATTTTTTTTGTTGCTCAGGCCCAGAATGGACTTCCGGAAGCAGCATCCACACAGAGAACTGGTTGTTCACATATTTGAATCCCACCACTGAAGTGACCTCCTCTTCATTGTGGCAGCCCCTCAAATACTGGAATATTGTTATCATGTCACCCCTATTTCTTTTTTTCTTTAGACCAGCCAAATCCATGTCCTGCAGCCATTCTTCATATGTTTTAGTCTTCAGGCCTTTGATCATCTTAATTGCTCTTCTCTGAATTTTTTCCAAACTCTCAACATCTTTTTTGTGATATTGTGACCAAAATTGGCTGCTGTATTCCAGGTGTGGTCTTACTAGGGTTTTATAAAGCAGTACTAATATCTTACATGATTTTGATTCTATGTCTCTGTTTATACAACCCAGGGTTGTATTAGCTTTTCTGGTTGCTGCTACACATTGCGGGCTCATACTCAAGTGATCGTCCACTAGGACTCCAAGGTCCCTCTCACAGTTACTGTTTTTAAGCCAGATCTCACCCAATCTGTACTTGCAACTTTGATTTTTCCTGCCTAAATGCAAAAGTTTGCTTTTCTCCACACTGAAACTCATTTTGTTGGATTGGGTCCATTGTTCAAGTTTGTCTAGATCTTTTTGGATCCTGAGTTTGTCTTCTGGAGTGTTGATTACTCCTGTCAGTTTGGTGTTGTCTGAAAATTTGATGAGTTCCCCTTCAATTCCCTCATCTAAGTCATTGATGACGATATTGAAGAACACTGGGCCTAAGATGGAAGCTTGTGGTATCCCACTGCTTACTTCTCTCCATGTGGATGTAATGGCATTGAGGATTACTCATTGAGTACGGTTTGTCAGCCAGCTATATATCCATCTGGTGGTGATGTTGTGGTCTAAAGTAGGTTGTATACTCTGTCCATAGCATTTCGCTGGTCTACTAGTTTAGTCACTTTATCAAAGAATGAAATAAGATTGGTTTGGGATGATCTGTTTTTAACAAACCCATGCTGGCTACTGGTTATGACTTTGTTTGCTTCTAGTTGTTCGCAGATCTGTTTTTTATTATCTTTTCTAGGATCTTCCCAGGTATTGATGTTAAACTGATGGTCTGTTGTGTCCTGGATCTATGTTTTCTTTTTTCCTTTCTTGAAGATGGGAACCACATCAGCCCTTTTCCAATCCTCAAGTATTTCCCCGATGCTCCTGGATTTATGAAAGATGTGGTGCATTGGTTCTAAGATAACATCTGCCAGCTCTTTCAGAACTCTGGGATGTAATCTGTCGGGTCCCGGTGATTTATATTTGTCAAGGTCAGAGAGGTGTTCTCTTGCTTATTTTAATTTTTTGTTTCTAGCATGTCTTTTGCAGTGGTTTTTTTTGTATGTTAGGCTATATTTTCTTTTTGTTTGAAAACTGATTCAAAGTATGAGTTAAGCAGCTCTGCTTTCTCCCTGTTGCCTGTTACTTCCTTGCCATCTTCTCTCTTTAGTGGGCCTACAGTTTCCTGACTTTTTTCTTGTTAATATATTGGAATAAACTTTTTTTTATTATCCTTGATTTCTGTTGCAAGTCTTTGTTTGTTCTGATCCTTTGCTTTCCTGACTTCATCTTTGCATTTTCTGTCTGTTGATATTCGGCCTTAATGATGTGCCCCTCTTTCCATTTTTTGTATTTGTCCTTTTTGCCTTTCAGTTTGTCAGAGAGATCTTTGTGTAGCCATGCTAGTTTCTTCTTGAATTTATTTTATTTATTCTTATTTCTTATTTATATGAACAAACTGTTTTCCAACTCTGAGTTTCCTTGAATCTCTGTCCCTGATCTATTTATTTATAGCTTCAGTATGCTGTGAATGATAATGTTGCAGTAGTTGCATCAAAAAGAGTTTAAATCTTTCCACTTTTGCTGTATGCAAAGTAATGAAGGAAAGAGCAAGAAAGAATACTGGATTTGATGTCTATTGGTCTGATTTCAAATCAAAGTGAACCTTTTGATTAGGATCACAATCACAAAGCTTTAGCCATGTCATCCATCTCTAGTTTACAGCAGTTGTACGAGAATCTCTTGTAAGCTATATTAGCTATATTGGTTTTATGAAAAAGATGTATACCGGTAATTCCATTTAACCACCAATCATCAGCTACATTGCATATATAAAAGTCATACCATGTTTCCCTGAAAATAAGATCCACCCAGGAATTAAGCCCTAGCCTGATTTTCTGGCATGCACCTAATATAACCCTACCTCCAAAATAAGCCCTAGTTAAGACCCCGCCCACTCCGTCCCATGACTGGTGCTTGCTGCCATAATGGGGCAGGAGAGCACATGTTGCACCAGTGCCATCACCATGGATTGAGGCAAGGCAGGTAGGGAGAGTGGAGCTGCCCCACATACCCCGCACCCGCTTATCTCAGGGCCCCCGCATCCAGACCACTCCCTTCTCAGTGACCTCCTGTTCAATGACCCGGCTGCTTGCCCACCTCTACCCTTTCACTCCCCTTCTGACCCAGCCTGCCATACTATGGAGGATAGGCAGGGAAGTCTCAGTCTCCTTACCCAGTCCCCTCTGCCATTTCAGAGTCCGGGGGGAGTGATGGTGAAAGGCTCCACTGCTGTTGCACAACAGCCATGTCCCCTGTTGGAGGAGCTTTCTTTGGTCCCAGCTGCCCCTGTTTCACCCTGCAGATCACCTGCCCGGTGGCAGCCATTGCCTCCTTCTCCTCCACCAACTCTCCTGTGGCTTATGCAATGACTGGGTGATGCAAGCCTCCAGTGTTGCCTCCCTCTGCCTGCCACATACCCTCCAAAGCCACTTGCCCATTCCCTCCCACCATCTGCTTCCCCATGGCTACAATGGCTTACAGGGCTTCCCAAGGCAGTCGCTCAGGAGGCAAGGGCAGTGTTGGAAGAATGTGCCTTCAGGCGAGGAGGAGAGCAGTGTGGATAGGCGGAGGCAGCCAAAGGACCGGGCAGCACATGCCTCCCCTGCCACCTCCTTCCATCTGCCACACAACTGCTGAAGCTGCCTGCCCGCTCCCTCCCCCATCTGCTTGCCTGAGGCCGCAATGTCATACAGGGTTTTGGGAGTCAAGAGCACTGCTGGCGGAACATGCCTTCAGGCAAGGAGGAGAGCAGCACGGACAAGTGCAGCAGTTGCAACTGTGAACAACCAGACAGGGATGGAGTGGGTGGGCAGCCACTGAAAAAAGGACATTCCCTGAAAATAAGCCCTAATGGGTCCTTTGGTGTGTGTGTGTGTGTGTGTGTGTGTGTGTTTGTACAAGACCTGGTCTTGTTTTCACAGAAATACAGTAATTACTCTTTACAAATACTGCTTTTCTTCCTCTCAACATTTTATATAAATTTAGCAAGGGCAAATTTTTCTTTGCAAATTTTACTATATTTTGCAGCAAAGCACTAATATTACTGGCACTTTTGGAAAATCAAATTTTAAAACAGCTTGAAAACTCTGGCATCAATTTCTGTCAAATGGCACATACTTCACTCATCATAGCTTACAAATTGTGCTCAAAGGCTAAAAATTATGCTAGTGTTTTCTTGGCTACATTTTAAGAAAATGTTGCTTCATTTTTCCAAATATTTCTCCAGATCTATATTAAATTGACCACTTCAAAAGCTCTGAATATAGTCATATGACCATCACTTTAGGCCGAGAAGTGAGCCAATAAATTTAATTACTTAACATAAAGCAGACATCCATTTGCACTGGAAATTTCAATCAGTATTTTTAGCTGTCAAGAGACCAATTAAGCTGATGGAAGACTAGTTAGAGTATACGCTCTGTGCTTGTACCATGTTTGTATTCATTATTTTAGATGCTTATTTTAAATTTTCCATTTATTATGTGGCCTAGTTTAATGAATTAGGTGCCTACAAAATTCAAGGAATCTCTGATGAACGAATGTGATTGAACAGTAGTCATCTGACAAAGACTAGTCTTGAGAAGATCTCATCCATGTAAACTCTTTGGGTGACTCATAGTACATCTTACCTCACAAGCCAAAATTGTAGGGCTAAACTTGAAAGCTACCCTTATATGTTACCCTGATCTCCTGAAAAAAGGTAGAATGCCAATATAATAAATATTTATTCTAAGTTTCAGTACAAATTTCATGATCCAATAGGAAATATTCTAGGGACAAGTTAGGAAAGTATACCAGGCAACAATTTATGGCAGTACACCATATATACCTCCTAGTTGGTGGAATGACAGCAACAGCATGTTGGCTTGCAAGGTAGCCTTTAAGTTAGAGAATCTAAATCATATAAACTAACATAGGCATATTTGGGTTTAAGCAACTTTACAAAATATAAGGCTATGAATAGTTGCTATTCAGAACACTTACATATTGCTTCCAGAAACAGACCCCATCATTTTGATACCACTTTCAGAAAACATGAGTGAAAATGTGCTATTTCATTCAGGTTCTGTTGGCACATTGGTATCTTGTTGGTCATGGTGGAACAGAAACATGCTAGAAACATTCAGGGTCTTTAATCTGATTCAGCATAGTTCTTTTAATGCTCTTATTGTGTAACTTTGTAAACCAAGAATAGACATGATATGGTCTTCCACTGAAATTCCCAGGCACTTCAATCAGCATGCTAACTATCAAGAATAAGCACTCTAGAGCAAGTAAGAGAAAAAACAGAACATACATTTTCCAAAGAAGCAGTGGGGGAAAAAACTTAAACCATCTGCTCCCCTCAAATATACATACATAGTCATACAGTACATGTCAGTCAGCAACAGAACATATATGAGAGAACAGACACATTTTTAAAAGAAGATATTCCATAATATTGGTATATCAGTTGAAAAGTTCTATCCATTTGACTTACCCTGACAACCCACAATGGACAACACTGTATCAGGATCTCTAATAGGAAACTTATAATCTTTAAGCTATATAAGTTTACAAAAGTGTTTTAAAGTAAGAAACAATATTCTAAAGGATAGCCAACCCCACCCCACTTAATATATTGTAAGTGATTATGTGGTATGCAATAAATGCGTTTTATCAGCCATCCTCAGAGAATACTCAAGCTACATTGTTTTTGATCCTCTAACATTTCAGGTCAGGCTACCTTTACAGGGCCAGTCCCTCCATGCTGAATCTGGACATGGCTAATACATAACTGATTGCAGCCAATCAAAATAATACATTTTAAAAGGAAACACAGCTGGTGTACTAGCCAGAGCTGGTTATAATGTATTCTTAGTCTTTCCTTTGCCAGTAAATTTGCAAACAACTTTGAATCAAGGATCAAATATCTTAAGAGAGAATGAAACTTTTTTTTTTTTTTTTTATTGAAAAGTTTTAAAGTACAATTTTCCTTTGAAAAACCCCCCTTCCCCCTCCCTCCCTCCTCCCCTCCCTACCTCACCCCTATCTCCCCCCCTCCCCCTCTCCCTCCTCCCTCCCCTGCCTCCCACCCCTCTACTTCCCCTCCTCCCCCCCTCCCCCCCCCGACTTCCCAGAGCAAAATACAAGGTATATATCTAAAAAGCAATCATAAACAATCATATACTAACAATTATAAACTCTAAAATCCATCACTCTCTAGCTTATATAGAGTAAACCAATCCTTAACAATACTAAATATGTATAAAGAACTAAAATAAAAGAAAACTAGCATCATTCCCATCTATGTTCTTCCACAATTCACTATTACCTAGGCATATTCTCACTTACACATCACAAGCACCTATCCCTATTAACCTCTCTAGCCAAAATAGGCTATAATAGATAGTTCTTACACAAATTAACCCGCATTAACCCACAAAATTTTTTTCCTCTTCCTCTGTAGTAAATTGTCCATTAATTCCAAATTAAACATTCTGTTACCATAGATATCATCCCAAAACTCTTAAAAACACAGCTACCACTTGACTATAAGTATATTGCGGAAGTTCCATAGATTTCTACTGGTCTTATTTTTTAATCTTTTTTGAGCGTTTTAAGGCAGCACGCGTCACCCTCTGTTCTCTAGGATCATCCAAAAGAGTTGCAGCTTGATCTCCTCCTGTACCCTTCTCGTCTATCTGTCCATCTTCATCCTCTTGATGTTCTCCTTCTCCAGATCCCTCTGCAGCTTCCAGAAGTGTTGATGGGGTTGCTTTTAAAACATCGTTGTAAAAATCATGCGCTTGCTTTACAGTACCCAAACAGTACCTTTTGCCATCATACATGAAGCTCAACCCAACTGGGATCTCCCATCTGAACCTTATATCTCTTTGCTTGAGCTCTTGCACAAGAAATATAAAGTCCTTCCTTCTCTTTAAAATCTTTGGAGGAATTTCTTTTAGAACCAAAACTTCTTGACCAGCAATCACAACTTTAGTATCATAGGCAGCTTGTATAACTTCATCTCTAATTTCCCTTTTTACAAAATAAACCACCACATCTCTAGGCAACTTTCTCTGCTTAGCAATCCAGGAATTCACACGAAACACTTTGTCCATGCCTTGTTTTATTTCAGATGCTGGATGGTTCAATACCCCCTCGAAAGCCTCAGAAACCAGCTGCTTTAAATCTTCCTTAATATTCTCTTTTAGGCCTCTAATTCTAACAGCAAACTGCATCTGGTAAAATTGAGCCAAACTCTGTTCGCTATCCATTTTGTCTTTTAAATCTTCAATTTCCAATACTTTTGCTTCTAATATAGCATTCTTTTGAGTCAAGTCTTCCACTTGATCATCCAGCACCTCCACACATTTAGCTACTTTATGCACTGAGGACAAAATGTCTACCTTCATCTCTCTAAGTTTCTGCTCCATCCTTTCTTCCATTCTCTGCTCCAATTTCTCCAATTTCTCCTCCATCTGTGCGAATTTAGCACCCATTGACTCCAAAATTAACTGGGTATGTTTTTCAAGATCCTTCGATGTCAATACATCAGGAGAATGCAACGCCTGCAGTAATGATTGTTGTTGCACCGGAGAATTTCCAGCACTCCGAAAAGTTCTAGGGGGAGGTTTAGCCGCCATCTTTTACTTACAATTGTGACGCACTTTCACTTTAAGTTTTAAGCATAGTCCATCAAGCTTGAGAGTAAAATAAAATAATCCTCTTCATCTCTTCACCTTTTCCTCTTGTACCGCTCTGCCTGCTCCTTTAAATCATAGTCCTTTCTTCAGGCAGGGATGGTTCGCAGACGCCTGGCTCTGCTCCAGGAAGTTCGGAGCAGAGACGACGGCCAGCTGGGAGCAACCCAGGCTTCGGGGGAGTTCAATCCTTCAGCCGCCCAAGCTCAAAGCTCAGGCGGCCTCGGAGAACTCTACCCCTACCTGGGACCTCACCCCCTCCTCTTCTCCCGAGGAGGGGGCTTCAATTTCGCCCGAACAGCTGATCGGCGCTGTTTCGGGCGAAAATCACTCAGCTGAGCCGCGGGCAGCCCGGGAAGGCTGTCTCCGGCGCCGCGCAGCCACCGGAAGCCAAGAGAGAATGAAACTTGATCTAATGAAAGCTGTATATTTATCCATAGAGTGACAATGTACAGTATTTTCATCTTCTGTTTCATTGTATTATATTTAGATTTTTTTAAAAAAAAAAACACCTTTTAAATTTGCTAATGGGACTAAGAAAAGGAGACACAAAATCTCATAAGGCTAATCAGAGGGTTGGTGCCACTTAGACAAGAGTCAGTAGCAGAAGATCACATTTAACTTTGCTACACATCAATTTTTACCTAATTCCACAGCAGGCTTTAATTCTTTTTCTAGCTATCACCAGAACCTAGGTGGTAAAGGCTTTTGGGAAAGCTTTTTCATGAAAGATTTGTTGTTGTTAGGAAAATCTAAGTACTTCTACTATTAACTATTTTCTTTCCCTTTTTTTTACTTCTGAGTTACATTATCATAATAAATACAAAGTACCGTATATACTTGAGTATAAGCCGAATTTTTCAGCCCACTTTTTGGGCTGAAAAATTCCACTTCGGCTTATACTCCAGTCAACAAAAAAACTTACCGAGGACTTGTGCGCGGCCGAGGCTTTGGTGCTTCCGGGATCGCGCGCACCTCTCCCAAGCCACCGCAGTCCGAGACCTGCAGGTCTCCGTTCCTCCGCGCCCTGCCTGCCTGCTTCTTTCAGCTGTCTGCCCATCAGCTGTCCATAGGGATGCTGCAAAGCTCTCCTTCTCTAGGCCTTGGACTCCCTCCTGGCTGAAGAGTAGATGAACCAAGCCAGCAAGGAGACAAAATGTTTCTGCAGCTGTTTTTCCTCTGAAGGTTTTTTTTGTTGTTTTTTTTTAAAGTAATCTCCGAAGGTTATGCCAGAAAATGGAGGACGCTGGGTCTTTGCAAGCTTTAGCTGTCCGCCTGGCTGCCTGAAGGCCGCCCTTTTCAGGCAGTCTGACAGACAGCTAAAACTTGCAAAGACCCAGCGTCCTCCATTTTCTGGCACAACTTTTAGGGATTTATTATTATTATTCCTACTACTACTATTACTACTACTACTACTTCAGGAGTAAAAAGTTGCAGAAAAAAATTCTCTCCTTACTAGCTTAGTTCCTCTACTCTTCCATCTGGAGCCAAGGTAAGATTTTAAAAAGGGATATTGGTTGGAAGGCAGAGGGAGAGTTTAGTTTTAGCATCTAAAAAAGGGGGGGGGGAAATCAGCGAGTACATCCCAACCAGCTTTTTATGTTTTTGTTATTGAAGAAATATGGGGGAGGGGGAGGGGTTCTGGGGTGGGTTGGGGAGGGGATAATATTGTAACTTCAATAAAAATTTTCAATAAAAAAAAAGAAATATGGCTTTCTGGGGGAAGGTGGGGAGGGCGTTAAGGAAGGAAAGGGTTTTTGGAAGCTCGTCCTGAAGCTGCCTTTTGTGCAAGGGGCCTTTTCTCAAAGCCTAGAGAGGCAGCTTTGTTGCCTCCCCGTAGACAGCTGATGGGCGAACACCAAAAGCTCCAAAAGGCTAGGGAACTAGTCCCAGAACACCTTGGTAGGAGGAAGGGCAGAGGCAGAATTGGGAAAGAGGTAAGACAGGGTTTTCCTTCCCAGATGTTTCTCTTTGGCAAGACAGCCAGCTGTGCTGAAGCCCAGTATCTGGGGGTGGGGGAGACCTGAGGCAGGCGGGCTGGTGCTTGCATTAGGCCTCCCAGGATCCCAGAGGCTTGCAGAGCGCGGATCCAGCCTCCGAGGCATGCAGAACGGCGGATCGGCTTATACTCGAGTCAACAACTTTTTGGGGGTGAAATTGGGGGTCTCGGCTTATACTCGAGTCGGCTTATACTCAAGTATATACGGTAGTAAAATGTGTGCTAAGATAGTGTTATTCTCTGCTATGAAAGCAGTTAAAAGTATAAAATTTTTTTTAAAAAAACTGAATTGTAGCAAAATGTTTTATGTACTTCAATATCACTGAACTGGATTATTTCAATATGTGCTTTCTCAATATTTTAAATAAATATAACTTAAGATATACACTAATGTTTTTTGCAGAATAAAATAAAATAGGCAAGTTATTAGAACTTTAGGTTGTTGTTTATACATATTTAAGTAGAAATAACTCCATTAAAATTAGTGGCATAGGCAGTTCTTGCAGAGGAATAATGACTAGAGGGACAGGAAGAACAATTAAGTGATTCTGACTCCTAGTGCTTATCCCATCCCATCTAAAAGGATCCCTACTCTAAAATAAATTTGGTTAAGGATTAGCAACTTCACTGAGAAAGAAAAAAATACAAGTAGTTTTCTTTTCCAGGCAGAAAAACAATGGCTTCATCTCTTATTAAAAATCACTGTTAGTTAAATAAGAAAAAAACTGCCTTATTTTAATTCACATGTAATGGGTCATTAAGAATCATGGAGACACAGAAATTTAAACTTTGTTATTAAACTTCAGACTCTTAAGGTCATAAATCATTTAAGGTCTTAAAAAATACATATAGTACATCAATCACCTGCCTTGCTTTACTTAATAACCAATAATGGGCTGATATGTTTAGCATGTTTCCTTTCCAAAAAATATACCTTTATAAGTTTTCAGACAAATTTTGAAATGTAATGTATACTTTTGGAGCACAGAGTCTATCAACAACAAATACTATAAATATTATTTATATAAATGTTAAGTAATAGAAAAAATAATTTAATCCAGTTTTATAACAGACTGTGCATTATGTTTCTTGAAGAATTTTAAATTTCTGAATATTCTATTTATTTTTGAAAATTGTGCATGTAAAGGAGAGAGAACATTTATTTTTACTTATATTATTTCCAGTCCTGGGAAGTTTATTTTATATAATGAGTATATAAAGTAAGAATTAAACAAAGTAAACAAAGTAAAATGTATTGTGATATTATTTTCTAAACCAGTTTAGACTCACTATTAACAATTTAAAGTTGTACCTTAAGGGTGTACAGTGCAATTAAGATTGTTTTTAATGCATATCCCATTTTCTCTTACACAGAGACACAGAGGAAATTGTTCCTTGTTAGTAAAATAAAACTTATAATACATTTTTTGTTTCAAATAAATGATAAAAAACTTATCCAATGCTAAAGACCTATTGAAATCACTGCAACTTGGTTTGAAGTAGACGTGTATATGCTTAGGTGCATAACAAAATAAAAGTGAAGTACAATTAAACTGCTAACCAAGTTATGCTAGCAATCTTCATTAGAAGGGAGAGTGGCTTTTTATGCAAAGCTTTCACATCAATACAAGCACTAGAACTCTGTAATGACATCTGCAAGCCCAACTAACAGTGCAAACGACAGATGCATCTAGGCAACTGAAGTTCCTTTTCAGCACCTGAGACAGCACTCTAAAAACTGGCTATATTCCCTTCAGTAGATTCAGCATGCAGTCCACTCTGCTGCCATCCAAAAGCTAACTGCATATGGCACACCTAAGCCAGTCACTTGATTTTGCTGCATTATAACTTCCCAAATCAAGAAAAGGTCTGTCTCAACACAGGAAATGCAGCATCTAAAACTATCAAGGGAATAGTACACTAGATTGCAGTCAAGGGACCAATAAACCTCAGGTTATCTGTTGACCTGGTTTGCTTTAAACCCATGCACAAACTTTCCAGCCACTGAAGGAGATACAGTGGAGGTGTTTTGCTAAAAGCTCTTTATCTCTCTATGAAAAGGGCCCCTTGTTCAATCTGTTTCAGCCCCCACAAATAATAAAAAGCATACCACAAGCTACCAAGACAACATTCAAAATCTGATAAAAATCCATCCATTTGAGGCAACACTCCCATTTTCAGGTGGAAATAGAGGTCTACTCACCATGTTGACTTCAGAGACCTTGTCGATACTGGCAATATCTATGTTCATCCCAACATTCACTGGGGGGCCTTAATGAAGAAACAGACGGAGGCGTCATTTTGACATACAGTTGCCTGGCGCCCAGGGGTTGGGGGGATTTTGTCTTCCTTGGCAGAACCCCCACCACCTCCCAACCCATTTAACTCACACCCAGAACGCCTAAGGGAGGGTTAGGGGAGCCTCACCAGGGCCTCTCACCTCCAAAATCCGGTCTGAGGCGAATGTCGTAGCCTTTCAACAATTTATCCACAGTTTCTTTCACGAAGGACATGTTCCCAGGATCGTTCACACTGTGGAAGAAGGAGTTTGAGGGAAAGCAGGCAGGGAGGCAGGAGAGGCGGACATGAGCGAGGGCATCAGAGAAGTCGGAAGAGATGGCAGAGGGATAAGGAAAGTGAAGTAATGGGATGGGCCGGCCGGGACAACAAAAAGCGAGGAAAAATAAGTCGAAAGGAGACGGAGACAGCGAAGCAGGAGGAGTGAGGAAGGGACAGAGGTTGTAGGAAAGCTCTGGTCAGTTCTTTTCCTCATCGAGGCGCAGCCTTCCTTGCCGCGTCCCCTCCCTCCTCCCCGCAAGCCGCTGCTCCTACCTCTGGGCGCAACAGACCACGGCCACCAGGACGGGAGCGGAGAAGAAGCCGAAGAGCCTGCCTCCCCCAAAGCCCCACATCCCTCCGCTCCGGGCTCCCTTGTCGCAGCCGCCGCCGCCGCGTGCGGTTCCGGCTGCCCGAGAGCCGCTGAGGAAGAGGCGGAGGCGAGCGTCCCCTTTCCCCTCCTTCGACACGTCCCCCCTGCCGGTAGCGCTGCGAAGTTCCTGAGGAGAAGCTGAGGAAGGCTTCTCCTCCCCCTTTTCCCCGCGCGCGCGCGCGCCTGCTCGAAAAGGACCCCACCCGGCCGCCTGCCGCGCCGCGGCTCAGATCTGCTGTTCCAGGCACCGGCGAGATGCAGCCGCGCGGCTCCGAGGGGTTCCTCCTCCTCCTCCTCCTTCTCCCCCAAGGAGAGTTCTGCCGGCCGGTGACGGCATCCATGGGTTGCCACGGAGGCACCCACGAGCCCTTTCGCCCGGACGCTTTGTTCCGATTGCGCCCACCTCCGTCTCTCTTTCCTCTCAAGCGGGAATCACCACCAGCCTTACACGGCCGCACGGGCCCTCGCCAGCGCCGCTTTGCCGCCTCCACTGAGGCGGCAGCTGCCAACGAAGCCAATCTGTGGGCGCTGGAGAGCGAAGCCGGCGTTAAGCAAGCTGCGGCCGTGGGGAACACAAGCCACAGGTGAAACTGTTCCTAAGGCTTAAGAGTGGAAGAGGGCCTGTACCTCTCGCTCCCGCCGGGGCGCGGGTGGGGAGGAACTGGGTGCGGGGCAGAAGAGACCGGCCTGGCTAACCCTGGCCTGCTGTGCTGACTCCGAGCAATCCAGGGCATCTTGTAAGTCCCGCTGAAGTTCTTAGTTCACGGACTAGGCTACCTGCTCTTGCTCTTTCTTTCTTTTTTTCAATATATAGTTATTATATTTTATCAATGGAATAAAATACAAAACAGGAAAAAAAACAGAATAAAACATAGTTCAACAGTAATATCAACAACAAAAAATGTGGACAAAAAGGGATAAGAAAAAAAATGATCCAAACATCAAATAAGTACATTAAACATAAAAAAAAATCCGCCATGGCTGGATCCTGAAAAGAAAAAAAAAACTGATAAATTTTCCTTTCCTTACATAATGAGTCTGCAAATAGTTATAAACTTGCTCTTTCTAATAAACTTTATCATCTGTGATTTCTTTCCATGTCCCTAATAAACTGTGTATTAACATCCATTGCGATTTCTTCATTCCTAACAGGTATGTGCTTATCTTATTTTTTGCACCATAAATCAGCAATCGATCTTGGTTTTTAAATCCCAGAATTTTTTCTTTCCTCCACCTTCCAGGAATGATGTTGGCAGCATCCAGTCAACATCTGGGCACTCTATGGAGCTGATTCTCTTAAAGGTGACCTAGTCCTAGAGTACTATTGAATTGCAGCACTGTGACTGTTTCCTAAGGGTAAAAACTCTCTTACTGGAGCACTCTGCACTAGTCTAGGGGCATTAGCTGCCCTGGCAGGTAGCTTGATGACTTTGCAGCTCCTCTTTATAGGAATGGTTTGGAATTTATTATTAGCAGTCAAATGAAATATACTTGAATAGAAATATATGTACAGGGAGGATTGGGAAATATAAGGAATTTATTTTATTTCTTTTTGGTTCTAAGTGAAGAAGAGATGAAATTCTTTTGTTTCTCTCTAACAGCTGAAGTAGCTAAGAGCAGGTAAATTATGCTTTGCATTTTGTTCCTTGTCTTACGTTGAATGTAATCACAAATTATTTTCCAACTTCTTTTTGGATTTGGGGAATGTCATATCAACCTAGCAGCAACAACCATATTCTAGAAACAGCAAAACCTTATACATAGACACAAACACTTATGTACTTCCTGATTAAGCACCAGCTCCTTCTTCTGCCTTACTAAATTTTAAAAGAAAATTTCTTACAATTTCTTATTTCTTGGCCTCTTACAAAAACTCTGCTCCTCCATGCCCTTATCTTTATTTAACCTTCTAGTTATTTAGTTAGTTATCTTTTCTGACTCTCCTGAAAAGTTTTAAACTTAAGTTTTATTTTGGCACAACATCTAATTTTGAGAAGTTAAATTAAAATGAATTGCCAGTGAAGTCCTTTTCATGTATTATGAGTGGAAGAATGCTATTCCTGCATTCAACTAATTATCAGCCATAGGATGTCTATTGATGTCTCTATGCAGGTTTTCTCCAGAGATCTCCATGCTCTGTGACTAAGTGGCAGAAATGGAAAGACACATGACTTTGGAGTAATGCCTTATGGCCTATTTATTCATATGAAGATTTTTTAAAGGATACAATTCATGAAGAAGATTTTTGAAATGGAGGAACACATTCTGGGTGATGTGCTGTCATGATTGGAAATGCAGTCCTGGACATGTAACTTTGTCTACAACTAAATCTAGTTGGAAAATCATGTATCAGAACAAAAATTATTATTGGCAGCATTCTATATTTATTTATTTAAAATATTTATGTAGCTGCGCATCTTACATTGAACTCTGGGCAGCTCCCAAAGAGCAGTTAAAAGAATATTGATATACCATTAATACATACGTATATCTATTAAAACCACAAACATTAAAACCTGGCACCAAAATTAAACTTTCACATGCAGTCTTCAGTAAGTCCTTTGTCAATCTCATCCTATCCCAGTGCTTGAGGAAAAAGATAAGTTCTTTTCAGAAAGAAGAGGCTAGGAAGGTAGATTTACACCTTAGTCTAAAGTTTAGAATCGTGAGTATGTTCAGGGCTAAGAGACAGAGAAAATGAATAACACACTGGATAATTCATGGAATATTCATCAACTCAAAGATAACCTAAGATACAGTATTTGGCCACTCAAATACAAAATACTCAAGCATTTCTTTCTCAGTGACAGCCCAGACAAAGAGCTTATCTGTATGGTTTAGGCTCAGTTCATAATTGACTATCCTGGCTTCACTGATGCAATCATCCACATATTGTACATCTAGAAAAGCGTGTATTAGAAATGGGGCTAGGGCAGAAAAAGATAGACAAAAAAAGATTAAAAAGGAAAACAGGAATGAAAAGATATGTGATGCAGAAAAATGGAAAGTTTTCCCCTTTCAGTAGAAATAGGATCATACAATAAAAGCTAAATGGTAGGAGGTTCAGGAAACAATAGGATATATTTTTATACATGCTGCATAAGCACTAACTTGTGCTATTCCACGTGCAATGGAAAACTACCATCTCATATTGCTTAACACTCTTTCCCCCCCATGTGTGTGTGTGTGTGTGTGTGTGTGTGTATGTGTGTAGTAGGGAAGGTAAAGCTATCAATATGTTAGTCTTATTTCTTTTTTAAAGGAACAAAAAGCTGCCCAGATCTCCTTCTGCCTTTACATGCATTCAAATTCTTTTTGAAATTTATAATTCATGTTTTCTTAAGTGAAGTATTTTTAAAAGGAAGTATGAGATCGTGTTAAAGAGATGCACATAATCAAGCACTGTGTTTTTCACTAATGCCCTATATAGGCAAATTGGAAGGCAATGTAAGGTGTGAGCAAATCAACACTTAGGTTAAATGTGTAAAATCTGTTATATTTATTCAATTAAGATTATTTCCCCATTTAGCAAGATGTCTGTTTGCTGGAAATCTGTGAGGGAAAAATTAATTGATTATGGATATTGAATTTTGCTTCTTTCTTTAGATTTTTATTTCCTTTTTAATACTTTACAAATGATACATGTATTAAAAAGTCTTTGGGGAGAAAATTGTATGTTTCAATTATGTTGAAAGCAAGTGAAATATTAGAAACTAACCATGGCATGGAATCTTACTTTCAAGTACACATCAACTTATCTCTTATAAGTCCTGATAAACATTGTCAGCAATAAATCAGATCCTATAAACACTGATTTGAAACCAAACCCAACTGAATACAATAGAATCACTTTTGTATAAAATCATGTAAGACTGTTCATATTTTTATCAAGTTAAACTAGAGGAAACCTCTATAATCTTTCCTAGAATTTCAGTCAAAGTTGCATTCTGTTTTAAGTCTTTGACTTCCCTTTCTTTTATACCTCAGGAAATAATCTAATGTTAAAAAACTTCAGTTTTGCATTACTTTAACCCAAAATTAAAAATACTCTGAATTAATATTTCTAAGTCATTTGCAAATGGAGATAAGGTACATTAGTGATGGCAGTAGCCAATATAGCTATCCAGCATAGGTGCTTTTTCTTTAGTTAAGACTGAACCATAGTAAGATTGTGTAACTGGTTTTTTTTAAGAGCTTGGAAATCAGTGATGTTGCTGCCTCTGTATTTCCTATTTGCTCTTTGTTGTTGTTCAGGTTTTAGCTAAAATCCTTCTGTTTCAATGGAGGAGATGAATAAATGTAGTTTCAATGAATGAGATAGAAAATTTTAAATTTTAATTTAATTTGTAAACATACTACATTTAAATGTTAGCTCACTATTCTAATGTCTAGTCAATGTGGGTTGCAACACTACAATATCACTTCATGCATTACAATAAAATATTAAAATAAAAATATATTAAAATGTATTAAACACATTATCTTATTAGTAAAAGGTGTGGGATTTTTCTATAGTCCTTCATTTAAAATATGGGGTAAAACTATAAGCTTTACATAAAATGGCAAATACTCCTGCCTATAGTTGTCATTTAAATGGACTATTTGGCATACCCTTAGTACATAATTCTTTAAAATGTGTAATAATACATTGGAACAAATTTAAATTTATTCTAGAGCCTGATTTGAATTGACCAAATCGCCTAGTGCATTTTTGCCAGGAAATCATCTCAGCATAATGAACACATGGTTTGTTCAACACAAACAATGTTTGTACACATGGATAGCACCAAATGGACAACATTGAAATCACATAAACTTCAGTTTATGCCAACAATGCTGGAAAAGTTCAGTTGCATCTGTTAAGATACTTCCTGGTGCTGATTGTAGTGCAGACCATAGGTTATTAGTGGCTCAAACTCTGCAAAGTGAAAAAAGGTATTATTCCTCCAAAATTCAATGTGAACAACATCTCACCTATGTATGCCATAGAAGTTAAGAATAGGTTTGAACCACAGAATCTAGAGGGGAAAAATCCAAATGAACAGTGGTGAGAGATCCAAGGTAAAATCATGGAAATTGCTGGAAAGCATGTGTCATGCCAAAAGCCAAAGGGAACAAATACAGTAAGTGTGACACCATCAAAATAGCTGACCAGCAAAGGGTGGCCAAAGCCAAAGGTAATAAGGGTTAAAAAGCTTAATGCAATTTTCCAACATGAAGCCAGGAAAGACAAAAATAGGGAGTGGGAGGAGCAGTGTCAACATCTGGAAGAAGCTAACAGAAAGGGACAAACTAAAGTCATGTTTGTCATAGTGAAAATGATGTGATCCAGCTTTTCAGCACAGCAAGGATCTATTAAGCACTACAATGGGGATGTACTAAGTGACTAGCAGAAGATCAAGAACATGTGGAAAGAATATACAGAAGGACTCTATAGAAGTTTGACTTATTATCAGGATGACAATGACAATAGCCTAATTAATAAAGAACCAAACATCTTGACAGAAGCAGTAGAATGGGCCATGAAGACATTGCCAAACTGGAAATCCCCAGGTATTGATGTAATACCTGTGAAATTACAAAAACCAATGCCAGTTAACATTATCACTGCCCTGTGGAAGAGATATGATCTTAAGACTGAAAAAGATCTGTTTTTATCCCATTAGCAAAGAAAGGTGATGCCAGAGACTGCTCCAACTATTCCACAATTGCATTGATTTCTCATGCAAACCATAATCAAAGCTTTTGACTATGAAGAACACAATAAACTATGAATGACTTTGCATGAACTTGGTATCACAACCCACTTGATCAGACTTATCAAATCACTATACACTGATCAGGAGGTAAAAATTAGAACACTCTCTGGTGACACAGATTGGTTCAGGATCTGTAAGAGAGTTAGACAGGTATGTATTTTATCACCATTTTTGTTCAATCTATATGCTGAAGTGATCATGTGGAAATTAGAACTGTAATTGCCTGATGTTGGAGTAAAGATTGGGGGAAGAATCATAAATAATTTGAGGTACACGAATGATATAATGTTATTGGCTGAAAATAAGGAGCACCTTGAAAAAATGATCTGGAAAATCAAGGACAAAAGTGAAAAAGTAGGATTGAGTCTTAACATCAGGAAAACAAAGATAATGACAACAGCTGCAGATGGACATGAGTTGTATAAAATCAACAAAGAGGAAATTTAATTAGTTCATCTGCCTTGTATCAAAAATTGTTCATGATGGCAGTTCTACTCCTGAAACCAAATGCAGGATAACCTTAGGCCGCACTATAATGGTTAACATGAATAAGATTTGGCAAAGCAGAGATATTGATATAAATACAAAAAGCAGGTTAGTTAGAGCAATGGTCTTCCTGATAATGATGTATGGGTGTAAGAGTTGGACATTAAAAATGATTGAAGAAGCAACATTTGTCACTCTCCCTAATTAAGTATTTTCATAAATAGACAAATCAACCAAGTAGGCAAGAATAAACAAGCCCAGAATTTTTAAGTTATATGCATAAAATTTCTGATAATGCTCAGACAAGCAATTAAAAATATATATATTTGGACTGTCTAGTGTAGACTATTCATTCTTTGGATTATGTCTTAATTTGTTTCAATTTAAATAGCAACTTGATCTTTTCAGATATTAAACGGGAATTTTATTATGTATTTGCTGTAGTATTCCATATTATTCAATCTATACTCTTCAGAGTTGAAATAATATAAAAACCAGAGTTAATAACATTTATTTGTATAGATCAGATTTTTTCTTTAATATCCATGCAATAATCTAATTTAACTGCATTGAGAATTTTGAAAAAAATGACTGTTACAAATTATTGTAGTGAATAAATATGACTTCTATAAAAGAAAGACCAAAACAAAGAAGGAAGAAGAATTTTTATGAAGTTAAAAATAAATAAAAGATGTCACTGAATATCTCACTTTCAGTCAATTCAGTACAAGTAAGACTAATACTCTGTTGGTAAGATTATTCCAGAGTTCCATAATTTAGTGATTCTTACATACAAATTTCTCATAGTGCCTGCAACTTGAACTAGAATACATAATAATGTACAGTATGCTACCTCATCTAAGATGTATTTGACTGCTCCTCTCATAATTTCTTAACAATATGGACAATGACAGTGCTGGCTAAAGATGATTATAATTGTAAAACAAGACATAGGGGAGGAAACCAGACTAGGAAGAATCAATGTCTCCTATACTTACTAGGAATTATTTCAAGTCAAAGCTAATTGATATCAGGTTGATTTTGTCTCATGATCAGTAGAAGTGAGCAAGGCAGATGGGGATAACTGACCATGGATGTATGTCCTGCCTCAATATTTTCCATGCAGAGACATTTGTGCTATATTCCTTCATTAATTTACTCACACACCCAAACATACTACAACTAGAAACATTTTCCATTGATAACAATGGTGGCTACTTTAAGTTCTAAAAGCAATAGAAGGTGGGGAGTAGGGTTTGAACATAGGAGGAAAGAAAAAAATGCATAGAAATCTCTATACTTGAAATTTTTTGCTCAAAATGTCTTTTAAAAAACAAGATCAAATATTTTAAGTAAATATGTGGTGATCCTAGTGTATCAGTTTAGTTATTAAACTTTAGCGTATTGTGGTTGTATGTATATTTATTTATTTATTTATTTATTTATTTATTTATTTATTTATTTATTTATTTATTTTATTACATTTATATACCGCCCTTTCCCGAAGGACTCAGGGCGGTTTACAGGGTGATTAAAAACAAAAATACAAAAGTTAAAAACAGATTTAAAAAATTATATTCATCCCTGCATAAGTAAAACTCCAGTTAAAATTAAAATTAAAACTAAAATTAAAATTCTCAGCCTGGGCCAGAGAGCTCGAAGAGCCAGGTTTTCAGGTCCCGGCGGAATGAACGGAGGTCGGGGGCAGTCCTAAGCTCCACTGGCAGCTGGTTCCAAAGGGCAGGCGCACCCACTGAGAAGGCCCTATCCCTGGGTGTCGTCCGCCGGCAATCTCTTACCGGTGGCACCCTGAGAAGACCCTCCCTGTGGGAGCGCACTGGACGAAGGGAGCTTGATGCCGGCAGCAGGTGTTCCCTCAGATATCCCGGACCCAAGCCATTTAGGGCTTTATAGGTCATCACCAGCACCTTGAATCTCACCCGGAGGGCAACCGGGAGCCAATGCAGCTCGCGGAGTAGAGGTGTTACATGGGAGTATCGGGAAACCCCCATCACAACTCACGTGGCCAAATTCTGCACCAGCTGAAGCCTCCGAGTGGTCCTCAAGGGCAGCCCCATGTAGAGAGCGTTGCAGTAGTCTAAACGGGAGGTCACGAGCGCATGAGTGACTGTGCGTAGGGCATCTCGGTCCAGATAGGGTCGCAACTGGCACACCAGGCGAACCTGGGCAAAAGCCCCCTATATGGTCTTCAAAATTGAGTCGTGAATCCAGGAGGACGCCCAAGTTGCGAGCCCTATCAACGGGGGGTAATACCTCACACCCCCATCGTTAGGAAGGAGGCAATGACAACTGATAAAAGTTGCCAAGAAAACTGCAGGGACTTATCCAGGCAGTCTTTGAGAATCAGACAAGATTGAACATAAGAAAAAAATTCAAATGAGAATCACTGCATAGAGATGCATTGCAATGAGGCTTTAAAATTTCCACTAAATCAGTGAAGACAATAGGAGGAATTATTCTGTTGAAAGGCAAAGCTTGACTCTTCATTTTCTAGCAACAAGACCTTAAAAATTCTCCCAGAATGACAATGAAGAACTAAAATAGCATCCACTGCTAGAAAAACCTTGTTGTCAAAGCCTGTTTTAAAGCCTTGTGGGTTGGGGAAAATTTTGATCTTTACTGATGTGTGATGAAAGCTCCCCCCTCCCCAAAGGATACAGAATTGGAACTGTAGTTTGGGGGAGGGGAAAATGGCTCAGGACTGTACTGAAAAAAAAGTGGCGAGACAGATATATGGCTTTAGAAGAGAGGGTCTGTGTTAGAGTCTATAGAAAGAACAGTTCAAAAAGCTCTGCAGGCTGGCTAAGTATATGGTCCAGATAATGATGATGATAACTTTATTGTCACTTTGAATGTACACCAATCGACATACATCAAAATGAAATTTCGTTGCGTACAGCTCTCAAAGGGTCACCACCTCCGATATATACTCCTTGTTCGTGGCCCGCTCAAATTTCACATTGTCCATTTTAGTCTCTAGGGAGTGAACGATGGCAAACAGGACAGATGGAAATGGGGCTCCATGTGGATTAGCCCTCAGGTTAGCTTGTATTCTTTCCTTTTTCTGATCCTGACTCTTTCACCTTTTCCTTAAAGAGGCCTTGCTTCTTTTCACCCCTGGAGCACGCTGCCGCCGCCACCAACTCCTCCAAAAGCCTCTCTCTCTTCCTCTGGTCCTGCCGACAGCCTCATCCAGTTCCTTCGCTCCATAAGCTCCAGGTCCTCTCCTCCTCTGCCTCCTCTGGAAACAGCCCTGATTTGCAATACAATCCATCACTAGGCCAGCAGTCAGATCTTGCTGCTGGTAGAACAAATTCAAACAGCGCCAACGACTTTTAACGGTCTCACCAGCAGTTCCAAAACAACTAGAAACTCGCCAGGCCAGCAAAGATTGTCGGTCGTATGTTACCTTAGTTCCACCATGTTGCTCATGTCTGCCATAATGAGATAAATAGTTGCCAGCATGGCATGCATTTGTACAATTTATTTATCACGATGGCAGGAATTGATATTGTAAGAAATGAAAGCCACATCCAATCCCTTTAAGTGAGGATCATTTCCACATGTTTGTCATTTCCTTTAAGATCTGTGATTCCGTTCATTTTTAGATCAGTCTGAGTTTATCAGAAATTGCTTTGTGAATGCTACTTTTTGCATTATGGTTAAATTGGAGGGGACTTAGAAAAATCTGATACCCACTCATTCATCTACTCTGAAAGAGCCTTGGTGGAGCAGTGGGCTAATGCCTCCTTAAGTAACACCAGCTGCCTGCAATTAGTGCAGGTTCGCATCCCACCAGGCTCAAGGTTGACTCAGCCTTCCATCCTTCCGAGGTAGGTAAAATGAGGACCCAGATTGTTGGGGGCAATTAAGCTGACTTTGTAATAATGCCGCTTGGGGGGGAAAGCCCTAATAAGCAGGCATATACATAGAATGAAGGTTATTGCTAAGCTTGTAAGCCGCCCTGAGTCTTCAGAGAAGGGCGGGATATAAATGGAATAAAAATAAAAATAAAATAAATAAAAAATAAATCCTAAGAATTCAGACTACTTTTTAGTACTGATGTATAGGCTGAGAAAGTGGAGTAAATTTACCATGTGTGTTAAGAGAATTTCTGGCAGATCACTTTAAAAAGTACTGCAAATCACAATGTATTATTTTTTTAACTTGTGGTAAATCTGATATATCAGAAGTCTTGCAAAACAAAATTAAGTATGTGTGAGAGTATGTGTACTGCAGTTGACAAGTTGGCCCAACTTTATCAGCTCTTTTTTATAGTATTGTTGACCAGGATTAAATCTGTATTTTATTATTTCACATCTTTGAATATTTACTTGATTCTGTTGTTTATGGTAATGTCATACTTATTGACAAGCAAGGGAGAAAAAGAAAGATACACCCAATTGAATGCAGAATTCCAGAGAATAGCTAGAAGAGATAAGAATGCCTTCTTAAATGAACAATGAAAAGAAATAGAAGAAAACAAAAGAATATGGAGGATTATAGAGATCTCTTCAGGAAAATTGGAGAGATGAAGGGAAAGTTTCATGCAAAAATGGGCGTGATAAAGGACCAAAATGGCAGGGACCTAACAGAGGCAGAAGAGATTAAGAAGAGGTGGCAAAATTACACAGAAGAACTATACAAGAACAAGCTTAACATCCCTGATAACCACAATGAGGTGGTCAGTGACCCCGAGCCAGACATCCTAGAATGTGAAGTGAAATGGGCCTTAGGAAATCTGAGCAACAACAAAGCTAGTGGAGGTGACAGTATTCCAGCTCAGCTATTCAAAATCTTAAAAGACGATGCAGTAAAAAGTGCTACACTCAATTTGCTAGCAAATTTGGAAAACTCAACAGTGGCCATAGAATTGTAAAAGGTCAGTTTACACTCCAATTCCAAAGAAAGACAATGACAAAGAATATTTATACTTCAAAATTTTAAAATAACCAAAATTTTCTTTATCTCAGTTCATATCACAATCTAATATTCAAAGTACATATCTTATCAAATTGAGTATATTCTTTTTTAATCCTTACTAATAAATAAAAGCCCCAATTTTCTTAAGCCTTATTCTAGCTTTCTTTCTTTGCCAATTCACCTTCCATATCCGTGTTTTTATATCATCGTGTAGATCTCCCTCAGTTGTATATATATGGATCTCCCATATATATATATATATATATATATATATATATATATATATATATATATATATATGTATATATGTATATATGTATATATGTATATATGTATATATGTATATATGTATATATGTATATATGTATATAGATAGATAGATAGATAGATAGATAGATAGATAGATAGATAGATAGATAGATAGTCTGGACCTCAAGCCAATAACAGATTGTACTATCAAGTTTAGCCACAAGATGTTGCCCATGTTGTTTAGGATTTTCTTCTTTTAATCCAAAATTTTTATAGTCCTTTTTCCAATTTTACGTCTTTTTTATAAATAAAACCCCAAATCTTCAATAAAAATAGGGAATCTTTTAGTCCTTATGTTGTGGTCCTGATTCTATGTACCTGACAATTCCTGGTTTTATTGTGGCTTATTTTTCTTCCAAATTGGCTAGGACATGACCATTCAAGTTGCTATTACAGTGCATATATAAAGCAATGTCAATGCTGCAAACATTGACATATTTTTGCACTGACAATATAAAAGACAGCCTGTTACTTTAAATTGCTTCACTTTGGGGGAAAACAGCAGATGTTTTGAGAAGATTAGAAAAGCCTGCATACAGAATGGGAAGTGAAACCTCATATGTAAAACTAATTGGATAATGTGATTTATGACATGTAGATAAGGGCGGGGAAATGTATGTGTTACCATGGGTTTTGGGGGAGGAGATCTCAGATTCTGGCATCCCTCCATGAGTGCTGATGTATCATTTCATTACTAAGACTTTTTAGATAAATAATGCCTGCAATTTGTTTGAACTGTCTCATTTATCGGAACCATGACAAGCAGCTTCCATTTTTGTAGTCATCTAAGATTATACAGGTAACAACATAAATGCAAAAGGCCTTATAGAGGTCACTAGAGATAGGAAACAGTTTTTAGTACTCACTTTGCACCATAGATTGCATATAACTTTTTGTTCTCCTCAGCAGCATTCCTAAAAATAAGAAAAAGTATATATTTTATCCATATTATCCATATACTGTATATTACTTTTTCATTGACGTCTTGTTTCACTTCTCACTTCTTTTCCCCACTAGAGTAGGGAAAGAAAAACTAAAGAAATGTTTCTGCATCCAATAGTGTCTGATCCTGAAACCATTGTATTAGAAACTGGGTAAAGTTGGTTTCAGGCAAGACTTCCATAATTGTTAAGAAATAATAGCCTATTAATTGTTTAGCAATTTCTTTTTTAACAGTTTACAATGTATTCTTTGTTACTTGGTTATACCATTAGGTTAGAGTTATAGAAAAACAGTTCTATGAATGTATTATTATTATTCAACCAAACAGAACCACAATAAGATGAAAACCTCTTCAATGAAGGTTATGAACCTAGCAAGATGTAAAGGAGATGTTTTCTTTTCTTTCTTTCTTTTTTGAAAAAAATTTTTTATTGGATTTTATAGAGTTAAGGATAACATTTTAGAAGGCAATGTGGTAATTGGGTTAAACAATAGATCAGTAATACAATCTTTAGTAATTATCTCAGGTTACATCATCAAATATTTCTTCTCAGTTTCCTTTGACATTTGCTATATCATATTTAAGCTAATAAATTTCTAATTATATCAAAATTCAGTAGAAATTTCATTATCGCATATATAAATATTTTTTTTCTTTTTGCTTATATATATCTTAATAAATCTCAATAAACAATCAATGTCCTGTTATTAAATTTTACCTAAGTTTAATTTTTAATTACAGTATTCCAGTTTAACCTTTAATATCCATAGTATTTAAGTTTCAGGTAACCCAAATTTCCTTTTTCTCACTTCATAAAAGTTATAATATCTAAAATACACCTATTAGAACTTAAATATGTTCTTATTCTATTCCATAAACATTTTCTACTTCCCATCCTAGTACATCACTGCCTTAATAATACAGTGTCCTTTATTAGTTCAGATCCATCATCTATATTCACTGGGCTAATCAATAATTCAAACCTATTTCCTAATAGTTAATTTAGATTTCCCTTGATAATCTAAATCCTCAATATTCAACCAATTAATCCCCTATTTTTTTACTATTTTCTGACTATTTTAAATCTAGTACTCAAATTTTCCTTTGTTTCAAAGTCCCCCTCTAGCCCACTAACTGACAGTTTAGGATCCTCTCTAATATATCAAGGGGCCCCAGTTTTTCAACCTAATTCTAACTTTCTTCTTTTGCCAACTATGCTTCCATACCAATGCTTTTAAATCATCAGATAGGTCTCTCTTCATTCTTGTATATATTGTTTGGATTAAAGGAGACCATCTAGTTGCTAGATTTCTAAGAGGTCTGGCCCATTTATAATCATTAAATCACCTTGATATCCCAGATCCCCATATTTGTTCTGGTATAGCTGTCTTTAATTCGATCTGGTCTTTTCATTTCTCAAGTTTCTTCTTCTGGTTTTCGTCGAAGGTCATTTCCTGTTTTGGAATTATAGTGTTGTTATCTGGATTTTCAGTAGACTGTGCTTGTTGTTCTGTAGAGCCCTCTGCCTTGGCGTTCAGTTGTTCCACTTCTGTTGTTTTTTGGATTGGTAGTTTTCTAGCAGCAATCAGGGTTTTGCTTTCTGGAGGTAAGATGGCACCTTTGTCTTTCAAATTAGCTTTAAGTTTCTCAGTGTTTGCAAGAATAGTTTCAAGTATAAGTTTAAACATATCCCGGATGTTTTGAAAATTGTCCTCTATTTCTGACGTAGTTAAAAATGATCTTTCTAGTGAAGGCTATTTATTAAAGAACAGTCAGTAAATGTTCACCTCCACTGTTCCTAGAAGCCAGTTTCACTGCCCAGCTGTTCTCTCAGAGATAGGTTTCTCATAAATAAAACCAAAGTCAGACCTGGGCTGTGAACAAGTCTCTTTGTCAGAAATAATAAAACTATTGTGCCAAGCTTTGCCACAAAATGTCCCCGATCACCTTAAGAGTCTTTTTTCAAATCCCGGGCTAAAATCTTATCCAATTTAAGTTGTTTTTTGCAAATAAAGCAGAATAACAGATTCCAGTACGAATAGGAATTTTTTGAGTTGCCAGATTCCAGACAGAAAATAAATATCCAGTTGCATTAAGTTAATCTTTTCAAAACTTTGTTTCCTCTAAGTCAGGGGAAAGCAAGCTAAAACACTCAAAGAGCCACTTGGACCCATTTCCCACTGAAAAGAAAAAAACAGGAGCTACAAAACCCTTTCAATATCTAAAATGAATACTGTGCTGCATTTATGAAATCAATGAACTGCTACAAAGAAAACAAATTTTTATTTGTGCATGCAACAAAAACATTTTGAACTCCAAAAAAAAAGGATGCTGGGTCAAAGGTTACTTTCAAATAAAATACTCAAATGTCTATTTGAGTCCTCCTCATATTTATGAAATAAAAAGCCGGTGCAAACTATAAAAATTACAAACAGAAAAATAGAAAAGAAAAAAATTGAGGGGGGAAAAAAGAGAAAAGGACAGAAGAAAGAGGGGAAAAAAACCCTTTCTCCTTCATCCCAACAGGTAAAAACAATTTTAGTAGCTTATCTACCATCTCTAAATACAGCATAATTATCCCCATACCTCTCCTCTTAATTAAAAAAATCAAAATATTTCATTAAAAGTTATTTACTAAAAGTCCAGTAAGGACAACCAGATATATTATTATTATTTCTCTCTCTCCCTCACTCCCTGTCTCTCCCTCCCTCTCTCTTCCCCTCCCTCTCTCTCTCTCTCCCTCTATCCTTCCCTTCCTTTCTCCCCCCTCTCTCCCTCCCTCTCTCTTTCTGCCCTTGGTTTGCCAGTCCTCTTCCCCCACTCAGTGTGTTTGTGTTGTGTGTGTGTGAGAGAGTGAGTGAGTGAGAGAGAGTCAGAGACAGAGAGAGAGACAGAGAGGCACTTGCCTCTTCTCTCTCTCTCTCTCTCTCTCTCTCTCTCTCCCTCTGTCTCTTTCTGCCTTTCGTCTGCCAGTCCTCTTCCCCCACTCAGTTTGTTTTTGTATGTGTGTGTGTGTGTGTGTGTGTGTGTGTGTGTGTGTGAGAGAGAGAGAGAGAGAGAGAGAGAGAGAGAGAGAGAGAAGGAAAGTGCAAGTGCCTCTCTCTGTCTCTCTCTCTCTCTTTCAGGCACAGGAGAAGGCTGAAAGAGCCGCATGTGGCTCCAGAGCCACGGGTTGCCGATCCTTGCTCTAAGTAGTCAGATGCCGCCATTTTAGAGGGTGGGGAAAAAAGTTCCCTTCCCTCTCTCCTCAAAAGGGAATAGATTTTCAAGAAGCTTTTAACAGGAAAAATACTTGGGATACAGAGAAGATAAAATCTCACCCAATTTCTCCACATTGCTTTCAAGTGCTTGTTAGTAAGTTTGGCCTCAGCTGTCAGCAGCTTAATGATGGGCCATAAATGGTCAATCTTTTCCCTGTCAGTTCGAAGAGCTGCCCCAGATCAAACGGGAGGGTTGCTCCTCTTCTGTGATCACTCAAGGGTCCTCTTCACGCTCATTGCCCCTACAGGGTGACTTTGGACCTTCTCAGGGTCCCCTGGCAGGAGAAAATCAGACGGTGGAGGGAGTGTTCTCCCCAAACATCCACCAGCACTGTGATCGCAAACCAGAAACCATAAAGATGTTTTCAACTTGGAGCCAGAATGACTGGGGCAAAATGATTGACCCAAAGTGATCCATATGATAGCCTTCTATGCCTAAGAGGGGACTAGAACTTAAGTCTCCCCCCACAGTAACATAGTAACATACAGAGAGATAGGATATACAAAAGGTCAGTCCCCATAGATATTTCATTATATAAAGACATTAAAAAAATCAGATTGGTTTCTCTGAAAACAATTCTCTGAAAAAAAGTTAATAAACTTAATAAAATGTTTTGGTTGGTCTATGAAGCCTAACTTTTAAAACAGACTGTGTTGTGTGTAAAATTACCTGCATATTTATATTGAAATAAAAATAAAATAAAAGAGAAGCATAGTTCTGTTTATATTGTAAAACAGTTTTATAAATAGCTTCATTTTTTTTAATCTACATAAGTGATTCCATCAAAAATCCTTAAGACCACAATTTTACCACCTGGAGAAAACTAAAAATACACAGACTTCCTATGTGCACATAATATTATTTCATAGTTTAATATGATATATTATCCATATTATACTTTTTAAATTGATACTAAAATCTTAAGGCTTTTCAAGGTAGTCAGGTCTTATAATAGTGAAAACAAAATATAATATATGCACCTTGCAACATATTAAAAATATCACTGGCACTGATTGCATTATTCCTAAATTTGCTGAAATCATAAAATGATTTTGCTTTAATACAAGCTTACAGATTTCCCTCTTTATAGACAAAATATGTTTAATGAGCCATGGTGGCACAGTGGTTAGAATGCAGTACTGCAGGCTACTTCAGGTGACTGCCTGCTGCTTGCAGTTCAACAGTTCAATTCTTACCAGCTCAAGGTTGACTCACAGTTCCATTCTTCAGAGGTCAATAAAATGACGACCCAGATTTTGGGGGGCAATATGTTGACTCTGTAAACCTCTTAAAGAGGGCTGTAAAGCACTGTAAAAAGGTATATAAGTCTGCTACTAAGTACTATTGAGAGGAAGGCCCTGAAACACTTTTATGTGATACTCAGAAGGCATTCAGTTTTAAGTAATTCTGATGTCTAATTTAGATATGATTATATTATAACATTCATTGTTGTTTCACATTTTCTACTCTCATAAACATGGCAGTATAATTGTCACCAAACCATTAGTATGATATGCTTGGAAGCAAACTTGCAAATTTATAAAAATAATTATCTCAGTTTCTAATAAGTTAAAACACTCCAAGGGGAATTTGGGACATTCAGGCAATTCAAATAAGAGTAAAAATTTATTGCAAGTTTATTATGAAATACTAACAGTCAAGGGAAATTAGTGGGAGTTAAGGAATTCAAGGTAGGCTATATTTAGATCTCTTGTGGGTGCAAAGGGACTCATGACTGATGATGCATTTGACCCCTCCCTCGGGCTCAGCATACTTATCTCCTACATCCACTTTTGTTTAGAAATGGAATAAAAAGGGATTATATAATCATAACTGACCAAAAAACATTGTTTGGATGAAAGCATAGTCATGTTACAAGAAAGGAAAAGTATAGCTTTAACATTTAAGTATGTTTTATTTTGTTATGACCAAGTCTTTCCAATGTGCAATTATTTTAATCTGGATTCCCAAAATTAGAATAAGGTTCATTCTTGATTAATAGCTCATGATGTGGATGCTATTTCAGGTTCAAATACTTCCTTTCATTTGGTGTTGTGTGGCCTTCAAAAATGTAAGAGGCATTTCAAAACAAATCATTGGCAAAAGAATCCCTAGAAATTATTTTTGAAATCTAGGAAATAAAAATAGTTCACACCTTCACTCTTTACCAAGAGTGTGAAACTCGCAACGTCATGTGACGTGCTGTGACGTATCATTTTTTCCCCATTGCCGGCAATGGGGTGGGCGTGGTTTCAGCATGACGCATCTGGCCCGCAGGCTGGCAGTTTGACACCCCTGCTCTACACTAACGTCCTAAATTAGCCTCAGATATTGTCATCTTATTGTTAAGTATAATATAAGTATTAATAAGAATAATAAAGACACATAATATCAGCCTTCTGTTCACAAACTATACATTCCAGATCATTACTGTGCATTAGAAAATTTAAAAAATATAAGTATGGGAGATGCAGAAGTAAGCTCAGTTTTTTTGACTGTCATGTGATTAGTTGCACATTTTTGGAAGACAAAAGTATCATTAACTGTCATTATGACTGCTTGCTCTTTAAAAATTGTTACTACAGTGTTATTAACCACACCATATGGAAGACGATTGATAACTGGTATTACTATATGTCTCAATGGAAACCAGAGAGCATAAACCAATGTTAACTGCACACAGCAACACAAAGACTATACTAGAAAAGGGGTTGGGAAGCCTTCTCAAAACATTTTCCTCCCAATCTAATGTGCTCAAAGGTTGAATCAGGAGCTAAAGAATATGACATGTTGCTGCATTCTAAGTTCAATATAGGCGTTTGGTTATGTATTCAAAGATAGTTTAAATGCGTGCAGCTTGAAGGTACTTTTTCATGGCTAAGTGGACTTCAGCTCTTTAGAATGCATTTCTTATGGGAACTCCTAAAAGTTTCAGACCATAGCTGCAGGGTGTATACTTTGTGTGTGTAGCACTTATTTAAACATTAAAAAGTTTGACTCTTGAGATCCTCCAGCTTAATACTGTGTCAATAATAATATTATTTATTTCCTAAATATTGGAACAGAGAAAAATAACAGAGTGAACCTAAGTGCTTTTTGGCACTGTGGAGGCAAATAAGAAAATACTGTTGGAAAAGCCATTCAGTAAAATATAAAGGGCTTTATATTTTACAGTTTTTAATACACACTAGTGAGGATTTATGAGTTGTATAATATTTCTAGGTTGGATTTATGAATCAGTTCTTGTCATGAATGAATTATTGAAAGGAGTATTTAAATGGCATAAATATAACACAACCAGCATTATGGAGCAGTTAATATAGTGGGCCTACAATCAAGGAGACCCAAGTTGATGTCTATCTTCAAGCATGGAAACTCCTGGGATAAATGGGCCAGTCACTATTTTTCAGCCCAGCTTACTCACAGGATTGTTGTTTGGGAGAAAAAAAATAGATGAACTCCTATGTGCTCCCTAGAGGAAAAGAATTATATAAATCTAATATATAATAAATAAAACAAAAATGGATGCATAGGAGTATTCAGAAACAACATTGTGCCCTTCGATCTTCTGTAACTAATAATACAAGACTTTGGAGAATCTAATTTAAGAGAAAATGAAATGAAAGAAGACTGACACTCCTTTCTGGAAATCATTCTTTGTAGCGGGCTCAGGAATTCTGAAAGTTGAAGTCCACAAGTCATAAAATAGCCATTGTTCCCCACCCCTGCCATAGAAGAATATATTGTATATAGAATTTCTATGACATAAAGATAAGTGAGCCTGTGTGAAGAAAATTAGCACTGCTTCTGGCTAGAAAAGAAAAAGACCAAACAGAACTGCTAAGGAGATAAGGATAACCCTGATTATATTGGGAACCAATTATAGTACAACAAACATCAAGAAGAATAACAGCAGAGATAATTATTGCTCCTAGCAAGGACACCTGAAGATGACACCTGATTTCTTGACATATGCTGGTTTCCAGAATTGAACTTTTCCCCAAAACTGGAGAAAATACCATTAGCAAGACAGTAGCATATAGTATCCATCTCACAGACAAGATTTATGAATGAATGGATGAATCCCTAGGGATTCCAAAAATGCTTTCACAGAAACAAAGGATAAAAAATGAAAAAGTGAAGAAGAGCCCTGAGACAGCTTGCATACAACCTCATCTTCTGGACCACTCATGCAAACAAAACATGACAGTTATTCTATGCAAAGTAGCCATTGCATTATTCTGAGCATAATTTAGAGATTAGGTTTATTTAGCTGAAGAATCATAGATGTGATGATGTAGCTGCCATTGGTTGTCTTAGTCTCATTTCCCCATTTCCCTATTTATTTATTTCCTTCCTTCCTTCCTTCCTTCCTTCCTTCCTTCCTTCCTTCCTTCCTTCCTTCCTTCCCTCCTTCCTTCCTTCCTTCCTTCCTTCCTTCTTTCTCTTTCTTTCTTTCTTTCTTTCTTTCTTTCTTTCTTTCTTTCTTTCTTTCTTTCTTTGTATCCCTTTATTACAGACATGTCAAACTCACGATGTCACATGATGTCGCACAATGTATCGGGATGGTTTTGCCATTGCCGGCAATGGGGTGGGCACGGTTTCTGCATGACGCATCCAGCCCATGGGCTGGCAGTTTGACAACCCTGCTTTATTATTTTTATAAATAACTTAAGGTAATGAACATACCTAATAGTAATTCTTCTTCCTATATTCTTCACAACAGCCCTGTGAGTTGGGTTGGGCTGAGAGATAGTGATTGGCTCAAAGGCATACAATCATCTTTCATATCTATGATCAGCTTTAAAAGTAACTTTTGAAAATTTGATATTTGGTCCATGTGGACTTGAATTGTCCTGTCTAGCATAGCAGGTTGGTGGCAAAATTATTAAAACGGTGCATGCAGGCTTCTTCTGTGTCGAGTCCAATGCATGCATACTTCATCCATGCTGGTTGTGATGGCACTGCTCAGCTTGTGGTACTGCTTGGCTTGTGATTGGTCCTGTGGTCATGTGCTGAGTGCTTACTGCAGGTAGCGACTGTTATGTTTTGTTACACAACTGACATGTGGGTGTGTGTACAGTGATTGACTATGTGTGAAAGGTAAATAATTTATTTAAAAAAATGTTAGTGAATTGAAAATCTTTTTTAAATTTTTAGTATAAAAGTGTGACCCCAAATTTAAAAATGAAAACAACTACTAATTACTTCTCAACCACTGGTCCTGCTAATAAAAAGGCCAGAATATTAACAGATAAAATGACAGAACACACAAAAATAACGATACCTGGAGCACTTGGGAACTACCAGAGGACTGGAAGAGAGCTGATCAAAAAAGGTGAAAAAAATAGATCCAGGAAACTACAGACCTATCAGCCTGACCTCAATACCTGGGAAGATTCTGGAAATGATAATGAAACAACAAATCAGCGAACACCTTGAGAGGGATCTCGAAGTCCTAGTAGACAATCAATATGAGCCAGCAGTGTGCTGCAGCTGCCAAAAAAGCCAACACAGTACTAGGCTGCATTAACAGAGGGATAGAATCAAGATCATGTGAAGTGTTAATACCACTTTACAATGCTTTGGTAAGGCCACACCTGGAATACTACATCCAGTTTTGGTCACCACGATGTAAAAAAGATGTCGAGACTCTAGAAAGAGTACAGAGAAGAGCAACAAAGATGATTGGGGGACTGGAGGCTAAAACATATAGGGAACGGTTGCTGGAATTGGGTATGAGTAGTTTAATGAAGAAAAGGGTGAGGGGTGACATAATAGCAGTGTTCCAATATCTCAGGGGCTGCCACAAAGAAGAGGGAGTCAAGCTATTCTCCAAAGCACCTGAAAGCAGGACAAGAAGCAATGGATGGAAACTAGTCAAGGAGAGAAGCAACCTAGAACTAAGCAGAAACTTCCTGACAGTTAGAACAATTAACCAGTGGAACAACCTGCCTCCAGAAGTGGTGAATGCTCCAACACTGGCAGTTTTTAAGCAGAGACTGGACAGCCATTTGCCTGAAATGGTATAGGGTTTCCTGCCTGAGCAGGGGGTTGGACTAGATGACCTCCAAGGTCCCTTCCAACTTATTATTATTCCTGAATCTGATCTTGAGAAGCAAAGCCAAACTATAAATGACTGGCCAGACTGCTGGACCTATGATCAAGAAAAAAGATTTTTGCTTGAAAAATGAATGGCTCTGTATTTGCAAAATGAAACTTGGCTGTACGCCTTGTAGAAAAGTTGGAACTTTTGGAGTTGAAACGAAAATGGAAATGAAACTTTCCGAAGAATGGACCAACAATGAGATAACCTATTCTGGCAAAGATAGGAAGCAACAGTTGAGGTCATTTTGAAAAAAAAAAGATCACAGAGAATCTGCTGCACATAAAGCAGCATTAAAAATAGTTGCTGGAAGTGAAAAAATGACTCTTGAGAATATTTTTTAACGTCATTATCTCACGAAAAAATAATAAGTGTGAATGTTTTTTGAACTGCATATAAAGTAGCAAAGGAAAATGAATCATTCTATCATTTTGAAACTGAAATTGATCTGCAAGAACTGAACAGAGTTGAAATGGGTTGTATTCTTCATTCTACAAATATGTATATTAACACTGTTAATCATACAAGTGAAGAAATAAGGAAAACTGTGATTAAAGAAATTGTTCAATCCAATAATACAATTTCATTGATAATTGATGAATCAACCACAATAAGCAAAAAAAAAAAACCTACCCTCATAGTATATGTTCGATGCTGTATCGAAGGTGTTGGAATGAATTCACCAATAGATTTGTTTTTGGACTTGGTAGAACTTGAAAAAGTAACCGCAGAAGGAATATTTGATTCCTTACTCCAATGTCTTCACTCTTATGGGATGACAGATTATTTTTAAAAAATATTTGATTTCTCTGGCTTGCGATGGCACTGCTGTGATGTTAGGGTGTAAAAGTGGAGTGAAAAAAATTGCTGTCAGAACATTTTCCTTCTATTATAGTTTGGCATTGTGCTAATCACAGACTAGAATTATCAGTAGGTGATGCTGTCAAGGAAAGTTCAGGAATAAATAAATTCAAATCATTTATTGATAAACTTTACATCATATACCATGCTTTGGCAAAGAACAGTAGCGAGTTGCATTTATGTGCAGAATTACTGGGGGCTGAGCTGCTAAATATTGGAAGAATTTTAAGTACCCAATGGGTGTCATCTAGTTTGTGTGCAGTTTTTTGTCTGTGTGGAATAATTTTGAATCCCTTGTATATCATTTTGAAGAAGCAATGCAGGACTTCCGGTTTGCTGATGTGGCCAACATGGACGTCTGGAAGGCGAGGTCCATCTTCCGCACCCAGTTTTGCTTCGCTGGGGGACCCTAAAAAGGGTCAAAAGTCACCCTGTAGAGGAGACCAGCAAGAAGGAGATCACTGTTGGATTATGGGAGGGTGGTAGCCCTTCTGCTTGATCCAGGACAGCTCTCCAAACCAGCAGATGAAAGACCAGCCATAGCAATATGGCTCGTCACTAGGCTGCAGACAGCCAAGTCACACTTACCACCAGGCAATTTTAATAAAGCGTGGATGAAACTGGGTGAGATCTACCTCTCTTAAATCCTAACTATTGTTTTTTACCTGCATAAAGTACTTAAAGTACTTTCCCCTGTGGAGAGGGAAAAGAGATTTTATCCCTTCCTCTAGAAACAGCAGCGACTGACTATCCAGGGGAGTTTAAAATGTTTAAAGAATAACTTGATCCTAATTGGAATTCTATTTTTAAAGTTTGTGGATTAAAAGATTTTCTATGATTACTGAAGATCGGGGTTTCTACTTATAAAAAAGAAGAAAAACTGAAAAGATTATAAAAACTTTGGATTTAAAAGGAAACTTTAAATAGTAGGGGCGACATCTTGTGGTTAAACTTGATTCTACAATTTGTTATTGCTTAAAAGAGACTTGGCCAGCATCCCAGACAATAGATAAGACTTATGTAACCTTGAGACATCAGCTGAGAAGCTCAGCTGTGTCCCCTATTCAGTGACAAAATCCTTTTTTGCATTCTCTGATTGTAAAGTTTCTAACCTAATACTCTACTAAGAAATTATGGATGACAATCAGGAAAAGATTCTTTCTATGTTGAAAGCAATTCATTAAACCATTCTTACAGCTACTGATGAAATAAGAGGTTACAGAAAAGAACAAGATGTCAGATATACGAACTCAAAATTTGACTACAACTAAAAAATCAACTACAAAGAATATAACAGAAAAGGTGGAACAATTAAAGATTATGACAGAAGATTCAACTGATCAACAAATACAGTCAATGGAAAACCCAGAAAAGGGACTGACAATATGGAAAAAGGAAAAGACTTTTTATATAAACCAGAAGGAACCTGAAGGATCAAGAAGAGGAACATACTGAAGAGAAGATAAACACTTCAGGACAACTACATCGAAATGGAAAAATAGAGGGATGATTTGTTAGTCCTCTCAAAAAAAATGACAACCCGATGGTTTTTTCCTACATCAAACAATCTACGTAACAACACAGGGAGATTTGTTTGATGACTCAAAAGCATGGACATGGAAGATGATTTGGCAAAGAAAGAAAGCCAGAATAAGACTGAAGAAAATTGGGGTTTTGACTTACTCGGGAGAATTAAAATAGAATATACTCAAATAGATAAGATGTATACTTTGAATACTAGATATTGTTATGAGATGAGATAGAGAAAACTTTGGTCATTTGTAACTTAGAAGTATAAATATTAATGGTTAAATTTGAACATTGATTTACTTATAAATATTAAATGTAATTGTAATTAAGATATATATGAGATAAAAATCTATTGATGAATGTAATAAATGTGTTTTTATTTAACGCTAATAATAAAAAATATTAGCTTAAATATGAGATAGTAGATATTAAGAGAAAAAAGGCAGGAAGTACTAAATGTTGAAATAGGAGGAATTTTGGTTATTAAACTTAAGATACCTGGAAATTACCAGACAATAAGAATATTATATTGTATTACTAATTAGTTTGTGTAAGGTGGTGAGAATTCAAATAGATAAGACATGTATCCTGAACATTAGATCTTGTGATGAATTGTGATAAAGGGAATTGGGGTTAAATATAAATATTAATAAATATAAATATTAATAAATATAAATAAATATAAATAATATAAATAAATATAAATAATATAAATAAATATAAATATTAATAAATATAAATATTAATAAATATTAAATATTAATATTAATGGGAAACTAAACATTTGGAAAAATCAACCAGGACATTGATTGTCTAAAAAGAAAAATAACTAGGACATGTATAAACTAAAAATTATTGATAAATGTAAGAAAGTTATTTTTATTTAATTGATATAATAAGAATTGTATTAATTTAAATATGAGACAGTAAATACTAAGGGGAAAAGAGAGGAAACATTTAACATAATAGTTTGAGATCTGTACTAAAGATATTTGTATGTTATTGAATTATTGATCAACTCAGTTGTCACATTGCTTTTCAAATATTTAAATGTAAAACTAGAAAACCAATAAAATTTTCTTTAAAAAATAAAAAAGAAGCAATGCATGATCCTACAAGAGATAAAAATGATAAATGCACTTATGATGCTTGAAAAGAAAAATAACATCTACAGAATTTTTATTGGACCTAGGATTGATGTGTCACAGTCTCCAAGAATTATCAGAATTAAGTTTGGACCTACAGGACTGCAACATTGACCCAAACAAGGCAAATAAGAATATAAAAATACTGGTATAAGTTTTTGAAAAAAGAAGACAGAACTTTGAGCCCTATTATAAATGCGCTGTTGCTGCTGTATGTGATCTTCGCTTTTGTGGAGTTTTACTTCACAAAAAAGATTCAAGAAAGGATCTTCCCATTGACTCAAGTACACTATACAAAATTGAAAGAGTCAATCGAAAAAAGATTGTTTGATAGCACAGACGATGAGTTGGCGTATTGGTCTCGCATACTTGATCAAAAACATTGGCCTGAAGATTTTAATACTCGACTGACATTTGGAGAAGTAGAAATTAGAAACTTGTCAATCAGACTGCAACTAAGTGAAAGAGAAATGATTTGTGGATTCCGTGAATACATTCTCAAAAAGACATATCCAGAAAAACTGTTGCATTTGATACAGACTCTGAATACCATTCCCATTTTTTCAAGTGAATGTGAATGCACGTTTTTGCAGATGAATCTAATTGCCACCCCAACTACTAAGACAATTTCAGTACTTTTGTTCATCAAACTTGTTAGACCACCTGAGACTTTTTGATCCTTCAAAGTACGTTGATCTGTGATTACTCAGAGGACGACATTTAGCCATAGATACTAACAGCAAGGAAAGGAGTCACGAAGATTTGCCAAATAAGAATTGGATAAAAATTTGGAATTTACTATGAACATTTGCCTTAAATACAATAAATTAAATTTATGTTAAGAACTGAATATATAATTTTTTAAATAAAAGATTAACAAGATGTGAGTTCCGGCACCTTTTTTCTTACAAAAAAAGCACTGCCTATGATCCTCACCAAGCCTATAATTCCTGTCTTTAAACTGTGCCCCTTATTTTCCTAGAGAGAGGATTGGTAAAGAAAGGGGGAAACCAGCAACGAAAGATACAGCAGGTGCAAGTGGGGTCAGAAAGAGATATCTGTAGAATGGACTAGCTGTAGTATTTGGAAAAAACAGACCAAAATCCAGCCAGAAAAGTTTGACCAAAGTTCTGGAATTCCAGATGGTTCAGGAAAGAGTTATTTTGCCTCCTTTTCCTTCTCCTCTCTAAACTAACAACAACCCTAAAAGTGAAAGTAGCTGTCAAATAGCCTGAGTTTTCCAGCGTAGTAATAATGAACACCTGTGCTGCCATGTCCCATCCCTAATCACTCCTCTGTGATTTAAATAGATTTTATAACATCCTCCATGGACAGACAGGCATCTGCTTTTGCACATTCAAAGTTTTTCAGCACTTTAGACCTGATCTGTATGCTAACAAGAAGCTATTTTACATTAATTTTCCAAACATCCAGCTGTTTCATGTTGTTAACTCTAATAATTAGTAACTTTTGTATGGGCAACTTTCTCAACCTTACCTGAGAATGTGGAAATTAAATATATGATCTTGCCTGAGAAATGTAACTTGAACATACATAGTAGTGAGATGACTATATACATTTAAAGAAATAATTCCTAACCAAATTAAGATTTTTCCAGCTAGGGATATATCACATATGTATTCTAATTTGGAATTTGAAACCTAAAATGGATTCTTTTTCTATTATCTATCGTATTTTTGGATATATGCATGACTTAGAAACGTAAAATCTCCTCTTATGCAAATGTAGTTGCTCCTATGTTCTAATAATGTTATTTCATAAATCACAGAGAATCAAGTAAATTGGACAGAGACAAAGGAGGTAGATAATGTTTCTGCTTAATAGTATTGTTAAATAGTGGGTTCTTTGGCGCAGGAATGAAGACGAGGTAGCTCAGTACAGGGAAACTCATATTTTATTTTGTGCAGAATCTGTACTGAGCAAATGGCTGCAACTAGCCACAATATATAGTCTAGCCCCTAGGCGGCAACCAATAGGTTTGAAACAACCATTGCTGCCTAGGGATAGCCAATTGTGGCACTGGAGACTTGTAGTCTGGGTTGCTGGAGAGCTGTTAGCTGCTCCAGCAACCCACATGGTATTACTATGAGCCCGGTACATAACACCCCTCCCCTCTTAGATCAGACAATATTAACACAAGTTAGTCTCAATACAATTATCAAGACTCATTATCAAAACACACTAAAATAAAAGTAATAGAACAAAAAAAATATAAAGGTTACAACGAGATTAAACAACGTCTGAATGAATAGGCTTCATGGATAGCACATTTAGACAGTTACAACATAGCACTAGTTTCTGTAGTATAGTGGCATACAGCAATACAACAATATTATAGCTCTTTATTTTACAATGTAATCAGCAAGATATGAAGGAGGCTTGTGTGCCCTAGTGGAACGTCTCAGAGTCCCCATCACTTTGTGGTCTACCAGCTTACCCAGTGGGCTGGGTAGACTTGTGTCCCTTTGTGTTCCTGAGTCAGGGGTTGGCCCACCCCAGAGTCAGACTGATCAGCAGAGTAGGCACAGTGGTTGCTGAAGTTCGGAAGGCTTGCTCCTTCAGGGGATCCATGTTGCATTCCAGGACTCCCCACTTCTTCCTCTGGTTCCACCTCAGTTATGAAGGAAAAGTCCTGAGAGTCCATGTGAGGACTGGCTTGGCCGCAGGTTTGAGGACCTTGGGAGGGACTTATGATGCAGTCCTCACTTAGTGGCCATTCTGGAAACCATTTCCTGAGCTGATCAATGTGTCGTCTAACAACTCGCCCTCCCTCCAACCCCACTTCATAAGACAGGGGTCAGGATGGTTTGGTAATTTGACCAGGAACCCACAGCTTCCCATGACCATAGTTCCTGGCCCAAACCCAATCGCCCATGTGCAGCCCCCTCGGGGGTTTTAGTTGAGAGGCTTCTGCTGCCACTCTATCTGGATGCAACCTGTCCAGTTTAGTGATCAGTCGCCTCCCCCAACAAAGTTCTGCAGGACTTTTGCCTGTAGCAGTGCAGGGCGTAGAATGTTGGCAGAGTAAAAAATCTGCCAGTCTGTGATGCCAGTCATCTGTTACGATGCGTTTGAGTGATTCCTTCATGGTCCTCACCATTTGTTCAGCTTGACCATTAGAGGACAGGTGAAAAGGAGCAGACGTTGCATGTCTGATAAGATTTGCTCTTAGGAAGGCCTGAAATTCAGCAGCAGTGAATTGGGCCGTATTGTCTGAAACTAAGACATCTGGCAACCCTTGTGTGGCAAAGAGTTTTCTCAGCACCTGGATGGTCCTAGCAGTAGTCATGTTAGAAACTGGAATTACTTCCAGCCATTTGGAGTGGCTATCCACTACTATCAGGAAGAGCTGCCCCTGAAAGGGCCCAGCGTAGTCTATGTGAATCCTAGACCATGTAGTGTGCATTTCATCTCACCTGTGAATTGGAGCCTGTGGCATTTCAGGCCTAGATTGCTGGCATGTATAAAAACCATGGACTTGTCCCTCAATGTCCTTATCAAGGCCAGGCCACCAAAGGTAGCTTCTAGCTAAAGCTTTCATTCTGACAATGCCTGGATGGCCTTCATGTAATGACTGTAAAACCCTGTCTCTTAGGGAAGTGGGAATTATGACTCTGTTTCCCCATAAAATGCACCCCTTTTATCCAACCAGCCCATGTATACCCATGACAATACTCTACTGAGTATTTTATCTGTGGAAGTTTCAGCAGCAATGTCCCCCGCATGCAGGGGAAATTCAGGTATATCCTGTATGGACAGTATTCTAGCAGCTGGAGCCAGATCTGGATCCATTAGTGGCAGTGGTAGTCTGCTGAGGCCATCAGCATGGCCCATTTCTTTGCCCGGTTTGTGAATCAATTTAAAAGTGTATGCAGATAGAAAAATAGACCATCTCAGCATTCTTGGAGATAGTATGTGGGGGGTTTGTTTGTCTGTTGTGAAACGTCCCAACAGAGGTTTGTGGTCTGTAAAGACCGTGAAGTCCCTGCCATATAAATAGTCATGAATTTTTTTAATTCCATCAACGATGGCTAGGGCCTCTTTGTCAATCTGAGCATAGTTGCACTCAGAAGAGGACAATGTCCTAGAGTAAAATGCTATAGGAACCTGTGTTCCATTTCTTTCTATGTGGCTTAAAACTGCCCCCATCCCATAGGGAGATGCATCACATGCAAGACATACTGGTTTAGATTCTTTGTAGTGAGTTACAGTGGACTTTTCTGACAATAGTGCTTTTAAGTCCTGGAAACTGTTTTCATGTAGTCGCTCTTCTAAATTAGAAAATTTGCAAAGGCGTGTGGCCTGCCTCAGGCCCACTATGAATTCTGAAGCTGATTTACCCGGTTGCTGCACTCTTTGGTTGAACTTGAACAACCAAGCCATTTCAGACATCTTGGGCTGGAAATGTCTGGTTAGCTTCTTTTTGAGGTCTACGTAGGAGACTGCTTCAATTGGTGTTGGCGCAAAAAGGTTCTTGGCCAAATCAAAGGTTGCTGGGCCTCACACGCAGAGTAGCGTTGCGGCCTTCAGTCCTTTTTCTGCAATCTGATTAGCCCTGAGGTAGTTCTCTACCTGGGATAAATATGATGGCCATTCCTCTGGGTGCTTCACATCGAATTCCCAAAGTTTCCCAACCTTCGGCATTCTTTCTTTGCTAGTTCCTGTGTTTCTTTCCAAATCCTGCTTTCCAGGCTCCGGGAATGAGTCCACTAAGCATGAGGTCACTAGCGTAGCTTGCTAGCCGACCTTGAGAGGGGGGGGGGAGAAAAATGCCTTTTCCCTCCAGCGTGCACTGCCTTCCCCTCTTAGACTTCAACTCTTCGCCCTTGTCGCCAGTGTTAAATAGTGGGTTCTTTGGTGCAGGAATGAAGATGAGGTAGCTGAGTACAGGGAAACTCATATTTTATTTTGTGCAGAATCTGTACTGAGCAAATGGCTGCAACTAGCCACAATATATAGTCTAGCCTCTAGGCGGCAACCAATAGATTTGAAGCAACCATTGCCGCCTAGGGATAGCCAATTGTGGCACTGGAGACTTGTAGTCTGGGTTGCTGCATAGCCGTTAGCTGCTCCAGAAACCCATGTAGTATTTACTATGAGCCCAGTACATAACAAGTATAATGGTATCTTGTGGTATTTCTGATCCTTTTACTCCATGGGTAACAAAAAGCAAACAGTCCAAATGACTGAAGAAATAGATTTATTAGTACAGAAAATATTAATCATGCTGTGATAGGTTAACTGCTTGTAATGTTAGTGACAGAAAATGTTTACTTTATCAGAAGCATGAAAAAAGCTACATTATATACTGGGTAGTGTAGGAAAGATTGGGAATCCATATTTAAGATGCCATTAGCAAGCAAATATTTTGTCTTTCTTTAATTTTGTACATCAATGAAATAGATGTTAATAAACATTTCAATATTCTGGTACATTTCCAATGCTCCAATGGAGTTGTTATTGGAAAAACAGATTTGTGCAAAGAGAAGGATGGAGGAATTCAAAACCTTCTTTATTTCATAAGCTTACTTACTACCAGCCCCCTGTAATTAAACTGCATGCAAGAATTAATTAGAAGTTAAATAGTGTATATATTTTGCTCTGAAAAGTACTCAGGTTTAACAGTATATTAAATTCTTTTATATACTGCATTCATCCTTTTGTAAAGCTAATGCTTTTTATAAATAATGACTCTCTTTTAAATTGTTTCCTTTTATTAACTTTTCATAAATCCTATGTGTCCCTGTACTAATATTAAATGTTGACACAGCATCTCCTATACAAGCACTGAGTCCAGTTATCACATTGCTGCTTATAATTCTGTATTTATCTCCACACTAGAAGCCAGTTAAAAGCCCACAAGATCTCCAGCACAATCTATCTTTCCATTTAAGTTTTTCAGCAATTCATCTCAAGAGAAGAATCTAATCCCAGAGTGATTGTGCCCACACAAAACAAAATTGCAGACATTTTTATTTTTTGAAATCTATTGTTAATGCCTTGTAACTGTTTCTCTGACCTGTACATTTTACAGTACAACTTCTCACAGTTACAAATGTCACCCTATTTTATTTTAAAGTTACAACCCAATAGAAGAGAATATTTGTAGCTCAGGGTGGAACTGTGGAGTTCTTGGTGCTCTTTGAACTTGGTTGTTTGCATTACCTTTGTTAGGTAATGTTTCATTACCCAACTAAGTAATGTCATCAGTGAAGTGTGGGGTTTGTTCCCTGTTATATTTCTCCTTGGCATTTCTTTTATTATTGTTTTTTGTCTGATTGTCTGGTGTTGATCCCTGCTTATCTGGGTGTTGGTCTTTTTGTTTTTCTTCTCAGCTTTTTGTTTCTTTTGAATGGTGTGTAAATGCGTCTGTCTCTATGTCTGTTAATGGCTGATTTGTCTGCTGCTTCCAGGAATTTCTTAGCATTTTTTGAATTTGGCTTGGCCTAAGATATGAAGAGTTTCCCTGAAGAAATTGTGGTGAGTCTCTTTACGTATTGTGAAATGAAAGATTTTGCTGTTTCAGTACTGGTGACTTTTGCTTTGCATTGGGCTATCCCTAACTCTTCATTTGAGTCAAACAGATGCCCATAACAATATTCATTCAATTTGGGAAAAAGATGGAAGATGTGTGATACCAAGTCTAGACTATGAAGCAGATGTGATAAGATGATGAATTTTATTTTTTTTAAGAATTAAATTCATTAATTTTGAAATTTATTTGGCAGGGAAAGAAAGCTAGAATCAAGATGAAAATGTTACAAGACGCCAAGGAAAATGGAGGTTTTGGTTTGCCAGAGTGGGTTTTATATTATCAAGCATCTGTATTAACATGGGTAAAAGAATGGATAATTCTTAGGAAAAAAAGGTTGTTATGCTTGGAGGGACATGGTTTACAACAGGGGTGGCATGGTTTTTTATGGTATGGGAAAAATAAAATTCATAAGTACTTTCAAAACCACTATATAAGAAATGAATTATTATCAACATGGGAAAAAATAAAATGTAAAATATATCTGAAAATTCCAGGGTGGCTTTCAACAATGGAAGCATTTGTACGTTCAAGTTTAGTCAATTTTGAAAAAATCCGGACATACAGAGATATTCTAAATTCTGAAGGGAATTTAAAATCTAAACAAGAAATGGAAAATCAGGGTATCGATGTATCATGGTGGGCATATTTACAAATGCACATTAGGTATGATAAAGATGTTAAATTGTATGGATTTTACAAAGAGCAAACTTTGTTTGATAAGATATTATTAACCTCTGATGAGAAACTAATTAAGAAAATTTATAATTTTTTATTAAATTTGAAAATGGAAAGTGAACAAGTTAAAGAAACAATGATAAGATGGGCAAAAATGTTTGGATACAATATAGAATTAGAAAAATGGCAAAATTTGTGGGAAAGAAATTATAAATTGACAATGTCAACTTCTTATAAAGAAAACTTATATAAAATGTTTTATAGATGGCACTTGCCACCAGCAAGACTAGCAAAAAGGTTTAAAAATAGATATTAGAAATGCATACATAAGTCAGGTACCTATTACCATGTTTGGTGGACATGTGCCAAAGCAAAGAGTTATTGGGAAAAAAATACATGCCTGTCTAGAAAAGATGTTGGGAGAATATGTAGATTTTAAACCTGAACTTTTTTTAGGTATAATGCCAGAAAAGACTGATAAACAAAGCATATATTTGATTCTACATGTTACAACAGCGGCAAGAATTATATTTGCGCAGTATTGGAAAAATGAAGAAATACCATCAGATGAAGAAATAATTAAAAAAACTACTAGAATGTGGGGAGATTGATAGACTGACTCTGAGGCTGAAAGAAAAAGAAGAAACGATATATTATCAAACTTGGAACTTATTTTATCATTTGCTAGAGGAAAGAATAAAGGATTAGGAATTAAATATGTATTAGCAAATGTAAACTCAGACAGCATGTTTGTTGAACAAATACTATTGAATGTATGAAAAAAAATCAATAAAATCTTTTTTTAAAAAGATGGAGAGCACAACTTTGCTATTGCCTGTTTACTCTCTATAAAGCCCAGTGAATTGCCTGAGCCATTTACAAATGTTTTGTTTCTCAGAACTTAAAGAATATTTCAGCTTTCTTGCATATTTCTGTCAAGATTATCACTCTTACTCTTTACACTACAGGTTTCCATTTTGCAAAAAATAGCATCATAACCTTTTCTTGCCAATTGAATTTAAAAAACAAATGCTGTAGTACATATCGGAGCTCTTAGTTCATCTGCATTGCCACCTACTGGTCACACAACATTGGAGGCATTACCTTTCATTGAACCCTTGTATACATGTTATCAAAAAACTAAAATGGGCATTTTGGGGTCAGTTTAAAGGAACCCATTTTGCTCTTAAGCATCCTTAAAATGACCCCAAATACAAACTAATCTGAAGTGCTTTTTTCTATTTTTTCTGGGAGGCTTTGGGACCATAAATGAGATGCTAAGAACTGTATCTGATCCTTCCATTACAAGAGAAGCTTAAGTATTCAGACCATTCAAGAAAATACTAAGTACACTGGTCCCTTGGTACCCCTCATTAATTGGTTCAGGGAGGCACAATGAGTACCAAAAATGATGAGTACCAAATAAAATTTTCCCATTAGGAATAATCTAGTGAGTCACAAGGCAGCTGACACTGACAAGTTCTAGCTTATGTGTTGAGTACCAAACAAACAATGAGTACCAAGAGAAAATTTTTGAGTGAAAATATGCTGAGTACAAAATTCAATTAATTTCAAAGCAGTTGACTACCAAGGTACCACTGCAGATTGTGAAAACTACTTGTTCCAGCTTTAATTCCTGATGTAATTGTAGGGATAGGTAAAGAGGACAAGAAGACAAAGATTAAACTTAAGTACAGTGAATACTTTTTAAAACATTAGAGGATAAACTAAATTCCTCAGAATCCATATCATGTGCCACAGAAAATGTATATTTTTGAAAGATAGTCTGCAATGGTAAAAATTGAGGAAAACTGGCCTGGTATGGCCTCAGAAGACAAGTTCAAGAGATCAGAAAAGCATCTGAGAGGAGTTACATCTCCATTCAGTACTGAAATGAACATGTCTAGATAGAAGTTGAAGATTTGCTCATTTTCCAAATTGACTTGGACGAGTTTCCAGACACAGATGTTTCAGGATTCTTTGTAGGGGAATCAATGAGAAGACATTATTTGAAGAACGTTCTTAAATCTGCTTTTCAACATCAACATCATGATAAGTGATATTGAAGAAAATAATTTAATAATAGCAAAATAATTTGCTATTCAGTGTCATCTGACTTGTAGGTGTTCCAAGCAGCAGAATCAAATCACAACTTAAATTCAGTACTGTTTGCAGATCCATATGGCTTTTTATAAGTCCTAGCTGACGGATACATCACTATGTGATATGATGTTCTTAATGTACATAGGAAAGAACTCCCTATAAAAGAAACCTTATTAAAATTTAGAAGGACTTCCTTTTAACTGCAATGAGTGAGAAGAATCTAGTATGCATTATATGTACTGTATACCAGAATTCTTGCATATATAATAGCTTCAACAGATATGCGTGTATTTCAAATGGAATAGACTTTCTTGCTTTAATGAACTATTTCAGTGGTAATGTACTATTTCAGCAGTAATTAAAGTGAATCATCTTAGCATGGTAATAAATATGGATAAAAAGTTTTTCTGATAATTTACTAATGTTCTGTGCTTGCTCTTCTCTCACCATTTTATTAAAGAACATAAGGGACCTTTCTTAGGTGAACTACTAAAAATGATTAGCATGGGCAGTATAAATGCCATTTATTTATATTTAATTAGATTGTGACCTTTTTCTGTCTGAAAAGAAATGGCATTAAGGTGAGAACAAGATAGAACAGAGGGAGAACCCATATTAAAGCAAAGGACAAATTACTTCATTGGTGAAGGTGTCCCCAGCAATATGAGACTTGCTATTTCCATTCTGTATAGGATTATATAAGGGGACTGTAACCCCTTAGAGCTATCAGTCTGAGAAACTGCAAATAATGAAAACAATTTTGGGGAGAAGGGTAGTTCCTGCCTCACTTCCAGAAAGATAAATGTACACTAGGCTTGCTCACATCATGGGCAAAAGATAATATTTGTTATGGAGAAATTGTCTGCCTATAAGATTCTTCATATCTACAAAACTTTTAGGCATTTCTGCTTGTTCTGCAGTGCTTATCCACAGCCTCTTTTTCTTTTTTTTAGAACTGTTAGTTTACTTTTTGAGAAAGAAAAATAATAAAGGTCTGAAAATGACCAGCCTGACCAGGATTTAAAGTTGAAAAATGAATTGAGAGTGTATTTGAATTCACATGAATTTGAAATTTGAATTTGAATTAATTGAAAGTGAAATTGAAAGGGCTTAATTAATACGAAAGGCAATTCTACTCCTCTATACTCCTTGCATGATAAAGAATTTTCTTCCTTGTGTTTGCTGCTTCCAGTGAAACCCTGGATTCTCCATTCCTTTCCTAATCAGGGTTGTTGTTGTTTTAAATTCACTTTATGGTCCATAACAAAATAATGCAAAAATAAAGAAAAAATGTGCCTTGTAAGTGAAGCACAGTATAAAAATCAAACAAACAAAATTCTTATCGAGGAAGATATGTTGCTGGGTCAGAATTTAACTTCTGGTCTTTAATGAAGCTTAACAGAATTTTCCTACTGTCAAGGATACTGAGTATTACTAGTTAGCCAGTAGCAGAAGAATGTAAGTGAAAAATATATATAAAAAAACAGACTTCCGGTTTGCCAACGCTGCCGTTATGGATGTCTGGAGGATGGCTCTCATCTTCCATGTCCAATTTCACATTGCTGGGGAGCCTAAAAGGGCTGAAGAGTAGCCCTGGAGGGGTGACCAGTAAGAAGGGGCTTTTGCAGAAACACGGGGGAGCTGCAACCCTCCCTGTTAGTGCCTGCATTCCCTTTGAAGCGGCGGACGAAAGACCGGCCATAGCAACACCACACTTACCACCAGGCAACATTAAAGCAGCATGGAAGAGACTGGTAAGACTCTTTTCTGATATTCCAATCTTCTTCCTTTCACCTAAATAAGCTGCTAAGTACTTTCCCCCCTGTGGAGAGGGAGGGGGGAGTTTCAACCCTCCCTTCAAAAGAGCGGCGATCTAGCCTCCAGGGGTATTTTTTAAAAAATGTTGAAAAAAACAATTGACCTCAACTAGAACTTTATAACTTGTGGAATAAAAGCTTTTGACTACCTATTTCTTACTTCCTACTCTTATTTGAAAATTTGGCTCTGTTCTTCCAAAATAGAAGAAATAATTGAGAGAGATTTACAGATAGTTCCCTAAAAGAAACAGAAAAGAAATTCTCTAAGTGCTTGGGGGACACTCTGGCTAAACTTGAAATTGCAATCTGACACTCTTAAAAAACACACACACACACAGAGAAGAGATTTGGCTGACTCCTTAGAAAAACAAGATAAGACTAACCTTTACCATGTGAGACTCCACCATGGAAGAAATACAAAAACAAATCTATGCTATGATGAAAATAACCTACCAAATTTATCAGTTCCTGTCTACAGCCGGTGATAAAATAAGAGCTTTTGGGGAAAAAACAGAAAGTGTCTTGGAAAAGCAAACTCAAATTGTGATTACAACTAATAATTTATTGGGACAGAACATAACAGAAGAAATTGAACAACTAAATACATTGATAGAAGGATTAACTACTCAACAAGCACAGACATTTGAAGACAAAAATAAGAAACAAATGGAAGAAAAATTACACAGTCCAGGACAACTATATCAAGAGATGAAAATAATGAGAGGATTTGGTGCTTTCATTAGACCCTTCAACCCTTCAAAAAGGAAGATTGGAGGGTCACTTCAATATGATATAATAATACAAGAATTCTTTGATGACCCTGAAGCAAAGAAGCAAAAAATGATATGGCAAAGGAAAAAAGCAAGAATAAGATTGAAGAAGAATGGAAATATCTAAGATGCCTGAAACAGAATACTAAAATAGACAGGATTGTACTTGGATTATGAGAGATTGTTTTGATGAGTAGATTAAAATACTAGCTAATTAAAAAACTCAGATGTATGAATATTAACTGTTAAATTGAAATATAGACCTGTTTAAATGAAATTGATTAAGATGTATATATGTTAAGAATGATATAATGTAATCAATATACCCCCTTCATGGATTACTGCCTTGTCGTGGCGAAGGGGCTTGCATAATTCAATGAAGCTATGAGCTATGCCGTGCAGGGACACCCAAAACGGAAAGGTCATATCAGAGAGTTCTGACAAAACGTGATCCACTGGAGAAGGAAATGGCAACCCACTCCAGTATCTTTGCCATGAAAACCCTATGGACAGTACCAAAAGGCAATATGATATGACGCTGGAAGATGAGCCCCTCAGGTTGGAAGGCGTCCAATATGCTACTGGGGAAGAGCAGAGGGCTAGTACTAATAGTGCCAGAAAGAATGAAGTGACTGGGCCAAAGCCGAAAGGACGCTCAGCTGTGGATGTGTCTGGTGGTGAAAGGAAAGTCCGATGCTGTAAAGATTTTTTATCCATAGGAACCTGGAATGTAAGATCCATGAATCAAGGAAAGCTGGACGTGGTCAAACAAGAGATGACAAGACTAAACATCGACATCTTAGGTATCAGCGAACTAAAATGGACAGGAATGGGTGAATTTAATTCAGATGACCATCAGGTATACTACTGCGGGCAAGAATCCCTCAGAAGAAATGGAGTAGCCTTCATAGTCAATAAAAGAGTAGGAAAAGCAATACTGGGATACAATCCTCAAAATGACAGAATGATCTCAGTTCGAAACCAAGGCAAACCATTCAATATCACAGTACTCCAAGTCTATGCCCCAACTAACAATGCTAAAGAGGATGAAATTGACCAGTTTTATGAAGCCCTACAGCACGTTATAGAGCTAACACCAAAAAATGATGTCCTTATCATCATGGGGGATTGGAATGCTAAAGTAGGAAGCCAAAAGATAACTGGAATAACAGGCAAGTTTGGCCTTGGAGTACAAAATGAAGCAGGGCACAGGCTGATAGAATTTTGTCAAGAGAATACGATGGTCATAGCAAACACTCTTTTCCAACAACACAAGAGATGACTCTACACATGGACATCACCAGACGGTCAACACAGAAATCAGATTGACTATATCCTCTGCAGCCAAAGATGGAGAAGCTCTATACAGTCAGTTAAAACAAGACTAGGAGCTGACTGTGGCTCAGACCATGAGCTTCCCATTGCAAAGTTTAGGCTTAAACTGAAGAAAGTAGGGAAAAGCACTAGGCCACTCATTTATGAATTAAATCATATCCCTGTTGAATATACAGTAGAGGTGACAAATAGATTTAAGGAATTAGATCTGATAGACAGAGTGCCTGAAGAACTATGGACAGAGGTTCGCAACATTGTACAAGAGATAGCATCCAAAACCATCCCAAAGAAAAAGAAATGCAAGAAAGCAAAATGGTTGTCTGAGGAAGCTTTGCAAATAGCTGAGGAAAGGAGGGAAGTGAAAGGCAAGGGAGAAAAAGAAAGATACACCCAATTGAATGCAGAATTCCAGAGAATAGCTAGAAGAGATAAGAATGCCTTCTTAAATGAACAGTGCAAAGAAATAGAAGAAAAAAATAGAATAGGGAGGACCAGAGATCTTTTCAAGAAAATTGGAGAGATGAAGGGAACGTTTCATGCAAAAATGCGCATGATAAAGGACCAAAATGGCAAGGACCTAACAGAGGCAGAAGAGATTAAGAAGAGGTGGCAAAATTACACAGAAGAACTATACAAGAATGAGCTTAACGTCCCTGATAATCACAATGAGGTGGTCACTGACCTCGAGCCAGACATCCTAGAATGTGAAGTGAAGTGGGCCTTAGAAAAGCTGAGCAACAACAAAGCTAGTGGAGGTGACAGTATTCCTGCTGAGCTATTCAAAATCTTAAAAGACGATGCAGTAAAAGTGCTACACTCAATTTGCCAGCAAATTTGGAAAACTCAACAGTGGCCACAGGATTGGAAAAGATCAGTTTACATTCCAATTCTAAAGAAAGGCAGTGCCAAAGAATGTTCAAACTATCGCACCATTGCACTCATTTCTCATGCTAGTAAAGTCATGCTTAAAATCCTACAAGCTAGACTTCAGCAGTATGTGGATCGAGAACTACCAGAAGTACAGGCAGGATTTCAAAGAGGCAGAGGAATTAGAGATCAAATTGCCAACATACGCTGGATCATGGAGAAAGCTAGGGAGTTCCAGAAAAACATCTACTTCTGCTTCATTGACTATGCTAAAGCCTTTGAGTGTGTGGAATATCAATCACACTAATTCTATTATTATATTCTGTATCATAACTATAGTCTTTTGGTATGTTTTCTGACCTGCCTAATTTGAAGGGATAACAGTAACATTTTTGTTTTAGAGAGAGACTATTACATTTCACTACTCACCACTATTATCATTTTATGTTGTTAAATTAATTTTAAATTATGCTTTTCAGTATAAACTAAAATAACATTCACATTGTGTTGATCCAATGTTGCCTCCTTCCTTTTAAAATTTGACTAATAATGTGACTTGATCTACAAATGCTTTCCACAAAGCTCCATTTGATGAAATAAAGGAATAATCATATATTATTTCCTAATAGAACATTATGATTTTCCCCAAAATAATATTGGAAAGGGGTTAAATGTGAACTGTGAAGAGTCTTACATTGCTGAAAATATACTACGGTAGTACTATATAATACTGTAGAATAGTACAGTAGTAATCTAGCCCTACCTTAGGCACTCAAACTACTGGGCTAGTCACTTTCTCTCAGTCCTAGAATAGAGGAGGCAATGGTTAACCACTTCTGAGAAACCTTGCCAAGAAAACTTTAGAGATTGTCTATGCAACCTCTGAGAATCAGATATAATTGAACAGAAGGGAAAAATAGAAGACAGTTGAATATTCAGCAAATAAGCAGAACAGACAAAGAAGAAGAGTGAGTGGCTAAACTTAAGACAAGAGGAAAAGTTATTGCTCTCACTTTTGGGGTGGTGAGGTAGCAAATGTTTGCCATGGAGGGCTTCCTGTATCTTTAAGGCTCTTCATTCAAATGAGACCTCTGGAAAATGAGTTTCTGAATCACGGGGAATCTCCATGGACCTTTGTACTGTAGGTACTCATCTGTCACATACAGAGACCAGAAGAAGATGAATGCTGAATGAAAAAGACTAAAAGTCCCCAATATATTTACCTAAAGGTGACAGCTGCCTGCCACAATGATTTTGCTAGAGCTTGAGAATGCAAAGATTTTCTTGTGCTTGCAGTGCAGAACAAAAGTCTTTAAGGACACTTTCTCTGTTGCCAATAGAAAGGGGGAAACCAAACAAAGTAGCTCAATACTTATAAAATCTTTTACCTGCTTTCAGCTGCATCTTATATAGAGTAAACTAGGTGAATAGCAATCTATACATACTTAACTGATAATAAGATCACTGAACTCAATGAGGCACATTTACACAAAGTAAGCTTGCATTAGTTTATGTTTGCTGCTACAGTTTTACTCACTCTCTTTTTCTATGAATAGAGTGCAAACTTAAATGTGTGTGCAAAAGAATAGTTCATGTGTAGGAGAGTGGCTTGTGTGTATATTCGCAGTTAAGAATTACATTACAAGTAGGGATGGCTTATAATGTTACAAGCAATTAATTTTAATCAGTATTCATTATTTCATTAATTACAACATATATATCATTCCCTTTTATGTTAAGCCACATTATACAAAACATAGAATAAAAGAAAGAAGAGAAAAACCAGTTTGGTCTAGGAGTTCAGACACCAGACTAGAAATCTCCTCTGAGCTAAAATCAAATCTCACCTTCTCCTGCATTCTGCCATATTCCCAATGGGGAGAGGGAACAGGCATGGGGGTTTGTTGCTTTCACTTCCTCCATTAAATGTAACCTTTTGTTCATTCACCTGTCTGCTATCCATTGCAATGTAATCAATTGCTTTCTATACTATGCATCTCTTTGAACTCTCCTCTCCTTACCTGGTAACTAGGGAAAGGGGTGTGTGTGTGTGGGGGGGGGAGACACAAACCTCAGGGATCTGGTTTATTTCTCTGAAGAGGTGTGAAGAGTGGTGGAAATGATAGTGCCACAAATGGAACCGGACAGATGTTATCTTTCTTTTCCCATGATGGACTTGCCACCTGGAGATTGGCTGATCTGGAACTGGCCAAATGAACTGTGGGGTGGTGTAGATATCCCAGACTCCCAAAAGACCTTTTTTGATTCCTATATTAAAAATTACAAAGTTCTCCCTTCCTGTCTCTAGTGATAATATTTCTGCAAGTGTAAAATCTGCTTTCCTCTACCTGCAAAAGACCTTTTTGATTCCCATATTAAAAGTTTAACACTTCTGCCTTTTCCCCAATCTGCAATTGTAAGGTCACATTCCTGCATTCCATTTCTGCCTCTGGTGATAAAACTCTTTCTTTATTTACAACCACATTCCTGTCTCTGATGATTCTTCATTCACATTTGTATATAACAAGACTTGTTTCATGTAATTGCCCATGCCTCAAGATATGGCTTCCTGTCTCCTGAAATTGTCTCTGCTTCAAGATTATGTCTTTCAAGTCATGTCTTCCTGTGATAATCCTTGTCAACTTTGTTAACATTTGTATAAGATAGCTATGCATTATTGTTTCCTGTAATGACCTTTGCCCTCTTCATTAGCAGTTCTCTGTTAGCATAAACTATGTTTTATTGTTTCCTGTGATGACTTTTGCCCTCTTCAATAGCAGTTGTATACAATGAGTTATGTTTTCCCTTTGACCTTCCATATTTCCATATGTTGCTCCCTCATGAGTGTGTTTCCCCCTCCCAAATGAAACAGCCTAATAAAAGGAGGGTGTACGAAGCTGTTCGGGGGCAAAAACATCTACCCCGGGCACTCTGTGCTCTCTCACCTTGAACAAACTTGTGTTGGTGCCTCAGTTTGTCCTAGGACTCTGCTCCTGAGCCATCGCAGTTCCCAAGTGTGACCGTTGGAACGTCCGGCACACTGGGTCAGTGGCAAAGGGCAAGATCCTTCCATATTCAAGGTGTTCACCCTTGCGAGGGTCCCTCTAAATTCTCACCCCTGTTACGGGGCTCTAAGAGTTGAGGCCAGAACCCTGATCAACCGCTCAGCGCAACAGGGTGGGGTTTACTTGGGGCATTTTAAAAATATCGATCTGTAAGGGAATCCCTCAGATCCTGTCTATTATGCCTTAATTGTTATTGGGGTTTTTAGTTTCAAGGTTAGTTTAATTATTTTAATTGTTTTTAATCTATGTAATTTGTTGTACTGTTTTTTTAAAAAAACCTTGTGAACTGCCCTGAGTCCTACGGGAGAAGGGCGGTATATAAGTTTAATAAAATAAATAAAATAAATAAAATAAATAAAATAAATAAAATAAATAAAATAAATGCCTGCTAACTCCTATTTCTTAGTTCCTGTTTGGGGAAAAAACTGTCTCTAAGAGTTCTGCTTTCTTAAGATGTGGGTGAAGTAGGTCCTGACACTCACCTTAGGTGTGAAAGCTGGCTGGGTGACTCTGGACCAGTGAAAATAGGAGGAGGATTAGGTATATGTTTGTCACCTTGAGTTATTTATAAAAAAATAATAAAGACAGCAAACAAAGAAACAAACAAACAAAAGTAGAAAATTAATCTAACTTACACTAACACTACTTAGCATACTCCTACATATTTATTTATCCTTCAAAATTATTCTTCCTTGGAAACTAATCTTGCTTTTAGCATATCCATACATTGATTTAAAGTTTTTTTTTATTCTTGAAACCTCTCATTTCTCTTTCTCATCGACTATATTAAACTATAACTTTTTTGCTTTTTCTTTCAATGTACACACTTAGTTCATATATTTGGGGAAAATAGTGACAATCTTTGTCATTTCTGTATGATCTATTTATATCTGAAATTATTTCAGCTTTCACTTCTGTATTAAATCTATATTCATTTGGCCTTGGTTGTTTCTTCCCTTTTTCCCTCCCTCCCTCCCTCCCTTTCTTCCTTTCTCTTCTAGGGCTGATCACTCACTAATGACTTTAGGAAACTCAGGAGGATTCAAAATAAAAACAACATATTAATACAAATAATAAAAATAATTATATCAAGGGAAAAACTAGTATTTTTGTAGCATAAGCATGATCTTCAGCAAAAATGTACTTTATCCTAGCCTAGAAACTAGATACAGAATTAGACTTCAAGGGTGTCTTGATCTTTTTTTTGTTTTATTACACACAACACAATTACCTTTAATACTGTATTTCTTTCACTGCTACATTACAAAATGGGCAGAAGCACACTATTACACCAAGCCATTTTTGCTATATTTGCTATACTTTTTCCTCCTCACTGTCTTTGTACTAGCATTTGCAAGAGTTAAAAATCATGTTTAAAACCAGCAAACCACCTTTAAATTCACCACAAGCTTATAAATTTATCAGTAAACATACCGCGTTGAAAAAATCAAGGATACATCATATGTTTTATTCTCTGATCAATTCTGGATCATTCAATAAACATTCCATTTATTTTCATGAATGCTTTATTTCTGCCCTATAGTTTTATCATATTCAACAGTCAATGTTACCTTTGGGTATATAGTACAGAAGCAAACAACCAATTCATTTTCATTTTGCAGATCCTTCACAATATAGAAATGTATTTACAAATGTCTTGAAAATGAAAAAGTGGAAAAAAAAATCAAATTTGATAGAACTTCCATTCAGGAAATTCATTAAAACAAACAGAAACTTAAGAAAAAAAAAGTCAGTCTGGTATTAGGAAATGTGATATGGCCCTGCCTATTTTAAATTTTCAAATGAGATTTTATTTTAAAAATAACATCTGATGGGAACATCAGCATATTATTTGAGGAATAGTCTTTTCCATTATTTTTGTTCTTTTCAGATTGCTTACATATCTCTGCAATTCTGCTGACCTATTAAACCAAGTGCCAAAATGAAGTTATATCTGAAGCAAGTGTTAACACTAAATCCAATCCATCCCCCAAGGTAATCACTTTTGCTGCTGAAGAAGAAGGTGAAAGAAAAAAAAATCAGGTCAATAAGAGCTGCAATATGACAATCACTTCTAATAGATGAATAGTACTTGGCATCTTCTTAAGTTCCCATCCAAATTCAAAACAGGGACAGAAAGCAGTGGTGTCAATGACACAAATAAAAATAGGCAAGGAAATTTTGTCTTTTCTTGATTTAGGACAGAGGAAGTATAACACTTATATTTATAAGTGTCATTATAACTGAGGTGAGGATTTGTAGAAAAGCTGGATTCTACTGGTTTTGTCTCACAATATGAGAAGCACCCTTCTTTGTTATATTACAAATGAGACAACAGCACTGCAAAACTTGAGAGCATCACAAATATTTCTTTCAAGATGCATATTTTATTTTAATGAAGCTATATGAAAGCTACTTGCATGTTGGCTGCAAGTTCCACCTTTGCATCTTGGAATACGGTATTAGGAAATGGTCTCAACAATTTAAATTAGAAATGTGCAAAGGCCTCACCTGAATATTGGATAGTGTGCCAGAAGCTGCATTTCAAAAAGTGAACAAAAATTCACTATTTTAAGTGTAATTAATATTTAAAGTTCTTCAATTCTTAATAGTGCATCTTCTTCTCACAAAATATTAATAATGTTCACAGATACTATGAGAAGTTCTTAGACTGAAAATCAGTTTTCACTTCAGAAATTCATGTAAGATAGAAGTGTTGGTGTTTTTATATCAGAAATATAATAGTGACAGGACAAAGAAATCCATGTAACTGCATTATTTTGAAATTTAGGTCACTAATACACATTCTGCATTTTTTTAAAGCCCCCATGTCTTGGTAGGAAAGGATAAATTCACAACTTAAATTTGGAGAGCTGTTGCCAAGAAGTGCTGGCAATACTTGATTAGATGAGACAATGAATGGACAGTCTCCTACATTCATAAGTCTTTAAAATTTAATGCTTTCCAATAGCCATGCTTTCTATTAATAATGAGACATATCTAACATGAAATTGGGGAACAACTATTAGTAGCTCTGCTGTGACAGACTTGTCACAGATGGGAGTTTGCTACTTTAAAGCATTTCCATTTGTTCCTCAAATAATTTGAATTGGGGGGGGCAGCTGAGAGCCCACCAAACCTATTTTTGCAGCTCCCACAGTCCTGAGGATCACACTATGGGCCCTGGTTGACAAAGTGGCAGATTTACAATGTAATCTTTAAATAGATTACACTTACTTACTAAGTGTTTTTAAAAAGTCAAATCTTACAGCCAAATATGAGACTGGAATTTGTTGCTTACTTTCCAGTCTCATTCACAGCTCCTGGATTCCATGGTATTCTCTCATCTAACTATTAATGAAGTCCAACCTGATTAGCTTTTGGAAATAAGTCAAAATAAAATAATTAAACAGGAAGACATTCTGGCCCATCTCACCCCTGGACATAGTAATATTATTATAATACTAAAGGGGGCCCTTGAAGGCCAACACTAACAATATTTTTAAAAGTACAGACCCTGCTATAGTTTATGGGAAGGGGTAAGAACATTGCTGTGAATTGAATCCAAAACCCATTTTTTTTAAATGACATTATAAGATAAGATATGATGCAAAACATTACATAATACAATGCTTGAATTAATGAATCTAATTTCATTCAGAAAGAGATATCAGTAAATGTTTCATTATAATATACACACAGATCCATACACCCATCATTAGCATCATTAGAATCACATATTAAATATGGCTACCTAGTCACTCTTGTAATTTAGATCCACATCACTTTTCCATTTTCTATAACTAGTTCAAAATGTAGCATGCCTTAATCTTCAGCTTGGCTAGTAAAGTTTATGAAAGGAAATCTAATTTCAATGCTTGTAATTATGGATTGATTCATTTGAAGTCTTTCCCCTAACACTATATTAGTTAAAGCAGTCCAATCTGTATGGCCTCAGTGGAATGTAAAACTGCAGAGTACACTCATTTTTCAACTGAGCACATGCCAATAAGTGAAAAATGGAAATTCTATAAAGGGCTTTAATATAAATACCTCTGCAGTTTTACAAGTTATTTGTTCTACATTTTTTCTAGATGCAGCTAAATGCAGGATGACAGGTCAACATTAAAGTTTACATAGAACATCCTATTTGTGGAAAACCTTTGTCACCAATTATGATTATCACTAATTAGCAAAAGAAATAAATGTTTTATGCTGCATCTGAGTCACAATTTAGCAAGTAATGCAATATAAGAATTATGTCATCAAGACCAACATGAGAAGTTTAATTGAAGCCTAACAGCCTTCCAAGCATTAACAGAACTAATCAAGCAAAAGTCTTCATAAATAAATATTAAATAAAAATATTACACAGTTTAATACTGATTGAAGTAAAATCAGCCTGTTTATTGGTAACACTAATAATGAAGCTAAACCTAAGAATTTTGGACCCATAATGTGAAGACAAAAGAAATAAGAGAGAACACCCTGATGGCTGAAAAATGAAAGACCATTCAGAAAGACACTGCTAGACTATATATTGACAAGATACTCTCATTGATTCCCAAAGCAAAAGCCTACAATAACCCAAGAAAGCAATTACTATCAGACAGTTCCAACAAAAATATGTACATGGCTAAGAAGATTCAGAAGTCAGCAAACAATTGGGCAATAACAGTGCTGACAAATACAATAACCTTTCTCTAAAGGGACATCCTGAATCTATGCACAAGATCTTTATATGAAACATTAAAATCCTTAGTGGAAGAGCCTACTGTCTTTTTAAAAAGTTCTGGGAAAGGTTTTTCCAGCAGGCCTTGGCTGAGTGTGATATCTAACCTGCATTAGATATGTAATATGTTAATCATATTTGTACAGCCCTTACACGGTGCTCTATGTTTTGTTATTATCAGGATTGGGTGTTTTCATCAATTCAGTTTTATGATGATTATTTTTTTAAAGTATCCCTGAGTTGCTTTTGTGACTACAAATTACATCACTTGAAATGAAATGGCATATATTGAGACCTGGCTGGACAAGGGAGGTGGTTCCCCCTCGCTGAGATCTATTCAGCTGGGTTTCATGGGTTGGATTAATTCCAACCTTGGAGCAGGAGAGATGACATGGCAACTGGATACCAGAAAGATCATTCCAGTTGTGAGGAATGCTATCTCACAGAACAGATGTAAGGTCTTGCTGGTCCAAAGGACAAATTAGAGATGCTGCTGTTGCACCATTCTTGGTGCATGGCTGCATCCTGAATCTTTTCCCCTAAGCATGGTAAGGAAAGTGAAGCAGGAAACAATCTCTAATAATTCTAAATGGATTCCGATAGCCGACTCTGTCTTCTGTTAGAAGTGGGTATTTGTTGTACCATAGTTTTTTCCCCCAGCAGCTGAATGTTACAGAAAGCAATTCAGTGACCTAATAGCATCACCCATGGAACTTGGAACAGGATTTGGGGTTCACAGCTTCATTTATTGGGGGCTACAAGCTGTTTCAAATGATTAGCACAGCTAATCATCAGCTCTCCCCGGATGAGTTGTTAACAGGCCTTTCCTTGACTTTGCATTATTAAAATTCTTTGAAGGTGGGAAGATGGGCATTATGATTTTGAAAGTGGTAGCTTCCAGCAGGGAGGAGAAGCTTGAATATCAAAATGGTTTTCACCCCAAAATTTCTCATATAAGCCTTCTGGCTCATATAAGCCTATCTGACCACATTGTTGTTGAAATCTACAATCTAGGTAATCTGCTAGTCAGGATTAATAATGCAAAAGAACCAAATGCAATTTCCTATAAAATTCCAGTCTACATCAAGGTTCTATTGAAGATGGATTTGTGCAATGATAGGAATCGGCAGCCATACACTTATCTTTTCTAAAGATTGGCAAGCATATTTTTCTGTCAAAAGGTGCATGCCTTTGTGTCAATGAGAAATACTTTTATTGAGAATATTTGCATAACAACCTTCCCTCCCTGGAATTCTACTATCATTAAAAAGATAAGGAATTAGGGAATCTTTAAAATCAATAAATCATAAAAGTTGTTTAAATGGGCTGATAGTGTTAGAAAGATTGGCTAATGAAAACAGTTGCAATAGTTTGCTGCATATTGCCTAATACAAACAGCAAAACAAACTAACTCTTTATTAATCTATGCATCCCTAAATAGGATGGGAGTTTAAACATAACTGAAGAAATGCTGTATTTCTGGTAGAAATACCTTTTTTCTAGGATTCTGGAATATAGTTTTGCAGTTTAGTTTATATTATCAATTTTTACCTGCTCTTGCACCTTTCACAGAAGCTGAGGGAAGGCACCACTTTTCTTTCTTGAGCATTATGATCACAAAAACATATTCATTTCTCCTTAAACACTTAGGCTAGTGGCACAGAGACAAATCAAGCATTTCTGTTGTTGTTCATTCACTTGATCAGACTTCACTTTGTAGGTGTTCTGGTTCCCAGAATTAAAATGCTTTGTAACTCCAGAATTCCAGACAGTTCAACTCAATGAAAATAATTTTATAACAGATATTTTTATTGTCCAGGAACTTTAAGCAAAAACTTACATTTTGCAGCAAAGACATCTGGTAGTACAAGCACATATATGCCCATATCTGTTCATTTCTGTAGGTAAAAAGGGATAATTCTTCATCTCAGCTATGTGTGATTACAGCTGCTAGCCAATGCATGCGGCATGGTTGATTAGACAAAGGCTTTACCCCTGGGATGTAACCAGGATGTCCTGCAATAAACTTTTTAACTCCTCCCACTGTCTAGATAAGCTATAGGACTAACTACACTAGACTACATCTCCCAGAAGCCATCTCTTAAGGAAATGACATTTAACCCTTTAAATGCTAAATGTTCTTAGGTACAATTTGCTAAGGATACAGTATTAACCCTGTAAATGCTAAATACTCTAACACAGTTCTTAACTCCTAAGGTGGCTGCAATCTGGTCCAGCACAGTAGGATTATCTGTCAGTAGTTGTTACTTTGGGAAGCCCATGTGGACCACATGGTCTCTGGTGAAGCATATTTCCTTATCAAGACATCAGAGGAATATCATTTTAGAAATTTACAAATGTCACTCATATCTAGGAAGTGAGATAAAAAAGCAAATGCATAACTCCTTATCCATTCTGGTGTTCTTTAACAAATCTCTGAAATAAATATTGTATCATCAGCTGATGGGTTAAGAAAAAAATGTATTATGGGCAAATGTTTGCTCCTCTCTTCTATAAAGAAAAAAAAAGCTAAACTTTCTGAAAGTATTTTATTTGCTCCCTATTATACACAGAAGCTATCCCCCTTGTCATATCTGCTGCCTGGTGGCACAATGGCCATAATACCAGCAGGATTATTTGCTAGTAATTGCCTTCACTGAGTTGCTGTAAACTTATGCCTGGGTCAACAGGGGTAGAATCCAGCTACTTTATCTTTTTATCAGGCTCTTTCCAACTGTTCTTGTCTTCTGCTCTACTCCAGAGTAAATAGCTTGAAAACTGCTTCTCAATGGTTTTTAACATCATTCCCCTTTCTTGGAGTCCATCCACATCACCTTCTGAATAAAATGTTTGAAATACAATTATCTCATGATAAAACAGCTGTCAAAAGCTACTTTAGAATGGAAAGGTTGAAACATAATGGAAATATAAAATATACTGCTTAGAGTCCATAGGCCAAAGCTATTCATGCATGGTAATCTGTCATTTGAGTGTATGTGCTTAATGTATGAATGGCTTCCATCTAAGCCATAAACTTTTTTTCCTCCTAAGCAATAAATAACAAGCCATAAATGCCTAAATAAAAAATTGGAACATGTATTTTATCTCTAGGATTGGGAATAATAATTAGATGATATACAATGAAATGTATGTAGTATTCCTTTGATGTTGATAAATTGCCTTTTGCCTTTTGCTTGTTTATTGTTGCAATTATAGAGTGATATGCATGTCTGCACAGGTTTCAGGCTTCTGCACAGAATATATTAGCCATCATAGGCAGAGTAACTGCTCCACCATCCGTCCAAATAGACTTACTGGCATCTGCAGCAGTCTCTGAGGAGCAAAACATCCTCTGTCTCTTTGTTCACCATTGGTTTCTGTAGGACAATAGTACCCTCTAATGGTCCAGGTATAAACTGCATAGATTTATATGTCACGTTTCCTGCTAAGTAACAGGAGGAAGATGTGGATTGAACAGATGGGATTTAGCAATGTGTGCCTGTAAGATTGTAGTTATCATGGCAAGAACAAGCTCCTAAAATTAAGTTGATATTTATCAAACGTTCTGTTTTGCAGTAGGGTGAACTTTTCCATTTTTTTAAAAAAAGTTAAAAAATCCACAAGCTTTGACATTATAGCTGTCATCCAGTTTCTAGAATCTTTGTTGCTAATGGTTTCTCTTATTTATCACATGAATATTCATCTAAACTATGTGCTTAAGAAAAAAAAGGGGGGGACAGATCTGACACATTAAAAGAAGTGAAATGTTGAGACCAGATCAAAGTTGAAACAGATGAGGAGAGTTGAAACAAGACCTGGGACTCTCTTATGATTCAGAAAACAAAATTCTAGGCCAGCACCTTATTTGCATTTTGTATTTAATGATTAAGGTCATTTTCTTTCTTACTATCTCATCTAACGTACATTTAAAATGTAGAAGAGGCTCTGATTTACGTTTATTAAATGAAAGGGAAATCTCATGGAAGGGCAAAACTGGATAAGGATTCATTTGAACCCATGCTGTAGACACAGAAAATATCTCATTTAAATAGTTTAAAAAACTAGTTTTTTTCTTATTAAGGTTACACAATTGAGAGAATACATTTTCCTGCTTCTCCCTGGTGGTTTGAATAACAGGAATTTGTCTCCTTGGAAGAACAACTGTTTTAACAAAGGTATTCCTGAACCACTAACTCACATGCATTCATAATCATTTGTCAGTCTTAACTGCTACATGGCGGTCTCTGTAAACATTTAAAACCATGAATGCCCTATACAGATTTGTTTAGCCCAATTGGTAGCAAGGAGTCTTTAAGCAGGCCTAAGTCTGACCTGGGTTGTAATATTTAAGCGTGTCATTTAACTACAGTTATCATGTCATTACATAAATGTGTAAAACTGCTATCTATAGTTTTTTCACTTCAGGACATTCTATAAGAATGTAAGAAAATAGAAAAGATAACTGTGATACAAACTGGATCTTGTCACTTTAACAATATTTTATTGTTAAAACTATTAACAATAATTCATACTTTCCTTCAGGGGATTTCTTTCAAGATTACAATATTATGTTGCAAGCCAAAACAGTGTTTGCTTTTCAACTGGATTACTCTTGCTTTTCACTGAGACCCTATGCCTTTGATTAATATTTAGAAATCAGTACTCCAGAGAGCCATCCTGTATGCTTATGTCCTTTTTTCTTTATAATTGTCCTGTTGTTCCAAATGATACACACTTAAGAGCAAATTAGTACTTTAAAATAAATGTCTATATAACAATTCAGTATTTTTCTCTTGATGTGAATAATTCAAGTTCATACTAGAACGTGAAATTTTAATATCTGTGTAGACTTTATTTTTAATTGTATAGACTTTTAATATTTTCAGTTCTGAACATGGTAACACAGAGAGTTGGTAACACTAATAGTTTGAAACTGCTTCATTCACACATCTATAAATGTAGATGTTTATAAGTGTTCACCTATAGCAAAAATTCTTGCATTCCTTGATTTTCATTTTTTTAAATAATATAATAGTAAACTTAGTGAATTTTATATACACATAATTAGATAATGCCGGCGGGTTATTCCTAGGGGAAGAGCGTTCTCTGTGGGCGCGCCTGCCCTCTGGAATGATTTACCCGTGGAACTTAGGACCGCCCCCAATCTGCGTTCGTTTCGCCAGGACCTGAAAACCTGGTTTTTCGATCTATCAGGCCTGGACTGAAGGGGTTTTAGCTTTTTTAAATGTTGTTTTAATTGGACTTAATTAATTTAATGTATTTTAATTCTATATTATTTTTATATTGTATTTTATGCTGCCCTGTAAACTGCCCTGAGTCCTTCGGGAATAGGGCGGTATAGAAATTTAATTAATTAAATAAATAAATAAATAATGGAGCTTACATTAATCACTGAAATCTCCTTGGAGCCAATAGACAGTTTTACAGAAAGGCATGTGTATTCTGATCTTAAGGGATGCCATTATGAAAATATGATCATGGAATGTGTCTGCTAGCAAGTTACTGTTAATATATTTTTCATATTGACAGGTGTATGTGTACCTGTTAAGCACCACACCTTGGTGAGAGATATAATGGAAGTTAGGTTCTTGCAGGATTCATTGTTATAGAGATGAGGAATAATTCATGGGCCAATTTGTCATTAAGGTGTCCCAAAAGGCATCTTCCAGAAGCCTCATTCCCCTGAGAAGTGGTTCAGCGAGTCAGTGGCGTAGCGTGGGTTGTCAGCACCCGGGGCAAGGCAAGTAATTTGCGCCCCCTAACCCGTGGATTTTAGCACTCGAGTCTGCACTGTCCCTCCCCCAGATAGTCCCTCGCTCTCTCTCCGCACTGCACCGCATGCCTGGCACCCCCCCTCCACAGTGGGCGGCGACCCGGTGGCTCGGATCGGATTCGCACAGCCAGCACTGCAGTGAGAGAGAGTGAGTGAGCCAGGCAGGGGCAGAGAGCTGCGAGTGTGAGCGCGCCCCCCCCAGATGTTGTGCCCGGTGCGGCCGGCCCCCCCTGCACCCCCTACGCTACGCCACTGCAGCGAGTGGTTTCCAGATGAATGTATACAGAGGACTACAGCAGAATAAGAATAAGCATTTGGGGTTCATTGCAGAATATATACTTTCAGTGCAATTGTTAGCACTTTTTTCAGAAATAATTCCAGCTTAAAGATGTGCATGTTTCCAATGGGAATTTATCCCTTCTCAGAACAATATTCTTAGCTGGTTGGACAAAAAGTTACTCAATTGCAATTGTCAGACCACTCAGTGCCTGAGGATATGATGAGCCTTTCCCCTCCCCAAAGAAGTGACTTCTTCCATGCCAATTGAGATGATGTTTTGCTCTTCTTTCTTCCAGTTACAATAATTCAGAGCACCTCCTATCTTCTAACACTGGAGGTTTATTGTATGTTGCCCCAGTTTTGACTGAAGATATATAGTCCATTTACTGGTAACTGTTTTCTGAGATTTCAGTGATGGCTCTTCCTCAAGTCTTGGGAAATGTCAGGAGCCTTCTATTTCTAAGGACATGTTCCCTCACTAAGCTAGAGTTTTTGGGAGGAATGGTCTTTTCATGCAACAAAGTCAATTCACATACTGACCATTTTGTATATATTTCTAGAGTTTCACAGAGACATGTAAGCCATAAGCAGTAAGAGATGCTTTAAGTAAATAAGGAGGTCACAGGCAGCAAATTAGTTATTGCAGAGTAACATGTCACAAAACATATGATTCTGCAGTAGCTGACTTCATCCAGCACACAAGGTGATTACATTCTAATATGTGAACCAAACCACAATTTGCTAGCAGAGCTAACCAGGACAAAAAAAAAGTTGGGTCTAAAATATGTCTCAGGTTCCCATATCTCCTGTGAACTGAAAGTTACAAAGGATTATTATACAAAGATGAACAGTTAAGAAATGCAAAGATGTCCAAAAGAAGAGCTATGCCAGGTTATATATATATACTACTGTTGCTTTCTCTAGGAACTCTGCCAAACCAGCTTACTTTGCTTTCTAAGGCTGAGATCATAGCATATGACCATAGCAGGAAATACGTTCACCTATACCCATTCCATCATTTGGTTATTAGATAATGCAACAATATTTTTAAGAAAAAGACTTTGCTGTTCAATGCAAAGTACACTTCAAACTGAGGTCTGTCAAGAGATCAGGAGTTAGGATTTTAAGAAACTCAAGAATATTCTTGCTAACAGAACCTGCATGATCCCAAAGGAAGGGTGACCCAGGAAGTCCTGTGCTAAAGGTGCGGTTTAATGGTGGTGGCGGAGTAAGGCATGTGGCTTACAATCTCCTTTGCTCTTCCCTTACCTAGAAGAAACAGAAATATGGCTCCTGCACTTCTGAAGAAAGTGTGTCCAGACTTGTTTGAATTTGGAAATTTACATACAGAATTTTGATTGAAGTGCAACTGGAATTTCAGAATACCACCACTTAGAACTACATTCTAAATATTTATTTAATTTAGAGCAAAATCCACTTTAGCATACATTCATGGAGTTTCATCTCCCTCAACTGCTTGGGAATGATAAGCTGTTATCATTTTACTAACCATTCCTTCTGCTCAAGACAGTCCACCAATCTGATCAACAATCTGCTTGGGATAGTCATTATTCCTCTGACAGCATAGACTTGTTATGACCCCCTCTCCCCACCCCCAATTTTTGAACAGCCTAAATCGTGTGAGGACGTACGATATAAATACAGCCTGAAAGGGCGAGCGTTCTAATTTCCTATAGTATTTTTCTTATCCGCATCTATCGGTCCAGAATCTCCGGATTTCTAAAAATCACAGTTCAGTCCCAAAGGTGCTTTTTCAGGAGGCAACTGGACTTTCTTGTTTTTCTTCTCTTCTGTCAACCTGGATCTTCCCTAACTGAAGAATCCCAAACAAAGAGTGCACAAACTACCTCCGCCTTTGGAATCTTCGGTCCTAGAAACAATAGCACTTCGGGAGCGCTTGGCTAAGCAGCTTTACGTATGTAAAAATAGGGGCGCAGCAATTAATATGAACTATTTTTGCTCCTCGTGCAGCGGCCTCTGTCGGCGCCTCGCCGCGCGGCAGCCGTTCTTCTGCCAGTCCAGGAATAGCCATGTGGAGAGTACGAGGGAAAGGCTAGCGGGGATAAGGGAAGATCCGAGGCGAAGAAAAGAGAGCAGAGGAATCGCCGGGAGCCCTGGAAAATGGGAGGCCGCTCGCATCAAAGCAATTAACGCCCTTCCCGGGATTTCTTCAGGGGGGGAAGGCTGGGAGGAACGAAGATGTTTTATCACCGGTAGTAGTAGCAGCTTCGAATTCACCGGCGGCAGCCCTAGCAGAAAGCGATTGCAGAGAGAGGCGCAATTCGCGCGGCGGAACTCCTCGGCCATTGGTAAGCCGCCCATTTTCTTCCCCGTGTTATGAATTGGCGGGAGTCTTTGCGCTATTCTGTCGGGGGATGGCGGCTGGCCACGAAGGGAGGGGAAGTGCGGACTTGGGCAGAGCCTGTGACCGGTAGACCTCCTCCGACCCGAAGGCAATGGACACGCGGCAAGAGACCATCTCGCATATTTGGGACAAATTTGGTTTCGAAGGGACCACTCCCTCTACCAGCTGGGAATCTCTTGAGGCTTGGATGATGAGGAAGGGCAGGGGGAGTTTGGACGAGGCGAATGAGGATTGCTATTCTCTTCGCTTTCAAGAAAGGGAGTGAAGCCGGGCCGTCCTCAGGGACGGCGGCGCCCCTCTGCGAGGTGCACTTCTGCAGGAGTTTGTAGGAGTTGGGAGCGCCTGCAGGGGCCGAGGGAGGTTGGCGGGCGGGAAGAGTGAGGCGTCCGAGCGGCTTCATTGCAGCGCTGGGCGCTGGGATGCAGCAGCAGCAGCAGCAGCCTCAACAGCAGGTGCAACCGCAGGATACCCAAAAGCCGCCAACCAGACTGTGCGACTGGATCTGGCCCCGGGTCCTTCCCGTTCCCGGTCCGTTCGAGGAGGTGCGTTCCTATGGGGGGGGGGGGGGTGAGAGAGATTTTTAGAGCATAACCCGAGGAGGGGATCAGCCAGGGCTCTGGCAAGAGGCGAGTAAGTGAATTTCAGGACGCGGGAAGGGCTAGGCAGGAAGGCTCTGCAGAACCCTCTTCCTTTGACCAAGGGAGGGGGATGAAGGTGGGGAAAACGGGGTGCACGCGCGCGCGCGCGCGTGTGTGTATGTGTGAATGTGAATGAAGGCACCTATCCACGATTCCAGAGTGTGAAGGCGGCAGAGAACTGGAGATCGTTTCTAAGCGAGGCAACGTCGCTGACAAGTAAACGTGCTCGGGAAAGCTTTTGTTTTAATTTTAAGCGAGGCCGAGTCCTTCCATCAATCTCTGTTGTCACTTGGCTATTTCCAGAGACTGATGGCTGCCACATCACTTATAAAACAACAACAATAAAAAAAACCTTGCACACACATCCCTGGCATTCAGTGCATAGTATCTCCAGCAAACTGTGACAATTCTGAAGGCATTAGGATGTTTGTGACCAACCCAATTACAATTAGTCTGCCCCTTATGGATCAAACAAGTACAGAAGCTATGCCACTGAATTTTGGGATCAGGTATTGTCCTTTTCTCCTTTCCCCACCCTTCCTATGTAATACATTGCTAAAGCAAATACCAGTATGGCCATTGTTTTATTTAAGAGAGCACTGTATGTTGGCATCCCGAATTTCAGGGCAAATGAGCCACCTTTCTAAAACTGAGAAAATAAGTAAGGCAAAAGAATGATTTTTATGTAGTGTGTGCACACACACAGCATCCATACAGAAAGAGAAATGGGATGGATTAAACAGCCGTTCCGTAGAAATAGACGTTCCAATCAGAAAAGAATATCTTTCTTATTTACCTGATTGATGTGAATAAGAAATAACTTTTATATTGTATGTCTGGATAGTCATTTAGGTAGAGAAACAAGCTGTAGCCCCAAAGATCCCATTGTGCTTGGGATTCAGGCAGGCCAGGTGATTTGATTAATATATGGATCATTCGTATAGAATGATAAATCATCTTACACTGGTTTGGTCATCCAGATAACTTGAATACCTTGATTGATCTGACAAATGCTGTAGTATGTATTGCTCGAAATCTGGTGTATTAATTGCATTGAATTAAACATTTACAGCGTGCCACTCTTATTTGATGCAGCTCCAGAACAAAGGTGATAAAGGCACACTCCAGCAAAATCAACCAATTCTATTAACAATTTCATTGGGAATGGACAATGGGAAGCTTCCTGATTTTATCATGATCAAGAACTGCTTTCTTCTTTGTATTTCCATGGATTTAATCAGTCATTTTGGGTAAGTATTCACTAAATGACTTTCTAAAGTATAGTTTAGTAAATCGTTGCCAAACTGCAGCATTTCAGAGTTTTGTTTTTGGTTTAATATAAATAAAAACCAAGGTTTTTTAAAAATAAAAAAATAAAAAAGACCTAAGGGGAAATATCCTAATATTTTTTATGGCCCTCAGTGGCAGAGTGTTATATTTGGGACAAACTGGCTCAGTTTTCTCAACTGTAAAATAGCAATAAGATGGGCATATTCTGAAAGTAAGTCAGATATAATTCATATAACTATGTGATTGCTAATAAAATATGTATTAGTATTGGTACTCCAAGGGATGCGGTGGCTCAGTGGGTTAGGACGCTGAGCTTGTCGATCAGATGGTCGGCAGTTTGGCGGGTCGAATCCTGAGTGCCGCGTAACAGAGTGAGCGCCTGTTACTCGTCCCAGCTTCTGTCAACCTAGCAGTTAAGCACGTAAAAATGCAAGTAGAAAAATAGGGACCACTACGGTGGAAAGGTAACAGTATTCCATGCGCCTTTGGCGTCTAGTCATGCCGGCCACATGACCACGGAGACGTCCTCGGACAAGCGCTGGCTCTTCGGCTTTGAAACGGAGATGAGCACCGGCCCCTAGAGTTGGAAACGACTAGCACGCATGTGCTGGGGAACCTTTACCTTTATTGGTACTCCAAAATTGTTTGATGTATCTAGCTTATGATAGTTATTATAAAGAGAATGTTAGTTAATTGGTAGGTAGTCTCTATTTTGGAAGTTATAGCAAACAAAATAGTATGTCTTGCTCATTTACTCTCTCTCCAACTCTTATCCAGAAAGGATAATTATTACCAAAAGATGCAATTTCTCTGAATATGTGTATCACATTTTTTTATTTTTATTCATTTAAAATATTTATATTACCACTCAACTTATTCAGCAAATTGTTAAAAGTTTTGTTAGTAGATGTTTTAGTAGTTTATCCTTCACTTGTTGCGTATAAATGCACTTTCTGTTCTTCTGGTGGGCAGCTCTGGTGGTTTCCAAATTTTCAATTCAGTTACATCTGGCCCAATTTCTCTCTGTTCTGTTCTCTTACAATGTATTATTGTAATGATTATGAAAACAGTATGGGACAGAGATGGAATAAATACTTATAATGAGGATACTAAAGAAATGCCAATGGAACAACTTCCTTCTGTATTCATTCCTTCTGTTGACTGGTATTTCTATCCACTTCTCCAGAATCACAGTTATTTCCTTGGGGTAGGACAAAGACTGGCTAGAAAGTCTTACAATGGAAATTGTAAGAAGAGAAAGACTTAATGACTATGAGAATTAGTGTTATATATAGAACAGTGAATTTTGTTGAGTTTTGCCTGGGACGGGTATACATGAATGATTTGTGGAATGAAAAGATAAATGTTCACTCATTTCTGGTTAAGATAACTTAGGTGTGCATTCCGTTTTACTGCATTGGGATTACAAAAGTCAGTGCTACCATATAAATCATCTGGATGGAAAAATGTTGTCAAATGTGAAGCTTTAGGTTGAGGGAAGGAAGTTGTGATGTTGTACAGTGAGCACAAATGTTTCTTTTTTTTGTTTAATCATTACCGATTCTCGAACATTGCCTGGACAAGTCTGCAGTTTTCTTGGCAGGTGATTTGTCATTGCCTTTCTCAATAATTAAAAGAAATAGAAGCCTTAAACAAATGATGTTAGTAGATCTCAGTACAGGTAGTCCTTGACTTACAAAAGTTCATTGAGTGACTTTTTGAAGTTATAACACTGAAAAAAGTGACTTATGACAATTTTTCACACTTATGACCATTGCAGCATCCCCGTGGTCACTTTATTCAGATGCTTGACATCTGACATTTATGATGGTTGTAGTGTCCTGGGGTCATGCAATCAGCTTTGCAACCTTCTGACCAGCAAAGTCAATGGGGAAGCCAGAATCACTAAACAACCATGTTACCAATTTACCAATTGCAGTGATTCAGTTAACAAATGTGACAAAAAAGTCATAAAACAGGGCAAAACTCACTTAAGAAATTTCTCACTTAGCAGCATAAATTTTGGGCTCAATTGTGGTTGTAAGTCAAGGACTACCTGTACACAATTAAATTCTGAGGTCACCTTGGTTTACCTAAAAGGAATGTTGGAAAAAATTCTAATAATGTTTACAAATCTAATTAAATATGCATGGGACTCTTCTATAAGACAAAATAAAATGATCTAACTTAAGGGTGGGCAGTTAATTTTCTCAAGGGGCCACTTGAGAAACTGGGATTTTTGTGGAGGGCCAAACCAATAGGACCAATACATTACTGTGAAGGTGTGTAGGTGTGCACATACATAAATTGAAAAAAAAAGCAGTAAATGCAGTTGTATTGCATGGTGGTGTATTCTTATTTACACTGATTTCTAACTTCTAATTAACCTCCTGTGGGCTGGACAGGGCTGGATGTGGCCTGGGGGCTGTGAAATAACCAAGTCTGTCCTAATTGTTTTAAACAATCTCCTCTTTTCCCTCCTCCTCATCTCCTTTCCTTTCAGGTAGTTTTCATTTTTCTCTACATTGATACTTGTCACAACCCCCCTTAGAGAATACTTTAATTGTGTGATAGAAAAGAAAATGACAATCTTTAAAGCATTTCTACTTTTGCTGTTGTTGTTTTTTAGCAGGAAGATCTTGAGTGGGTTTTATAATCTATAATTTTGTAGGAATTTATGCTTTAATAAGAAATATATTGAAGAGATTTTAATTTTAAAATAACTTTTTTCATTTGTTAGTGGAAATCATAGTTTAAAAGAATAATGTTATAATAAAGATCACTTGAAAGTTCCAGTTGAAAGTAGATAGAATGAAAATCAAGTCGCTGAGCACTATTGTCTCAGTGGAAGTCTATTAGAAAGCTCCTGTTTGAGACTTAGTGAAATGAGCCATCATGAGATCAAGCAACAGTTTCTATTGTTAGTGCACCTAGGATGTCCTTAGTGTTACCACTGTTCCCAGTTGAATATAGTTTATTGGCCTACTTGCTTGGTTGTATTCTTGCAAGGAGAGTCATCTTCCATTTGTCCAGAGAAGGGATACATGTAATAAAACATAGGCTTAAAAGAAATACAGTAACTGGACATGAAGGATCACTCTCATGGTTCTCAAGAGAAAAATGTATCAGTGAAAAAGCAAAATGAATGAAGTTCAGGAAGAGTGCATACAGCTGTGGTCAAGAGACAACAATATGTTTGTCCCCCAAGAGGGAAAGAGTAACGAACCACATCCCATTCATACTATTATGCGATTACAAAAATATATTTAATAGTCATTTTACCTAACCTGAAACTGAAGATTAGAAGTGTCTATCAAGTGTTCATAGCAGCCTCACCAAACTGCTACTGCTAAGATACATTACAAGTTCTGTACTGGTTTCAATTGTTAGCTTTGTGACCATTAAAAGGAAAAATAAGTACAATACTATCTGACTATCTTTTTTATTTTAAATTTGAGTACATTTACATTTTTTAAATCAATTGGAGTGCTGAACAATTTGTTCTTATGAGTGTACTTAGTCAAAAGGAATTAAAAATAGAGGAGATTTGTGTATGGTTGACAAATTTCAAGAGGAAATCATAGAAACTAGAATAAGAATAGTTATTTTCAATAGCTGCTCAAGACTGGACAAGGAGCAATTGATTTTAAATTGTTGAACAATAAATATAGTTATATATATTTTTAGCTGAAATAGTCCAGTAAGCCTTTTTTTGATAAAAGCAAACATTTTCTGGGTGATGTTAAAATCTGGTTCTGCTCTGGAATATGTAGCACTATTAATATGATAAAAATATAGTTATTCATAATAAGAAATGTAACAGATTATTCCTAATTCCTTCTAAGAATACTGAGAGTCAGTTTGGTGTAGTGGTAAAGGCATTAGGATAGATTGTGAATTCTAGTTCAGCATTAGGCACTAAGCCAACTGGGTGGCTGTGGACCAGTCACTTTCTCTCACACAAGGAAGCAGGCAGTAATAGTTCTGAAATATTGTCAAGAAAATTGCAGAGCCTTGTCGTGGCAGTCACCAGGAGTTAAGACTGATTCCTAAATAAAAGAGTTAAAAGTATCCTTCTATAATTTTTGATAAATCTTTTTTCAAAGAACAGTAAAAGGAAGTGAGGCTTTTCAGTATTTTATCAGCTTGGCAGAGATAGGTTAATTGTAGTGTAGATTATTTGTCCTTAAAAGTTTTTAGCAAAATCATTTTTAAATAGATAACATTTGCCAAACAATTCCTCTTAATCCACTCCAGGAGTTAAATTCTCCATGCACTGCATTGTTGGCTACAGACTATTCTGATGCGCAATTGAGCAATGCAGGAGTTTGTGAAAGTTTGTGTAACTGAGCCAAGGAATTTGGTTCTCTTTTTAGCTGCAGTTTAATAACTACCTTGAGAAATATTTGGGGATTCCTTAGAAAAGCCAAATACATCTTCATAAGGGTTGCTCTAATAAACTGAAGCAGCATTTTCAATGCACCAGTTGACACCAATTGAGTCCATTTATCACATCCTGATATTTCAGTAATTACTTTTTGTTTTATGGTATATTTTTTGAAGTAGTAAACAAAACCAATATATTGTAAGCAAAGTGATATATGATTTTTTCTTTGTTTCCTTTTGTAGTAAGTGGAAACTCCTTCTTTATTTCATAGGTGAAAGTATAAGCTGTAGGATAGTCTATTTTAACCATTAGGATAGAAAGCAGTAAAGTTCTGGAAATAAATAAATGCTTTGGAAAAAGAAATTGGAGTGTGTTATAGATTTGAAACCTGTATCTAAACTATTAATTTATGAGCACTGATTTCTTCACACTAGAAAATATTATTGCCACATTTATTTTAGCTAAGTTTAATATTATAGCAACTAAAATAAAAGTTGTTAATCTAGTTTGTATTCGCTGATTTTGGAAGCTAAGCAGGATTGGTCCTGGTTAGTACCTGGATGGGGCAATCTTAGGAAATATTAGGTCTACTAGTTCACCTATTGAGTGTTTCAATGTTTCCTGGAAGAAGGCAGTGATAAATTATTTTCATAATGCTGCCAAAAAGTTGCAGGTATATAATCTCCATGTGTTATGCTTGTATCTAGGGTTTCTCTACATTAGTTATCATGCAAAAACCAAAGCATAGTAATTATACATAACAGCAATCTTGTCTGATTTGGGCGTAAGAATAGCAGCATGTTCAGTGCTATTGAGCCACCATATTTGATAACCTGCCAACTCACACTTACAGTAGCATGCAAGAATCAAAATACAGTAGTCCTTTTAGGTTTTTTTTGTTGAATAGTTTTCCTCTTTTTTCTTAACCTTCCATTGACTTCAATAGAAGGGCACTAAAATACCATTTTCAGGCTGGTGTAGTTGAAAATATAGTTGAAGATTCAAAGCTGCTTCTCTACAGTATTTCAAATGCCTTGTTTTGGAACCACCACAAGCACTAGCAAAACTATCTGTAGCATAACTATAAAGGTAAAGCCTTCAAGTTGAATTTGATTCTTGGAGACTTTATGGACATAATCATGCACACCTGTATCTTTTTCTAAGACCTCCCTTGGTGACTGGAAGGAAGTATAAATTGACTTGACAGTGCCACAGACATATTGATGAAGAAGTAAAGAACTTTGGATTGAAAGCTGAATTCCTTGCTGCCAAAATTTTCCTGTATGGAAACAGCATGAGCAGAAAAAGACTTCCTGGGTCTATATCTATACCTATATCTATATCTAAACACGGATCCTACATCTAGACCTAAACAACTATCTATGGAAATGCACCTGTTGACTTTGTGTTAGGCATGTCTCCACATTAAAAAAGCATCTCTTTTTATCCTTAACCCCTATGTTTGTGGAATTGGAGGTTAGGAACATTGTTATGGCCTTAGTTTTGAGGATCAATAAATTTGCTAGCCCTGGAGTTTCCAGCTAATTACCTAACCCATTTCTTTTTCTTCTTCACGATACAAGAAAATTTACCTCACTCAATACTGGTAGGTTTCGATTATGTTTTCAGGGGTGGAAATCCACACAAATTCATTCGGAACAAGAATGGTATCTAAGTTTCTTGACAATTAAGGAAGGAGGCAAAATAATGCCCAGCAATATTTTCCCATTCCTACTTAGAAAGGTTATAGGTTAGCCAGTGAATGCTACATAAGAGCACTCAAATGCCCATCCGCCCACCCACCCACCCACCCACCCACCTATCCATCCATCCATCCATCCATCCATCCATCCATCCATCCATCCATCTATCTATCTATCTATCTATCATCTATCTATCTATCTATCTATCTATCTATCTATCTATCTATCTATCTATCTTTCTCACAAAACAAGTTTCCAGAGAGGTTAACCTACAAGCACTGGGAGAGAAAATGACATAGGAGAAAAAGAGTATATGAAAAAAGATTAAAAAACAAATTCATTGTGTGAATAACAAAAAGACTTTAAAATTGTAATTATATTTCCCATAAAAAATTACAATCCAAGGCAACCTTTGAAGGTTTTCTGGTGTCCATATCTAAGATGTTGCGAGCAAACTTATTTGGCCCTATTATCCTGATGATTAACCAAATAATTGCAAACCATGTTGATTAGCCTTCAATGTGTCAAATATATTTTGTTGTCTCTGTTATAATCAACCTACACAATTACTCCTATGTAATTTGTCTCTCTCTCTCTGTGGAAAAATTAGAAACATAAATATGCACCACTCTAATATCAACTTTTCCACGCCATAGAGATATTTGATGCATAAAACAGATGTTCCCTGTATTTATGAAGCAAGAGCAAACTAACATTTCTGCCTTAAAGTGACCTAGAATTCTGTTGATTTTAAAGCAGAAAAGAATCCCATGAAGGTTATGAGGATATATCTGCTTTTCTAGATCTGTATGTGTAAGATTTTATCATACATAAGAGATCAGAATAGTGATGGAGTACAAATAGATCTTTCTTCTTGGACACATCTCCCATGGCTTAATTCTGATGCATGTCCAGGTCATTTTTCACTTGGATCCTTTTCTTTTAATTTATGAGAAATAGTCTGTGTGACAATCATGAATTGGATATGAAATAGTATTAACAAACAGAAAAAATACAGAGTAATGTGTGACTTGCTATTGTTTTAGCAATTTTGTAATTTTTGCTGCAAAGGACTAGCACAGTTACCCTATGCTAGTTTTTTTGCAGCAAAAAAAGCAAAACATCCCAGGAAGCTTTGATTTTAATTTTCATGATAGAGGCAAAAAGAAAGAAATAGAAAGAAATGCTTCAGAAAGCAAGACACCATTCGTATTTAATAGACGGGAAGGAAACAAAGTGAAACAACAGAAACAAATTGCAAAAAAAAAGATGATTATGTTATACAAAAAGCTTACTGGGACAATTAATATGAGATATTAGGAAGTCATAATTTGCCAATTTCTCTTGGAGTCATATATTGAAACATACGTATATCTTTAAACCTTGTTTTAGATAAAGTCCTTCAGATTAATAAACAACTGAAGAAATGTACAAATTTGCTATTCTTAGTATTAAAGAAAGTCCTCTGTAACAAAGGGCATATGAAAGCTGATCTTTATAGGTTGTGGTTTTCCTTATTACTGAAAGGTTTTGCATATTCTACTGTATTCTGTAAATATTTTTTTTCAAAGTTTGTCAACTTAGTTTGAATCATTTTAAGCTCACTTTAAACAAATAAAGCATAAAAGCTAAATGGTTAGTTCATGGGTCGGCAACCCGCAGCTCCCAGCCGCCCAGTGCGCGCGCACCTCTTCGAACGGGCAGTGGTGCGCGCGCACCTCTCCAAATGGAGAGTGGCACCGCCCGTTCTGAGAGGTGCGCGCGCACCTTTCCGAAGGGTGGAGGTGCGCGTGCACCTCTCCAAACCGCCGCCATCCCGTCCGGAGACCTGCTGCGTTCGTCAAACATTGACGAACACGGCAGCTGTGCAAATGGGATGGCGGCGGTTTGGAGAGTGCGCGCGCACCTCTCCAAACCGCCGCCATCCCGTCCGGAGACCTGCCGCGTTCGTCAAACATTGACAAACACGGCAGCTGTGCAAACGGGATGGCGGCGGCTTGGGAGAGGTGCGTGCGCACTCTCCAAACCGCCGCCATCCCGTTTGCACAGCTGCAGTGTTCGTCAATGTTTGACGAACGCGGCAGGTCTCTGGACGGGACGGCGTGCACCTCTCCAAAGGGGAGACCCGTCGCCGCGCAGGTGCCTCCCATTTTGCGCATGCGCGTGAGTGGACGCACGTGCACGCACTTTTTGCGGCTCCCACTTTTTTGTTTGTGTGATGGAACCGGTTCTGAGTGGCTCTTTTCCTTTTTCCGGTTGCCAACCCCTGGGCTAGTTGATAAAATAATGTGGTTCCTTGCTTTCTGTCCTAAGATGTGAACAAATATTTAACAATGTGTTGTTAACATTATTATATAAATTCTATAAGTCACGTGATCAGCATTTGCAATCTTCCCAGTCAGATTCTGACAAAGTCAAGGGGGGAAGCTGATTTGCTTAACCATATGATTGACTTAATGACTGCACAAAAAAGGCTGTAAAATTGGACATGACTCAGTTAACAGTCATCTTGCTTAGCAATGGAAATTCTGGTCCCAATTGTGGTTGTAAATCGAGAATTACCTGTGGATGTTTTTTTCTCTCTGTTGAACACATGGTGGTGTTTTAAACATTTAAATGATGAATCTGAATCTAAAGGCTCCAAGACATTTTATATGATCTGAGCAAGTTTGCAGGTTTAAATCAACCCATTCAACAAAACTTCACAAATTTCACTTCTCATTTTAGCTAAATATTATGGCAAAATAATGCAATAGGAATACATCTCTTTGGGCTCCATACTCATCTCTTATTTTTGTCCCCATTGGTAGCATGCTCAACCCTTATGAGTAGACCTGAGCATTTTACGGCCTTCAGGCAGGCCCAAGTTGGCCTGCGGCATTGGCAGCATCAGCTAGGCAGCATGGGGTAGCCGCAAGGGTTGTGCAGGGCATCAGTGTGGAGCAGTGTCGGTGGTGGGGAAGAGTGGAATGGTGGTAGCATTGGGGATAGGCCACAGTGGGCCTCCACAGCATTCTCAGTTTCTCATGTGGCCCTTTGAGAAAATTAATTCTCATGAGTTTGCTGTCAGAATAACAGAAATGCATTTCTTCCTTGATATAATATATTCTTACTGTTTAGCATTCCTATACTGGGTCAAATACAAGTGACATTTTGGGAAATGGTATAGCGTAGCAATAAAAATGGAATTTATGAAAAATCTTTGTTATGTGGTTTGAAACTTATCCTTGGGTTTTCCATCAAGAATTTACTTAAGATCAGTCTTTGCTCAGGGAAACAGTACTGACTAAGGAACATTTAACAGGACTCTCAATTTTATGTCAGATTGTTAGAGAATACATTGATCATCTTTGTTGTTAGTTGCGAAGTCGTGTCCGACCCATCGCGACCCTATGGACAACGTTCCTCCAGGCTTTCCTGTCCTCTACCATCTTCTGGAGTACATTTAAGCTCACACCTACTGCTTCAGTAACTCCATCCAGCCACCTCATTCTCTGTCGTCCCCTTCTTCTATTGCCCTCAATCTTACCCAGCATTAGGCTCTTCTCCAGTGAGTCCTTCCTTCTCATTAGGTGGCCAAAGTATTTGAGTTTTAGCTTCAGGATCTGGCCTTCTAAAGAGCAGTCAGGGTTGATCTCCTCTAGGACTGACCGGTTTGATCGCCTTGCAGTCCAAGGGACGCGCAGGAGTCTTCTCCAGCACCATACTTCAAAGGCCTTAATTCTTTGGCGCTCAGCCTTTTTTATGGTCCAGCTTTCACTGCCATACATTGCAACTGGGAAGACCATAGCCTTGACTATACGCACTTTTGTTGACAGGGTGATGTCTCTGCTTTTTAGTGTGCTGTCTAGATTTGCCATTGCTTTCCACCCCAGGAGCAAGCATCTTTTAATTTCTTGGCTACAGTCCCCATCTGCAGTGATCTTGGAGCCCAGGAAAATAAAATCTGTCACTACCTCCATTTCTTCCTCATCTATTTGCCAGGAATTGAGAGGGCCGGATGCCATGATCTTGGTTTTCTTAATGTTTAGTTTCAAACCAACTTTTGCACTCTCCTTCTTCACTCACAACAAGAGGCTCTTTAGTTCCTCTTCACTTTCTGCCATTAGAGCGGTATCATCTGCATATCTTAGGTTGTTGATATTTCTTCCAGCAATCTTAATTCCAACTTTTGATTCATCTAGCCCTGCCTTTCTCATGATGTGCTCTGCATATAAGTTAAATAGGCAAGGCGACAGTATACAGCCTTGCCGGACTCCTTTCCCAATTTTGAACCAATCAGTGGTTCCGTGTCCAGTTCTCACTGTTGCTTCTTGGCCCGCATATAGGTTTCTCAAGAGACGAATAAGATGGTCTGGTACACCCATCTCTTTAAGGACTTGCCACAGTTTGTTATGATCCACACAATCAAAGGCTTTAGCATAGTCAATGAAGCAGAAGTAGATGTTTTTCTGGAACTCTCTAGCTTTCTCCATGATCCAGTGTATGTTGGCAATTTGATCTCTAGGTCCTCTGCCTCTTCAAAATCCTGCCTGTACTTCTGGTAGTTCTCGATCCACATACTGCTGAAGTCTAGCTTGTAGAATTTTAAGCATAACTTTACTAGCATGAGAAATGAGTGCAATGGTGCGATAGTTTGAACATTCTTTGGCACTGCCTTTCTTTGGAATTGGAATGTAAACTGATCTTTTCCAATCCTGTGGCCACTGTTGAGTTTTCCAAATTTGCTGGAAAATTGAGTGTAACACTTTTACTGCATCGTCTTTTAAGATTTTGAATTGCTCAGCTGGAATACTGTCACCTCCACTAGCTTTGTTGTTGCTCAGTTTTTCTAAGGCCCACTTCACTTCACATTCTAGGATGTCTGGCTTGAGGTCAGTGACCACCTCATTGTGATTATCAGGGACATTAAGCTCATTCTTGTATAGTTCTTCTGTGTAATTTTGCCACCTCTTCTTAATCTCTTCTGCCTCTGTTAGGTCCCTGCCATTTTGGTCCTTTATCATGCCCATCTTTGCATGAAACGTTCCCTTCATATCTCCAATTTTCTTGAAGAGATCTCTGGTCCTCCCTATTATATTGTTTTCTTCTATTTCTTTGCACTGATCATTTAAGAAGGCATTCTTATCTCTTCTAGCTATTCTCTGGAATTCTGCATTCAATTGGGTGTATCTTTCTTTTTCTCCCTTCCCATTCGCTTCCCTCCTTTCCTTAGCTATTTGCAAAGCTTCCTCATTTTGCTTTCTTGCATTTCTTTTTCTTTGGGATGGTTTTGGTTGCTACCTGTTGTACAATGTTGCGAACCTCTGTCCATAGTTCTTCAGGCACCCTGTCTATCAGATCTAATTCCTTAAATCTATTTGTCACCTCTACTGTATATTCAACAGGGATATGATTTAATTCATACCTGACTGGCCTAGCACTTTTCCCTACTTTCTTCAGTTTAAGCCTAAACTTTGCAACGAGAAGCTCATGGTCTGAGCCACAGTCAGCTCCTGGTCTTGTTTTTACTGACTGTATAGAACTTCTCCATCTTTGGCTGCAGAGCATATAGTCAATCTGATTTCTGTGTTGACCGTCTGGTGATGTCCATGTGTAGAGCCGTCTCTTGGGTTGTTAGAAAAGAGTGTTTGCTATGACCATCATATTCTCTTGACAAAATTTTATCAGCCTGTGCCCTGCTTCATTTTGTACTCCAAGGTATTCCGGTTATCTTTTGGCTTCCTACTTTAGCATTCCAATCCCCCATGATGATAAGGACATCATTTTTTGGTGTTAGTTCTATAACGTGCTGTAGGGCTTCATAGAACTGGTCAATTTCATCCTCTTCAGCACCAGTGGTTGGGGCATAGACTTGGACTACTGTGATATTGAATGGTTTGCCTTGGATTCGAACTGAGATCATTCTGTCATTTTGAGGATTGTATCCCAGTATTGCTTTTCCTACTCTTTTATTGACTATGAAGGCTACTCCATTTCTTCTGAGGGATTCTTGCCCGCAGTCGTATACCTGATGGTCATCTGAATTAAATTCACCCATTCCTGTCCATTTTAGTTCGCTGATACCTAAGATGTCGATGTTTAGTCTTGTCATCTCTTGTTTGACCACGTCCAGCTTTCCTTGATTCATGGATCTTACATTCCAGGTTCCTATGGATAAAAAATCTTTACAGCATCGGACTTTCCTTTCACCACCAGACATATCCACAGCTGGGCGTCCTTTCGGCTTTGGCCCAGTCGCTTCATTCTTTCTGGCACTATTAGTACTAGCCCTCTGCTCTTCCCCAGTAGCATATTGGATGCCTTCCGACCTGAGGGGCTCATCTTCCAGTGTCATATCGTTTTGCCTTTTGGTACTGTCCATATGGTTTTCATGGCAAAGATACTGGAGTGGGTTGCCATTTCCTTCTCCAGTGGATCACGTTTTGTCAGAACTCTCTGCTATGACCTGTCCATCTTGGGTGTCCCTGCACGGCATAGCTCATAGCTTCATTGAATTACGCAAGCCCCTTCGCCACGACAAGGCAGTAATCCATGAAGGGGATTGATCATCTACTTTTTATTAAAATGAAACAAATTGTCTCTATTTGAGTTGGTTAGTTTATGAGAGGCTTAGGCATCCCCTTGAGACAACACCAAATATGGTGAAATCACCACAGGTAAAATCTGAACAGTGATTTAAAGAGTGGTTTATCACTTCATTATATTTTTAAGCAAGTGTTCTCTACCGACATGAATTTGTGACTATTAACGTCAAACAACATTAGTCTAGTCAGGTCTCCAATGGTTGTCTAAAATCAGTCTGTCTACCTTTCATTGACAACTATGCATGTCTACATTTTACTTAACATACAAAAAATATGCCATACTGAAAATTTTGCCTTTTCAGAAATTTTAACTGGTGACTTATGTGCATGCCTCCCTGTGTGCATTCTGTATGTGTCATTCCACACTAATTTTGTTCAATTGATATGTTCCCATACTAAATTCAATATCTGAAAGAGCTTTTCCTCTCTACGTTTATTTGCAAATAAGTGAATAACTGAGATCTGTCAACTGTCCAGTTGGCATTTCCAGGAAAAAAAAACTCCTGTGACATGATTTTACCAATAGTATAATACTTTACTGAAAATTTATACTGGCACAGAAGAAGTGAAAACAGTTCTGATTTTCCCGCTCGAAAACTTACTTAATTAAACAATAGATTCCCTAGCACCCACCCACCAGGTGTTCACAATGTCCAATAGTAATACTTCTTGTTATGGGAAAAGTCCACTTTTCCATCGAGCACCTGTGTTAATGACCTTGGTATTATCAGCACCAAACTTTCAAAGATGCCTTGGTTGCTTAGATACCATCCCTCCCACTTTTGCATTCCACAATCTTGTCAAGCTATTAGAAAGGGAAAAATTGTAGGTGAAAGGGTAAATCAGTCTTCACATGCTGACCCCCCTGGAAAAAAAGTAGACCTGGAAGAAGAATAAACATACATACATACATACACATTATTACATACAACCCAACTACTGCTACATTCCTTAATGGGGCTATTGTGGATGCCTAATGTAAATTACTTAACTAATCTCGCTGCCCTAACATCAGGGGCAGCCACCCACTCAGCATCTGCTAATGGGTAGCCTTTACATAGTACTAGATACTGTAATTTTCCATTGTGATATATGGAGTCAATAATTTTTTTGATCTTGTAGTGCTCCTTGATCTTTATTAGGATAGGAGGAGGAGGTGTTATTTGACTGGCCTCAAACCAGATCCCTGAAAAGTTTTTAAAATGCTGCAATGAAATAATGGAAGAACTTCCTGACAACTTCTTGGCAACTTCAGCTCCACCATCACTGGATTTACTATAATCTGGACAATGTGGAGAAAGGCCCTATGTATTTGGGACCTAACTTTTTGCAAGGTTGCCTCAGGTACTTAGTGGACAAATACCCCTTATCCCCTACTCTGAACTATCACAAGGGGCTTTCTTCCGATCTGCTTTCCTCTTTTGACTTTCCTTAGCCTTATTCAGTGGGCCATATGGCTTTTAATGTATCCATCCAATCAGCTAATGACCCTAAGGATGGGGTTTCCTTTGGGAGCTCTGGCATGGGCACAAACTCAGTCCCAGTGGCCACTTTGAAGGGGGTAAAACCTCTGCTGCTGTGCACTGAGTTGTAGTATGCCACCTCTGTGAAAGGCAGGAGTTCAGCCCAATTAGTCTGCTGATAAATTACATAACAACAAAGGTACTGCTCTTCTAGTGAGTTGTGACATTCAACAGCCCATTAGTACTTGGATGATAGGCAGAGCTAAGTCCCTGGGAGGAGCCTATCATTTTTAAGAATTCCCACCAAAACTTTGCAATGAATTGCATCCCCTGTCTGAGATAATTCAGGACTCCATGTATTCAGTAGATGTGTTACACAAACATCTTGGCTAGGACCCAGGCTGAATGAATCTTTGGACATACCACAAAGTGTGCTTGGTTCAAAAATAAGTCAATGACAGTCCAAATTACTGTGTTCCCAGCATTCTCAGGCAACTCCACGACAAAGTCCATGGGTATCTCTTCCCACGGCTTAGCCACTGACTATAGCAAATCTGGAGGCTTCCCAGGTAGGTTCTTCAGGGAGGCACACATGGGGCAACCAGCCACATAGGCATCTATGTCCTTTTTTCATTTTTGGCCACCAAAATTACCTTTTTACCAAATGAAGGATTTTCACTAATCCAAAATGCCTTGTGGGTTTTATATCATGGCTTCTCTGCAGGACCAAAGGTTCTCTGGCTGGTTGGGATGTACAGTTTACTCCCCTTCCACGTTAAGCCCTCTTTTGACATCAGGTCATCTTTTTGTCTCTGGAACCCATTCATCTGCTCCCAAGGCATCTTTTAACGATTGCATCAATGAATCTCCCATTGGTTGCTGCCTCATAAGTGCTGGCATTGCAAGCTGCCAGGACAGGATGATGGAGTTAACTACTTCTTCTCAGGCACTTCTGTAATGGGACATGTGAGAAAGGGCATCTGCTAGGAAGTTCTCCCCCACCCCCAGCAAGTAGCAAAAGGTGAAATTGAAGTGGTTAAAATACTGAGCCCATCGGACTTGCTTAGGGGATAGCTTCCTCTGGGTCCTTAATGCCTTCAGGTTCTTGTGGTCCATCCACACCTTGAAGGGAATCTTATTGCCCTCCCAAAACTGTCTCCAGGTCAGAAGAGCCCAGCCTCTTTCTCTTAAATGGCTCAGTGCCTCTCATTATAGGATAACTTGTGAGGTGTTTAGGCACAGGGTTGCAGCTCCCCCTTTTTGTTCTGGAGCAAAATTGCCCCTACTGCCACATTGCTGGTATCTGCCTGTATTACAAAAGGCTCCTCTGGGTTTGGATGTTTCAAGACAGGCGCTGCAGCAAAGAGCCACTTTAGTTTCATGAAAGTTGCTTGGCATTCAGTGGATCAGTTTAGTGGTGACTCGGTTTAGGCTTCATTCCCCCTCCTGTCTTAAACAAGTTGGTGATGGGCAGGATTATCTGGGCAAATGTGGGGATGACCTGCTGATAAAAATTCGCAAATATGAGGAACCTCTGTAACTGCCCCTCACTCCATTGCCCTCACCTTACCTGGGTCCATTTCTACCCCATCTTTGGACATGCAATACCCCAGGTAGTCTAGGATGTTCTTGTGGAAGTTGCATTTATACAGCTGGGCTTTAAGCAACATTTCAACTACTGCTCCCACCAGCTTTATATGCTCTTCCATGGTCTCAGTATAAATTAGAATGTCATCCAAGTACACCAGCAGCCTTTTCTACAGGTGCTCATGCAGGACCTCGTTTATTAACTGCATGAATACTGCTAGTACTTGCAACCCAAATGGCTTCCCTCAAAATTGGTAACCACCCAGAAGGCAGTTAAATGTGGTTTTCCATTCATCTCCTTCTTTAATCCTCACTCAGTAATAGTCTTCCCTTAAATCCAGTTTGATGAAAATCTTCCCTGATGTCCTTCATGAGGGGGAGGGGATACATATTCTCTACACAGATACAATTCAGTCCGTGGTAATCCACACACAGCCTAACAGACCATCTTTCTTCTCTTTGAAAAGCACAGGGGCAGCCATCCTTGATTTTGCTGGCTGGATAAATCCCCTAGCTAAGTTCTTGTCTATGAACCCCCAAAGTTCCTGCATTTCTCTTGGCATCATTGAAGTTTGGCAGTTTTGCCCCTGGCAGGATCTCAATAGCACAGCCTGTGGGGTGATGGGATGGGAGTACATCCGATTCCCTTTTGCTGAATGCCTTTGCTAGGTCTCAGTATTCACTCAGAATGAACGGCTCTAACCCCTCACTTCCCTTCACTGACTCCATTTTCATTTTACTAACTGGAGGCTCATAGCTGGTGTGAGGTGTTTTCGCTGGCTCCTACCAGCTAGCTGCTTTCTTTCTTTTCTTTCTTTTTTATTGAAAGGTTTTACAATACATTTTTTAGATAAAAAAACAAACAAAAACCCCCTCGTCTCCCTCCCCTCTCCCCAACCCTCCCCTCCCTTCCCCTCCCCCCTCCCTGACTTCCCAGAGCTGAATACAGGGTATAGTGTTACAAACATAAGCTAAACTATGCTAACAACAAAAATAAAACATTAAATTCTATCGCACTTTAACTCTCCATAGTCATAATATTACTAACAAATAACAAATAATTAATTATACATCATATAAAACCACTACTTATTCAAATGCTAAATGAAACTTTTTAGTCCCATATTTATTCTGAATATATTCAATCCACCTTCTCCATTCCACAATATATCTCTGTTGTGATTGTTCTTTCAAATATGCTGAAATCTTTGCCATTTCCGCCAAGTTAGAAACTTTCAAAGTCCACTCTTCTATAGTCGGCAGTTCCTCCTTCTTCCAATATTGCGCTACTAAAAGTCTTGCTGCCGTGATTAGATTCAACATCAATTTAGTGTCTATGACAGTAAAATCTGTAATAATACCCAACAAAAACAACTACGGAGAAAACTTTATCCTTTTCTTAAATATCTTTTGCATATTCCACCAAATTTTAATCCCAAAAGCTTTGACTTTTTTACAAGTCCACCATATATGAAAATACGTTGCATCCTCACAACCACACCTCCAGCATTTGGGCTGACAGTTCGGATACATACTTGCTAGTTTTTTAGGATCTAAATGCCACCTATAAAACATTTTATAAAAATTCTCTCTTAAATTTTGGGCCTGCGTAAATTTTACGTTTCTAACCCAAATCTTTTCCCAAGTATCCATTGTTATAACCTCCTGAAAGTTCTGGGCCCACTTTATCATACAATCTTTAACAAGTTCCGTTTCTGAGTCAATTTCTATCAATGCATTATATATCCTTCTTATATGTGCTTGACCTTGATCTCTAATTTGTTTTACCAAATTTTCATCAGTTATCGAGAAACCAACTTTCTGATCCTCTTTCCATCTTGCCTGTAACTGCCCATACTGGAACCAAGTTTGTACAATCTTTTCTTCTTTTAAAATATTATATGGCTTTAATTGCCATACATTCCTTTCTAACCTTAAAATTTCCTTATATGTAGTCTCATCATGTTTAAATCCAACATTTATATTTTCTATTGCATGTTTAGGTATTGTCCAAATTGGTGTCTTATCGGATATAGTTCTTGGACATATCTTGATCTTCTTAATCCTAGAAAGAAAGTCATTAGTAATTAATACAAAATCAATCCTGGAAAAAGATTGATGCCTATCAGAGAAAAAAGTAAAGTCTTTTTCTTGCAAGTTCCTTTATCTCCAAACATCTCTCAATTCCAAGTCGTCCTTCATCTCAAAAAATGATTTAGGCAGTCTAGCATGACTTGGCGAACTTCTAAAAAGGCCTCTTTTGTCCATTTGTACATCCAAAACGCCATTCCAATCTCGCATAAGAATACAAGATTTGTAATCCCACTGAATAATCTTGCTGTGTAATAATTTATAAAATTCTCCTTGCTGTTGGTTAGGAGCATATAATCCAACCAGAAGTATTTTCTTGCCTTCTATTAATAGTTCAATTATAACATCTTCCTTGTTTATCTGCTTCAATTAAACTAGCTTTTAAAGTATTCTTAACATAAATAACAACTCCATTTTTCTTGTCAGGAGCAGAGGCAATAAACTGTGTGCCCAACCTAATGTTTATCAAGTACTTTTGATCAGCTGCTCGAATATGTGTTTCCTGTAAGCAAATAACATTGTTTTTAAATTGTTTTAAATATTTAAATACTTTCTTTTATGTGGAGAATTTAAACCATTAACATTCCAAGTTAGAAGCTTTGTCGCCATCTTTTGCGACCTGAAGCTTTTGGAGCGCCTCTTCCAAAATCACCTGCACTCTCTTTGGCTTCGCTCCTCCCACTGCTTCACTATAAGTAAGTTTTTGAGATGTAGTCATGGCTCTCTGTTGTTCTTGCTCTTGTCTCATTCGTCTGGCTGCAGCCCGTGTCATTCTTTGATCTCTAACCTCCTCCATTGGTACTGGAATCTGATCCACTCCTGTAGTTTGCTGGGATTCTCCATCTTTCAACTGCGTAACTCCTTCAGCTCCTTGTATACTCTCCCTTCGTGGCTGATGCTCTCCTTCACCATTCCTCCTTTTAGATTCCGTGGATGGTGGGGAGCTTGCCTTCAAAAAGTTAGCATAAAAATCTCATGCCTGTAAAACTGTGTTAAGGCGATATCTCGTGCCTGCATGCATCACCACCATGCCTACTGGGATCTCCCATCTAAACTGGATATCCCGTTTCCTTAATTCTTCTGCCAAAAAAGCAAATTATTTCCTTTTCCTTAAAATTCTTGGAGGGATCTCTTTCAAAATTAAAACTTCTTGCTCTGCAACTGTAAATTTGTTATTATAAAAGGCTTGAATAACCTCATTTCTAATTGCTCTCTTCGTAAAATAAACCACCACATCTCTAGGTAACGTCCTTTGTCTTGCAATCCAGGAATTAACACGACATATTTTATCTATATCCACCATAATATCTTCTGCTGAACGCCCCAGAATCTGTTCAAGAGCCTCTGAAAATACTTTTTTCAAATTTTCCTTAGGATATTCTTTCAAACCTCTGATTCTCACAGCAAACTCCATCTCGCGGTACTGCACCATTGTTAAATCATCATCAATCTTTCCCATCACAGTTTCAGCATCCATCATTTTGGCATCTAATCTCATATTATTTTGGCTAAGTTCTTCCACTCGCTCATCCAGACACTCAATGCAAACAGCAAGCCCTTGAAATGCAACCAAAATGTCTGCCCTTATTTATATATTCTTCTCCTCAATAAGCTCAGCTATTTGTTGAGATTGTTTTTTCAAAGCCTCTTGCAAAGCATCCTGCAAATCTTTTATTGTTAAAGCTGGTGCGGGTGTGGGTGCCGGCAGAGGAGGCATCAAAGCCTGTAATGAAGATTGCTGAACTGGCGAGGCCCCCGCACTTCTAGGAACTTTAGTTGTTTGGTAGCCATTTTAACACCACTTAATTCTATTGCGCACTTTCACTTTCCGCACCGCTTGCAACTTTTCCACAAAGTACTCTGAGTTAAAGTTCAAATACTTGCTATTACAGCATTCTCCTGCACAGCTCTGCCTGCATCCAAGTAATCCACAGTTGACTATCAATGGCAGGGATGGTTGCAGCATCCTGCTCTGCTCCAAAGCCTTGGAGCAGAGGCGTCCCGGAGTCCGGAGCAAACTCAGGCTTTGGGGGGGCTCACACCCTTCAACCACCAGAGTTTAAACTCTGGCGGTCTAGCGGAGCTCTACCCCTGCCTAAGCGCTCACCCCCTGCTCTTCTCCCGAGGAGCGGGTTTCCGAGCCGCCAAACAGCTGATCGTCGCTGTTTTTGGCGGCTCTACGGAAAACAGCGGGGCTGACAGCCGAAATGGCTGCCATCAACGGAGCCTTGCCACCCGGACATCCTAGCTGCTTTCTTTCTTATTCGCCACTTGTTGCTGTCCCAATCTACTCATGGACCATTTCTTCAACCAGGCTGGTCCCAGGACCATCGTCTCAGTCATTCCAGGAGCCACAATAAAATGGATAGTCTCTACAAGGGTCCCAGACCTGAGGCTTACTGGCTCTGTTAGGCAAGTTGCTGGTGCCCTCCTGTAAGGGTACCATCTACCTGGGAGAACCTCAATTTCCTCAACCTTAGCCTTAGTTTCTCCAGAGTCTGGAGACTGATTAGACACCGAGTGCACCCTGAGCCCAGCAAGGCAGTGAGGACCTCCATTATTCCTGAGGAGGGCACGTGAATCTCCACCCAGATCGTCATAGGGATAATGATGCCATTTACCATTGGGTCATCTTCCCTTTTACTGTCACTCTCGTAGAAGACCAAACCGAGCTTGTCATGGATCGGAGGTCTGTCCCTTTTGCTGGATTGGGAAGAGATCTTTACAATCTGTTGGGCCAACCGCATCTTCTCCCTTGGCCTCACTAGGGGCTTTTCTGGCTTTGGTTGAGCCGGGCTCATGCTGCCAATACTGGGTGTGATGCAGGACAATCGGCCACTTGGTGGCCACTTCTCCCACATCAGAAACATGCTCCCAGGCTTCAGTAGGGCTTTCTCCCTGTGGAAGGAACTGCCTCTTTTCTCCTTCCATGGGGTGCTGGGCGTCTCTTGGGCATCTGGTGGGGCCATTTCTCATGCGCTGCATGCTCCTGATACTCCATCAGTTCAAGCTCCATGTTTGTGGTCAACCAATACCATGCTTGAAGGTCGCCTGGTACTCCGTGGGCATCAGTTGCACTACAGCTTCTTGCTCAGCCCCTCGTGGAATTGATAAACCAGCATATGCTCCAGCCAATCTCTCAGGCAAGCCATTAGGCCATGAAAGTCTTGGATGTACTTTGCTACTGGCTGCTTGCCCTGCTGTAGGAAGCTGATGCACATCTCGGCATGCCAGGCCGTTGCAGGGTCCTTGAACCTGTCTCACAATGCCTGCACGAAAGCATCCAGGTCTTGCAACTTTGAAGCCCCCTGGTCCTGGAGAGACACTAGCCATTCTGCTGCATCCCCCTCCAGGTTAGATGTAATGGCATTGACCTGGGTGTACCCATCTGGGTACATCATGGCATTCCATATAATTTCAGACCTGGGTGAGGAAGTAGGCCAAGTTATTGGGCTGCTCATTGAACCGAACTGCTAAGGGAAGCAGCACTTGATCTTCTCACAGTAGGACATACCCAGGCTGCAACCCCACTGCTGCCTGGGGTGCTTGAGTTGCTGGTTTTGTTAGGGCTGAATGTGCCAGCTTCTATATCCTGGTTTTAGCTTGAGCCTCCACCAGGGCTTCCTCTGGTCTCACCCCTCCATCTGTTCCTCTGTCAGCTGCCAACATCCCAAAGCTGCCAACCTCCTGGTGGGGTCCAGGTAGGCTGTTACATTGTAGAGCTGGTTTCAAGTCAACTGTCCTGTTGGCATTTCCAGAAAAAGAAACTCCTGGGACATGATTTTATCAAGAGTATTACTGAAAATTTACATTGGCACAGAAGAAGTGAAACCAGCTCTAGTTTCCCATTCAAAAACTTAATTAAACAATAAATTCCTTCACCCCCACCCATCATGTGTTCACATTGTCCAATAGGAATACTTCTTGTTATGGGAAAAGTCTACTTCTCCATCGAGCACCTGCATTGTGACCTGGGTGTTATCAGCACCAAGCTCTCAAAGACACCTTTCTAGATACCATCCCTCCCACTTTTGCATTCCACAAACTTGTCAAGCTATAAGTAAGGGAGAAAATGTAGATAAAATGGCGAATTAGTCTTGAAAAGATCATATATGTGGACATAATATTTGTCTGTGGTGGGATAACATTCATATATACCAAATGCTTCTATGTGAACTGGTATTGTTTTATCAGAACAATATTATATTTACCCTAAAACTTTTTCCTCAATTAATCATGGTACTTGGTGGATGAAAATAATACTTCTTTAGAATTCTGTTATTTTTTCTAAGGTAATTAACCTTTTAAAAAAAAGTGCTAACATACTTTGGATGGATATGCGTTAAATCAAACAAAGGTATCTCTCCATCAGTGTTATTTCACTAAATGGATCAAAACTAAAAAGCTGAATTAAGCACTGGAAATCATTAAAATATTCTAGGCCACACCTCCTCTTCCTGTTTTATTTTTGTTCTTTTTTGTTTTCTAATTGTGTCTTATACAAAGCTAAAAATAGAATTAAAATAACAAGGACTCTACAAAGCATTAACTGTTTAAGTAATAAAGGATTTCATCAGAAAGCATCAGCAATTCAGGTACAAATGGAACCATTGCAATTTTTCTTTTCTCACTAACTTAGATAATTCAAAAATCTATGTTTCCAGAAAAAAGTGTGTAAAGTAAAGAAACATGAATTTTTTGCAGTCTTAATATTTCCTCAAAAAAAGTAACTTTCCTTTTTCCCCCTATTATTTTGAAAAACCATATTTTTAGGGCTTCCTTTTCCTGACTTTAGAGAAGTGACATTGCACAGAGGGTTTTAGTTCTCCCCATGTTTCAACTAGACCAGCAGAACCATAATTACATTCACTGCTTTTGTGTGTGGTCTGCATTTGGCAGTGTGCTATTTTTAACCTCTAAAGAAATGTCCAGGTTTAACCATTTCAAATGAATAAAATGATCAAAGGGTTTTTTTAGCCTGTATTCATCATTTAAACTGTTAAAATCACCATAAAATCATGGTTTTCATATGTACTCAAAGAAATGAGATCAAGATGCAATTGAGACATCCCTTCCCCAATTTAGATTTGTAAGATTTCAAAATCCACTCATAAAATTTACAGATACAAATAGGTCTTTGAGAAACTGCATGCTAACTCACTATCACTGTGTTCCACCTGCAGCTTCTGTCTCTATCAACTGAAGTTCTTCAGCCTGAAGAAGTAGCAAGGATTTGTGAAAGATCAATAAAAACAGAAAAAGTTTTGAAGAGGCCAGAAAAGGGGGGGTGGATTATAAGAAGGAAAGAGGAAAAGAAAAGAAAAGAAGTAAATTTATACATGGTCAGTAGCTGCAGAAATGACAAAGTCCTACTTGATCACTGCTCTTAGCTAAACTTGGCAGAAGAATTGTAGATATGATTTGGCAGGGTCTTTCTCAGATTCTTTATGGCAGATAATAAAATAAAACAGAACAGTTTGAACACCCACTGCAGTATGAACAGTCCACAATTTAAACTCTAGTCTGCTTTGTCCCATGCTGTAGAAATTAGTGGTTACTTGGTGGGTTACTGGGTGGACGTGGGAGGCTGAGATGTGTAGAAAACAGCCTTCTATTAATCTAATGACTAATAGTTCCAGCTTCCACCTTGAACCAAGACCAGAATTGTTAGACCCTTTAGCAACTGCCTAAAACTAAAAAGTGACCAAGCAAGATGCTTTAAAATATATTTTAATAATATTTATTGAGCTCAGAGATGTAGTTAGAATTCCAGCAACTGAACTTCTTTCAGTTTAGAACTGATCTGTCCTGATGTATCAGTACCTCTTATTTTCTTTCTAATGCTCTTCCTGTAAGAGAAAAACTTGCATTTGACGGTTTACATAATGGTTTCCAGAATCATTGTCAATCTGAGAAGTGATTTTTGCAGACTCCTGTAATAGTTAAAGCTTTTATCTGTTTGAGTCCCTTTTCTAAAGTCTAGTGAGGTATAATAAGAAAAGGGTTTGTTTTAACTCCAATGGCCCTTTGTTCCATAACTAGAACTCAAACATGAAAAAAGAAACATAATTAACTGTAGAATTACTTTATTTTTACTGCTGCTGCAGTCACAGCTAATTCTGGTGTCAAATGTAACTTCTGCAGTTGCAGTGATCTAATCATGCAGGACAGACTCTGTGGGATTAGGCAATCCTGCAAGATCTTTTATCTAAAGTTGTGTAAGGCTTTATACATCATTAGAAACATTTTTAATTGGCCTCAAAAAGCAACCAGAAATCATTGAAGTTGTGTCAATTGGATGTTGTCAAATCTCAAGAGATACTCAAACTACCCATGCTGCAAGCTTTAGAAAATCTTTAGGGCTATTCACAGAGCATAATTCGTATACAATAATTCAGACTGGAAGCTACCAACGTGTGAATCACCAAAGCTAGGTTTCTCCTCTGACTGGGGATGTTAAACTGGGGGTTTAACAGTTTAACACAGGGGTGTCAAACTTGCAATATCATGTGACGTGTCGTGACATATTGCAACTTTTTTCCCCATTGCTGGCAATGGGGTAGGTAAGGTTTTGTCATGATGCATTTGGCCTGTGGGCCGGCAATTTGACACCCCTGGTTTAACAATTGAAGTTGTGAAACTGTTTTCCGTGTCATTGTTACTCCATGATTGTCCAGCCTCAATGGTAGATCCAAATTGAGAAACTGACCCACAGGGAGAAGTCAATCAATTATTGTCTGCACTTTATTTTCATTCAACATAATCAAGACTGTTTCGGGTAATGGCCATTCAGCATGGGACATGATGCTATATCTAACAGTATAACTAACAAGTCTAGTCTCCTGCTCTTCTGGGACTTTTATAGAGTTTCTAATGGTATCAACTGTTCAACATTAGTACAGATTATTTCAAAAAGTTGTTGCACATTGCCCTTGTTATTCACGAGTCTCAAAAACCTCTAACCATGCATCACATTTCCTGAATTTGCAGCGATTAATGTTTCCTGAGGCTTTTTCCAGCACAGTAATTTCTGCTAATAAGGGAAAATATACGCAGAGGTGTGTGTGTTTGTTTACAGGATATAAATGAAGAACAAATGCTCAATGGTAGAATATAATAGCAGAAAGCTTCTATAAAAGTGTTAAGTTTTCTATAAAACAGTTAAGACTGCAAATTTTTCTGTAATCTCCCCTATGAAGTCTTCCATTATCCAATACTAGATGCTTTCTATCTTTATTGTAAAGCACCAGGAAATGTTGATAGCCAGCAATCTAAATAATTAAATGAAAATTGAAATATAAGACAACCTTTAGCCAAGGTTGATTATATTTACATTGTTCCTATACTCTCCCTTTTAACAGCGTCTCACAGATGCCAACAGCTTCAGGAAAACATGACACCAATGATAACATTACCATATTCACTCGGATTCTTGATGGCCTATTGGATGGATATGATAACAGACTTCGCCCAGGTCTGGGAGGTAGGATAAATACTATAATAATTTTTATTTTATTATTTATTATTTTATTTTATTTTATTTTATTTTATTTTATTATTTTATTTTTATTTTATTTTATTTTATTTTATTTTATTTTATATTTTATTTTATTTTATTTTATTATTTTATTATTTTATTATTTTATTTTATTATTTTATTATTTTATTTTTATTTTATTTATTTTATTTTATTTTATTTTATTTTATTTTATTATTTTATTTTATTTTATTATTTATTTTATTTTATTTTATTTATTTTATTATTTTATTTATTTTATTTTATTTTATTATTTTATTTTATTTATTTATTTTATTTTATTTTATTATTTTATTTTATTTTATTTTATTTTATTTTATTTTATTTTATATTTTATTTTATTTTATTTTAAAATAACTAAAGCAGAAATGATATCCTTTCTCCTATTTCCCCACAACAACAATGCTGTGATTTGACTTGGGCTGAGAGAAAATGGCTGGTCCAAAGTCATCCAGCTGGCTTTCATGATTAAGACGGAAGCAGAACTCATGAAGTTTGTGCTTTCTAGCTTGATGCCTTAACCACTAGACCAAATTGGCTCTCAGTACACCATACTAAAAGTACAGTATGTAATAATAAAGAAAGCACTTCTTTGGTGTGGCTCCTTGGTTGTGACACATATTTATTTTAAACAATAGCAACCTTCCTGCTAACTTTCTTGCAATAAGTTCAATGTTTCGACAATTTCAGAAATGCTTTTGTTTACTTTATGCCCTTGGTTGATGCATTTTATCATTCAAGGTATGTTTTTATTGTTATGTTTTAATGCAGATGTTATAACCATTTTCTACCCTTTGAATAAAGGAAAGTATACCAATGTTTTAAATATATAGATAATTTTAGGGAGCAACAAGGCAAAACAAGGGATTAGCCAAAATGCATGCTGAGAGTATATTACAACCTTCCCAAAGGGTGGTTTCTTTCTTTTATTTTTTTTTTATCTTAAAGATTGTTTTATGTCTTCCAGTCAGAATTCATTCCTGTCATCTTGAGAACAATCACTGAAAGAAGCCCAGTTGCCGCTTTCATGTTTCATGGGGATAAGGAGGAGAAAGATTATAATAAAAGCAAGCTGTAGGGTCTGTGCTGCCAGATTATATGAAAATCACCTGCAGTTGCATTTAATATGAGGGCAATTGGGATGGAGTAACTGGTAAGAAAGGGACACGGTGACTCAGTGGGCTAGGACACTGAGCTTGTTGATCAGAAGGTCGGCAGTTTGGCGGGTCAAATCCCGAGTGCCACGTAACAGAGTGAGCACCTGTTACTCGTCCCAGCTTCTGCCAACCTAGCAGTTCGAAAGCACGTAAAAATGCAAGTAGAAAAATAGGGACCACTACGGTGGGAAGGTAACAGCGTTCCGTGCGCCTTTGGCGTCTAGTCATGCCAGCCACATGACCATGGAGACATCCTCGGACAAGCGTTGGCTCTTTGGCTTTGAAACGGAGATGAGCACCGGCCCCTAGAGTTGGAAACGACTAGCATGCATGTGCAGGGGAACCTTTACCTTTACCTTTAACTGGTAAGAAATGCCCATTTTGGAAATTTTTGGAATTAAGAGGTTATAAACATATTTCAGCATGTTCCCAGAACACTCCCCTTTCCACCTTTACTGCTGTAAGAGGACAATCTGAATTGTGGAAATGGTGCTGGAAGACTCTTCTAAGGATGGATCACTTTTTCTCTTCATACCGACTTGTTTCCATGCTCTGTGTGCAGGATGGCCTCCTGAGATTAATACCAACATTTCATAAAAACAGACCTATCCCATGAAGTAAACTAACAGAATAGATTGTCCTCTGAAACGTAAATGCCACTGAATTTCTAGTAAACAAGTTTCTACAAATGACCAAATATTTTTGACTTCAGTAAATAAATTAATGGCTATATTCTCCTTTAATGGGTAAATCAAGAAAGCCCATTTGGTGTAGTGATTAAAACTGGATGTTCTAGTCCTTCCTGAGGCATAAAACCAGCTAGATGACTTGGGCACTCATCCCCTCTCAGCCCTAAGGAGGAGGCAATGGCAAGCACTTTTGAAAAGCCTTGTTAGGAAAACAACAGGGACTAGTCCAAGCACTCAACAGGAGTAAAAAACTGACTTGAAGATGCACACACAGAGAGAATGAAGTAAATTTATGCACAAAACGTGTCAGAAAACCAGGCAGAAATAATTATTCTATTTTCTAGAATAATAAGAATAAACATCTTGATGTGTGAAATAAATCAAGTGCATATTGTGATTTGAAGGAGACTACCACTTGAGAAGGGAGGAAAATATAATATAATCCAAATACAACCGTTATTTATTGAAATTTATTTTCTATCTTGTGTAGGTATTTGTTTTTCTTTGTTTTTTTTAAAGAACCTCACTAGTATGGATGTGTGAATTTCCTTATTTCTGTTTTGTATATGTGTATTTTTCTTTAAAATCTATCTCCTGACCATCATACATTTAAAGTAGAGTTAGATAAAACTGGAAAGTCAGTTGCATGATTTTCATGGCTATCTCTTGCGTTTCTTTTATATTTTACTGGCAATAGCGTGGGAGGACAACTTTATGGTATTACTTATAGAGACTTGAGGAAAAACAATACTTATAAAAATAGGTAGAAAAAGACTTCCCTGAATCTGATACAAATCTCAACCAGTTCCTTAACTGGGCTCCAGTTACAGATTAGTCCCAGCTAATTACTTCAAGTATAATAAAAGCTTATGCAATAATTTGAAATGGTGAAGCCCTGCACTTGCTTTTCTCTTGACCTACCACTATGGGCAAACACCAAAGCATTACAGTGACATCTATCTGCAAAACAATGGTCAGCAGTTGCGTACTATTGGCCTTTTAAACAGAATAATTAAGTTCTCTGCTACATAATAAATTGCTTGATTAGGCAAGCATATTTTGGCAGATGAGCAAACATGTTTTAGAGCTGGACATTCTGCCCTTGACCATGCCCTCATACAGCAACATCTGGCTGAAAAATATTCATCAAAGCCAGACTTTGAATAATATATCACAGTTATTCATCATATTTAGGCTGTACTTCATCTTACTTCCAGGGTAAGGATGTGGCATTAACTCATAAATCTATAGGTAGTAGCTACTAATGCTAATGTATAAACTTGATGAGAATTCTAGAATAAAAGCTGTGTTGCTGTATGCAAGGTCATTGCACTAAAGAAATTCCAACTTGAAAAAGAGAGAGATGGGGATATATTTTCCTCCAGTTATCTAATTTGTATATTAACCCTCTTGTGTCCAAAATAACTAATTTAGAGTACCCTCGAAATGAGGCAATAGACATTTCACAACCATATTGTATGTAGACAGTGTAGTGTTTATATAACAAGCCATCTATTGGGTTTAATTAAAGCTCGTGGCCTAGCCAATACCCCTTGAGAATGTACTTGAGATCAACTCCTCTAAAACCAAGATCTTAATTTTTGAAAAGCAACCTAAAGTGCATGCCTAGTGATTAAAAGACCAGATTATATACCAGGTATTTTTTCCCAAATAATAGCAGTATTAAAACTTTGGCCAAAACACATATGCAGCTACTGTGGCCCTAGATCAGGGGTGCCAGGGCGCGTCATCTGGAAGCCATGCCCACCCTATTGCCGGCAATGGCAAAATAATCCCGATACGTCTTGCGACGTCACGTGACATCACAAGTTTGATATGTCTGCCCTATATGTTTCTCAAGTAAAGAGGGAGGCAGACTTGATCAAAATTGAGGCAGCTGAATGGATTTGCATTGGTGATACTTGGTTGAATTTAAAATTCTTTTCAGAAGGGTTCTCTCAATAGAACAATTGTGAATCCATAGAGAACAAGACAATTCTGCAAAAATGGCAGAGTCTTGTTACATTGCAATTTTATAAGAATGCAAGTGCTCATCTTATAATTCTATTTAAAAAGTATCTGTGCAGTTCTATTTGTTCTATGTTTGCTTCTATTATAAAACCAATAGCAGTTTCTATGAACATGGTCAAATTTTGTTATCTTGTTTATAAAACAGGCATATTTTGATTGCATGTACAATCCTGCCACAAACTATGTTATTTTATTTTCTATCCTCTGCTATTAATTTGTTGAGTTCCAGTCACTGATCATAAAAAAGCATGCATCTTGAGATGCACCCAAATTATATCACTTATCTTTCATGACGAGTGTGCTTTTGTCAAGGCTGGTAGCAGATGCATTTGAATATGTATATTTAAATGTATAGTTTTTCTCAGAATGTGTTTCTAACCTGAAATAAAAATATTAGGAATTTTCCTTTTCATATTAGGGTGGGAAAAATAGAACACATCAGTCCTTTTTATAGTTACCATTGTTGTTTGTGTGTGTGCGTGCGTGCGTGCCTTTCAGTCAATATTTGACTCCTGGGGACTGCCTGGGCAGGTCCCTGCAGTTTTCTTGGCAAGATTTTGGAAGTGGTTTACCATTGCCTGCTTCTTCCTAGGACTGGTCCAAGGTTAATCAGCTGGCTTCATGGCTAAGTCAAAATGAGAACTCACCATCTCCTGGTTTCTAGCTGGAATTCTTAACCACTGCAACAAACTGGCTCCTAATTAATTAATTAAAATATTTTAAATTAGCATTAGGAGTCTCCAAAATTGAAAAATGATATATCAATTATCAATAATATATGTTAGTGGCAACATGATATCAGGTATTTTTTTAAAAAGTGGTAAAATATTATAAATCAGTGTTTTCAAAGTTTCAAAAGTTTTACTGGATTTTCTTTCATCTTATGAAAATAATGAGGTAAAATATGTAAGTACATCTGGGCATTTGCCAGGAATCAAAAACTGACTTGAACGTACAAAATTAATCAGTCAAGTCTCCTAAGCCATATTTGAATAGTAAGTACATTCTGCTTTGTCTTATAATAATGGTGGCATTTGGGGTTGGGGAGGGGTCTAAAAAAGGCAAGATGACAGTTGCACAACTGAAGGCCTGCTGCCCTTTTTTAATGTGTATATACTATTGAAGACTATTTGTTTCATATGCATGATGCACTTCAAAAGGAATGTGGCCATGATGTCAACCATCTCGACTATTTTTGATCGTCACTCTACAGAGGCCCTACTAATCAGCTCATATTATCAAGTTGATGTTTTCTGAAAGAAGACTAAATAAAGGAGGTTAACTTTAAATTGTGTTGAAAAATAGATCTACTTGATTGGTTAGACAATCAGCATTGGTTCTTGGCAAAACCATACATGCTGTGGCAAATGCAACTAGTTTGTACAGGTCCAGATATTTAGCATTCATATCTTGAAGGCCAAGCAAGGTCTTGTAACAGTCGTAAGATATATTACTTATCCCCAGTGATTTGTTATGAAGTTGGAGCACCTAATGTCTTCACCTGGAAATTTGCCCCTTTGTTTTATTTTTCTTTGTATGTTTACATATATTATTGTATATTTACCATAATGTTGCATGTATCCAGGAGCTGTGATGGTGCAGTGGTTAAAATGCAGTATTGCAAGCTAACTTTGCCCACAGCCAGGAGTTTGATCCTGACTGGCTCAGGGTTGACTCAGCCTTCCATCCTTCCGAGGTCGGTAAAATGAGGACTCAGATTGTTAGGGGCAAAGTGCTGACATTTGTAAACCACTCAGAGAGTGCTATAAAGCACTATGGAGCAGTATATATGCTTAAGTACTATTGCTATGTAATATTGTATGTTGAATCTCAACAGGCAGCTACATTGCCCTATTAATTGAAATAATTTAGACTTTTTGGTAGAGGACAGGAAGGCCTGGAGGAACATTGTCCATAGGTTTGCGATGGGTCGGACACGACTTCGCAGCTAACAACAACAGACTTTTAGAAGTAACTTTTTCTTGGATCCAATCTTGCACTTATTTTATATACATATTTTGACCTGTGGTCAGAACCTTTTGCCTTGGGTTCATCTACTGCACTGAAAAAGATTTTGTGGTATACTTTATATAGAAGTGATGAGTGATTGTCGTATTTGTCAGAACCAAAATAAGCAACATTTTTCAGTTTTTTGGTCAATATGCCTATCAGAATTAAAATTGCTAAAATACATTGATGTTTTGAGTGAGATTGTTGAAATACAATTTTCCTACATGAGATTGAGATGTTGGTATTTTCATTTGCTATTTCTTTTAAATGTTTTAAATTATTTTGGGGAGATTAGTGATACTTTTTATAGATGAAGTAGGCATATTGCCATTTTTTGAACAGTATTTTGCACCCATATTACTGTAAAATGGTTTGATATGGATGTCAGGGTGCGGAAAGTTCTTTCCTATTTGAGTCCCAGGGGATACTCTTAGTGCTGCATAAGTCCAGTTATCAAGAACAAAGCTAAAGTCTTAAGATAGCTCTCTCACTCACCCACTAATAGAGTAGCTGTTGATTTACCACATGATTTTCTTTTCCATTAGAGAGAATAACAGAGGTGAAAACAGACATCTATGTTACCAGTTTCGGTCCAGTTTCTGACACTGAAATGGTAGGTTGGACTGCACAGATTCTAAGTATCTCCTGTTATTGTTGCTAGGATAATTTGACACTTGGATCCTTATGAGTGTTTATGCAATTCTCTCTTTTTTGTACCAGGAGTACACTATTGATGTTTTTTTCCGACAAAGCTGGAAAGATGAAAGGCTTCGATTTAAAGGCCCAATGCAACGTCTGCCTCTTAACAATCTCCTGGCCAGTAAGATCTGGACCCCAGATACCTTTTTCCACAATGGCAAAAAATCCATTGCTCATAACATGACCACTCCCAACAAGCTGCTGCGCCTTGAGGATGATGGAACCTTGCTGTACACAATGAGGTGAGTCTAATGACAGCTGATATACTTTGAATGTCATTCTACATTCTTCATAAAAGGAAAAATGCTCATACCTACATAGGAAAATGTCCAAAATCAGTGGAAATTACTATCACACTTTTCGGTTAGTAATTAATATACAATGTTGAACAAAACTTGTTTTAATGAAACCCTTCCCTTTTCCCACAATAGTCATCACTGATTTACAGCTTAAACTAGAGAGTTTAATTTGCTCCTGCTTTTGTACATTTTTGTTTGGGATGACTTAAATATAACTTTAGTTCAATTTAATTAATTAAAACACATGAAGTTGAACATGTGGATGAATAGTTATTTGAGCAAGTATATTTTTCAGATCCTGGTGGTTCTGGATTTTATATATTAAATATTAAAAACTGTCAAAAGTTCTGTTTTTTAATAGTAAAATTAAAGGTTCCCCTGTCAGTCATGTCCGACTCTAGGGCATGGTGTTCATTTTTGTTTCTTGGCTGATGGAGACAGAGTTGTCCAAAGACAATTTCCATGGTCATGTGGCCAGCATGGCTATATGCCAGAGGCTCACAGAACACTTGTTACCTTCCCACCTGTTACCTATTAATCTTCTCGCATTTGCATGCTTTCGAACTGCTAGGTGAGTAGGAGCTAGGGCAAGTAATGGGAATTCACCCAGTTGCATGGACGTAGGTCTTGAACGTAGGCATAATAGTAATTTAATACTATTAGTAAAAACAAGTGAAACTGAAAAAAAATGGAAAAAAATAGGTACAGAAAAGAAAGGGGAAAAGGGAGAAAAATTAGAAAAACAGAAAAAAAGAAAACGTACGAATATAGTAAAGAAAAAGAAAAGAAATATATAAAAAAGGACTTCCCATCTTCATCACAAGTATGAATAATTTTAGTAACAAACAACAAAGGACCTCTTCTTCCCATATCCCATCTCTTATCTATAAACAAATCCTTAAAGCTTCCTCGTTTCTGTCCCATCAGCAAAAGTCCATTACTAGTGATAACACCATATCTATTTCAACCTTGACTAAATAAACCAACTTGATTTTACTTCTTACCATGTTGATTTTTAATCTGTCCAAATAATGTCCTAGAACTTAATTTGTTTCCATTTTTTCTTGTCCCTTCTTATAAAATTCTTCACAGCTTTAACAAGATTCTTTAGTAAATCCAATATAGGAAAATTATCCCAGTCACTGTGTTGTCTTAATAATTAAAGAACAACAAACAACAAACATCAACCAGTTTCTTTGTGTGTCCAATCTAACATCTTTTATCTGGAATATTTGTAGCCTGTTATTTTTAAATTCAGTCTTAACATTTGTATTAAAATAATATAATAATTTTATAAGATTAATTTAATTAATTTATAATTGGATAATAATAGAGACACACATTTAAATAAAGTCAGACTTGATTTTGTCAACAGGTAGAATATATTCTTCTTCCATAATATATTTTAGACATAATCTATCTATAAAGGCAGACACTATTAAAATTGTTGAAAAATAACATTTTTTTCATTGTTGAAAAATAACATTCAATATACCCAATGTTAAAATATTGTATTTCATTCTGTATTTGTAATTCTGGTTTAAATGCTATTTCCTTTAATTGTAATCTTTAGTCCTCTTCAGTTCCTTCTAGTGTCCAATTTTTAAAGTCTTATTATTTTTTTAAAAAGTAAATTTTAAAAAGTAAATTTTCCCATTTGAAGGATTCTTTAAAATTAATTCCAAAATCTTATTACAAATTTACCTGTACTCTTAACTCTATTTATAGCTTTCTAAAATCAAAGTTTTAATTACTCTTTTCCTGTTTATTATTTTTTTTAAAGTTCTTAAACATGTAGTTAAAAATTCTTTTGCTATGGATTGAAAGAAACTTACCCAGTGCTTTAAAACTTTCCCTTTTGGAAGAATCTTAATCAAACATTTTAAAATTTATATTCTGAGTTTCTTGGAATGTACCCACCTATTTCCTATGTTTAGAATTAGGCTAGTCTGACTATATTGGTGATTTTCAACCTTAGTTGACTTGCTGGGGAACACTGTCTGATATTATGGGCTTGAACTAGTAGTTTGCTCTATTAAGCTTTGGACAAGCCACCTTTGAACTGAAGATCAACATATCTTCTATCTCCTAACTCTTTCTTTCTTTCTTTCTTTCTTTCTTTCTTTCTTTCTTTCTTTCTTTCTTTCTTTCTTTCTTTCTTTCTTTCTTTCTTTCTTTCTTTCTTTCCGCATGTATGTAATTATGTAGGTATGTAGATATTATCACAATTAGAGACCTCACAGAGTGACTCTATGTTAGCAGAAGTTTTGTACTGCACAGTTTTCCAGTACTGCTAAACTGAGGGATATTGAATTTGTTTGTTTCAATTGTCCTGTCCATTTTATACAGCTTGGCACTGAGTCTTAATTATCCTCCTGCTGTTAAACTGTTGTGGCTGGCCCATTGTGGAGAAATTTTATCTCCTATTAGCCGATGTGTCCACAGAAATATCTAGAAAGATAATTACGTTTTATGCTGTTGATATTGCCATTAAGTGAGCCACTGTTATGCCTTCCCAGTTATTAAATATTGAACAGCCTCACATGCTAATTTATTTTATATTATACCTTAGATTATTGTGATTTCTTAGATGCTTCTGGATTTTCAAATTCTATTTCTAAATCCTTAAGCGTGTTCACAATTTTTCTAGTGTTGTTAATCTTTGTGCTCTTATTTTTTTGGATTAAGTATCCTTTTGACCATTGGTCTATGATTGTTAATAAAGATGAACTTTTTAAAAAAAGTTGATGAAATGATTTGGATTTAGGCCATTAACAGCAAGAGAGCCAACTTCCTGATCACACTAACCAGCAAAAAAGAAGAAGCACTTTGTTGTAGCTCAGTGATCCACACTTCTTTGGAAGTGGGGGCCATTTGTTTAAACATTCATAATGTACCAGATGTCCCACTGTCCACTGTAAGTCATGCCTTGCTTGTATGACAACTTTTTGGCCAGTTGTGTAGACTTGCATAAGGTATGAAATAAATGCACTATTTTTCCTATAAGCTAAAATTTTATCTGCCCAGATAATTAAAAAAATATCTGGTTTTTTAATTTGTGTTTAATGATTGCATGTATGTATGTATGTGCAATATATATGTATGTATGTATATGTATATATAGTAAAAGCAAGTACTTCCATCTTACCCCCAGAATTACATTATCAAAATCAATTTTTATCAGTGTGATTATCCTGTTTTAAATGTTGTGCTTGAAGCATCTGCATCCTTTTTCTGCAGATTTTCCTTTCGGTATCTAAACATTAAAAAGAGGCCAGCTTTTTGCCTATCTTATTGGTACAATATGTTGAAATCTTTATTGGATGAAAACTTTAAAAGTATGATCCTAGCTAAAAAATATCTTGCACATCCTAAATTTAATGAGATGTTCAACGATCATAGTGTGAATAAAATGCTAAAGAAACAGAAGATTTTTTTTACAGTATAAGCTTTTTAAAAATTGACTAAAATTATATTTTTTCACCTATATTTTTCCACATATAGAAATGTACTTCACCTGTGTCATTAACCTTGATATTGCAAGTAATCATGCCCACCATATCATGTAGTAAGGTTCTGACAGATTCAATTCATTTATGTTAAAAATAACATGCAGTTACCTTGATCTTCCACTTAGTGGCAGCATATCCTCACCTTTAGTTTCAATAATTTAACTGAGGAACTGTGCTTATTAATAGAGAAAAACATTTAACACTTCCTTTGCTTTGATCATGAATATAAATACAGTGAAACTGCTGGCCTTTGAGTTCCATAATATACTTAATAAAAAAGGCACTATAATTGCATTAACTATTAAAATTAATTAGTATAAAATGAAAGAGTTATTTTTGATTATCCTTGTAGAAGAGGCTGTGTTATTCTCTCTTAAAAATATAAAAAAGCTTAATTTTAAATCTGGCAGATTTCTGCAGAGGGAAGCTGGTGTGCCAGATGTTGTGTAATGTCTGCACAGCTGTGTGTAATGTCATCTAAGGTATCAAAGTGACTTGCTAAGCTGCACTTGAACAAACCTCACACCTTCTACAAAAGCCCGTAAATTTAATTAGCAGGATTTTGTTTTGCTTTAGCTTTAATATTAGTCTTTGATTTTACCTGATATAATTACTGAGAATGATAACAAGTTACAGTAAAAAACACGAAATAAGGAAGTAATGTTAACCTATATTATGTCCCAAAGCAGATCCATCTTGGAGATGATTATTAGACTTTAGAAGAAGGCACATTTTATCATAGCAGAAATTGTAAGTCATGATAGAAGAAAGTTGTTGATCTTTTTTGATAAAGCAGTTGCATTTCGAAGATTATTATTTAGTTCCATGGGAACAAGGGTCCAAAATGTTATGTGAAAATGCAGTACACCAGTGTTTTTACGTCCCAAGTGTAAAGCTTTCAGTGACAAGAAGCCCAAAGTACCTGGAATAAGTACCTGGTTGCAAATTTGTCTTGCAATCCAGTACTTTTGTCCCAATGACAGAAATAGTATTGTGTCTGCCCCTTTAGTACATGCACAAACTATCACAACACACATACAAATAAGTCAAGATATATGTCATGTCTGAACAATCCTACTTATGCCCCTCCAACCTCTCTCATAGATGCCTTAGGAAACCCATACATTAAATATATTCATAAACCACTTCCACTGTCAGCCATAACTTCTTTGCAAAGTTGCAAACGGACACAGCAAAAGCTTTGGGTTTATGGTTCACAGCTTTCACCCTGCCAGATCCCACGCTTGTCCCCACTGCCCTTCTCTTGCAGGATCTTTGTGGCAGAGTGGGCTGATAGCGTGGAGGCTCAATAGAGTAGAAGGGCTGGACACCTAATTTCTGCCTAAAGAGCACAGATTACAGACCCTAGACACATAATCTGTCCTTGTAGACTAGTGATTTGTTTACAGTTAGTACAGTCACACCTCTTCCAAGAGGTGATTAGCAGCTGTTTTCTGCATAAGAGGCCAAAGGAAAATGAGGGTGTGCTCCATAGATCTCATGACCCATCATGTGGTTAGGGAAATAAATGCTTAGGTATATTTGTATATAGAATAATATCCAAATATACCTAATATACCTAAATATTTGTATATAGAATAATATCCAAATTGTTACAGTTTATTAAAATCATGTGGTTCTGCATCAGGGCTGAGAAAGGTCTGGATACTGTTTTAGGGCAACATGCAGGCTAGGTGGATATATTTCTTTTTGGGACTACAGGGAGGTTTAGGTTGAGCTGCTGGCAGAATGGGACCTAAATATATTAAATATATATACAAGTTTCCTCAGAACAGCCACCCAAACATGTTATTTCAAACAATAAACCTATACAGTGAGATATCAGTAACTAATTTTATGAGCCTGTGAAATTTTTTGATATTGTTTCTTTCCCCATGGAAAATGATAGCAGTGTAAAAATGTTCTATCCCATATTAGTGACCACCCATAGACATACATTATTATTCACTATTGATAATAAAATGTTGCCTGACCTACATATGCAAGTTATAGTAGAACTTAAATAGTAATATAAGCTTCTCAGAAACTGACATCTTACAGTATTAAAAATTATAGACCTATATCGCTTTTAAATACAGATTATAAGATTTTTGCTAAAGTATTGGCTAATAGATTAATGCAAGTTTTGAAACAAATGATTCATAGTGATCAATCAGGATTTATATCTGGGAGGTATATGAAATATAATGTAAGACAAATTGTTAACTTGCTTGAATATTTGGATAAGAACAACCAAGTCTCTGCAGCATTGATATTTTTGGATGCAGAGAAAGCCTTTGACCAATTGAATTGGCAGTTTTTATTAAGAGTTGTTGAGGAGATGAATTTTGGAGAAGGTTTTCTATATGCTATTAAAGCTATATATCAACAACAAACTGCACAAATTATAGTTAATGGGGGATTAACAGAGACTTTTAAAATTGAAAAAGGTACAAGACAGGGTTGCCCACTATCACCATTATTGTTTGTTTTAACATTAGAGATTTTACTAATTAAAATTCGAGAGTCCTCTTTGATAAAGGGAATTAAAATAAAACAGAATGATTATAGATTGAGAGCTTTTGCTGATGACTTGGTTGTGACAGTATCCCAACCGCTACAGTCGGTTATAGACTTGATGGAAATTATAACTCAGTATGGTAAGGTTTCTGGGTTTAAGGTGAATAGTAATAAGACTAAGATACTATCCAAGAATTTATCTATGAGTGAAAGGGATATGTTATCTAAATTAACAGGTTTTGATATAGTGAAGAAGGTTAAATATCTAGGAGTATATATTGCAGCCTCAAATGTAAAATTGTATAAGAATAATTATGAAACACTATGGTTGAAGGTACAAAGGGACTTAAATAATTGGAAAAAAAATTACAATTATCATTACTGGGAAGAATTGCAGTTGTTAAAATGAATGTTCTACCAAAGTTTCTCTTTCTGTTTCAGATGATACCTATATTGAAAAAGGATGCCAACCTTGATCAATGGCAGAAGGGTATTAACGAATTTATCTGGGCGGGGAAAAAACCAAGAGTTAAATTCAAGATTTTACAAGATGCCAGGGAAAGAGGGGGACTCAAGGCGCCGAATTTGAAATTGTATTATGATGCGGTTGCCTTGACCTGGGTTAGTGATTGGCTCAATCTAACTAACAAGAGAATACTTCATCTTGAGGGATGGGATTTGGTATATGGATGGCATGCATACTTGCTTTATGATAAGAAGGTAGACAGGGCTTTTAAATCCCATATTCTTAGAAGTGCTTTATTGCGTGTCTGGAAAAAGTATTATTATAAGTTAAATTATAAAATTTGGGGAATTCCCAAATTCCCGATTTGGGGAATTCCTGGACACACGATAGAGGGCGTATCTATGGGAGTGAGTATGGATATGGTTTCTTATAAGGAACTACTTAGATTGCAAGGGAATGATTGGCAACTTAAACCAGTAGAGGAGTTAAGACAAGAAAACATAAGTTACTCTTGGTTTCAATATACCCAATTGAAAGCTAGGTGGAAGTCAGATCAAAAGGTTGGCATCACAACTACAGATCAAAATTTAGTAAAGCAAATTAGAGATTCAAATTGTGCACATATAAAGAGGATATATAATGCTTTAATTGAATTGGATTCGGAAACAGAACTGGTTAAAGACTGCATGATAAAGTGGGCACAAAATATTCAGGAACCAATTTTGCTGGACACCTGGGAGATAATTTGGGTCAGAAATGTTAAATTTACCCAGGCTCAAAATTTAAGAGAAAATTTTTATAAAATGTTTTATAGATGGCATCTGGATCCCAAGAAGCTGTCCAATATGTATCCTAATGTACAGTCTAAATGCTGGAGGTGTGGTAGTTTAGAAGCTACCTATTTTCACATGTGGTGGACTTGTAGAAATATAAAAGCTTTTTGGATTAAAATTTGGTGGAACATTCAAAAGATTTTTAAGAGAAAGATAAAGTTCTCCCCGCAATTGTTTTTATTGGGCATTGTTGTAGATTGTGATGTTAAAGAAACTAACTTGATGTTGAACATGATAACGGCAGCACGGTTACTGGTGGGACAATATTGGAAGAAGGATAGTTTGCCCACTGTAGAAGAATGGGTGTTTAAAGTTTCGAATCTTGCAGAAATGTCTAAGATTTCTGCTTATCTGAAGGATCATTCACAGGAAAGATATATTTCAGTTTGGAGGAGATGGATAAATTATATTCAAAACAAATATGGGACCAAAAAGTACCATTTAGCTTATGAATAGATTTTAGTGGGATATTGTTATTGGTACGTTGTTTGTAGTTATGTTAAAAGAGAGTTAAAGCGCATTATGAATTTGGTTAATTGTATATTATGCATAATTTTTATTTAGAATATGATTATTGTAACTATAATCCTGTATTTAGCTCTGGGAAGTGGGGGGGGGGAAGTGGGTGGGTTTGGGGTGGGAGGGATTTGGGGATATATTGTAAAATTTTGTTTTTGTAAAACTCTTTAATAAAAAAAAAAGAAACTGACATCTTACAGTACTAGAGGCATTTTTGTATTGACAGCTACAGGAATGGAGAACATTTGTCTCACCAGGTGTTTTTAAATTAACTCCCTGAAGCTATAACAGTTTTGGAAATTATTAGGATATATGGATGTTACAATCCAACTGAATCTTGAGGGCCGGATATTGTCAGTGCCTGGACTTTTACTACTAGTGATTGTATTGAATTCTATTTTAAATTCAGAAACACAGATCAAAGAACTTAAGAGTAAATAAAAATGCGCTCATTTGTATTAAGCTGGATTCAGAATGCAGAGCTGCAGAGAAAGACTGATTCCCTGGACCTTTTAGAGTTGAACGGAAGACAGAAGACAAAAAGTAGGGCTTATCATTCAAGTCAATAGTAAAGGCAGGGTAAGGGGCAATATGATGGGAGCAGGGCAGCAGGGAGTTTCAGAAGTCAGTAGGAGAGTAACACAATACTTCTGTGTTTTTTTTTTACCATACTGTAACCCTTGTGACTTACCTGCATAATTTCTAATAGTCTTTCTGTTTTGGAGCCTATTGTTATTATATTCCTAGAAGTTGGCTGAATCTTCCATAATAATAAAGCAATGGCAATGGTAAATGACTCCATCTCCCCCCAACCAGTGACCAAGGAAAGGCTGCTGACAACCATGATGATCATTCTTTGCCCTTCTGTTCCTTCTGCTATTGGAGGTGATGAAATCATTTCCCAAAATAGCCCAATATCCTTTAACCTCATTACTGTACTGTGGTCCCAAAACAGTAAAAATGATTCTGGGAGCAAAGTTTGCAGACTATCTATAAGCAAAAATTCAGTAGAAATTATGGAGTTTGAATTTGGAGTGTTGATATGTTCCTACTCATCCACAATAAAGTTCTGCAGAGTTCAGGCATTAAACCCTGGAGAAAATCCACAAAGAGCTCACCAGAGATGATAAGAGCAGAAGTCACTAAAGGTTGGAAGCAGAAAAGGAAGAAATTGGTTTTTCCAATGGCAACCTTAAATGCCAAACAGTGACATTTATGGAACAGCAGACTGAGTCCATAGGTTGTCTGAATTTACAAACTCTGGGCCAATTTCCTGCTATGTGGTACATTACCTATTTTCCAGGGTGATCCCTTTACCTGGAATCATCTCTCTTAATTCCAGAATTTGAAGGAGATAAAGATCTCATACCCTATACCAGACGTCAAACACAAGGCCCGGGGGCCGGATCCAGCCCATGAAGTGGTTTCATGTGGCCCACGAACCCATCCTGGAAACAGTGAGGGAACGGCCCCCGCTGCCTTGGCCCTGGCCCAGGCCGGCTAGGAGCCAATGTACAATTTTGTGGTGGCCATCTATGCTGAAACGCATTCAGTCTTAGCTCCACAAGGCCATCTGGAAACAGCGAGGGACCAGCCCCTGCCACTGGGCGCATGCTGGGGAGGTATCACCCTTTGTGAGGAATGAAGAAATGCACCATTGCCTGGAAGTGGCCAGCACATGGCCCTGCCTACTTTGGGCAGGCTAGGGGCTGGGCAGCATTGCGCTTCTCTTCAGATTCATGCCACCCGGCTCAGCCTCTCAGCACTGTGAGGAGAGCACCCCGCTGCCTGCCAAAACTGGGGAAGCTGGGGGCTGGGCAGCATTGCGCAGGTAACATTGACTCTCATGCTGCTCATCGCATCCCCTCCCCCAGAGCCCACCAAGCTGGATATGTGAAGTAGGCGAGGGCCATGTGCTGGCCACTTCCAGGTGATTGTGCATTTTCTTCATTCCTCATGAAGGATGACACTTCACCAGCTGCGTTTCTTGCCTGTTTTTCTCCCTCCCTCATCTCAACTATTTTCCCACCACTCGAAGGAAGGAAGGAAGGAAGGAAGGAAGGAAGGAAGGAAGGAAGGAAGGGGAAGATCTGAGGGAAGTCCTGCCTTAGTCCTTCCCTGCTGCCCTTTCACCATCCCCTTGCCCCCTCCTCCTAGCCTATCCTGGGGTGTCTCCCATCCTATTACTAAGGAACCTTTGGATACAAAGCCAGGTCTCCTCACATGGAGAGGGAGTGGGCCTCCCTCTTGACTTTGCCCTCATACCCATCATGAGCAACCTGGCTAAGGAGAGCAAGCACAGCAGCAGCAACCTTGAGGAATAAGTGCAGCTGGACACCCCCTTGGGGAAGTGGGGCTGGGCTTAGTGCCGTGGGTGTTTGAGGACTGGGCTGGGCATTTGACCTCCATGCCACTGTCCAGCCCCCCCACCGCATGACCTGAGAGGAACAGTGAGGCTCCTCCAGTGGACCATGCCTTGGCACTTACCCCGGTCCCATCTCCTTCTGCCAGAGACCCTCAGATCTGCCCCACTTCTGCCCAGGCCCCCAAAGGCACCCTTTACATGAATGATGTAGAGCTGGCCATGCCCACCCAGTAGGCCACACACACTCCAGCCATGCCCACCCAGTAGGCCCACCCTGACCACACCCACCCGGTCCCCTGACGGCAACCACATTGCTGATGCGGCCCTCAATGAAATTGAGTTTGACACCCCTGCCCTATACTATTACTGGCAAAGAGCAGAGGGAAAAAATAAAAATGAAATAAAGAATATAGTGCCCTATAATGTGTGATGCATGAGTAGTCAGGTGTAGAAAAAAGGTTGGAGACAATAAACATGGAATGCTGCTGAAATCACACACATTTAAGAAAAATCTCCATAGAATGCTGTGAAGGAGAATGAAAGTTTGTGTCAGCCCTGCCATCTTCAGTTTCTTTGCTTTACTGGCATCCTGCCATAAGTGCAAGGGATGTGGGGAGGCAATTGGGAATGGGATTGAAAAGTGGGAAGAGAAGGCAACAGGAACCAGAGCTGTCGATCTGGAATAAATCGACTGCCAAGGACACATAGCATGAGAATAGAATGTGAAGCTACATTGAGAGGCACCAAACCTCAAATCTGGTCCTAAAACATAAAACACGAATACCATTGGTTTCTGATGGACTGTCAAGGGGAGAGAGTCGAGGGAAAGGGAACTGTAACTTTTGCATGGGAATACTGAGATCCAGTTTTACTTTTGCTGTAGCCTTAGAATAGAATAACAAAGTTGGAAGGGACCTTGCAGGTCATCTAGTCCAACCCCTTGCCCAAGCAGGAGTCCCTATATCATTTCTGATAGATGGCAGTCCAGTCTCTTCTTGAAAGCCCCCAGTGATGAAGCACCAACAACATCTAAAGACAGTCTGTTCTATTGGTTGATTGTTCTAACTGTCAGGAAATTTCTCCTTATTTCCAGGTTGAATCACTCCTTGATCAGTTTCCATCTGTTATTCCTTGTCTGGCCTTCCATCTGTTATTCCTTGTCTGGCTTTGGAAAAAAGGCTGATCCTGTCCTTTCTGTGATAGCCCCTCAAGTATTGGAACACTGCTATCATGTCTCCCCTGGTCCTTCCCTTCACTAGACTATCTTTGCCCTGTTCTGCTAACCATTCTTCATATGTTTTAATCTCCAGTGCCCTAATCATCCTTGTCACTCAACTTCTTTTTTATAGTGTGGAGAGCAAAACTGGATGCAGTATTCTAGGTGTGGTCTTACTAAGGTTTTGTAGAGAGGTAATAGTACCTCATGTGATCTTGATTGAATCCCTCTGTTAATGCAATTTAGGATTGCATTGGCTTTTTTGGCTGCCGCTGCACACTGTTGACTCATATTTAATTGGTTGTCCACTAAGACTCCAAGATCCCCCTCACAGTTGCTTCTATTAAGCCTGGTTTCACCCAATCTATATGTATACTTTCATTTTTTCTTGCCTAAGTGTAAGACTTTACTTTTCTCTAGGTTGAATTTCATTTTGTTAGATAGGGCCCAGTGTTCAAGTCTGTCAAGATCCCTTAAGCCTAGGGTGTTGGCTATTCCTGCCAGCTTAGTGTCATCTGCAAATTTGATAAGTTCTCCTATTCCCTCATCTAGGTTATTTATGAAGATGTTGAAGAGTACTGGGCATAGGACAGAACCTTGTCATACCCCGCTGCTTACTTCCCTCCATGTAGACATAGTACCATTAAGGATGACTCATTGAGTACTGTTTGCCAGTCAGTTAAAACTCCATCTGATGGTGATGCTGTCTATCCAACTGTTTTTAAGATTTCCAAGAAGTAGGTTGTGGTCTACTTTGTCGAATGCCTTGCTGAAGTCCAAGTATACTATATCCACAGCATTCCACTGGTCCACCAATTTAGTCACCTGATCAAAGAATGAAATAAGATTGGTTTGGTATGATCTGTTTTTAACCATCCTATGCTGGCTTCTAGTTATAACTTTCTTTGTTTGTTTCTACATGTTTGCAGATTTGTTTTTTGATTATCTTTTCCAGTATCTTCCCAGGTATTGATGTTAGGCTGATTGGTCTGTAGTTTCCTGGTTATGTTTTTTCCCCTTTTTTGAAGATGGGAACCACATCAGCTCTTTTCCAATCCTCTGGCAGTTTCCTGGTGCTCCAGGATTTTTGAAAGATATGGTACAATGGTTCTGAGATGACATCTGCCAGTTCCTTCAGAACTCTGGGATGTTATCCATTAGGTCCCGGTGATTTATATTCATCAAGATAAGATAGGTGTTCTCTTACCATTTTCTTGGTTATTTTAATTTAATTAATTTAATTTATTTCTAGTCTGACAAAATCATCCCCTTCCCCCCCCCCCCGGTGTTGAGCTGCCAACCCGGAAAGGTTGGGGAATGCTGCTGTAAAGCACTGTGAAACGGTATATAAGTCTAAGTGCTAGTATTATTGATAATGGTCAGACAAGCAGCAGTTGAGTCCACAGAAGTAATGGGTGAAGCATGGCAAACATCTTAGGAGGAAGTCTTAATAATTTCTTGAACTGTAATGATGCGGGAATAGATGTACTTTAAGACTTGCAAGATTCTGTTACTGTAACTTTATAGTAAAGATGGTGTTAGTACTCATGATTAATACTTCTTGTCTCAGCTATCTCACAGGACTAACATTTGGTTTACAAAACCATGGCTGTGATTTAGTTTAGTTTAGTTTAGTTTTATTTGATTTGTATACCGCCCTTCTCCCAAGGGACTCAGGGCGATTTAGGGATTATAATAACCCTTGCATTACTCTTATATTACTATACTGTATAATAATACCCATTTACTGTATAATAACCCCCCTATTGCTTTAAATGATGCATCCATGTCAGGCAATTGATTTCTGATATCATGAAGAAGTCACTGATCATAATGAAGCATACTGAAAAGAGGAAATAGAGCTCTTCAGAGATTTTCTGCTAACATAAATTGATTTTGGATACTACACACCTTGATGCACATCAACAGTGCTGAAGCCATTTGCTATTTAGGGACTAGATTATTTTGCACTGGCTTTGTGAAATGATGGAAACAAATCATTTCAGGCAACTAACTGATCTTGAGATTCATAAAATATCATTTACAGCTGGAAAGGGAAATGTTCTGGGTCAGATATCAGAAGCCCATTAAATTCTTCTACTACTTGTCCAATAAGAAGATTGCTCTGCCCCATCCCCTTCTGACTTTACCTAAGACTTACTGCTTTATGTTCATTCAAATAAAATACAACTTATACAATCACTTTCTAATTATATGTTTAATAATTTTCCTTTTCTGTCACAAAAAAACTATAGTTTAGTCATAACTTTTGAAGATCCCTAGAGTTTGTTGATTCACATGTACCTCAGAGACCTTAGAAGACTAAGTTGGACAGCCAAGTGTCTCTCCTCCCATCATTATGAACCACTAATATGAATTGTAATTTCCTATAGCCCAATGCAGTTCACCATTCTGAAACCTTCTTTAAGGAGTAATTATCTACCTGATGCTGGCCTCCAAGAAAAAGATTCTGGTCACATTGCTTGATTATTTGCTTTCTGAGACTATAAAAAGGATGTGCATCCTGTAGATATGGAAGTCTTAAAGATCTTTGAATTCCATTTGACATTTCCGACACATAAGACCTTATTTGATGTGGACCTAGCTCTGAAGTGAGATAGATGTGGAAGATTGCCAGGATTAGTGTTTAAATTACCAAGCATTTATTGAGATTTAAACAACATAGTTCCTTCTTTGTCTGCCTAAGTTGTTAGCACTAAACATTAAAATACAGTGAAACTTCAATTTAATAGATCACTTGGTTGATAAGATCCATTATTCCCAATAATTCATGAAGTTGGAAAGAATATCATCCATGACACTGCCATTATGCAAATTACACACAGTGCTATAAATATTGGGCACAATGGCTCAGTAGTTAAAGACACTAAGTTTATCAGCTGGAAAGCTGACAGCCTGGGTTCAAGACCTGAGCATCGCACAACAGGGTGAGCTCCCACTCCTTGCTTCTGGCCACCTAGCAGTTCAAAAGCATGAAAATGTGAGTAGCTTAATAGGTACCATTTAGGTGGGGAGGTAACAGAATTCCGTACACTTTTGATGGATAGCCATGCTGGCCACATGACCACGGAAAATGTCTTCAGACAGTGCTTGCTCCCTTGGCCAAGAAACAGAGATGAGACCAGGTCCTAGAGTAGGACATGACTGGACAGGAAAATCATTACCTTTACCTTCCTATAAATGTATCAGAATTGTTTGTTGTATCTAAAATCCATTTTACTGAGATCTGCTGAATCAAGGTTTTGCCACAGCAAGGAAACTGTTAATTATACAGTCTGAGAAAATGTTATCAATATTCAGTGATTCTGAATATTAGCCTAGAAGTCATTTAACTATCAAACTAAAAATTCAAAACAGCCTGACACTGTTCACTTGAAACAAAGATATTTATTTCTGAATCAGAGGAAAAACTTGAATTCTGTCTCTCTTCCTGTTAGATTAACCATATCTGCGGAATGCCCCATGCAACTTGAAGACTTTCCCATGGATGCCCATGCTTGTCCATTAAAATTTGGAAGCTGTAAGTGCTTTATTTTCTTTAATACGATTTCTAAATAGTTTTTTTTTATGGAACTGCATAACTCAGTCAAGAATTTGACACTACTCTATGTTTTCAAGGCTTATTCTTAATAACATGCTTACATATTTCTTGGACTGAGTTGTATCTTGGCACACTGCTGTATGTAGTTGATCACATTGTCAAATATTGTTGTGTACTGCTTTAGTTGACAACCTTTGAATTTAGAAATGTGTACACTGAAAGAACATACTAGCACTTTGTAGAGTAGCAGTGAATATCCCAGATGCTAGGATGTTGATCTGTACAGTGATCAGAATAATGCAAGAAATGGTTTTCCCTGTGACACTTTGTGGAAGCAAAAGTTGATCTTTGAAAAAGCAGGTTAAGAGAGAATTATTGAGGATTTTGAATTCTGGTATTGGAGAAGACTCTTCAGAATAGCAAGGATAGCTAAGAAAACAAATAAATGGATAATTGAACAAATCAACCCACATATCTCAGTCAAAGTCCACATCACTAGGTTCAAATTACTTCAAACATACAGGATAAGATTTAGCTCTTTTTACGAGTCTATCATGCTAGGAAACATAAAATGAAAGAGAAGCAGAGGATGGAAGCAACAAGGTGCATGGATTGAAATACAGCAGTGATGGATGCACATTGGAAGGCCTGTAAGATGAGGCTGGGAACATCTATCTACGTGATTGCTAAGACTCAACACTGACTAGATGATAGATATATAATCTACCAAGCAATCATATTGGGGAAAGTATACCTCCAAATGCATTTTTTGAACAAAAAGACTAATTATGTCTCTTCAAATATGCATTTAAATGCAGATTAAATTTACATTATTTTTAAATGCAGTTTTCTTTAACAGCATGTTTTTGATGGTCACAGATTAATATTAGCACCTAGATAAAATATAACCAAAAAAGGTGATCCATCCCTGAAATGTTGGTAGTTGATTTCTGATAATCTCAGTGACAAATAGACACTCATTCTCTGCGCTAGGATGACTTTGTAGCCAGCAGCCAGAAGGGTGAACGGCTCTTATCAGAAATGTATTCACTTATCCATAGTTTTGCTGTGAGCCACAAGTAAGGGTACTTGAAGGTTATAGGCGGTACTATTTGGAATATTTCAAATAGAGCAAATAAAAAGAGGCTAATAACCTATGTATTGTCAAGCTTTCTTGTGAACCTTCTGAACGGAGGAAAGAGTATTTTGAAACTTCACTGTACATACATGAAAGAAAAACTACATGACTCACTTATTCATCAGAATTTGAAAGCAATGATCCTGGGGTGATTGTAGTTTAGGTTTTTATATTTCTAGGCAATGATAATCTCATTCATTCTCCAGTAACATTAGCTCAAGTTTTTGTGTACAGTGTTGTTGAATGTTCTGTGCACTGCATAGTAGACACATAGAATTTTTTTGGCTCAGGGTGCCTTTTGTCTTTTCTCAGGTAATACAGGACAGGATTTATTGCTCTTTGTACAGATGCAGATATATTACCTTTTGGCATGCCATAGTCTGAAATCCAATATAAGGGAGATATCATTGGTTCCCACTTGTATAGCAGTCATCCTGATGAATATATGCAAATAACCCAACACAGGTAAACATGCCACTGTATGGACACAATGTGGAGAAAATGTATCATTCTTGAAAAATATATAGCAGCAACTACATGTGGTGACAATTATACTCTCTCATCCTCAGGTTCTGTCACACATGTTTCCTGCTTAAATAGCAAAGGATGGAGTGAGTATAAGAGAAGGTGATTGGAGCAGAGAATATCACAGATGTAAAAAGAGATGTTGCTTTTCAGTTTGGATTTAATATTGCTATGTATAAACTCCCTTTCCTTTTCAACTTTGAGAGTGGGGTTAAAAATGCAGCTAAGTGTTTTGTTCACTAATAAGCTTAATATGGTTAACGTGGATCTTTTGGGAGAGTACAGCAGGGCAAAAAATAATGGTCAATTTTTTAAGCTATAATTTTTCACTGAAAATGGGGGTGGGTTACTTTTGTATTTTAGTAGCATGGTGTGGAGGTAATCTGTGGACCACTGAAAAGGGACTCTTATTTGTGCCATATGTTGCTTTACTATATTAATACTGTGTTTCCCTGAAAGTTAGACCCTGTCTTACTTTCTTTTGGGCTCTGCAATAAGCAGAAGTTTTTACTTTCAGGGAGGGCTTACTTTTTGCCAGTACCGGCACTAGCAGGCCGCAAGCACGTGGGGGTGGTGCGGGGCCTGTGCATCAGGTGGAGAAGCAAGAACAGTGGACCAGGTACGGTACTGGTGTGGTCATGGTGGTTGGCAGCGGAAAGGGTGCCAAGCCTGGCACTGGGCAAGTTGGCCCAGATATTCCATGCGACCACTGTGTTCTGTTCCAGCCTGCAACTCTCCCAGTTGACTTCAAAGACAACCCCTTTTGTCTTTGTAAATGAATAGGCTGGAAAAAAATCCAACCCAAATTTATTTACAGTTCCAAAATAATAAAGTCTTTCAAACAAAAAAGCAGCAGAATATTTTCTTCAAACAAAAATAAATGATTCAAAACATCAAACAAGAGTCAAACAGATTAGCAAGAATACACAAGGATTCTCTTTGAATGTCTACAAACATTTGCCTTCAGCAACCATCACCGCCCACACCTTCCCCTTTTATTATCAGTCACAAGGTGTGGCTTCTCAATGCCTTCTCCTCCTTTCACTGAGTTGCCTCATTGATTTTCTCTGGTCTGCTCTGCTGGATTGCCTTCTGCTTCTAGCGTCTCTGAACAGATTCAGCTGTGACTCCTCTGAGTCCGACACCACCTCCTCACACAGCTGAGCCTCATGAGGAACACAATTGGAGGGGCCAGGCTGAGAGTCCTGCAGTGCAAAAGAAAAGTTCACTCAGACTTTCTAACTTTGTGAGATCTCATGAGAAGTTAGAAAGTCTGATTGAACTTTTCTTTTTTTTTGTCCCACAAACACGCTGCAAAGGCTGAGAAGCGAACAGAGAAATGCAATGCAGCTGAAAGGCAGGTTAGTAAAAAAAAATGCTTGGGGAGGCAAGGGCATCGGGGGGTGGGCATGGCAATCTTACCCTGTGCAGCTTCAGCAGGGGGAGGGAAGCAACTCCATCTCCCCACCACCTGCTTCATCTCCTTACCTCATGGTGGTGGCAGGAGCAGCTGGTAGAGGCCAAAAGCACCCAGCCGGTATGAGAGGTGCAGCATCTGCCAGGGCCTGAAGAGTGCTAGTTCAGACCTTAGCCTGGTGCCTGCAGCACCAGGTAGGTGTGCAGGCTGGTGGCACTCACCAGCCCAAAGGCGGAGGCGTGGGTGGTGTGGTTTTACCTGCGGCCTTGGTGAAGGGCCCTGGCAGGCCAGCAAGGGGGCACTCCGGTGGTCACACAGAAGATCTGGGCTGACTTGCCCTGTGCCAGGCAGGAGTAGCAGAGCAGGGCATCCCAGAGCAGCACGGCAAGGAGGGCAAAGAGGCCTGCGAGGCCAGCAACACGGGCAGCCACTTGGCCATATGGCACCCGCCACGGCCAAGAAATATCCCAGCAGCAGTAGGGCCAGAAAGCAGGGCGGGCGGAGGCCAGGGCTTGCTGAGGGTTTGGTTCATTGCAGCCACAGGCAGGCAGTGGGACAGAGAGGGTGGGGCTGGCAGTAGCCAGTTCCACCGCTGGCAAAGGGCCCTGGCAGGCTGGTGGTTGGGAGGGGGCACTCCAGTGGCTGCATGGAAGATCTGGGCCAACTCACCCCACCCCATGTTAGGGTTTACTTTCAGGGGAGGGTTTATATTAGGCTCACCTTCTGAAAATCCCCTAGGGCTTACTTTTTGAGTAGGGTTTACTTTCGGGGAAACATGTGTATGCAACAAGTGAATGGTGTTACATGTTCTGGCTCTGCCTTTAGTGTGACCCTCAGCTGCCTATGTATGGGGGTAAGGGGCATTAATCATACATTTCTGCCTCTGTGAACTAGAACTTTACTTGCGTGACATTTCTGTCAAAGCCTGTAACAGACAATTCAATCATTTATTTTATTCTGTTACTGTCACAAGACCAATACTGAAAAGCACAAAGTGGAAGTTGGGAATAGCAAAAAGCATGATACAAGATCACCCTTAACTGTTCTTCTCTGTCTCTCTCTCTCTCTCCAGAATATCTAATTGATTATCTAAGAATTGAAAGGAATTCTATAATACCATACTTCATCAACTCTTTGAAGTCTTTTGGAGACCTGGCCCACCAACACAGCCATAGAAATCTTTTCTGATTTGTTGGCATGTTGGTTAACTTGTACCCATTCAGTTATATCTGGCTAGAAAAATGCTATTTGTTTTAGGTTTTTGCCTTGTCCCTGGTATTCTGAACATATAGGAGTATTTTTTTTGTCATGACATAACAGCCAAAGTTATCCATCGTATAACAATTTGCTAGCAACTTACTTCATAAATAAACAGGATCACAAGGAGGGAGAGAAGTTTGAATACAAAGCCTTTAATTAAAGCACTCACCAGACTGGTTCCTTTTAGTTATGTAATCAAAACAGAAATTTGTAGGTGCTGTTTAATTCAAAAAGCAAGTTCATGCTCACAGTTTTCTAAATGTTTTATATCAGGGATGTCAAACTGCCGGCCCCCGGGCTGGATGCGTCACGTGGAAGCCACACCCACCCCATTGCCAGCAATGGCAAAACTGTCCCGATACGTTGCGTGACATCATGTGACGTCGCGAGTTTAACATGTCTGTTTTATATCCTCAGTGGTACCAATTTAAATATAATAATCTTTCTAGACCTTAAAAAAAAACCTGGCCATGCTAAATTTATACAAACCACACCCAGCCTTACGATTTCAGTCATAAGTAGTAGTAATAGTGGAGGCAGTACATGCTTAAAGGTAAAGGTTTCCCTGCACACGTGCTAGTCGTTTCCAACTGTAGGGGCCGGTGCTCATCTCCGTTTCAAAGCTGAAGAGCCAGCACTTGTCCGAGGACATCTCCGTGGTCATGTGGCCGGCATGACTAGACGCCAAAGGCGCACAGAATGCTGTTACCTTCCCACCGTAGTGGTCCCTATTTTTCTACTTGCATTTTTACGTGCTTTCGAACTGCTAGGTTGGCAGAAGCTGGGACGAATAACAGGCGCTCAATCTGTTACGCGGCACTCAGGATTTGACCCGCCAAACTGCCGACCTTCTGATCGACAAGCTCAGCATCCTAACCCACTGAGCCACCGCGTCCCTAGTACATGCTTATGCAGATATAAAATTTATGCCTCAATTTAGAAGAGTTGCCCTGGGAAAAAGGGAAGAAATAGAAAATTATGGGGCTTGGACAGATAGGAGAGGAAGGAGCAAGAGAATCAGAGGGCAGGAGAATAACTGTTCCCTTTTCCTTTTTAAATTCCTGCTGCAGCCATTTTCTACTTCCTGACCTTTGCCAATCAATGCCTAAGTATTCTCCAACTGAAGTCAAGAAGAAGGTAATGGCTGCAGCAGGGAAGTAAACATGAAAAGAAATGAGTAGTGGTGTTAGTTATTTTTCTTCTTTCTCTCCTGCCCACAATATTCTCCTCCTTTAATCTGGCCTGTTAATTAATGGTTATGGAGCTGGCTGGTTGGTTGGTTGGTTGGACTTGTAGGGAGGAGAGTGTGCAGAGGAGGATCAGCAGGCACTGAAAGAATTTAGAGATGAAAAAAAAACCTGCTGTGAAAAAGCAATCTCTAATTGTGTTTTTTTTAAAATACTCTTCTCAAAACCAAAGATTTGTCTTAATGCTTCAGAGAATCTCTTTTTAAATGTAAATGATCTAAAACTAATTTATTTTCTGATTAATTTATACATAATTAAATGCAAATAACTAAGAGAGGGAAATATTACATAGAGTTGGAAATAGATTTGGGGAGAACCCTATCATAAAATTTCTCTTCTAAGAAACTAGTGCTATATGTTTAAAAAACCTCACACTTTTTTCATTTAATTTAATTGAAAATAGATTGGTTTCTAACCCTTTATTTTCCTAAAGTTTGGATAAAGTTTTCATATCTGGAGTTCTCAATGTTTGCAGATACTTTAGATACTGACCAAAGAGTATGTGAAAGTGTGGGAGACTGTATCATCTCTTCACATCTTGAATCTACTTTGTCTGTTAGACCAATAGGAAATGATGGATGAGGGGAACTTCACACACAGTCCCTTCATCTGCCTTATTGTGAGTAAAATTAGTCCCTGTGTTTAAGAGACAAAGATATCTTCTGTTTATATCTTGTGCTTCCCTCAGTTCAAGATGTAGTTTAGGTAGAAGTAGGTTATCTTTTTATTTCAAATATAATGAATGTCTTTTAGCATTCATTGATATCTAAGCTAAGCCTATATTATACTCTTTCAAAAACAAATGAATTATAAAAAAATTTCTTGAAGTTCTGAAATAATTTGATATTGTTTCAGTGTTCTGGACATGCTAAGGACCACATCCTCTAAAAAGGGCTCCCACTAAATTAAGATCTCCAATACGAAGGCCCTTGCTTTTTGTTGTACAATCATTCTATCCAAGTGGCTATACCTCTAAAGTTCTTTGTGATCTACTTAATCCACAAAGAAACTATAACAAGTAAATTTGTCTTAGGACACTTTGCCAGATCCCAAAGCAGAGATAGCCCTAGTAGCTGCAGAATGTAATCAAACTTGTGCAAGAAAAGAGCACAAATAACACCACTTTCCATCTGATAACAGTACCCCACCTCCATGATTTTTTTTAAAAAAGAATACTTTTGCTAGACTTAAAACTCATTAAAATATATTCTCCTCTGATCAGTGTTTTATCTTCCTTCCGGCCCCAGAGGTTATTCTGTGGTATTGAAAAACAATTTCCAGCTGCTGAATAAAAGCATAGGGTTGTGAGAGTATATATTTAAAGCAAAAAAGGTTAATTGACTTTCTTTCAAGGGCATTCAAGCAAAGCTATGTGAGAAGGAAAATTTTACCCCACTTTCTTTGTCTGAACAAATAGATATCAAGATAAATGAGACCCCTTGCTCAGGCAATTGGTGCAGTTTCTAAATTATATTGTACATAGAGTGTTAAGAATGTTGCATTCACCTTGCTTGAAGATGAATTTGTTAATGCTTGCCATTGTTTTGATACTGATTGCTGTGATTGTAATTGTGCTGTGATTGAAACTTTTACATTCTTCTCTTGATTGGAGATTTTTATAAATTTTCTAAAGAAGATGTGTGGGTGTGTGAAAATGTTGTAATATTGCTTTTCTGAAACATATAACCTGGATTTATGTTGTGCTACCCTCTCCCCAAAGAACATAACTTTTTGCTGGGTCAGCTATAAGGAATAAGTAAGATGCTGTATTAGAGGCTATTATCCTCTATTTATGCAGTTTTTATGCCCATTGAAGCAAGACATTTTAGCTAACAATTTGCATCCTTCCCACTGAATGCCTAGAAAGGGAAGATCTTGGAAAAGATAATCAAGCAATGAATCAGCCAACACCTAGAGGCAAACAAAGTCATTACCAAAAGCCAACATGGGTTTGTCAAAAACAGATCATGCCAGACAAATTTTATTGCATTCTTTGACCAGGTGACAAAAATAGTGGACCAGAGGAATGCTGTAGATATAATTTACTTGGACTTCAGTAAGGCATTTGATAAAGTAGATCACAACCTACTACTTGATAAGATACAAAAATGTGGGTTAGACAGCATCACCACCAGATGGATTCATAGCTGGCTGACCGGCCATACTCAGCATGTGGTCCTCAATGGAACTGTATCTACATGGAGGAAGTGTGTAGCAGGGTGCCCTAGGGTTCTGTTGTGGGCCCAGTGCTCTTCAACATCTTCATCAATGATTTGGATGAGGGGATAGATGGGGAACTCAACAAATTTGCAGACAGCACCAAGCTGGTGGGAATAGCCATCACTCCAGAAGATAGGCTTAAGATACAGAACGATCTTGACAGACTTAAACATTGGGCACTATCTAACAAAATGAAATTCAATGGTGAAAAAAGTAAGGTTCTACATTTAGGCAAGAAAAACCAAATGCACAGGTATAGTTAGATGGTACCTTGCTCAATAGTAGTAACTTATGAGAGGGATCTTGGAGTCCTAGTGGACAATCACTTAAATATGAGCCAGTAGTGTGCTGTAGCTGCCAAAAAAGCCAACAAGATGCTAGGCTGCATTAACAGAGGGTTAGAATCAAGATCACGTGAAGTGTTAATATCACTTTACAATGCCTTGGTAAGGCCACACTTGGAATACTGCATCCAGTTTTGGTCACCATGATGTAAAAAAGATGCCAAGACTAGAAAGAGTACAGAGAAGAGCAACAAAGATGATCAGGAGACTGGAGGCTAAAACATATAAGAAACGATTGTTGGAATTGGGTATGTCTAGTTTAATGAAAAGAAGGATGAGTGGTGACATGATAGTAGTGTTCCAATATCTCAGGGGCTGCCACACAAAAAAGGAAGTCAAGCTATTCTCCAAAGCACCTGAAGGCAGGACAAGAAGCAATGGATGGAAACTAACCAAAGAGAGAAGTAAGAAAAAATGTCCTGACAGTTAGAACAATTAACCAGTGGAACAGCCTGCCTCTAGAAGCTGTGAATGCTCCAACACTGGAAGTTTTTAAGAAGAGATTGGACAGCCATTTGTCTGAAATGGTATAGGGTTTCCTGCCTGAGCAGGGGGTTGGACTAAATGACCTCCAAGGTCCCTTTCAACTTTATTATTATTATAGTTGTTGTTTCTTTTTAAATTATGTTTGAGACTTCAAAAAATGGTTTAAAGAGGCATGTTGCATAGAACACATATTAACCCCCAGAACCTCCTGGAATGGGCAGTTCCTTTTTTTACACTGCTTGTTATAAAATCCATTTCAGTTTTAAATTAATTTGTTGCATTTCAAGATATTCCTGCCCTTTCTATTTTTATGACATTTAGTTTATAACTGATGTGTTTGTAAAGAGAATTGTTTCTTGTCTCTTTAAACATATAAAAATTGTGACTTACGAGGACTTATTTGGACTCTGGTAATCAACATAAATTATTGCATTGGAAAGATCCAATTGGTAAATGTTTCAAGCCTAATACAGGTTAATGAGCAATGTTCTGTGCTTTTATTGTGAGTTAATTGAAAAAGGTTGAAAAAAATGGGATTAGAAGTTGGTCATCCCACTTGCCATGAGACTTCTACTGTTCTGAGAATAAAGATATTAAAATGAAAATATGAATCTTAAATGGAAAGAACAGAAATGGTCACTTAATTGAAATCATTGCCTAGCCCTAGATGAAACTCCATGAGGCACTTAGTTCCCTGAAACAGCATACCCAGAGTATTAAAGGAAATTATTGCTTATTCAAATAACAGGAAATATTTCCAAGAATAAAACTTCTATTCCCTGAAAGCATAATCACAATTTATTCCAACATCTGTGGCTACACTGATGTAATGAAAATCTGATCCAAAGGATATGCATGTACTATATGGTGTGTGTGTGTGTGTGTGTACACACACAAACACATATAAAAGATGAAGATCACTGAGGAAGTGTACACAATCTGAAATCGTACAACTGGTCAGGAAAATTGAAATTCAGAATGAGCTGAGAATGAGGAAGTATAATAAGAACAATCCAAAGGCTATGGTTTTAAGGAAATTTATATCTTAATAGAAACCTAGACATGGAATAGCTACTTAGGTTGAATGAGTTCATATCTTCTTTACTTTCTTATTTATTGTCTAAATATGCATTTGCCTTTGAGAAATATTCAAATGATTGAAATACTGTACTAGGTAACTGCAGCAGGTCATCCTTGTCTCCCAAAAAGTAGAAAAGGAGAACCCAAATAATATGCATAGCCTGATATTGATAGTTGGGAAGATTTTAGAATGGATCATAAAGTCCTGTATTGTAACAGGTAGTCCTTGACTTATGACAACAATTGAGCCCAAAATCCCTGTTGCTAAGTGAGACATTTGTTAGTGAGTTTTGCCCCATTTTACAACCTTTCTTGCCACAGTAGTTAAGTGAATCACTGCAGTTGTTAAGTTAGTAACATGTTTGTTAAGTTAATCTGACTTGCTTGTCATCTTTTCAGATATTTGCAAAAGGTGATTGCATGATCCCAGAACACCACTGTTGTCATAAATATGAAACCAGTGCCTGAATTTTGATCACGTGACCATAGGGATGCTGCAATGGTGATAATGTGAAATACAGTCATAAGTCACTTTTGGTTCCTTTGTACCTTTGAATGGTCACTAAATAAACTGTTGTAAGTCAAGGACTACCTTGACTTAAAAATAATGCAGTAATAATGAAACTTAAGTGGAATTCATAAAGGAAAAAGTCTTATAAACTAAACTTATTCCATGTTTGAATCTGGTATCTTGCTTGTTAGATTGTGGAAATTATTCATATCTAATACCATTTTTATAAGCAAGCTAGTTACAAGCCGGATGGCATGTTTATTAGATAGATCCACACAATTGGCTTAATGTTGTACTGAAGTTATGCTCATTAAATATTATTTACTATTACACTGGAGATATTAAATAGAGCTCTCTCTTGGGCCTGATTCAACAATTAATGAATTGGATCAAAGGATTTGATCAAAGGCAAGGAGAGAACTAGTACTAAAACTCAGGAGGAGCATAATAGTACTTTTCAAATATCTAGTATTCAAAGTACACATCTTATCTATTTGAGTATATTCTATTTTAACTCTCATGAGTAAGTCAAACCCCAATTTTCTTCAGTCTTATTCTGGCTTTCTTTCTTTACCAAATCGTCTTCAATGTCTGTGCTTTTGAGTCATCAAACAAATCTCCCTGTGTTGTTATATAGATTGTTTGACATAGAAAAAACCATCAGGTCACCATTTTTTTGAGAGGATTAACAAATGTCAGACATCAGCTGTTGCATCAGGAGTAAAATGCAGTGGTTCCTGAGCCAAATAGGTATTCCAGAAATGGTGGCTCAATTATGGATTTTAATAAATTAATCTCTTTTTTATATTGCTAATTGTGCATAGTAGAATAGGATAATACAAACTCTACATTCATCAGATTCCTGGGGAAAATGCACATATTTCTAAAACTCTATTCTCAAGCCATATAAAAATCTGGGTATAATAATTTATTCAAAAATATGGCATGTGAAAAGAAAATAATAAGTCTGACATAGCTATTTTACTAAAAGCAAAGTGTTTCTTAATAATAGTTGATTTTGAAAGAAAATAGCTTAAGTAAGTTTTGCTTCTTGCTTTCAAATCTTTCTTATAAAATCCTTATTGTGTATTTTCTTATAGTATATGAAATTTGAAATTCTCTCTAATAAAGCAGTTCACTGAAGTCATTCTGTAAAAGCATTTAAGCATTTGTGATTTACAACATAAATGTCTGCTTTTTAAAAGAGCACTTTACTTTGACCTGTATTTATTTGATACGTCAGTACTTTTCCATCATTATATTAATTTGGGAGAAAAAAGCCCAGGGGAAAAAAGGGGAATATTAAGACTGGAAATGATATGCCAAACATTGTATGACATAAGGGAATAGTAAGAAGTGGAATATCATTTAGGAGACACTCCTGAAATTCCTGTTGGAATAAAACTTGTAAATGGAATTCAAGGACTGACAGGTATAAATTTGGCAGAAGGAACATCATAGTATGTGAAGGAGTTACAAACTGTATATGTATTTAGAGTCAGAAATGTGAGGATAAGGTTCCAACTAAGAGCATTTAGATAAGAATATAAGGAAGAGGAAACAATACCTCATTAGGGGCTTATCTGTATTATAATAAGATGGGTTGAAGAGCTGGATAATCACTTCCTGGACCTTATTAAAGAAATTCATCAAGAATAAACATCATAATAATGGGAGAATTCAAAAACTCATCCAAGACTGCAGGGTCCTCAAAATTACTCATTGGTCCTGTTGACTGCTTCATTTTCCAGAAAGTTGAAGTAAACAGGATCAGTTGTTCCTAATCTGATGCTACCAGTAAATAATTCCTGGTTGAAGATGGAAAAACAGTGGGAATTTTGGGAGAAACAAGGGTCTATCATCCTAAAGTATAAGATCCCATAGAAAGACCAAATGGACCATAGCTGCATGTGCAGATTTCAGCAAGTTTAAAGAAGCACCAGGCAGGATACTGGAAGTGTTACAATATTACAACCATTCCAATGAAGAAAACCAAATGGAAGATACCATAGGAAACCATTGGGAATGGATGGAGAACTGGAAACAAAGCAAATGATTTATTTGGGTTTACTGTACATTGGTTAATATAAGTAAGGCTGGAAGTAAAGCATTGGTTGCTACTAACTATGCTCACTGCAACTGAATAAAATTTAAAAATTGCAAATTCCAACAAATCTCTGAACTGTTTATTTATTTATTTATTTATTTTATTATATTTATATACCGCCCTTTCCCTGAGGACTCAGGGCGGTTTACAGGGAATTAAAAAACCAGCAATACAAAAGTTAAAATCAATTTAAAAGAGATTAAACTAACCCTGTGCAATTAAAACCCCGATTAAAATAAGTTACTCCTCAGCCTGGGCCCGAGAGCTCAAAGAGCCAGGTCTTCAGGCCCCGGCGGAATGACCGGAGGTCGGGGGCAGTCCTCAGCTCCACTGGCAGCTGGTTCCAGAGGGCAGGCGCCCCCACTGAGAAGGCCCTATCCCTGGGTATCACCCGCCGGCAATCTCTTACCGGTGGGACCCTGAGCAGACCCTCTCTGTGGCAGTGCACTGGGCGAAGGGCACTTGATGCCGGCAGCAGGTGTTCCCTCAAATACCCCGGACCCAGGCCATGTAGGGCTTTATAGGTAATAACCAGCACCTTGAATGGTTTACAGAATGCTCTATTATATTATAATACTTCCCACCTTTTATTCCTCTTTCAAAAAGTATTATTTTGATGCATTAAAATATCTAAATAGTTGGATGCAAACTATTTAGCATTTGTCACTATGAAAGTCAGATTAGCCTACTCTGATAAAAATGCCATTTATGCTAAAATATATTCTACACAATCCCTACTGTGTAAAAAAGCAATCCCAACTTTTTCTATTCAACCACTTGAAATAATTTCTTTCTCCTCCAATACATGGGGAAAAGCTACTGCATTCCTGGTAAGAAGTGGTATCCTTTCAATAACGAGTATCAAGTGCTGGGGATATCAGGAAATCCAGTTCAAATTGGTATAAAGATTTATTGCAGGCTGAGAATCTGAACTACCAACAGCCAAAGGAAATTGGTGGTAAATAACAATAGAAGGAATTCTATGTGATTTGGACTTAGGTCTCTTGTGGGTGCAAAAGGACTCATAACTGATAACACAGGTGAAATGTCTTTTGAGCTCAGCCTGGTCATCTCCTACAATGAGAAATTTTTACCCCCATTGAGGCAAATGTTCAGGTATTTAATATCCAGTTTTACTTTGATTTCACTGTAGAATAATAGTCAAATGGAGTACTTCCAGTTTTGCGTTGTAGCAAGACAGGTGCAGGGAAGTAGGGCTCTGCCTTCCACGTCTGATTTTGTCCTGCTGAGGGTCCAAAAAGGGCCTAAAGTCACCCTGGAGAGGTGATGAAGAAGGAGGGGACCCTCGTCAATCACAGTGAGGTGGTGGCCAAACTGCTTGATCCGAGGAAGTCCTCTGAACCAACAGGCGAAAGACTGGCTGCAAGCTAGCAGCCAGTCAGAAGCTACCGACAGCCGGGGGGTGGGGAAGCACAACCAAGCAGATAAGCATCACGTCTGGAACTGGGTGAGATCAACCTTCCTGCTCTATAATTGTAAAAACCTTCCTTCAAGAAAAAAAATCCCAAAAGCAAGGCTCCCAGAAGCAAAATAGTGGGGGGATTTCTTCCCTGGTGCCCCTCCCACTAAAAGAATAGCAGCGACTTAAAACCTTTGGGATAAAAGCAGATAGATCACAAAACTAATTTGGAAATAATTTAAGGTGGTAATATTGAGAAATTTGGGAGAAGACTTTGAAAACTTTATTATTTTCTTTTTCTTTTTTTGGGAAAAAGTATCGGACTGAGCTTTCGAGAAAGAAGTGCTGGTTGAAGATAGGCCTTTAATTACATCTAGTGGTGGAAAAAAGGAACAGCACCAAGATTCTGTTTTATAATTGCCCTGGAAGAAATAACCTTGGCTTGATGCCCAGACAGAGATAACATGCTAGACTCTGATGTGTCTGAACTTCTCAGCCATGCAGATTGCAGCTGGAAAAAGGGAAAAAACTTTTTGGGCTATTTGTGTTGCAGTATCAAGAATTACCTAGAGACAGAGGAAATTGGATTCTTAGCTATTTTCTTTGGAAGAGGCCTTGTGGGTTATTAATTTGGAATAGCAAGACCTTGAGGAGTAAAAATTTTGGCTGTTTTTGATTTTTTAACTTTTGGGCAACTGTCAGGATAATAATTTAATAGCTAACAGTTTTTGTAATGATGTAATGCAATGTAAGATGGATGATGCAGTAATAGGAATGACTCAGCAGATGTGTGTATCCTTTTAAGAGTCTGAGTATAAAAGTGAAGGCTTTGCTGGAGTCTTTCTTATCCGTTTCCTGTTGTAATTGTTGTGTATTGGAGTTTGCTGATTGATCATGTGTATTTATCTTGCTTCTAGTGTATATTTGTAGATAGTGTAATATAAACCACAATTTAAATATAAACCACTGTGTACTGTATTTACTCCTGGGTTACTGCAGTGCAATAAGACTGTGCATGATCTGACAGGTTATGGACCTAGAGAGAGGAGAAACCCAGTGAGAGTTTGAACCAGAGGTGTTAAGGCTTGTGGTTTGTGGTGGTTTGAAGAAGCAGGCAACATGGCTACCATCACTGTTATGGGAAGAGGTTTTGTAGTATCTCATCTGAATGAGATAAACTACCTCTTCTGGAGTCTGAAAATGGAGATGTACCTGTGAAGGGAGGAGTTGTGGTGATAGTTATTGAGCCATCTGCAGCCCTGGATGATGGTGACTGGAGAAAGAATGAGAAAGCATTGGGCAGCATAATCCTGAGTTTGGAGGATAGCCAGCTGATACATGTGAGGGGTCTCCAGTCTGCTAAAGAGTGCTGGAAGGCTTTGTACAGTGTGCACATGAGAGAGAATGCGAGCAGCAAAGTAATGCTGAAAAGAAAACTATATAAAGCACAGCTAAAGCCGGGAGAGATCATGTCTATGCATTTGCAGTCCATGAGAAAGACATTCCTAGAATTAGAGGAAAGAGGAATAACTTTTACTGAGTCACATAAGGTACTCAGTTTATTGGACAATTCATGCGAAGTCCTAGTGACCAGTTTAGAGTCCATGCAGGAGAAGGACTTAACCATGAGTTATTTGACTGACCAGTTGTTGGAGGAGGAACAGAAATGTCTGGAAAAACAGCAGAGAGGGCTGTGATGACAGCGCACATCCCAAGGCTAGAGCTGCTACATCCCAGGGTGCTGGCAGAGTAGCTGAAAAAGTTTGCACAGTCAAATGCTGCTTCATCTCCAGAGACACTGTCCTGAGAGGAGAAACAGGAGCAGCAAAACAACCAACATTTCCTCTGGCAGCGACATTAATGGAGAAAAATGTGGTTGTTGGACAGTGGGGCCAGTCAGCCTATTGCAAATGACCCATGATTGTTTTCTAACCTGAGACCAGCTAAGTAAGCATTTGTTAGCTTGGCTAATGGACAACAGTCTGCGGTAAAAGGGGAAGGTAAAATGTATGTACCTGGTATTGGGGAAACTTTGGATAATGTATTATATGTGCCAGAGTTAGACCATAATTTACTCAGTATTTCGAGTTTGGATAAAGTGGGATATGAAGCACTGTTTGCAAAGGGTCAATATACCATAAAGAAAGATGGGAGGATTTGTACACAAGGTGTTAAACAGGATAATTTTTATATACTAAGGAAGCAGCAGGAAGGTTGTGCACAAACACTCACAAACACTTCCAAGCATGATAACTGTGTACACAGAAGGTTAGGACATGGGAGTTTTAAAGTGCTGGAGAGAGTGCCAAATCTAGCTGAGGGACTAAGAATTAAGCAGTGCAACACATATCTGGATTGCGCTATTTGCAGGGAGTCGAAGTCTAGAGTGTATCCTGTAAATAAGAAAAGCACGAGGCAAACTAACGGTTTTGCAGTTAGTGCATGCTGATTTAATTGGTCATATGGCGCCCTTTCTTGGAGGAGCTAGGTATGTACTAGTCTTAGTAGATGACTACACCAGGTATGGGTTCTGCTATTTATTAAAAAGCAAAACTGAAGTTCTACAACAGTAGAGAGAAGTTTATGGTCATAAGGTATGCCAGCTGCAAACAGATGGGAACAGAGTTCATGTCTGATAATTTCCAAAGGTGGCTGAGAAATTTAGGCATAACCCTTATACACCAGCAGAAAATGGAGTGGCTGAAAGGAAAAATGGTATATTGCAGACCATGAAGGACTCACTGCTGACAGATGCAGGAATGAGTAACATGTACTGGGGAGGTCATAAAAACAGCCATCTATATAATTAACAGGGTATGGAGTGTTGCTATCATGTTGTATGGAAGAAAACCTTCATTGACTCACCTAAGGACATTTGGCAGATGTGCCCGGGTGCATATTCCCAAAGGCACCAGAAGGAAAGGACAGAAAAAGGCCAGGAAACTTAGGTTTGTGGGATACGAGCAAGGTTCCATCATCAAGATCTGCTGTTTTGCAGAGCAAAATAATTGGGACAGGGTACATGCTAACACTGAAGTATTCATGCCAACAGGTAGCGTTAGTTCTCAAGAAGGAGAGACAGCCTCGGCTTGGAAGAGGTTCGCTAAGGCTGTAGTTCCTTCCTATGGTACCAATTGATTCTTATTAGCAACAACAACAACTTTATTGATTAGCCCTTGGGCCATATCAAAGTGCAAAGTTCCAGCAACAAACCATCACCAAAACTTGGTAAAAGCAATCCAAAATGGAATTTGATAAAATACAATTTAAAATGGAATTTGATAAAATACAATTTAAAATGGAATTAAAATAAAATACAATTTAAGATGAAATAGTAATAAAATACAATCTAAAATGAAATTGTAACAATGTACAATAGTTTAAGATATAGATAAAATATGATAACATTATATTTCGGAGTCGCCCTTGCAATCTACCCCAATCAGTCCCACATATGCAGATCTTAACCGGATCATTTTGTTTAAATACTGTGCTACGTTAAATGTTATTTTCAAGTTCTGACCGGACATAAGGTAAGTTATTTTGATGTGGGGATCCCAATGGGTCATTCATTTGGTATATAGACCAAGATACCTGTCTCTCACCCTCTTATACAGACAACAGTCAAATAGGATGTGAGCCAGGTCCTCTACCTCTGCCACTCCGCAAATGCAGAGACGCTCATTGTACGGTATAGCATGAAATCTCCCATATCTGACCATTGTGTCAAGCTGTTCGAATCTCGCTCTCGTAAATATCTCCCTAAGATGTTTTGGGAGTAGTAGCTTCAAATAACTGTCCACTTGAAAAGTACATTTGTATTTACTCAGCCATTTCAAGTTACCCACCTTACTAAGGATAGCTATATCAGTTTGTGCTTCTATATCCTTCATTCTTTGGGCAACTCTTTTTTTAGATTGTTCTGTTACGCAAGAGACAGGAAGGCCACAGCTTCTTACAAAATTTGTTAGTTTGGTGATCCAAGAATTTTGTGATTGTAGTTTCATTTGCTCTAGTAGGCATAATTTGGGGAGTCTATCAGTCGCCATTTCATTAACTTTGCACCAGTAGTTATAAGCTCTAATTTTAGATAATGCCTGAATTGTATGAATTCCCAATTCAGCTCTAACTGCTGCAGCACATGTTCTTGGATCTACACCCAAAATACATCTCAAATGCTGGGACTGCATTTGTTCTAGGACTGTGGTTGACTAAAGACCCCAAATTTCTGCTCCATACAAGAGCATTGTGGTAACCTTAGCCTTATAAACCTTGGGTAATGGAGCTAGGGACCCTGGGTAACTATGGTTCTTTAGTTTGAGCAATAAATTCAAATGGGCTTTTGCTCTAAATGTACTCCGTTGATGATGGCAGGCCCAAGATCCAGTCTTAGAAAAAGTTACTCCCAAATATACAAAGGTATTAACCTGCTCAATTGGTTCACCATCTAATTGCCACTTATGTCTCTGATGGTTTCTTCCAAACACCATTATTTTCGATTTAGATTTGCTAATGATTAGGGAGTTATCCTGACAATAAGAGCAGAATCTTCTTAATAGCCTATGTAATCCTACTTGTGAGTATGATAATAAAATCATATCATCAGCATAACGCAAGCTGTTACAGTAAGTATTTAGGATCATCGGCATGTGTACCATGGTATCTTTCATTAACCCTGGCAAGTCATTGATGTATAAATTAAATAATAATGGGGCCAAGATACACCCTTCCCAAGTTGGATCACCCCAGTCTTCGGCCGAGCCCCTGCCAGTGACGCCTCCTTGGTGGCTGGAGTGCCAGCCTGCACTCTGACAGCCTGAGTCTCCTTGCCACTAGCAACGGTTTCAACTTTCTCCTCCATCTCAAGTCTTCACCGAGTCTTCACCGCTCTCCCAAAAGTGAGTGGGTAGGCGGTTGGGGCCCAGTACCCCAAAAAACAAAGTTTTCAGGATACTTGGTTTAATGTCATGGTTCTGACAGACAGGGACAAATAAAGCAGAACTCCAAGGCTTGCAAGTTCCTCAAAGACACATTTATTGATACAAAGTATCGGAACATCAAAAATGAAACCAAGTCTGAATAGACACGTAACAATCCCCAATACAAAGTTAAGCAATCCCACCCTTAAAGCTTTGCAAGCTACTACATTCCCCAATACAACTTCTTGGCAGGCTTTTCATGAAATGCCCAGCCTGCAGTCCTGGGAGCAGCCGATGACCTTGGTTCCCATGGGAGAAAGTTGTTTTGTCTAGCAAAGCACCTGGTTAAACCCCCCTCCCTCCATGCTATGTGTCAACTGAAAATGAATAGGAAAAATGGCTGCAGCCACGCTCATTTTCAAAGTTGACATACAAATTAAATTTAACAGAAGCTGAGGAAATGGCCCAACAAATCAAAAGAGCAAAACATTTTTTTTGAAAATGCTAATAAGCTGCGGTTGACATGGTTGACTTATAAATTCAAAAAAGGAAGAGAGAAGAAACTGATAAATAAGTTACAAAATGAGAGAGACGATTTACAGTTTCAAAATGATGCAATAAAAATAAAGAAGTTTACAAAATTCCTCAGGAAAAAATAAGGCTATATATAGAAAATACTGTTACCAAAAATCTAAATGAAAAAATAACAGTGATGGAGTTGACAGAAGCTATAAAAAGACAAAAAAACGACAAAACTCCAGGCCCACATGGGCTACTGGCAGAATTTTACAAATGTCTACAAAATACACTAATCCTACCAATGCAAGAAGTGTGTAATGAGATATTACTAAAAGCCAAATTACTAAATACATGGATAGAAGCCAGACCTTTGGAATCGTCTACCGGTTGAGCTCCGGATGGCTCCCGACCTTCGCTCCTTCCGACGTGATCTAAAAACTCACTTATTTGAACAAGCTGGCCTGGTCTGATGAGTGATGGGTTTTGGGTTTTAATTACTGATTTTAACTAATTTATTATATTCGGGCACAATTGTTTAATCTGTTTTTAATTTTTGTATTGTATTTTTGGTATTTTATTGCCCTGTACACCACCCTGAGTCCTTCGGGAGAAGGGCGGTATATAAATCAAATAAATATAAATATAAATATAAATATAAATATAAATATTATGCTAATACCCAAAGAAGACTCAGACTTGACCCAGATAAAGAACTATAGACCAATATCTAATTAATGTGGATTATAAAATCTTTGTTTCAATAATAACAGTAAGATTAAAGAGATTTTTGATTGAATTTATGCATTCAGATCTAAATGGATTCTTATCAAAGAGACAAATAAAGAATAATTTAAGAATGATCTTAGACACATTGGAATATTATGAAATACATCCAGGGAAACAAATGGCATTAATTTTTCTAGATGCACAGAAAGCTTTTGATAATGTCAATTGGCAATTTATGGTACAACAACTAAACTATATGGATTTTGGAGAAAACTTTATAAATATATTCCAAACAATTTATCATAGACAAATGGCTAAAATAATTGTGAATGGAGATGTTATGGAGAATTTCAATATTAAAAAAGGTACAAGACAAGGGGTGTCCACTATCTCCACTATTGTTTATTTTAATTCTGAAAGTGTTGAACAGAAACATTAGTCTTTCACGTTCAATTTCACCCCGTTGGGGGACCCTGGAAAGGGTCAAAAGTCACACCATAGAGGCGACAAGCAAGGAGGGGACCCTCATTGATTGCAGGGGGGCAGCAGCCCTCCCATTTCTCTGAGGAAGCCCTCCAAACCAGCATGGGAAAGACTGGCTACATTCGCATAGCCAGTCCTAAGCTGCTGACAACGGAAGACAATAAGCACCAACAAGCAACATTACAGCAATGTGGATGAAACTGGGTGAGACCTGATCCTCTCTTTATGATTTTAAGATCTCTTCTTGAAAAGCTGCCCAAAGCACTCCCACGGATGAGAGAGGGAAGGGTAATTTCTGCCCCATTCCCTCAGGAAAAGAAAAGCAGCGATTTAATTACTTAGGAAAAATGGAGAAATCTACAAGACTAAGTTGGAATCATCTAGTGGTGAATTTATGGCACTACAACTTATGCCTAAAAGAAACCTGGCTCGAAGCCCAGATTTAGATAAGATTCAGGCTGGCCTTGGAAGCTTTTACTTTTGAAGATTGTAGCTGAGAAAGAAAAGACTTTGGGGCTACTTATCTCTGTGGCAGAGATGATAAAACTATTCTAAAATTGACCTGTCTGAACTACAAATACAAATACTGACTTTTAGAACTGTATAATGGAATTATTTTCCTGTAGAAGAAATATACATTGTTGCCTGATATGATGGAACATTTTTGATTATAAATCTTGACTGATAAACAACTTTTAATGGTCCTTTCTTCTCCCTGGACAGAAAGGATATATTTCTCATTGGACAGAAAAATTTGAATTTCACTTATATTTGCTTAAGGGAGGTTTAAGAAAGGATTGATAAATTGGTTGGATAATCTGGAGCTCCAATAATAATTAACTGAAACTTCCTAAGTTTTCAAACAGATTTCTATAAAGGCTATTTACAAAAAAAAAAGGATGTTTCATATTTAGCTCTAAATGGTAAAAAAAACCCATCCTTAACATCTATCTCCAGAAGCCTCAGTCTGACATACCACCAAGAAAATACTGATGAATCGCAGAAAGAAATTCTCTCCATGTTGAAATTAATACAATAAACAATTGCCTTAGCTCGTAATGAGATTAAAAATAACACAAAGGAGATAAAAAACAATTTTCTAATTTAAATTTACAAACCCAGAAAATAACCGCAGAGAAGGAACTAACAACCCAGAAAATAGAAGGAAAACTAGAGAAAGTTGACCCAAAGATGGAAGACCCAAAAGAAAAAAAACAATGGTCAGACTCAGACAAATGAAGAATTAGAAGACATAATGTTAATATTGGAAATGGAAAAGACATTTTATCAACCAAGATTTCAGACCATACTGGAGAATAAGGAAGGAAAGCTGATGGAATGGAAGATAGAGCTGTTACCAGAACTGTGGGAAATTGGAGAAGGAGGGAGACGGTTTAATGAATATCAGTGGGCTAGCTCTTCCAAAAATACTTTAACTAATTTGTTTCTTTTGCTCCAAATAATATGCACAAAAATAGAGGAAGAATTATTTGATGATCCAAATACATTGACTTGGAAAGATAGTTGACAAAGGAAGAAAGCTAGAGTACGACTGAACAAAACAGAAGCTTTGACCTATTAGAGGGGATATTATATTATCAATTAGATGCTTGAATATGGTTAACAATAAATGGCTAGAAATAGAAATATTATTATAACTGGTTGGGGCAGAGCCAAGATGGTGGAGAGGCAGCAAAGGCTGTAAAGAGCGCCTCCAAAAGTAAAAGTTTTATTTTATTTTACTTTATTTTTATTTTAACTTTTTAACCTCTTTTAATATTGTATTTTAACCTACCCCTTTTAAACTTTTTAAACCCATTTTTAACCCATTTTAACCTTTTAAACCATAGTTTTAAACTTTTTTTTAAACCTGTTTTAACAAACCTGAATGGGGAAAAGAAGGAAGAAACAGCACTCTGCAGCAGAAAGTATATCCAAGCCTTTGAAGCAGCAGAAAATGGAGGATTATATTGCAAACAGACAGTCTGCTCCAGTAAGTAACTCATTCGCAGGCACCTTATCAGATAAATTTAATTTATGTGACTCATTGGAATGGGACTTACAAACCGAACTGGAGAGCAGACAGCGTGTGGAGTTGTCCTCCTCCCTCTCGGAGAATGGCTCCCCTCCTTGGAATCCGGCAACAGCCTTTTTTACACAGGAGGGAGATGTAGCAAATTTAAAGGGGGAAAATGTGACAGACTTCCTCTCTAGACAATGTTTGCTTACAGCTCAAACTGTAAACTCAATATATGATCTCTTGTCAATTGTCATAAATAAGGTCGACTGCCTGAAAGAATCTTTTGCAATGTTTGTTAGCCACCCAAATACTGTAGAAGGACTTGGGAGGATAACCATGGACAGACATGGGATGGCTAACTCAGAAAATGAAAGTAGAGAAGGACCTTGTTCTCCTCCCAAAAATTTGAACACCTACAGAGAAAACACTCAATCAGGCAAAGGTCTAAGAGATGACCAATATAACTACAGTCTGCAAACTAACCAGGTTACTTTGCAAATTTATGACAAGAGAGTAAATAGAGGGCGTTGGAGCAATAGAGAAGCTATTAGGCTGTCCCTGAGCCAGCTGCTCCGCTGTGAATTCACTCTGATAGATCTACTACATGCACAGTGGCTGCCAGCAAGAACACAATGTATGAGAATTCTCCTATTGTTCAAGCAGCCCACAATTCCCTCCATGCTCTTCAGAATGAAACCCTTTCTGAGCATTTTCTCAATATTTCCAATAAGGGTCTTTTGTTCAGAAAAAGTGTGCCCACTCCTAAAACAGCGTCATCAAGAGGGAACTGTCGCTTTAAATCTAGGCTGCAACAGCCCTCACACTACTAAGCCTGAGGCTGCTGCAACTGAACTGACCCTGAGAAAGCAAAGAAGCAATATACGAACTGTGTTACCCACAGCTGCAGGAACTGCTGAGGATGTGCCAGAGGAAATGTTGATTGACCTATTCAGTGCATTGCCAGAACCTGAGCAAGTTAACATCATTCAAAGATTGGATGACCTAAAAGAGGCACTGACAACAACTCAATCTACAGCAAAGCCTCTATTTAATTTGGCTCCACTAACCACGCAACCTTGTGACAAGATACTTAATCAACAATCTGCCTTTACCTCAACAGTAAAAAAGGTGTTGTCGCACAGGCTGAGAGTGGAGTAACTGCACTGACTGACCCAGCCTCTGAGAAACAACTGAAAGACAAAGGGCTTCATCACACAGTGCCCCCTACGCTGACAAACACTAAGGACATAATCCAGTTTACATCCTCATTTGATTTAGAAGTTCCCACAACATCTTTCCACAAGATGAACCCTCAGCCATGCCCCTCCAAAAATGGGCATAAATCTACATTTATAGACTTAAGCCAGAGTACCTGCCCATTGGAAAAAGGATCATTCTTGGAGCAAGAGCGGAGGCACGCTGGCGGCTGAGATGTAGAGGAGCAACAGCAAGTTCTGCAACCCATGAGGAGAAATATCGAACCTCACAACAACTGTGTTTATATGGGAAGCTTAGATGATATTGACCCAGCTCCAATGTCAAGTTGACATCTGGCATTTCTACCATCTAGCCAATCAACCAAGTCAGACCACCTTGCCTCTGAGAACCCCATACAGTTGATGACCTGGAACATAGCTGGCTGGAAAGGGATGGTTGATAGTGGACTAATGAGCTTTCTCTCTAGATTTGACGTAATAGCCTTTCAAGAAACCTGGCTAACCGAAGTGGATGAACCAGTACAATTGCCAGGCTTTCAGGGATGGGCCTCCCCAGCCCTAAAAACAAAGAACAAAGGGAGACCCTCTGGTGGGCTATGCATTCTTATAAAGCAAGAGTTGCAATGGCAGGGAGAGAAATTATATAACGAAGATAAGTATCCGTACTTTCTAGCTGTCAAATTTGAATATGACCAGTTTGAGTTAATATTGGTAAATGTGTACATTCCTCCAAGCACATCCCAGCACTATAATTTGGAATATTGGATGGGCTTGGAAGTTATCTTAGAAGATATATCTATACTGTACCCTCAGTCCATAGTGGTATTATTAGGAGATCTGAATGCTAGACTGGGTCCCTCTTCCGTATGAGCTTGCCCAGAAGAAGGGAATCCCAGGGGAGTTCTTTGATAACCATCCTCAGTGGCTCTCGAGAGACTGTAAAAGTAATGCCGCTGGCCTGCTCCTAGTCTCCTTAATTTTTAAGGGTAATCTCCAAATTTTGGGAGGTAAGGACAAGAATTATACATACCCTTATACATACCACTCAGCCAATTCAAGTAGTGTACTGGATCTCTTTTGTGTGTCTAGAGATAAGGCTGACCTCTTCTCAGAGGTCACAGTACACCTTAGCGACAATAGCGACCATCAGCCTGTAAGTGTGACATTGCGAGGCCGCTCAGATTTAAGACCATATAACATGGCTGACAGATGGCTCACCAAAAAGGTAGAGGTGACCCAAAATAAAAGGTTAATTTGGGCCAAAGTTGATATTAAGGCAATATTAGAATGCCTTAAAACAGAGAATGCTACTAAGTGGGTTAGAACAATACAGTCATCTACTACTGACTGGATGTCAGCCTTCAATGCATTCTCCAATCTTTGTAACATACTGAAGAAACACCTAGTAGCTAAACCTACTACAAAAAGAGCCCAAGTGGGTAGACCTCGCTGGTGTGATCCTGATTGCCAGCGACAGAAAAAGAAATTGAAGGCAGCCATGAGGCTTGCCCAGAGGAATCCTACTGTCCATATACAAGCTAAGATGCTGCACACAAGAAGGGAATATAAAAAAACTATAACATTAAAGAAAAAACGTTTTGCCATTTCAATCTGGTCAGAACTTGAGTTGGCTGCCAGAAGTCATAATTCGGTATTATTTTGGCACTCTGTAGCAGGTATCCTGAAGGAACGGAGATTTGCATTTGACATACCAATCTCTGCTGCGGACTGGGAGAATTATTATCAGTGCTTGTTTGCCCCCACCGAACCGGTAAAGAAATTATTTTTAAACAGTGATTTGGTAAATCCTAGAACTCTCCCCCCTTGGCCACCAGTCTCAAAAAAGGAGATACAGTCCATCATTAAAAGCTTAAAGAGCAATAAAGCCCCAGGCGAGGATTTTTTTACCAGCAGAATTATTTAACAAATTTCCCAACTGGTGGGGCCCTGTATTAGCAGGTCTTTTTACACACATAAATAACACCTGCCATATACCAGATGGATGGAAGATGGCAATAGTTGTCCCCATATATAAAAAAGGGAATAAAAAGGATCCTAGTAATTATAGGCCTATCAGCTTGATTGACATTGTAGCAAAAATATATGCTAGGTACCTTTTGAACAGAATTGAAATCTGGGTAGAGGAAAACAACATCCTCACAGAAGAACAAGCAGGTTTTAGACAAAACAGATCTACTATTGATAACTGCTTTGTCTTGAACCATCTAATTGCCAAATATGCCTATAAGAGGGGACCCCGGTTTGCTGCTTTTATAGACCTTACAGCAGCATTTGGTAAATAGAGACGTACTATGGAGTAAATTGACATCTCTTAAAATAGAACCCAGACTCCTGGCCTTGATTAAAGCCCTTTACACAAGTACCTGTTTGAGGGTGTGGTATGGGGTTAAAGGGGCCCTGACTAACAGGATTCAGACAAATAAAGGGATAAGGCAAGGTTGTATCCTGGCCCCATTATTATTTAATTTATACATCAATGACTTGCCAGGGTTAATGAAGAATACCATGGTACACATGCCGATGATCCTAAACACTTACTGTAACAGCTTGCTTTATGCTGATGATATGATTTTATTATCATACTCACAAGTAGGATTACATAGGCTATTAAGAAGATTCAGCTCTTATTGCCAGGATAACTCCCTAATCATTAGCAAATCCAAATCGAAAATAATGGTGTTTGAAAGAAACCATCAGAGACATAAGTGGCAATTAGATGGTGAACCAATTGAGCAGGTTAATACCTTTGTATATTTGGGAGTAACTTTTTCCAAGACTGGATCTTGGGCCTGCCATCATCAACGGAGTACATTTAGAGCAAAAGCCCGTTTGAACCTATTGCTCAAACTAAAGAACCATAGTTACCCAGGGTCCCTAGCTCCATTACTTAAGGTTTATAAGGCTAAGGTTACGACAATGCTCTTGTATGGAGCAGAAATTTGGGGTCTTTATTCAACCACAGTTTTAGAACAAACACAGTCCCAGCATCTGAGATGTATTTTGGGTGTAGATCCAAGAACATGTGCTGCAGCAGTTAGAGCTGAATTGGGAATTCATACAATTCAGGCATTATCTAAAATTAGAGCTTATAACTACTGGTGCAAAGTTAATGAAATGGAGACTGATAGACTCCCCAAATTATGCCTACTAGAACAAATAAAACTACAATCACAAATCTCTTGGATCACCAAACTAACAAATTTTGTAAGAAGCTGTGGCCTTCCTGTTTCTTGCGTAACAGGAGAACAATCTAAAAAAAGAGTTGCCCAAAGAATTAATGATATAGAAGCACAAACTGATATAGCTATCCTTAGTAAGGTGGGTAACTTGAAATGGCTGAGTAAATACAAATGTACTTTTCAAGTGGACAGTTATTTGAAGTTACAACTCCCAAAACATCTTAAGGAGATATTTACGAGAGCGAGATTCGAACAGCTTGATACAATGGTCAGATATGGGAGATTTCATGCTATACCGTACAATGAGCATCTCTGCATTTGCGGAGCAGCAGAGGTCGAGGACCTTGCTCACATCCTATTTGACCATTGTCTGTATAAGAGGGTGAGAGACAGGTATCTTGGTCTATATACCAAACGAATGACCCATTGGGATCCCCATATCAAAATAACTTATCTTATGTCCGGTCAGAACTTGAAAATAACATTTAACATAGCACAGTATTTAAACAAAATGATCCGGTTAAGATCTGCATATGTGGGACTGATTAGGGTAGATTGCAAGGGCGACTCCGAAATATAATGTTATCATATTTTATCTATATCTTAAATTTGTAGTTTATTACTATTTCATCTTAAATTGTGTTATATTTTAATTCCATTTTAAATTGTATTTTATCAAATTCCATTTTGGATTGCTTTTATCAAGTTTTGGTGACGGTTTGTTGTTGGAACTTTGCACTTTGATATGGCCCAAGGGCTAATCAATAAAGTTGTTGTTGTTATTATAACTAGATAGATAAGGTTGGTAATCAGAATATCATATTTTGGCATGAAAAGGGAAATAAGAAAATGCTAAGAAGTTTAAATAAGGGAAGCTTTTGGTTACCAACTATAAGTTTTTTTGAAACTATAAATTATTGGGATATTTTGAATATGGATGGGAAATTAAAAGTGAAAAAAAAGCGAAAATAGGATACTGACTGAATAAATGGCTATAAAGTGCAAATGCAATTAAGCTGTGTTTTGGTTAGAAAAGATATTTTAAACTGATATCATTGAGATTATTAGAAAACAGTAATAAATGCTGATATTCAACTGTATTAATAACAACAAGTATTGTATTTGCTTAATGTGGAAAAATGTTTATTACCGGAAAAAGAGAGGAGGTATTGGATGGTGTAATATTGGATTTAGTTTGAAGAAGTTTATATGTACCACAGAATTATTAATGGACCCAGTTAACATGTTGTCTATTAAGCACTTGTTTGTAAAAATAGAAAATTAATAAAATATTTATATATTAAAAAAAAGAAATTGTATAGTTTTCTGTTAAATTTAAAGATGGAAGATGAACAAGTTCAAGAAACAATGATATCTTGGGCAAAAAAATTTGGGCACAATGTAGAGTTAGAAAAATAGCAAAAACCTATGGGAAAGAAACTATAAAATAACAAGAGCAGCTACTTATAAAGAAAATTTATACAAAATGTTCTATAGATGGCACTTAACACCTGCAAGACTAGCAAAAAATGTTTAAAAATATGTCTAGCAATTGTTGGAAAAGTAGACAAATCCAGACATGCCCTAAAGCAAAGAACTTTTAGTCAAAAATATATAAGCGGCTAGAGAAGATGACAGGAACACATGTAGACTATAAACCAGAACTATTTCTTTTAAGTATAATTTCAGAAAACTATGATAAAGAATGTGTATATTTAATATTACATGTACTAACAGCAGCGAGAGTTACATTTGCTCAATATGGAAAAAATAAGATACAATTAAGAAAATCTTGTACTGTGCAGAAAGGGAAAGGCCAACATTGAAAATGAAAGGGAAACAAGGACTTCCAGTCCT